>NC_042514.1:18979272-19600959 GCF_900963305.1 Echeneis naucrates
TTTCGAACTGGGGACCTTTCGCGTGTGAGGCAACGTGATGACCACTACACTACAGAAACCTGTACAGGACACCCTCTTCCCCTTGTTGATGAAATGCCATCGTTACTACTGTTGTGATGGCCTCCCACGTGCTCTGAAAAGAACAATAGAGAGGCCGACATCCTGAAGCCTGGGCCAGAGTTGTCTGCCTGTTTGGAAATGGCGCCATGACCCCAGGATCCACCCAAGGGTGTGGTTCTGAGTTTGAAGAGGAGGGCATTTGCTAGACACCAGCGCCCTCAGCAGGGATCCCCGATGACGTCACACAGGTAATAAAGACGCTCCATGGCTCTTGATCTTCGCTTTTTCCCAGTGCCCCAGTTGTGGGAGAGAACTGTCCCAGCTTTTGTCTGGACCTCTCCAATGATATTTTAATTGCTTCTGACAATGGATCAGCCTCCATACTTCTCATTTTGGATCTTAGTGCTGCTTTCGACACCATGCACCATGCACTAAGGTGGTTCAAATCCTATTTATCAGATAGACATCAGTTAGTTCATGTTAACAACAGCTCCTCCTCATGCGCTGCAGTCTGTTATGGAGTCCCACAGGGTTCACTACTTGGACCAATCCTCTTTATGCTTCATCTACTTCCTCTCGGCAACATTATCAGGACATCAGACATTTCTTGAACACATACAAGTCTGGATGACCCATCATTTTTTACTCCTTAATTCTGACAAAACTGAAGTTGTTGTACTCGGCCCGAAGCACCTCAGAGAAATGCAATCTAATCATAATCAGTCTGGATGGCATTACGTTGGTGTCCAGCTCCACTGTAAGAAACCTCGGAGTAACCTTTGACCAGGACATGTCCTTTGTCCCTGACATAAAAGAAGTCAGTAGGGCAGCTTTGTTCCCCCTGAGAAAAATTAAGTAAATCAGAGACATCCTCTCTCAGGATGATGCAGAAAAACTCGTCCATGTATTTGTAACTTCTAGGCTGGACTACTGTAACTCGTTACTATCTAGATGTCCAAACAAATCTCTGAAAGGCCTTCAGTTGATTCAGAACGCTACAGCAAGAAAATTAACAGTCACTAGGAAATGAGATCACATCTCTCCCGTGTTAGCTGCTTTTCATTGGCTGCCAGTAAAATATAGAGTAGAATTTAAAATCCTTCCGTTAACATATAAAGCTCTTAATGGCTGAGCTCCATCACGTCTCAGAGAGCTCATAGTTCCTTACTGTCTTAGTAGGCCACTCCACTCTCTAGGTGGAGGTTAACTTGTGGTTCCTAGAGTCTTCAAGAAGAAATCTGGAGGCGGCTCTTTCAGTTAACAGGCTCCTCTTCCATGGAACCAACTTCCAGTATCGTTTTGGGGGGCGGACTCTTACGCAAATTTCAAGATCAGGCTGAAAACTTTCTTATATGACAGAGCTTATAGTTAAAAAGTTAAAGTCCTCTACTCTTTAGCTATGCTACTATAGGCCTAGGCTGCTGGGGGAAGGACTGAGCTTCTCTCTCTCTCTCTCTCTCTCTCTCCCTGTTTCTCCCAGTTCTAAGCATTTGTACTGCATTTACTAACCATGTTTTCCCGAAGTCTGTCTCTCCCAGCTCCCCTCCTCACTCCCTGTCCTCATCCTGCAAGTGGTGACTCATCGCCATACCATGTTCCTGCAAGGCCTAGACCTCTAGACCTGCTCTTCATGTAAAGTACCTTTATGTCACTTTGTTATGATTTGGCGCAATACAAAGACCTGCCCCTCATGTAATTTTACTACGAAAATTGAAGCAGCTGAGAATGCAAGGCAAGAACCAAAAACATCGCTATAGCCAATTTTTCTAATTGAATTAAGAGGTATGCCTTAACTAAGAGAGATGCTGATTTGTTTCCAATTGATAGCAAACATGTTTCTGCCCAGTTTCGAACTGGGGACCTTTCGCGTGTGAGGCGAACGTGATGACCACTACACTACAGAAACCTGCGCAGGACACCCTCTTCCCCTTGATGATGAAATGCCATCGTTAATACGAAAATTGAAGCAACTGAGAATGCAAGGCAGGAACCAAAAACATCTGTTTCCAGCTGACAGCAAACATGTTTCCGCCCAGTTTCGAACTGGGGACCTTTCGCGTGTTAGGCGAACGTGATGACCACTACACTACGGAAACCCGCACAGGTCACCTCCTTCCGCTTATCAAGAAATGCCATCATTAACACTGTTGCGATAATTGCAGTGGTATCAGATGTCGGAAGAGGCCGTCCCACAAGTGTCTCTGGCTTTACATCCTAAACATCAGGCTAAAGAATTGGGGGGATGGTAAAACTAGCATTAGCACAGGATGATTGGGTTATCACGGACATTCGCGGAGTACTTTATTCGGCTAGAGCCAACATATACTCAATTCAAGTAGAAGCCGTAGATAGCTCAGTTCTGGAGGAGGCCCAGGTCTCCCGGTTTCACGGTAGAGAAAAAACAGATCACCCTGAGGCTGCGTCTATCATTGACTCTCTACCAGAGTCCCTATGGGCGCAGGGCCCGACAGAAGTGCGACTGGTGCAATGTGAACCATTAACTTTTGAGGTGAACACCTCTGATCCAGTGTGGATCAATCAGTACCCCCACAAGCCCCAAACAGAGGAGGGCATCGCAGACTTCATTCAGGGCCTCATATCACAGGGCGTATGATCTCTGACCTCTCTGCCGTTGTTGAAAAAGAATAACCGAAAACACAGTTTCTGCCCAGTTTCAAACTGGGGATCTTTCGCCTGTAATGCAAACGTGATGACCGATACACTACGGTTCTGAGTTTGAAGAGGAGGGCATTTGCTAGACACCAGCGCCCTCAGCAGGGATCCCCGATGACGTCACACAGGTAATAAAGACGCTCCATGGCTCTTGATCTTCGCTTTTTCCCAGTGCCCCGGTTGTGGGAGAGAGCTGTCCCAGCTTTTGTCTGGACCTCTCCAATGATATTCTAATTGCTTCAGACAATGGATCAGCCTCCATACTTCTCCTTTTGGATCTTAGTGCTGCTTTCGACACCATAGATCACAATATTTTACTACAGAGACTGGAACATGAAATTGGGATTAAAGGAACTGCAATAAGGTGGTTCAAATCCTACTTATCAGATAGACATCAGTTTGTTCATGTTCACAACAGCTCCTCCTCATGCACTGCAGTCAGTTATGGAGTCCCACAGGTTTGGGTACTTGGACCAATCGTCTTTACGCTTCATCTAGGCACCAAATGCCATCTTTACTACCGCAATTACACAATGAATTGACCAAACAAACAGCTGAAGCCAACATTTTCTATTCTAAATCAGAGGTAGCACTACCAAAATACAAAGGTCCGTTTGTCTGCAGTTTTCTCATATTTAGAGCCGACAGCAGATCTGTTTCTGCTCAGGTTTGAACTGGGGATCATTCGCGTGAAGGCGACCGTGATGACCACTACACTACAGAAACCGGAGCACAGCTGCCTCTGCCCCTTCTGTCAGGTTTAAGCCACCTACAACATGATTAACACAGGGAAGAAAGACAAAGGACAACAGCGCTCATTTTTACTTGCAAGGAGAACAGACAGAGATATGTTCAGTTACATTCTCTAACTGCTCTGACGTATCTCTTCCGTTCTCCCCTCTTTATTTCCCTAGGGTGGTCCCTAGGTTAGTATGATCTCAAGTCCCCTGTAAGAAAACACAAGTTTCTGCATTGCTGCAGGGTTAGTAAAGTACAAAAGATACTCATGATAAGTCTGAAGTAAAGTATCAGCTGATATCTCTACCTTTGTTAAGAAACACAGAAAGTTGTATTTCTGCCAGTTTCGAACTGTGGACCTTTCGCTGTGAGCTAACTTGATGACCACTACACTACAGAAACCTGCACAAGCCAGCCCCTTCCCCTTGATGATGAAATGCCATTGTTACTACGAAAATTGAAGCAACTGAGAATGCAAGGCAAGAACCAAAAACATCGCGAAAGCCAATTCTCTAATTGAATTAAGAGGTATGCAGTAACTAAAAAAAGATGCTGATTTATTTCCAGCTGACAACAAACATGTTTCGCCCAGTTTCGAACTGGGGACCTTTCGCGTGTTAGGCGAACGTGATGACCACTACACTACGGAAACCCACTCAGGTCACCTCCCTCCGCTTATCAAGAAAATGCCATCATTACTACTGTTGCGATCGCCTCCCACGTGCTTTGAAAAGAACAATCGAGAGGACTACATCCTGAAGCCTGGGCCAGAGTTGTCTACATGTTTGGAAATGGCGCCATGACCCAGGATCCACCCCTAGGGTATGGTTCTGAGTTTGAAGAGGAGGGCATTTGCTAGACGCCAGCGCCCTCATCAGGGTTCCCCAATGACGTCACACAGGTAATAAGACGCTCTCTTGCCATTTTTTCCATATTAAGAGCCAACAGCAAATCTGTTTCTACCCAGTTTCAAACTGGGGATCTTGCCGCGTGTAATGCAAACGTGATGACCGATACACTTACGGAAAGCTGCACTGGACACTCCCTTCCCTTGACGATGAAATGCCATCGTTACTTCGAATATTGCTGACAATGCAAGGGAAGAACCAAAACATCGCTAAAGCCAATTCTTTAATCGAATTAAGAGGTATGGATTAACTAGAAACAGACGCTGATTTATTTCCAGCTGACAGCAAACATGTTTCCGCGCAGTTTCGCACTGGGGACCTTTCGCGAGTTAGGCGAACGTGATGACCACTACACTACCGAAACCTGAACGCAAGCTGCTCCACCCTTTCCAATCTAATGATTTCTGACGTGAACAGGTACTTTCATAAAAGCTGCATTTGCTCTTCCAGTTGCATCACCGAAATTTGGTCTTCCTAAGAATAGATGCAGATACTGGCAGGTATACTCACGAGAAGTCTTGAAGTGAAGCATCAGCTGACCTCTGACCTCTCTGCCTTTGTTGAAAAAGAATTACAGAAAATACTGTTCCTGCCCAGTTTCGAACTGGGGACCTTTCGCGTGTGAGGCGAACGTGATGACCACTACACTACAGAAACCTGTACAGGACACCCTTCCCCTTGATGATGAAATGCCATCGTTACCACTGTTGTGATCGCCTCCCACGTGCTCTGAAATAACAATAGAGAGGCCTACTCCTGAAGCCTGGGCCAGAGTTGTCTGCCTGTTTGGAAATGGCGCCATGACCCCAGGATCCACCCCTAGGGTGTGGGTTCTGAGTTTGAAGAGGAGGGCATTTGCTAGACACCCAGCGCCCTCAGCAGGGATCCCCGATGACGTCACACAGGTAATAAAGACGCTCCATGGCTCTTGATCTTCGCTTTTTCCCAGTACCCCGGTTGTGGGAGAGAGCTGTCCCAGCTTTTGTCTGGACCTCTCCATGATATTCTAATTGCTTCAGACAATGGAGCAGCCTCCATACTTCTCCTTTTGGATCTTAGGTGCTGCTTTCGACACCATAGATCACAATATTTTACTAGAGACTGGAAATGAAATTGGGATTAAAGGAACTGCAATAAGGTGGTTTCAAATCCTATTTATCAGATAGACATCAGTTAGTTCATGTTAACAACAGCTCCTCCTCATGCGCTGCAGTCTGTTATGGAGTCCCACAGGGTTCGCTACTTGGACCAATCCTCTTTATTGCTTCATCTACTTCCTCTCGGCAACATTATCAGGACATCAGACATTTCTTGAAACACATACAAGTCTGGAGGACCCATCATTTTTTACTCCTTAATTCTGACAAAACTGAAGTTGTTGTACTCGGCCCGAAGCACCTCAGAGAAATGCAATCTAATCATACTCAGTCTGGATGGCATTACGTTGGTGTCCAGCTCCACTGTAAGAAAACCTCGGAGTAACCTTTGACCAGGACATGTCCTTTGTGTCCCTGACATAAAAGAAGTCAGTAGGGCAGCTTTGTTCCCCCTGAGGAAAAATTCAGTAAATCAGAGACATCCCTCTCTCAGGATTGATGCAGAAAAACTCGTCCATTGTAGTTGTAACTTCTAGGCTGGACTACTGTAACTCGTTACTATCTAGATGTCCAAACAAATCTCTGAAAGGCCTTCAGTTGATTCAGAACGCTACAGCAAGAAATTAACAGGTCACTAGGAATGAAGATCACATCTCTCTCCGTGTTAGCTGCTTTGTCATTGGCTGCCAAGTAAAATATAGAGTAGAATTTAAAATCCTTCCGTTAACATATAAAGCTCTTAATGGCTGAGCTCCATCACGTCCTCAGAGAGCTCATAGTTCCTTCTGTCTTAGTAGGCCACTCCACTCTCTAGGTGGAGGTTAACTTGTGGTTCCTAGAGTCTTTCAAGAAGAAATCTGGAGGGCGCTCTTTCAGTTAACAGGCTCCTCTTCCATGGAACCAACTTCCAGTATCGTTTTGGGGGGCGGACTCTTACGCAACATTTCAAGATCAGGCTGAAAACTTTCTTATATGACAGAGCTTATAGTTAAAAAGTTAAAGTCCTCTACTCTTTAGCTATGCTACTATAGGCCTAGGCTGCTGGGGGAAGGACTGAGCTTCTCTCTCTCTCTCTCTCCCTCTCTCTCCTTTCCTCCCAGTTCTAAGCATTTATACTGCATTTACTAACCATGTTTTCCCGAAGTCTGTCTCTCCCAGCTTCCCCTCCTCACTTCCCCTGTCCTCATCCTGCAAGTGGTGACTCATCGCCATACCATGTTCCTGCAAGGCCTAGACCTCTAGACCTGCTCTTCATGTAAAGTACCTTTATGTCACTTTGTTATGATTTGGCGCAATACAAAGACCTGCCCTCATGTAATTTTACTACGAAAATTGAAGCAGCTGAGAATGCAAGGCAAGAACCAAAAACATCGCTAAAGCCAATTTTTTCTAATTGAATTAAGAGGTATGCCTTAACTAAAAAGAGATGCTGATTTATTTCCAATTGACAGCAAACATGTTTCACCCCAGTTTCGAACTGGGGACCTTTCGCGTGTTAGGCGAAACGTGATGACCACTACACTACGGAAACCTGCACGGGTCACTGGCTTCCCCTTGACGATGAAATGCCAGCGTTACTCCAGCAATTACACAAACAAACAGCTGAGGCCAATTCTCTAAACTAAATCAGCAGGTAGCAATAACCAAACACACAGGTCGGCTTGTGTAGAGCCGACCAGCAATCTGTATCTGCCCAGGTTCGAACTGGGGATCTTTTCGCGTGTAAGGCAAACGTGATGACCACTACACTACAGAAACCTGAGCACAAGCTGCTCTTGCCCCTTCTGTCAGGTTTAAACCACCTAGAACATGATGAAACAGGGAAGAAAGACAAAGGACAACAGCGCTCATTTTACTTGCAAGGAGAACAGACAGAGATATGTTCAGTTACATTCTCTAACTGCTCTGACGTATCTCTTCCGTTCTCCCCTCTTTATTTCCTTAGGGTGGTCCCTAGTTTGTATGATCTCAAGTCCTGTAAGAAAAACACAAGTTTCTGCATTCCTGCAGGGTTAGTAAACGTACAAAAGATACTCATGAGAAGTCTTGAAGTAAAGTATCAGCTGATCTCTCTACCTTTGTAAGAAACACATAAAGTTCTGTTTCTGCCCAGTTTCAACTGTGGACCTTTCGCTTGTGAGGCTAACGTGATGACCACAACACTACAGAAACCAGCACAGGCGAGCCCTTTCCCTTGATGATGAAATGCCATCGCTAATACGAAAATTGAAGCAACTGAGAATTCAAGGCAGGAACCAAAAACATCGCGAAAGCCAATTCTTAATTGAATTAAGAGGTATGCAGTAACTAAAAAGAAATGCTGCTCTGTTTCCAGCTGACAGCAACATGTTTCCGCCCAGTTTCGTACTGGGGACCTTTTCACCACAGAGAAATGCTATCTAATCATAATCAGCCTGGATGGCATTATGTTGGCTTCCAGCTCCACTGTTAGAAACCTTGGTGGAACCTGTGACCAGGACATGTCCTTTGTCCCTCACATAAAAGAAGTCAGTAGGGCAGCTTTGTTCCACCTGAGAAACATCAGGAAAATCAGAGACATCCTCTTCTCAGGATGATGCAGAAAAACTCGTCCATGCATTTGTAACTTTCAGGCTGGACTACTGTAACTCGTTACTATCTAGATGTCCAAACACAATCTCTGAAAGGCCTCTAGACCTGCTCTTCATGTAAAGTACCTTTATGTCACGTTGTTATGATTTGGCGCAATACAAAGACCTGCCCTCATGTAATTTTACTACGAAAATTGAAGCCAGCTGAGAATGCAAGGCAAGAACCAAAAAACATCGCTAAAAGCCAATTTTTCAAATTGAATTAAGAGGTATGCCTTAACTAAAAAGAGATGCTGATTTATTTTCCAATTGACAGCAAACATGTTTCCGCCCAGTTTCGAACCTGGGGACCTTTCGAGGTGTTAGGCGAACGTGATGACCACTACACCACAGAAACCTGCACTGGTCACTGCCTTCCCCTTGACAATGAATGCCATCGTTACTACAGCAATTACACAAACAGCTGAAGCCAATTCTCTAATCTAAATCAGAGGTAGCAATAACCAAACACACAGGTCCGGCTTGTGTAGAGCCGACAGCAAATCTGTTTCTGCCCAGGTTCGAACTGGGGATCTTTCGCGTGTAAGGCGAACGTGATGACCACTACACTACAGAAACCTGAGCACAAGCTGCTCTGCCCCTTCTGTCAGGTTTAACCACCTAGAACATGATTGAAACAGGGAAGAAAGACCAAGGACAACAGCGCTCATTTTTACTTGCAAGGGAGAACAGACAGAGATATGTTCAGTTACATTCTCTAACTGCTCTGAGCTATCTCTTCCGTTCTCCCCTCTTTATTTCCTTAGGGTGGTCCCTAGTTTGTATGATCTCAGTCCTGTAAGAAAAACACAAGTTTCTGCATTCCTGCAGGTTAGTAAAAGTACAAAAGATACTCATGAGAAGTCCTTGAAGTAAAGTATCAGCTGATCTCTCTACCTTTGTAAAGAAACACATAAAGTTCTGTTTCTGCCCAGTTTCGAACTGTGGACCTACATCCTGAAGCCTGGGCCAGAGTTGTCTGCCTGTTTGGAAATGGCCGCCATGACCCCAGGATCCACCCCTAGGGTATGGTTCTGAGTTGAAGAGAGGGCATTTGCTAGACGCCAGCGCCCTCATCAGGGTTCCCCAATGACGTCACACAGGTAATAAAGAAGCTCTCCTTGCATTTTTTCCATATTAAGAGCCAACAGCAAATCTGTTTTCTGCCCAGGTTCGAACTGGGGCCTTTCGCGTGTGAGGCGAACGTGATGACCACTACACTACAGAAACCTGCCACGGGCACGCCCTTCCCATTGACGATGAAATGCCATCGTTACTTTCAAATATTGAAGTCGCTGAGAATGTAAGCAACGCATCAAAAACATCGCGAAAGCAAATGCTCTAATCGAATTAAGAGGTATGCCTTCACTTCGCTACTTGGACCAATCCTCTTTACGCTTCATCTGCTTCCTCTAGGCAACATTATCATGACATCAGACATGTCTTGAACACATACAAGTCTGGATGACCCATAATTTTTTTACTCCTTAATTCTGGACAAAACTGACATGCCATTGTTACTACAAACATTACAGAAAGTGAGAATGCAAGTGATGCACCAAAAGCATAGTTGAAGCCAATTCTCCAAACTAATTCTGAGGTAGGCCTGACCTAATACACACATCCTACTCTCCTGCATTAATTCCATAATCAGAGTCCACAACTAATCTGGGTAGTTTTCCAACCCAGCGCTGGTTAAATAGTGGACCGACTAAACGTTGGGTTAACTTCACCAAACAAACTGGGTCTGTTCATTCAACCCAGGAAGATGGGTTGTTAAAATATCCCTAATATGGCTTATATTGACTATCATACTGGATTAATTTCACCCCACTAATGGGATGTTATTATTGTTTTTGTTGCTCCACCATATAATGTGAAAAATTATCAAAAAAAGTATAGATTTCTCTGGCACAACTGATGGTCATCAGTTTAACTACACATGATCATACTCACACCAGGTCTAGCATTTTCTTGTACATCTTATTGACTATCTGACCTCTCTGCCTTTGTTAAGAAAGAAAAAAATTAAGTTCTGTTTTTGCCCAGTTTCGAACTGGGGACCTTTCGCGTATTAGGCGAACGTGATGACCACTATACTACAGAAACCTGCACAGGGCAGCCCCTTCCCCTTGATGATGAAATGCCATCGTTACTACGAAAATTTAAGCAACTGAGAATGCAAGGCAAGAACCAAAAACATCGCGAAAGCCAATTCTCTAATTGAATTAAGAGGTATGCAGTAACTAAAAAGAAATGCTGCTCTGTTTCCAGCTGACAGCAAACATGTTTCCGCCCAGTTTCGAACTGGGGACCTTTCACCACAGAGAAATGCTATCTAATCATAATCAGCCTGGATGGCATTATGTTGGCTTCCAGCTCCACTGTTAGAAACCTTGGTGGAACCTTTGACCAGGACATGTCCTTTGTCCCTCACATAAAAGAAGTCAGTAGGGCAGCTTTGTTCCACCTGAGAAACATCAGGAAAATCAGAGACATCCTCTCTCAGGATGATGCAGAAAAACTCGTCCATGCATTTTAACTTTCAGGCTGGACTACTGTAACTCGTTACTATCTAGATGTCCAAACAAATCTCTGAAAGGCCTCTAGACCTGCTCTTCATGTAAAGTACCTTTATGTCACGTTGTTATGATTTGGCGCAGTACAAAGACCTGCTCCTCATGTAATTTTACTACGAAAATTGAAGCAGCTGAGAATGCAAGGCAAGAACCAAAAACATCGCTAAAGGCAATTCTTTAATCGAATAAAGAGGTATGCATTAACTGGAAAAAAGACGCTGATTTATTTCCAGCTGACAGCAAAGATGTTTCCGCCCAGTTTCGAACTGGGGACCTTTCACGTGTTAGGCGAACGTGATGACCACTACATTACTGAAAACTGAATGCAAGCGGCTCCGCCCCTTCCAATCTAATGATTTCTGACGTGAACAGGTACTTACATAAAAGCTGCATTTGCTCTTCCAGTTGCATCACCGAAATTTGGTCTTCCTTAGAATAGATGCAGATACTGGCAGGTATATTCAATAAAAGTCTTGAAGTGAAGCTTCAGCTGACCTCTGACCTCTCTGCCTTTGTTGAAAAAGAATTACAGAAAATACTGTTCCTGCCCAGTTTCGAACTGGGGACCTTCCGCGTGTGAGGCGAACGTGATGACCACTACACTACAGAAACTTGTACAGGACACCCTCTTCCCTTGATGATGAAATGCCATCGTTAATACGAAAATTGAAGCAACTGAGAATGCAAGGCAGGAACCAAAAACATCTGTTTCCAGCTGACAGCAAACATGTTTCCGCCCAGTTTCGAACTGGGGACCTTTCCCGTGTTAGGCGAACGTGATGACCACTACACTACGGAAACCCGCACAGGTTACCTCCTTCCGCTTATCAAGAAATGCCATCGTTACTACTGTTGTGATGGCCTCCCACGTGCTCTGAAAAGAACAATAGAGAGGCCTCCATCCTGAAGCCTGGGCCAGAGTTGTCTGCCTGTTTGGAAATGGCGCCATGACCCCAGGATCCACCCCTAGGGTGTGGTTCTGAGTTTGAACAGGAGGGCATTTGCTAGACACCAGCGCCCTCAGCAGGGATCCCCGATGACGTCACACAGGTAATAAGACGCTCCATGGCTCTTGATCTTCGCTTTTTCCCAGTGCCCCGGTTGTGGGAGAGAGCTTTCCCAGCTTTTGTCTGGACCTCTCCAATGATATTCTAATTGCTTCAGACAATGGATCAGCCTCCATACTTCTCCTTTTGGATCTTAGTGCTGCTTTCGACACCATAGATCATAATATTTTACTACAGAGACTGGAACATGAAATTGGGATTAAAGGAACTGCAATAAGGTGGTTCAAATCCTATTTATCAGATAGACATCAGTTTGTTCATGTTCACAACAGCTCCTCCTCATGCAATGCAGTCAGTTATGGAGTCCCACAGGTTTGGGTACTTGGACCAATCGTCTTTACGCTTCATCTAGGCACCAAATGCCATCTTTACTACCGCAATTACACAATGAATTGACCAAACAAACAGCTGAAGCCAACATTTTCTTTTCTAATACAGAGGTAGCACTTACCAAATACACAGGTCATACTCGCTCCACGGCTCTCGATCTTCGCTGTTTCCCAGTGCCCCGGTTGTGGGAGAGAGCTGTTCCAGCTTTCGTCTGGACCTCTGATTGTTGCATCACCGAAATTTGCTCTTCCTACTAATAGACGCAGATACTGGCAGGTCTACTCACGAGAAGTCTTGAAGTGAAGCATCAGCTGATCTCTGACCTCTCTGCCATTGTTGAAAAAGAATAACTGAAAAAACAGTTTCTGCCCAGTTTCGAACTGGGGACCTTTCGCGTGTGAGGCGAACGTGATGACCACTACACTACAGAAACCTGCACAGGCCAGGCCTTTCCCCTTGATGATGAAATGCCATCGTTAATACGAAAATTGAAGCAACTGAGAATGCAAGGCAGGAACCAAAAACATCTGTTTCCAGTTGACAGCAAACATGTTTCCGCCCAGTTTCGAACTGGGGACCTTTCGCGTGTTAGGCGAACGTGATGACCACTACACTACGGAAACCCGCACAGATCACCTCCTTCCGCTTATCAAGAAATGCCATCATTACCACTGTTGCGATAGCCTCCCACGTGCTCTGAAAAGAACAATCGAGAATCCTACATCCTGAAGCCTGGGCCAGAGTTGTCTACCTGTTTGAAAATGGCGCCATGACCCCAGGATCCACCCCTAGGGTATGGTTTTGAGTTTGAACAGGAGGGCATTTGCCAAACGCCAGTGCCCTCAGCAGGGATCCCCGATGACATCACACAGGTAATAAAAACGCTTCATGGCTCTTGATCTTCGCTTTTTCCCAGTGCCCCAGTTGTGGTAGAGAGCTGTCCCAGCTTTCGAGTAGCAGCAGCGGTGTCCCTGACACCAGAACAATTGCAGTGGTATCAGATGTCGGAAGAGGCCGTCCCACAAGTGTCTCTGGCTTTACATCCTAAACATCAGGTTAAAGAATTGGGTGGGATGGTAAAACTAGCATTAGCACAGGATGATTGGGTTATCACGGACATTCGCGGAGTACTTTATTCGGCTAGAGCCAACATATACTCAATTCAAGTAGAAGCCGTAGATAGCTCAGTTCTGGAGGAGGCCCAGGTCTCCCGGTTTCAGGGTCTATCATTGACTCTCTACCAGAGTCCCTATGGGCGCAGGGCCCAACAGAAGTGTGACTGGTGCAATGTGAACCATTAACTTTTGAGGTGAACACCTCTGATCCAGTGTGGATCAATCAGTACCCCCACAAGCCCCAAGCAGAGGAGGGCATCGCAGACACCATTCAGGGCCTCATATCACAGGGCGTATGATCTCTGACCTCTCTGCCGTTGTTGAAAAAGAATAACTGAAAACACAGTTTCTACCACTGGTCACTCCCTTCCCCTTGACGATGAAATGCCATCGTTACTTCGAATATTGCTGACAATGCAAGGGAAGAACCAAAAACATCGCTAAAGGCAATTCTTTAATCGAATTAAGAGGTATGCATTAACTAGAAACAGACGCTGATTTATTTCCAGCTGACAGTAAAAATGTTTCCCCCCAGTTTCGAGCTGGGGACCTTTCACAAGTTAGGCGAACGTGATGACCACTACACTACGGAAACCTGCACAGGTCACCGCCTTCCCCTTGACAATGAAATGCCAGCGTTACTACAGCAATGACACAAACAAAGAGCTGAAGCCATTTCTCTAATCTAAATCAGAGGTAGCAATAACCAAACACACAGGCCTGGCTTGTGTAGAGCCGACAGCAAATCTGTTTCTGCCCAGGTTCGAACTGGGGATCTTTCGCGTGTAAGGCGAACGTGATGACCACTACACTACAGAAACCTGAGCACAAGCTGCTCTGCCCCTTCTGTCAGGTTTAAGCCACCTAGAACATGATGAAACACAGGGAAGAAAGACAAAGGACAACAGCGCTCATTTTTACTTGCAAGGAGAACAGACAGAGATATGTTCAGTTACATTCTCTAACTGCTCTGACGTATCTCTTCCGTTCTCCCCTCTTTATTTCCTTAGGGTGGTCCCTAGTTAGTATGATCTCAAGTCCTGTAAGAAAAACACAAGTTTCTGCATTGCTGCAGGGTTAGTAAAAGTACAAAAGATACTCATGAGAAGTCTTGAAGTAAAGTATCAGCTGATCTCTCTATCTTTGTTAAGAAACACAGAAAGTTCTGTTTCTGCCCAGTTTCGAACTGTGGACCTTTCGCGTGTGAGGCTAACTTGATGACCACTACTCTACAGAAACCTGCACAAGCCAGCCCCTTCCCCTTGATGATGAAATGCCATTGTTACTACGAAAATTGAAGCAACTGAGAATGCAAGGCAAGAACCAAAAACATCGCGAAAGCCAATTCTCTAATTGAATTAAGAGGTATGCAGTAACTAAAAAGAGATGCTGATTTATTTCCAGCTGACAACAAACATGTTTCCGCCCAGTTTCGAACTGGGGACCTTTCGCGTGTAAGGCGAACGTGATGACCACTACACTACGGAAACCTAGGGTATGGTTTTGAGTTTGAACAGGAGGGCATTTGCCAAACGCCAGCGCTGGTCACTCCCTTCCCCTTGACGATGAAATGCCATCGTTACTTCGAATATTGCTGACAATGCAAGGGAAGAACCAAAAACATCGCTAAAGGCAATTCTTTAATCGAATTAAGAGGTATGCATTAACTGGAAAAAAGACGCTGATTTATTTCCAGCTGACAGCAAAGATGCTACCGCCCAGTTCCGAACTGGGGACCTTTCGCGTGTTAGGCGAACGTGATGACCACTACACTACGGAAACCTGAATGCAAGCTGCTCCGCCCCTTCCAATCTAATGATTTCTGACGTGAACAGGTACTTTCATAAAAGCTGCATTTGCTCTTCCAGTTGCATCACCGAAATTTGGTCTTCCTAAGAATAGATGCAGATACTGGCAGGTATGGCTAGTTATTTTACTTCCTAACATTCATCGTTATTGGGTGCGGTAAGCGTGTTGCGTCATTTCCGGTCACTGGCGGTTGTTGGGGATGAACGTACAACACTGCTCTCTGAACATAGCACACAACATGTCCAGGGCTATCCTGTTCTGGAATCCTGTTCTCATGTTCTGGCATGAGAGAAGTTGCAGACAACTGTCCATGTACCGCCTCGAAGCCGCTCTGTGTCCAATTACCTAACTTTTGAACATTGTAGTGGATGTAGTTGATCCTGTCTGCATTTTTATTAATTGTACACCACCAACATAAAAATGACTCAAATCCTGCTGCCACCTGATCTACTAATTTGTATTCATCCGGAACACCTCGTGGTACACCAATTGCATCAATATATGTAGGATCACCGTCTGATAACCAAGTTGCAGATCTTTTCTTGCGGTGACATTGCTCAGGTAAAACACTAGACAAGTTAACAGTAAGTTCTTTAGCAGAGATAGGGTGTATGGACACTGGTAGTAATAGTGTTACTAAAGCACAAAATCCTTTCACATCTTTAGGCAATTTATCAAATAATCTGTCATCACCACACCACCACCAAATGTCCCCTCGAGGCACCGGTTTGAAATGTCCAGTCACTATTACCTCAGAGCACCATTCACTGGAGAGATTGCCTAAAAGCTTTCCACCTCCTGTTATATTTATACAAGTAAAGTTTCCAAATGCAACTCTTTTGGAAAATATAGGTTTCTCTTTTTCTGATATAGTGACTGGAAATACAAAATCCCACTTCGCACAAGTGATATTCGGATTAGTTTTGTTCATTACTTCCACAACACATTTTTTATCTATTGTTGCAGGTACTATTTGTAGTATCGGCCTAGGACCCATACACACTACACAATCACCTTTAGTCGTATTTGCAGCTTGTTCTACCATAAGTAACCAGTTGTTGCTTTGTCCTGTAATACCTGTTATAACTTGAAACCATTCATCAACTTTTATCTCACCATCATGGTTAACAATTTGTATGTTAACAGCACTTTTGGGCCTCCCAGTTGTGAGGCCTCCTATGATGTCATTTTTCTGTTCCGTTTGTCCTGCTTCAGCAGGGCTGGTCATATTAGGGCAGAGACTCAAATGTACACACATTATTTCAGAGATGAATCTTTCACATGGATAGGAATTAAAATTAAAAGTGTATCGTTTACTGTAAATGTTGAAATTAGCTTCATATCAGTACAATGCAATGTTCTCCTCCCATTTCTTTTTTCAACAGCAAAAAAACCCACCTGGAATTAGTTTCTCTATTCTGTAGCTATTTGGTTCTTCACCTGATAAATGCACCTTTAGTTAATTGTCTATTTTTAAAGGTGTAGTCTTCTTAAAATCCACTTCTTCTTTAGGAGATACATTAGGTTTAGGTAGCAGAACACATAAATAATTTGCAGTTTCACTTAACTTTAGAACAACTTGTTCATGGTCTGATTAAAGAGTAAATAAGTGATACATCTCCTTAATCTAAATACAGTACAGGACAAAAGTTTGGACACACCCTCTCATTCAAATGAACAGAAAATGTGTCCAAACTTTTGGCCTGTACTGTAAATAAGCATTAAAATGAGAGCAATAATACCAGTTCCAGCAAAAGAGCTGTCTGTATTTGAAAACAGGTAAATGCACTGCATGTTTCTTTTTTTGTTTGATTGTTTTATTGGCCCTTCAAAATGCTTTACATGAGGTCATGGCCATGTATATGTTCACACATTCATATAACACTTTTTATAAGCATACAGTGCATTTATACAAAAGTATGTCAACAGCTCATCACCTGCAGTTACATGAGGAACAATTTGGAGTTCCTGTCCAAAGACTGTTGAAATAATCCACCCTCTATATATTAAAGAACTTCCTGAGCCTTAAACGCCCCATCTTTTTTGTATTTTGTTTGTCTGTACAAGGTACAATGTACCAGTTCTGAGTTGTTATCTTTAGTTTCTGCAGCAGTAAGATAAAGCTTTAACTTTACTATTAAGATAAAAACTAAAAGTCTTACCTGATTGAGTAGACAGTCTTGTTATAACTCAGGAGGGTTGCAAAGCTATGTGTCCTGTTCGAGGAGCGGCATTTATCTCATGTCAACAAAGTCATCACAAACATGCAGCAGAACCTGACTGTACAAGGAGGGGTGTTCACTAATGGGCAATATATTTTTAGTTAAATACAGCTGTAGCAAATCATCTGAACGCTAAATGGTAAAAATTGATTCCATGTGATGTTATTGTTTTGAGTTTGAGTTTAACACAGATGTTTTTGCAGCAACGCTAATTTGTGCCTTCTGTGTTTCCGTAGCTGGTGCAGACTAGAGGAAGTCAGGTATAGTTTTAGTTGACCTAGTTTTGGAGAGAGACGGACAGCGGGAGAACTCCCATCCTTTTTTTTTTTTTTATATGGCCAGAAAACGTTTGCCTTTTTACAGTGATTTCTAAATAAAGTTGAAAGGAAACCTCAGCTTCCTTTTTTGGAGAAACTGTTCGCTATCTGCCGAGCTAGTGTAACGGGCGAGAAGACGTGAAACACACACAAGCAGGGGCAGAATAGTAAAAAGGCAGACTCTTCCAACGGTCGACAATCTTCCATCCTGTGAGTAGAAAGGAAAAACAAGAAAAGGAACTCTGATATTGAGGAGGGCCTTTAAATAATTTGTAATTCAGCACTAACAAGAAAAAAAAATAAATAAAACAGCACTCCTCTCAATGAAATAAGAAAAATTATTAGGCCTTGATGCTCTTTAAGTTGAATTTAAAAAATATTTTTTGGATATTCAAAATACTTTTAGGCTATGCTTAAAGAATATATTGGACAGAGAGAAATGAGTACAGCTATGAACGAAGGCATTGTTTCTCTGAGAGCAAAACCAGATAAGACATTTTATAAGTAAACAATAGGTGGCCTAACACTCTTATCTATTTATTACTAAATCTAGACTCTACCTTATGCAAATAGATTAAAAAATTTAATAATATTGTTGCTGAAACTTAGGCTTTGTCTGAAGTTGACATATCAGTAATGATATTGACAGAGGTGGAAATAGTCCTGAAAATTTGTACTCAAAACATGTACTGTTACATTTGTTAAATTGGACTCAATTACAAGTGTTAAAAATACTTCAGTAAAAGTAGAAAGTACTCTTCTCAAAAACTACTCAAAGTATCAATTACTTTATAACTGATATACTGTTTACAAGGAATTTTGTTTGACAAAAATGCACAGAGCAGCTTAAACCTTTCCCAATACACTGCGAACAACAGGAAGGTGTCCTAAACTCTTAGACATAATAGCATTTCTGTCACACTTCACTTTCTGAACCTTTTGATCAGTTTCAGTAAGAGCTGGTTTTCCAAGTCTCTCCGACTTCATTTGGTATGATTATTATGAGGAGCGTAAAGAGTGTAAACACACGGCACACACTGACATATGAATAGCTCACTGACTCCACAAGTCACACCATTCCAGTCAGCCTCAATTTATCCAACTGTGATACTGTTGAAGGACTCCAATAAGCAGGAATAATAAAATAGAAAAGGCAAAATTACATAAATACTGCACACAAAATAACTATGTGGGTTTTGCACAAAACTGCAAGAGATTAGAGTGAAGTCATTTTAATGGATTTTATATGTTTGCAGCTGTTTTGATATTTACATAGTGAAAAGTGGGGTTACATCATGCTGACAAAAGCAAATATGGACGGATCTGAGAAACTCTCTGCTGCTCACAGAGATGAGAATTCATGGGAATAAATCACAATATATTAGTGGTGTGTGTCTTTATTTCTCGCCCCCCCACCGATGGTTTGCTTTAATGTCTGAGATGTGTGTGTGGTTGGGACGAGAGAGAGAGCCCACAAAAGATGGTCACCACAGTTGCAGACTGAAGTCTACCGGATCAGGTATTGGTCCTTTAACTAGTGATGACTGACTTATCAACTGATCACAGTGATTGACAAGCTGGACCAAACGGCTTGATGGTACTTAATTAAAGGTGAAAATATATTAATATTATTTTGATTAAATTTGGCAAATTAGATTTCATTATTTGTCGTCCCCTTCACTGGAGCTGTGCGACTCTCATCCGCTTTTGAGCGGTGATCATTTATATATATATATATGGGATTCAAACTTCCCAGCAGCAGTTTTTTTTTCTGCTTCCGAGTACACTAAAATGCAATATAACTACACTTATACTCTTACTTTACTTCTACAAATAATTTCTAAAAATAATTGCTTTGTCTACTTACCGCTTTCACAAAATGTATCGCTAAAAGATGTGAACTCTGAACCCTGTGGCTGCCGCAGGCAAAAATGACAGCATTACAAAATATCATTGGACAAGAGCGCTGTCAATAACGGATGCCGCATTGTGATTGGTCAATATAATAGTTGGGTGGATTTAACGCAGTCGGGAGGGGGGGGGAGCCACCGAAGGACTTAGCAAATGAAGGTAAGCTAACTCTTTGCTAAATGTAATTTCCCAACAGGTAGGATGTATTTAATTCGGTTGTACAACTTTGAAGAATCTTGTCCGCATGTACGGTAGTTAAGTTAGCTAGTCTGAAACTGGGACCACATTAAGCTATGATCTTGTTAACCTTAGCTAACTACCATGGTAGCATGGCAGGGGGAGGCCGTGTGAACGGGCTATATATTATCTTAAAGCCCGCGGGAAGCTCGGGACGTGTCTGATACTGGCCAAGGACGTCGGCGAGGTAGGTCTGATTTGATCATTTCCCCTTTCTGTGCCTCTGATATGTGCACATAAGCTACATGGTTAACTGTGAAATTTCGTCATATCAAAAGTTTTGATATTAAATCTCAGCATTTATTTTTCTGTGGTGTTTCTAAAGGGTAGGCGACTTAAGTATTTTTGGTGTAGATATTGAATGTTTGTCAATTCTCAAGTGTTTTGAAACGGTTAAATTCAGCACCAAATTTGTGTTACAAATGGCATCAATACAGAAAATTCTATGTTGAAATGATATAATTAATTTGGAACCACTTCTTAAATTTGTGACTTTAATATGTTGCGCTATTGTGTATTTCACAGAATGGATTGCCTGGTGGGAAATTTTAAAAAGATTCCCAAAAGAGCAGGCGTCCTACCAAAGCTCACCCAAAGATGACCAGGATGGTAAAACAGTCTTTCCTCAACATTCGATGCCACGCCTTGAAATTTCTTTTTTATTGTCACAAATACACCACCACATTTCTCCACCTTCATGCATATTGCTCCAAAGTGAAGGAGAGCAAAGCACAGTAGTGGGAGAGCTGAGTGAAGGATCAGGAGACGGAGATGAGAGTGGAAGAGGAAAAACCTAAAGGGAAGCACAGGCTATCAGGCTGGGACCCTAAATGGGTTGGAAAAAAAAAACCACACTGATAATGGTGAGTGTTGATTATTGATTAACTTTTTTTTTTTTTTTTTGCATAATATACATTTCAATGTATCAGTTAAATGAATAACAAATAAATTCAGTGTGTTTCTGCTGTAAGAGCAATGATCAATAATGCTACCTTACTCTGTCCCTATAGGAATTAATTTAATTTATTTTTTTTTACTTTTTACATTCAGCCTTTATCTGACATTGTATAGGTTATAATGGTTTTAAGGGAAAAAAACATTTTCAACTAACCAACCAATAAATAGGTTGTAAAAGTTAAATCTGCAGTCAAGTGTCCTTTGTTTACGCCACCACGGCCCCTCAGGGAGCCTGCCCCAACTGCTGAAAAAATTCCTAAAGGCAATACTATGAAAGAATCATTGTTTTACTGCACATGTTTTTGATCTATTTCTATCTTATTTCTTTTGATAAATATTTTTAAGTTTTATTTTAGATTATATTCATTTATTATTAGTTTAGAAATTGCATGTTTAATTTTATGATTGCTTAGTATGTAGGACTTCTTTGCTTAAAATGTCTTTTTGTATTTTTGATATCTGAAAGTGGATACACAGCAAAAATCTATAAGGTCTGTGTGGTCAACCCCTTTGTAGCAACTTCTTGTTTTATGAATACAATTAAACATTAGCCTATGGAAATGTTCAATGTATTGTGTATTGCACATTCAGTGTAATGCACTTCATCTATGAGAGGTCATCTGGCTCATATGTATGTGTAGATCAACATGGCAGCTGTTAACAGTCACGACCAAAGTAAAAGGAGGCAGCAACAGTTCAGTCCTGTTTAATGTTCCACGTCACCCTTTCCCATAATTGAAAGGGTGATGTGGAACTGACTGGACATAATATATTTTGAGTTGTAATTTGTCTTAAACCACCCATAAAGTCTATGTCACCTTCTTTAAGGCATTTTACATCTTAGTGCAATGCAGCATGTTGTGCCTCATCCATGGGAGCCCCATCTTCCCAAAGATCCAAACAGCTACAGCCAAGGATGAAAAGTTAAAATATAAGAAAGAGATGTTATAGTTCATGTAAAAGTGATACTAAACTAAGGTAGGCTTTGGGTGGACCCAGTCCAAAATGACAAACAAAAGAAATCTAACTGAGGGAGAGGTAACTGACCTAAAACAAAAAGAACAAAGCCAAAAAGGTTAACCTCCCTAATTAAAAAACGCAGGAGAAAATGGGTGAACAAAGCAAATGGTGGTCCAGCCCTACACAAAAACAAGCTTTACTGCTCATGTGGCTGTTTGGATGAAGCAGAGGATGCGCGATGTATGTCAATATGTACTTGATAATTCCTTCAATAGTCTCATATCTGAATATTATATCTGTCTCGAATGCCAACCCTCAGAGCCGAGGCAGCAGGAGGTGCACAAAGAGGTATTCCACAGGCTGCTGTTATGGCAGGGCTGCAGAGGTCACATAATGGGAGACAACGGTTCTCCCCAAATTTTCCTGAAACTGTGCAGGCAAGGCAAGGGCAACACCAGAAACCATAGCAACCTGCAAAACACGAGTTGGAATTTATAGGATGACAATCTAAGTTTGTTTGTATCCGTGAAAGGAACGTTAAATGTGACAGATTATGTGTAAAATAAATTTGATTCTTTTTCTTACAGGATTTTACTTCATCAAAGCAGTCAAACAGGCCAGTGTTCCAGGTTGTCAAGGGATATGCCATTGCCGATTCAACTTTACAGCAGAGAAGAATGAACATGAAAGTACAACCACAAATCAATTTTTTTCTCTGATCACTTTTGAGCACCTGGTGACATTCATTTGTACCTTTACAAATGCAAATTCATAATTTACACATTGTTAAACTCAGGGTGGTCGGCATAGTGGTTAGCGTTGTCACCCCACAATAAGAAGTTCCAGGCCTGGGGCCTTTCTGTGTGGAGTTTGTATGTTCTCCCTTTGTCTGTGTGGGTTTCCTCCCACCGTCCAAAGACATGCACGTTTGGGTTAATTGGTGATCTACCCCGCCCTCGCTCAATGTGAGCTGGGACCTGCGACTGAAGGTGAATGAACAAAATGTCAGAGCCTTCAGATGCTGTTTCATTTATTTAATTCACTTCTTTCCACTACTGCTTGTTTTTGCTGTTTTTGTTGACATACATGTCACTAAATCCTTAGTTTCATTTAGTCCACTTAATTTGGATTTTATGACTAGTATTGCTCATTACTGGCTCAAAGCAGTAACAAATACATTTTTAGTACATATATATTTTGATGTATGTTAACTTGCACATTTGTATATTTTGCTCTTGTAAATAACTTTTTTTGCATTGTATTTTATGTTGTGCAGTTTGTCTGATATCTGGCTGCTGGGATCACTGAAGTACATCTATCTATTTACAGTACAGGCCAAAAGTTTGGACATACTTTCCTATTCATTTGAATGAGAAGGTGTGCTCAAACTTTTGGCCTGTACTGTATCTGCCTATCTATCTATCTATCTATCTGTCTGTCTATCTATAAACTCAGGGGACAGCAAGTCCATACCTGAATTGTGTGAATGTGAAATCATTGTAAGTCAAGTAGGTCTCTAAACAAAAACCTGTGTTTTAATTGTGAGGAATTTATTCAGCGATACTTCTGGCCTCTCAGCAGCTAACCAGTTGGTACTGATGATTTTCATTACATGACTAATTGTAGCACAACAACAATCAGGACTTTGTCTGCCTTTGGTTCCTTAAATGCTGTGCTGAATCAGCCTCCTTTAATCTAAATACAGTACAGGACAAAAGTTTGGACACACCCTCTCATTCAAATGAACAGAAAATATGTCCAAACTTTTGGCCTGTACTGTAAATAAGCATTAAAATGAGAGCAATAATACCAGTTCCAGCAAAAGTGCTGTCTGTATTTGAAAACAGGTAAATGCACTGCATGTTTCTTTTTTTGTGTTTGTTTTATTGGCGCTTCAAAATGCTTTACATGAGGTCATGGCCATGTATATGTTCACACATTCATATAACACTTTTTATAGGCATACAGTGCTTTTATACAAAAATATGTCAACAGCTCATCACCTGCAGTTATATGAGGAACAATTTGGAGTTCCTGTCCAAAGACTGTTGAAATAATCCACCCTCTATATATATTAAAGAACTTCCTGAGCCTTAAACGCCCCATCTTTTTTGTATTTTGTGCAGGGTTTGTCTGTACAAGGTACAATGTACCAGTTCTGAGTTGTTATCTTTAGTTTCTGCAGCAGTAAGATAAACCTTTAACTTTACTATTAAGATAAAAACTAAAAGTCTTACCTGATTGAGTAGACAGTCTTGTTATAACTCAGGAGGGTTGCAAAGCTATGTGTCCTGCTCGAGGAGCGGCATTTATCTCATGTCAACAAAGTCATCACAAACATGCAGCAGAACCTGACTGTACAAGGAGGGGTGTTCACTAATGGGCAATATATTTTTAGTTAAATACAGCTGTAGCAAATCATCTGAACACTAAATGGTAAAAATTGGTTCCATGTCACAGAGTCAGAGCAATACACTCCCATACAATAGAATATTTTGTTATACATAATCACATAAATACACTTATTTACCTTGCCTTTGGCTACTGTTCTCAAAGTAATTCCTCAGCAAGTCATTTCCAAAATCCCTTTGAAATCAGAATTATAATGTGCTCAATTGCAGATGCCACAGCCTCTCTGATACAGTATCTAATATTATAGTATTTTTATGTATGAGAAGAGTCAAATCAGTGCTTCACTGTGACAAAATAAATGGTAACACAAGTGACCTGCAGCCAAAAAGGATTAAGTTAGACAAATGATCTCAAAATACATTTCAATTAGGTTGTTTAAAAATGATTCCTTTTCATAACTGTGCATTTACTACAATCTTTTCTATTTATTTATTTGAATTACTATTTCACTGTGATACATATTAATGAACTCTTCAGTAAATATGTACCAGATAGCCAGAAGGCCAGTTTCCATCTGTAGCGGTGGCCAGATGTTACAATAGCCTCCCTGACCTGCCTGTTGCTGCTGCTGCTGCTGCTGCTGCTGCCACCACCTTGTGTGTAGTGATCACTGCTGCAGAGACAAACCACAGTTCAAAAACAATAAAACAGTTTGAGCAGCCAGGACTCCACCGATATATCCAGACATCCTCACAAACAGGGAGGCAGAGCCCCATAACACCCACTTTCACGTCTTAAGCCGTGATTGTCACTAAAGTCATGCAATTACACCTTGTTATTGTTTCAAATGTGACCGATGTCATGCTGCTTTACTGAAAGGACGTTAGCTGAGCTCAGACAGACTGGCAGGCAGCTCTGATGCTCTGAGGGAGGGCGTGTGACGTCATTGTGTCTTCAAGCACCGGACCTACGAGATTAGTCTCCATGACAACTGCACGTCGTTTGAAAGACATTTGATTATGATTCTGGTTTTGTGGACACTGTCACGTGATGACTTTCTGGCCAGCTCCGCATCTAAACGCAGCAGTTTACAGCAGCTCCACCCTTTTCTGCCGTCATCTCTCCATCTCTGATAGCTCCCGCCATCCCGCTCACTAAGATTCGGGCACATGGGGCAGCAGCCAATCAGGTGCGAGTTCCAATGTTTTCGACCAATCATCAGCGATTAGAGTGACAGTGACGTCCAAACTCCCTCACCCCTTCGATGTCACCGTGACGTCTACCTGCCTCCCCCGGGGAGTATAAATAGCAGCTGTGAGCTGTCTCCTCTTCACATCTCCCCACAGGGGAGAGCTGAACGTCCTGAGACTCTGGGGGACGCTCAGGCTCCGGCCTGAGAGTCACTGACGGTGCCTTTCGGTAAGGGGCGCTGTCGGTGGGGGCCTCTGTGTCAACTTGGACGATCTGAGGCTCGTCCTGAAAAGCCTCCCAGAAGAGGACAAGTACAGGAGGACTGCTGTTCTCCTGTATTTGGACGAATCTGGGAGGCGAACCGGACCAGGCGCCTGGCTGAGCTGTTGTTTTTTTATTTAGGGCTCAGTTTAGAAAAAATAGTTAATTAAACTATTATTAAAATTTATGTTTCTTGTTTGTTTGTTTGTTTGTAATCTCTCTCTCTCTCTCTCTCTCTCTCTCTCTCTCTCTCTCTCTCTTTCCCCCTTTCTTCCCCCCCTTTCTTTCCCTCTTTCCCCCCCTCTTTCTTTCCCCCTTTCTTCCTCCCCCTTTCTTTCCCCCCTCTCTTCCCCCCCTTTCTTCCCCCCCCCTCTTTCTCCCCCTTTCCCCCCCCTTTCTTTCCCCCTCTTTCCCCTTTCCCCCCCCTTTCTTTCCCCCTTTCTTTCCCACTTTCTCCCCCCCCCTCTTTCCCCCTTTCCCCCCCTCTTTCTTTCCCCCTTTCCCCCCCTTTCTTTCCCCCTTCCCCCCCTCTTTCTTTCCCCCTTTCCCCCCCCTTTCTTTCCCCCTTCTTTCCCACTTTCCCCCCCCCTTTCTTTCCCCCTTTCTTCCCCCTTTCCCCCTTTCTTTCCCCCCCTCTTTCTTTCCCCCCTTTCCCCCCCCTTTCTTTCCCCCCTTCTTTCCCCTTTCCCCCCCCCCCCCTCTCTTCCCCCCCCTTTCTTTCCCCCCCTTTCTCCCCCTTTCCCCCCCCTTTCTTTCCCCCTTCCCCCCCTTTCTTTCCCCCTTTCTTTCCCCTTTCTCCCCCCCCCTTTCTTTCCCCCCTCTCTTCCCCCCCCTTCTTCCCCTTTCCCCCCCTTTCTTTCCCCCTTTCCCCCCCTTTCTTTCCCCCCCTCTTTCCCCCCCCCTTTCTTTCCCCCTTTCCCCCCCCTTTCTTTCCCCCTTTTCCCCCCCCTCTTTCTTTCCCACTTTCTTCCCCCCCTTTCTTCCCCCCTCTCCCCCCCCCCCTTTCTTTCCCCCTTTCCCCCCCCCCTTCTTTCCCCCTTCTTCCCCCCCCTTTCTTTCCCCCTTTCCCCCCCCCTTCTTTCCCCCCTTTCTTCCCCCCCCTTTCTTCCCCCCTTTCTTCCCCTCTCTTTCCCCCTCTTTCCCCCTTTCCCCCCCCTTTCTTTCCCCCCTTCTTCCTCTCATCTTCCTCTCTTTCTCCCCCCTTCCTCCCCCCCCCCCCCCCCCTCCCTCTCTGCCCCCCCCAACCTGATTGTGTTTCACAGAATAAACACTTCAATGTCAAATCAATCAAAGAGTGCATCCAAACCTACTCGTTCACTTGGGTAGTCATTTTTTATCATGCTGCTTCTCCTTTGCTGCTGCAGCGGTGAAACATGTGCTCATCCTCTCCATGGGCCTGCATTAACACCTCCAACTCCATCGGGTTGATATAACTGCATCTTTTTTCTTTCCCGGTTGTCTCAAGGTCGACATACTCAGAGTTGATTGAACCAACTCACATCAGCTGTTCTGGAACCGGATATTCAGACTTTCCCATCTCAGAGTTCAGGGTTAGACTCAGAGTTTGTTGAACCTCCTACCTAGAATACCCCCCAGGTCTCCCCCAGAAGCAGGGAGAAGGGAGGGGCCTGTGGGAAGATGGTATGAAGCCTTTTGTGCTGGAATAAACCGTCAGTTATAGTGAAAGGTGATTGGGGCAGGAGGTTGAGCCATACGTGGATAACCGTAAGAGATCGTAGCTTACGGTTAGAAATATAAATGGGAATAACATCTTTTCATTCATGTACAGTTCATCAGGAGAGAACTGTACTTGCAAGCAGTTCAAAATTAAATATCAAAATATCATTCCAAAAAGGGATATTTTGCTGGGCTATGATTGTACATCACTTTGATTTTCATTTCATTTTTTTTAAATTGACTTAAGCTATTAAACAAAGTAAATATTCATGTAAACCCCTAATAAAATGTTTTAACGTCATCTCATTTAATAGCCCACTGAGTAAATGAACACATACAATGTTTACCCATTTTTATTGAAGTAATTCAAAAAGTGACATGTGTACACGAACGAAAATAAAATCTACTCATTTAAAAAAAAAAGAGACTGCTTAGCCAACAGAAAGAAGGCAGAGGCCTGAAAAATGAGTGGAGCTGCCACCACCACCTCTGACAGAGGCTGAGGAGCTGAGGACATCCCGGGGTCACCCCCCAGGACACAAGTGCCTACATCAGATGTAAGTATAAACTTCTGTCTTTTAAAAAAGAAAACATATATATGTAACACTTCTTGTGTATATATGTCTGCACCCCGCCCCCAACAGTTGTGGATGGTGTCATCTGCCTCGTTCAGCCTCCGACTGAAACTCTTGAACATCTCTTGAAGCTAACATAACTTAGTGATTACCAATGGCCTCTCACTTTTCCCCCTCTGCTGCTCTGTGTTTCATGTTTAGTTTCCTTCTCAACTTCCTTTAGTGATTACGCTAAATGTCAAAAATGCAGTTTGTTTTGACATATGGAGGTGAGATTAAGTGAGCTAGCCAGACCCCTGTTGTCGGTGTGGGCCGACCTAGAGCAGCTCAGAGAGTTACTTCTCTCCCAGACATTCTCCAGCAGTCAGGATCTAGTCACAGCAGCAGCCCCCGGTTCAGGGCCTGGTCTGGCTGCACCTTTACCAGTCCACAGGGGAGTGCAGCAGGGAGGGAGGGGGAGGGGCTGGCAGGGGTGGTCTTCCCCGATGTCCCACAGCAGTAAAGCCGTCAGTGTACGCTGACGACATAATAGTGATTTTAAACACACAGAGGGACATTTGTGTTTTAGAGGAGAATGTGGCACTTTTTAACAAACTGTCTTCAGCCAGAGTGAAGTTTTGATAGTTAAAAAAAAAAAAAGACCCTCTAAATGAGCTGGTCTTACCAGGGGGGCTGTGTTGGAGGACTGGAGGGTTAAAGTACCTGTGTTTTTAGGTGATGAACTGTTTTTAAAGAAGAACTGGGACGGAGCCTTAGAAACCACACAGGGCAGACTGAGGAGGTGGGGCTGGCTCTTGCCCAGCATGTCATACAGAGGATGGACACTAGTGATAACAATCTGGTGTTTATGTTTAAGCTGGCCTGTGTTGACCCCCTCCTCTCCAATTTTCTGCTCTCCAGGATCCTAGCAGTCCTGGTGGACTTCTTCTGGGACAAGCTGCACTGGACCACTGGAGGAGCGTGCTGTCAGCACACAAGCTGCTCCTGCTGACGGACTACAGTGCTGGTGTGACGACCCCCCCCCCCCGGTGTCCGTCCCTGGTGGTCTGGTGGGGGGGTCAAAGTTCAGGCAGTCGGTCAGAGATGAGCCTCAGAGAGGCCAGAGGTAAAGTCCTGTCAGTGCTGATGGTGGAGTGACTGAACAGGAAGAAGCTGCAGAGAGCTGACTCCCTCTGGAGAGCTCACCTGGGCCTAAGTGAGGAGGTCCGGCCTGAGTGGAGGAGCCTCTACAAGCCTCCACTCACCAAAAAGGTGGCCAACCTTCAGTGGCAGTGACTTCTGCATGGGATCCTGTCAGTCAACACCTTCATCTCCATCCTCAACAAGTGTCCCTTCTGTGGTGTCGTAGAAACAGTCTTCCACTGTTTCTCCCAGTGTCCTCGCCTCGCCCCGCCCCCTGTTCTCCCTGCTGGACAAACTGCTCAGGAAAGGAAAGGAAGAAAGGTGTTCCCTCTCCAGACCTTCATCCTGGGACTCAGGTAAAGGAGGGCCACCAAAAACAAGAGCCAGATGATCAAATTCATCTTGAAACAGTCAAAAATGACCATCTACGTCTCCAGGAAGAGGAAGGTTGAGGACAATGTGGACACTAACTCGGTCCACCTGTTCAGCAGGAAAGCCAGAATGCTGACTGATTTAAAATATTACAGAGAAATGCAAGACCTGGACCAGTTCAAAGAGGCCTGGACTCAGGGTCTGGTCCTGTGCTCAGTGGAGGAGGACCAGCTCCTCTTCTGCGATCAGCTGCTCTGATCAATTTGTGCGTTTGTGATGCAAAGTGACAGAAAGATGTGATTAAACCTGTCTCTGAAAATGAGTAAAATAAAGTTGGTTTAAAAATAACCCCCCCCCCCCCCCGAGTCTGGCTCTGCCTGAGGTTTCTGCCTCTTAAAGGAAGTCTTTCCTTGCCCCTTTTGCCAAGTGCTTGCTCGTGGGGGGATCTGTTGGGTCTCTAAATCATTTTAGAAAGAAATAAAGAACATAAAAAACTCAATACTGTACATTGTAGTGTAGGGCTGTTGCCATTGAACATTTTAGTAATCAAGTATTCTACCAAAAATTCCATCGATTAATCGGACAAAACATTTGTTTCGTTAGTTTTTCACAATTGCTAAAACATTTTTTGAAACTACCTTTTTCACAAAACTGAACACAAAACCAATTTTTCAGAGTACATTCTCGAAACACTTGAATCTAGTTACAAAACTGAGTAATCACCTCAAAATACTTTTAACTGTGCTCATAACTGTCAGGGATTGAGTTTTGTGTTCATGCCCTGTTTTATTTTGAAAATCTTGTGATTAATTTTTGCTTGTGACACAGCTAATGTGCTTCACCTGTGTCTTGTCTAGTCACTGTGTATTTAAGTCCTGTTTAGTCTGTTGGATCCTTGTCCCTGATCACATGTTGTCTCTGCCCGTGTCTCTCTGCTTGTCTCATATGGCCTGCCTGCCCTCTTTCCTGACTCCTGCCTGTGTTTGTCTACCTGTCGTCCGTCTGTCTGTTATTTTGTAGTTTTTTTTTTTTTGTTTCTTTGCCATTAAAGTATTTTTCACCTCAGTACCCAATCTGTGACTCCTGCATTTGGGTCCCCATTCCACCACCACCTGCAACAACAATTATGACACAAAACTAATGGCCTCATCATCATTCACATTGCAGGCAAAATGAAAATCCTGCAGGAGTGATCACTTTTTGTCCCCCCCCTTCAATTGCTTAAGCACAACTTTAAATAGAGGGCCCGGTTTGTCCAAGATGACAGTGTATTGCATCTGGTTCACTGTGATGTTGTGCAATTGATCCAGAAATGTGACAATGTGAGGTGTGCGCTTATTGGCTTGAGGGAGGAGGACCCAATTCTGTGTAATGGCAGCGCAAAGGGTGATGTTACCCCCACGCTGCCCCGGGACATCGATTATAGTCCTGTGGCCAATGATATTTCTGCCTCTCCTTCTTGCTTTACTGAGGTTGAACCCTGCCTCATCAATGTAGATGAACTCATGCAGGAATTTGTCAGCATCCATCTGTAATGCAGTGAGAGACAAGATTGTGTACTTCAGCATGGCTCTAACACGCAGTGAATTTAGGTTACGTGTGCACTGTGCAAGTGAACAATACATACTGTACCTCCACATACTCATGCCGCAGCTGTTTGACTCTGAATTCTGTGCAAAAGGTGCTCGATAGAGTTGTTTCATTTGAAGTTGACTCTTTCTTTCCAGGAGTGCCAGTGTTGATAGAGAGACCCAATGAACACTTTTGAAACTGGCATTGTCACCAATGATGTGAACTTTAACTTATGAGCCTTATTGTATTATTGGACAGAACCATGTTTATGATTGCTCTGTCTTGCTCTGGTGTGAAGATAGGCCCCCTTCCTCCTTGTCGCTCTGACCCCTGAATCCTATGTGGAAAGAAATACATGTAACCTGTTGTAAAATGTCACAGGAACCAGCATCAACAGTGCTGATATGGTACATACTAAGTAGCTCATTAAGTTTATAGAGAGATTTGTTTTTACCTGTTTTCTTGTCAAAAAGTCCTGATCACAGATATATATCTGCTGAGATTTGGCTGAACAGTCCAGCCTCCCTCAGTGTCAGTCCGTGGTTCACCACATGGTCAGCTAATGTTGCCTGAAGTTCATTTGACAAATTCAGTCCTCTCCTTCTTAGAGGCTGTATTCCTGCTTCAGGTCTTCCTCTTCCGCTAAGTCTGCCTCTATCTCAGCCTCTGGCACAACCTCCTCTTTGTATTCCTCCTCTCATTCTCACTCTTCCTCATCTTACTTGTTCCATTTTGGTTGAAGACAGGTGAACTCACCTGCTGCCTTTTATAGTCCTCTAACCTGATTGGTCTGTCTACAATTAAGCAGTCATGTGTTTGTACACCTGATGGTTGTGTTTAAGCAATTGGCTAATGGGCGTGCTCATTTGAAAGTCAGTGCTTTGGAATTTGCAAGGAAGTGACATCACGATATACACCTGTGTCTAATATATACAAGTTTGTTTCGTGTTTTACAAATCAGCGTGTGCACTGGTTGACGTCCCTCCCTCCCTCACCCCTTCGATGTCACAGTGACGTCTACCTGCGTCCCCCGGGGAGTATAAAAAGCAGCTGTGAGCTCTCTCCTCTTCACAGCTGAACGTCCTGAGACTCTGGGGGACGTTCAATTGGCCAATTCCGCTAATGAGTCAGCCATTTGAGTACCTAATGATTGATTGATTGTGTGGGGCCGCTGCCCCGTGCGAGGTCCGGTTGCCAGTATTTGCTGACTGTTATGTGTCAAAGCACCAGGTATCCAGCAGCTTATCCTTTACACACAATAACTTTAAGGACTGTGGCTAAAGCTCTAACACAGTTCATACCTGCGTTTGGTAATCCCAGAGTCATCCAGAGTGACCAGGGTTCTAATTTTTCTGACCACCTTTCGGCCCAAGTGTTGAAACTCCTAGGGATCAGGCATAACCAGTCATCAGCTGAGGTGCATGAGTTTAGAGCTGGTGATCAAGTTTTGGCTCTCTGTCCGTTGGTGAGTTCACCCTTTCAGGCCAAGTTTTCAGGTCCTTATACAGTAGTTAAACGTATTTCAGATGAAAATTATTTGATTTCAACCCCTGGTCATAGGAAACCTGTAAAACTGTTCCATGTCAATCTTCTTAAACCATATTATGCTCCCTCCTCTAGTGTGTCCAGTGCTGACCAGGAGGGGGCAATGCCAGTGAGTCCTGCCTGGGGACTGGTGAAGTGGGACTGGTTTCAGGTGAATGTATGGATGATGCTGTTCCTGAGCCTGATGAGGGATTGTTGTCGGATCGGTTGAACAATTCAGAGGCCCTTAAGAATTTGAAAGGGTCGCTTGGCCATTTGACAGAAGCACAGGCTATGGAATTTGAAAAGATTATTAAGAACTTGAAAGAGTTGTAGAGTGCTATTTTTGCGTTTGTTATTTCCAGCTTCACTCTCATCCCAATCCAGTAGTTTTAATGCCTAAACTAAAATTGTCTCCATGTATATGTATAAATGCACATCTTCTGCTGATGTTAATTTGCTTTACTCACTTTTAAATATGACATTTGGACAAACTCCAAATTCAGTAGTCAGGTGGGTGATCAGGTTGTGTGTGTTCCATTGAAAATAACACCTCAATACACAGAACATTGCTGTTTGGTAAATTTGGCCTTTTTAATTAAGTTTATTTTGTATGTGTGTGTGTGTATGTAATCTCACATATTGCTCAAAAGTAAGCTACTTTCGATGCTCATTGTCTTCTCATCAGAGAAAAGAATGAGCCTTGAATGAGACTGCAAGTTATTTCCTCTAGTCTCAACTATGACTCCTGCAAATTGTTCTCTCACCTATTTCTCCTGAATTTTAGGAGAAACATGACAAACAGGTTTGACAAAATAGAAACTGAAATGAGGCTCAAAAGAGAATCCCAATTTTGTCTCCTGAACGCATTTAAGGCTGGGTTTCTTCCCCAATACAGCTGTGGAGTTTTACTGAAACACACAACCCCATGGCTAAAGGTTTCCAGGTAGACTCAGAACTTTTCCTCTCCTCATGTACAAATGAACTTGATGGCAACATAATCTTACATGACCGTTTTTGCTGTTGAATCGAGGGCAGCGGTGTGGCTGTGGTGTAAAGGTGGTTAATTACGACATCTAGTGGCAGTGAAAATTGCTTACAGAACATTTAAAGAAATGAGGGCTTCATACCATCTTGTTTTTCGATCTTCCCACAGGCCCCTCCCTTCTCCCTGCTTCTGGGGAGACCTGCAGGTAGTCCACCGTCCTAACACACTGACATAGAGGATTACATGTGACTCTATATCGCCTTTGCACTTGTGTGCACGAATGTTTTTCTGTCCATGTTCCGGTGAGATAGAACAAATACAAAGAGGACTGCTGTTCTCCTGTATTTGGACAAATCTGAGTTGTGAACCGGACCAGGCCCCTGGCTGAGCCGTTTCTTTTCCGGGCTCAGTTTTTTTTATGTATATATGTGTATGTGTGTGTTAGTGGTTGGCTGCCATCAAATAACTTCTATGTAAAGACAAATTGGCACACAAGCATCCTGAGCAGACAATAAAATCACACCGCACAGTGTTTCCTAAACACAAACAGTATATGAAAATCGACACAGCCGCCAAGGGTGAAAATTCACTCTGTGAGTAACAGACTGTGCCACATGTGGTGACTTGCAAGAGAAAAGAACTGCTCATGTCCATTTCCCACACTTCTCCCTCTTCCACCTGGAAATGGATTACAAAATGTCCTGTTTTATTTAAGTAACAGGCCAAAACCTGTAACCTGTAGTATTATTGGATAGAGAAAAGCACAAAATCCTAATTTTAGTTTCAGTAAGAGGACTAAAATATTTTTTGACAATTTCTTTAGGTCATTTTACACCTTCGTGCAATGGTGCATGTTGTGCCTCATCCATGGGAGCCCCATCTTCCCAAAGATCCAAACAGCTACAGCCAGGATGAAAAGTTAAATATAAGAAAAAGACGTTTTATTTCATGTAAAAGTGATACTAAACTAAGGTAGGCTTTGGGTGGACCCAGTCCAAAACGACAAACAAAAGAAATCGAACTGAGGGAGAGGTAACTGACCTAAAACAAAAAGAACAAAACCAAAAAAGTTAACCTCCCTAATTAAGAAACGCAGGAGAAAATGGGTGAACAAAGCAAATGGTGGTCCAATTATAAATAACACAGTGGTTATTGGATTTCAGAGGTCCTTCAAAAAACCAATTGATTTTTTTTTTTTTTTTTTTTTGCGGAGAAGCCACAGAGCTCAGTATGAAGCTACCACGACGCCTGGTGGTCCCCCAAAGATGACAGGAGCTGTGGGTCCAGGAGCCATCGTCACTGGAGCAGGCTGCATGTTGACGACGGTGACATTTTTCTTGCGATTTTTTAACTCACGATGCATCTGACACCAGGAACACCACATACAGAAACAGGAAGTTGCAATGTCCTTACAGAGAGAGCCCTGCAGAAAAAAAAACAAAGCACAAATGATGCAGTTTTTATTAAAACCCATGATTATTAAGTCCAGTCCTTTCTCCTGATGAAGCTGGAGGGAGTTCTGCACTGGATGGAAGGAGGAAACTGTTACAGAGGTCAACAACTGTTAATGTGCATGTGAGGATATGAAGGTTCTCAAACGATCTGTTCGAACCATTTCAATCAGGTTTCCGCCAACAGCACAGCACAGAAAAAGCCCTCCTGAAAGTAACAAACGGCCTGCTTCTCTCTTCTGACTCTGGCCACCTCAACATCCTCATCCTTCTCAACCTCACGGCAACCTTCGACACCATCAGCACCTCCATTCTCCTCTTCCGCCTGGAATCATCCCTCAGCATCTCCGGCACTGCCCTATCTTGGTTAATGTCCTACCTCACTGACAGACAACAATTGCACCTCCTCCCCTGCTCCTCTGCTCCAAGGCGTCCCCCAGCTTTCAGTGCTTGGCCCTCTTCCTCCTCTACATGCTCCTGCTTGGCAACATCATCCACCATCATGGTCTCCACTTCCACTGCTATGCTAATGACGTAGCATCAGCGTAGCAGTGGAACGTACATCTCCACCAAATCCATCAACACCACTTCTCATTCCACCCTCACCCACGGCCTCCCCAGAATGAAGTCATGGATGCAAGCCAATTTCCTCCAGCTGAACTGTGACAAATCAGAACTCATCATCATTGGCCTCAAATCCCTCGTCAACATCACCCGCAACTCCCACCTCATCATTGACAACCCCACTCTGCTCCCTTCCCCACACATCCGCAACCTCGGCGTCATCTTCGATAATAATCTCTCCTTTGAACACCATATCAACCACAACTGAGTCCTATGGAAAGCGCTATATAAAGGAAATGCATTATTATTATATGAGGATCGTTGAAAATGGAAAATGGATGAATCTGAATATATACTTCAGTAGTCTCATACCTGGATACCATATTTGTGTCGAATGCCAACCCTCAGAGCCAAGGCAGCAGGAGGTGCACAAAGAGGTATTCCACAGGCTGCTGTTATGGCAGGGCTGCAGAGGTCACATAATGGGAGACAACGGTTCTCCCCAAATTTTCCTGAAACTGTGCAGGCAAGGCAAGGGCAACACCAGAAACCATAGCAACCTGCAAAACACGAGTTGGAATTTATAGGATGACAATCTAAGTTTGTTTGTATCCGTGAAAGGAACGTTAAATGTGACAGATTATGTGTAAAATAAATTTGATTCTTTTTCTTACAGGATTTTACGTCATCAAAGCAGTCAAACAGGCCAGTGTTCCAGGTTGTCAAGGGATATGCCATTGCCGATTCAACTTTACAGCAGAGAAGAATGAACATGAAAGTACACAAATCAATTTTTTTCTGATCACTTTTGAGCACCTGGTGACATTCATCTGTACCTTTACAAATGCAAATTCATAATTTACACATTGTTAAACTCAGGGTGGTCGGCATAGTAGTTAGCGTTGTCACCCCACAATAAGAAGTTCCAGGCCTGGGGCCTTTCTGTGTGGAGTTTGTATGTTCTCCCTTTGTCTGTGTGGGTTTCCTCCCACCGTCCAAAGACATGCATGTTTGGGTTAATTGGTGATCTACCCCGCCCTCGCTCAATGTGAGCTGGGACCTGCGACTGAATGTGAATGAACAAAATGTCAGAGCCTTCAGATGCTGTTTCATTTATTTAATTCACTTCTTTCCACGACTGCTTGTTTTTGCTGTTTTTGTTGACATACATGTCACTAAATCCTTAGTTTCATTTAGTCCACTTAATTTGGATTTTATGACTAGTATTGCTCATTACTGGCTCAAAGCAGTAACATATACATTTTTAGTACATACATATTTTGATTTATGTTAACTTGCACATTTGTATATTTTGCTGTTGTAAATAACTTTTTTGCATTGTATTTTATGTTGTGCAGTTTGTCTGATATCTGGCTGCTGTAACGGAAGAATTTCCCAGTTAGGGATCAATGAGGTACATCTATCTATTTACAGTACAGGCCAAAAGTTTGGACATACTTTCCTATTCATTTGAATGAGAAGGTGAGCTCAAACTTTTGGCCTGTACTGTATCTGCCTATCTATCTATCTATCTATCTGTCTGTCTATCTATAAACTCAGGGGACAGCAAGTCCATACCTGAATTGTGTGAATGTGAAATCATTGTAAGTCAAGTAGGTCTCTAAACAAAAACCTGTGTTTTAATTGTGAGGAATTTATTCAGCGATACTTCTGGCCTCTCAGCAGCTAACCAGTTGGTACTGATGATTTTCATTACATGACTAATTGTAGCACAACAACAATCAGGACTTTTGTTGGACCTTTGGTTCCTTAAATGCTGTGCTGAATCAGCCTCCTTTAATCTAAATACAGTACAGGACAAAAGTTTGGACACACCCTCTCATTCAAATGAACAGAAAATGTGTCCAAACTTTTGGCCTGTACTGTAAATAAGCATTAAAATGAGAGCAATAATACCAGTTCCAGCAAAAGTGCTGTCTGTATTTGAAAACAGGTAAATGCACTGCATGTTTATTTTTTTGTTTGTTTGTTTGTTTTATTGGCGCTTCAAAATGCTTTACATGAGGTCATGGCCATGTATATGTTCACACATTCATATAACACTTTTTATAGGCATACAGTGCTTTTATACAAAAATATGTCAACAGCTCATCACCTGCAGTTATATGAGGAACAATTTGGAGTTCCTGTCCAAAGACTGTTGAAATAATCCACCCTCTATATATTAAAGAACTTCCTGAGCCTTAAACGCCCCATCTTTTTTGTATTTTGTGCAGGGTTTGTCTGTACAAGGTACAATGTACCAGTTCTGAGTTGTTATCTTTAGTTTCTGCAGCAGTAAGATAAAGCTTTAACTTTACTATTAAGATAAAAACTAAAAGTCTTACCTGATTGAGTAGACAGTCTTGTTATAACTCAGGAGGGTTGCAAAGCTATGTGTACTGTTCGAGGAGCCGCATTTATCTCATGTCAACAAAGTCACAAACATGCAGCAGAACCTGACTGTACAAGGAGGGGTGTTCACTAATGGGCAATATATTTTTAGTTAAATACAGCTGTAGCAAATCATCTGAACACTAAATGGTAAAAATAAGTTCCATGTCACAGAATCAGAGCAATACACTCCCATACAATAGAATATTTTGTTATACATAATCACATAAATACACTTATTTACCTTGCTTTTGGCTACTGTTCTCAAAGTAATTCCTCAGCAAGTCATTTCCAAAATCCCTTTGAAATCAGAATTATAATGTGCTCAATTGCAGATGCCGCAGCCTCTCTGATACAGTATCTAATATTATAGTATTTTTATGTATGAGAAGAGTCAAATCAGTGCTTCACTGTGACAAAATAAATGGTAACACAAGTGACCTGCAGCCAAAAAGGATTAAGTTAGACAAATGATCTCAAAATACATTTCAATTAGGTTGTTTAAAATGATTCCTTTTCATAACCGTGCATTTACTACAATCTTTTCTATTTATTTATTTGGATTACTATTTCACTGTGATACATATTAATGAACTCTTCAGTAAATATGTACCAGATAGCCAGAAGGCCAGTTTCCATCTGTAGCGGTGGCCAGATGTTACAATAGCCTCCCTGACCTGCCTGTTGCTGCTGCTGCTGCTGCTGCCACCACCTTGTGTGTAGTGATCACTGCTGCAGAGACAAACCACAGTTCAAAAACAATAAAACAGTTTGAGCAGCCAGGACTCCACCGATATATCCAGACATCCTCACAAACAGGGAGGCAGAGCCCCATAACACCCACTTTCACGTCTTAAGCCTTGATTGTCACTAAAGTCATGCAATTACACCTTGTTATTGTTTCAAATGTGACCGATGTCATGCTGCTTTACTGAAAGGACGTTAGCTGAGCTCAGACAGACTGGCAGGCAGCTCGGATGCTCTGAGGGAGGGCGTGTGACGTCATTGTGTCTTCAAGCACTGGGCCGACGAGATTAGTCTCCATGACAACTGCACGTCGTTTGAAAGACATTTGATTGCGACTCTGGTTTTGTGGACACTGTCACGTGATGACTTTCTGGCCAGCTCCGCATCTAAACGCAGCAGTTTACAGCAGCTCCACCCTTTTCTGCCGTCATCTCTCCATCTCTGATAGCTCCCGCCATCCCGCTCACTAAGATTCGGGCACATGGGGCAGCAGCCAATCAGGTGCGAGTTCCAATGTTTTCGACCAATCATCAGCGATTAGAGTGACAGTGACGTCCAAACTCCCTCACCCCTTCGATGTCACCGTGACGTCTACCTGCCTCCCCCGGGGAGTATAAATAGCAGCTGTGAGCTGTCTCCTCTTCACATCTCCCCACAGGGGAGAGCTGAACGTCCTGAGACTCTGGGGGACGCTCAGGCTCCGGCCTGAGAGTCACTGACGGTGCCTTTCGGTAAGGGGCGCTGTCGGTGGGGGCCTCTGTGTCAACTTGGACGATCTGAGGCTCGTCCTGAAAAGCCTCCCAGAAGAGGACAAGTACAGGAGGACTGCTGTTCTCCTGTATTTGGACGAATCTGGGAGGCTAACCGGACCAGGCGCCTGGCTGAGCTGTTGTTTTTTTATTTAGGGCTCAGTTTAGAAAAAATAGTTAATTAACTATTATTAAAATTTATGTTTCTTGTTTGTTTGTTTGTTTGTAATCTCTCTCTCCCTCTCTCTCTCTCTCTCTCTCTCTCTCTCTCTCTCTTTCCCCCTTTCTTCCCCCCCTTTCTTTCCCTCTTTCCCCCCCTCTTTCTTTCCCCCTTTCTTCCTCCCCCCTCTTTCTTTCCCCCCCTTTCTTTCCCCCTTTCTTCCCCCCCCTCTCTTTCCCCCTTTCTTTCCCCCCCTTTCTTTCCCCCCTCTTTCCCCCCCCCCCTTTCTTTCCCCCTCTCTTTCCCCTTTCTTTCCCCCCCTTTCTTTCCCCTTTCTTCCCCCCCCTTTCTTTCCCCCCTCTTTCCCCCCCCCTTTCTTTCCCCCTCTCTTTCCCCCTTTCTCCCCCCCCCTCTCTCCCCCCCCCCCTTTCTTCCCCCCCTCTTTCTTTCCCCCCTTTCTTTCCCCCTTTCTTCCCCCCCTTTCTTTCCCCCCTCTTTCCCCCCCCTTTCTTTCCCCCTCTCTTTCCCCCTTTCTCCCCCCCCCTCTCTCCCCCCCCCCTTTCTTCCCCCCCCTTTCTTTCCCCCTTTCTTCCCCCCCTCTTTCTTTCCCCCCCTCTCTTTCCCCCTTTTCCCCCCCTCTTTCTTTCCCCTTTCTTCCCCCCCTTTCTTTCCCCCCCTCTCTTCCCCCCCCCTTTCTTTCCCCCTTTCTTTCCCCCCTCTCTCCCCCCCCCCTTTCTTTCCCCCTTTCTTCCCCCCCCTCTTTCTTTCCCCCCCTCTCTTTCCCCCTTTCCCCCCCTCTTTCTTTCCCCCTTTCTTCCCCCCTTTCTTTCCCCCTTTCTTCCCCCCTCTCTTTCCCCCTCCCCCCCCCCTTTCTTCCCCCTTTCTTTCCCCCCCCTCTTTCTTTCCCCCTTTCTTTCCCCCTTTCTTCCCCCCCCTTTCTTTCCCCCTTTCTTCCCCCCCCCCTCTTTCTTTCCCCTTCTTCCCCCCCTTTCTTCCCCCCCCTTTCTTCCCCCCCTTCTTTCCCCCCCCTTTCTTCCCCCCCTTTCCTTTCCCCCTTTCTTCCCCCCCTTTCTTTCCCCCTTTCTTTCCCCCTCTCTTTCCCCCTTTCTTTCCCCCCCCTTTTCTTTCCCCCCCCTTTCTTCCCCCCCCCTTTCTTTCCCCCTTTCTTCCCCCCCCTTTTCTCCCCCCCCTTTCTTTCCCCCTTTCTTTCCCCCCCTCCTCTCCCCCCCCCTTTCTTCCCCCTTTCCCCCCCTCTTTCTTTCCCCCCTCTCTTCCCCCCCCTTTCTTTCCCCCCTTCTTCCCTCTCTCTTTCTCCCCCCTTCTTCCCCTCTCTCTTCCCCCCCCTCCCTCTCTGCCCCCCCAACCTGAGATTAAACCTTCCAAGTGCTTGCTCTGATTTCATTTCATTATTTTTCAATCAATACAAATATTTTTCATCAACTACTTTGCAGCCTGTCTGTTTCACAGAATAAACACTTCAATGTCAAATCAATCAAAGAGTGCATCCAAACCTACTCGTTCACTTGGGTAGTCATTTTTTATCATGATGTTTCTCCTTTGCTGCTGCAGCGGTGAAACATGTGCTCATCCTCTCCATGGGCCTGCATTAACACCTCCAACTCCATCGGGTTGATATAACTGCATCTTTTTTTTTCCCCGGTTGTCTCAAGGTCGACATACTCAGAGTTGATTGAACCAACTCACATCAGCTGTTCTGGAACCGGATATTCAGACTTTCCCATCTCAGAGTAAAATCATTCAAAGGATATTTTGCTGGGCATGATTGTACATCATTTGATCATTTCATTTTTTTTTAAATTGACTTAAGCTATTAAACAAAATAAATATTCATTTAAACCCCTAATAAAATGTTTTAACGTCATCTCATTTAATAGCCCACTGAGTAAATGAACACATACAATGTTTACCCATTTTTATTGAAGTAATTCAAAAAGTGACGTGTACACAAACGAAAATAAAATCTACTCATTAAAAAAAAAGAGACTGCTTAGCCAACAGAAAGAAGGCAGAGGCCTGAAAAATGAGTGGAGCTGTCACCACCACCTCTGACAGAGGCTGTGGAGCTGAGGACATCCCGGGGTCACCCCCCAGGACACAAGTGCCTACATCAGATGTAAGTATAAACTTCTGTCTTTTAAAAAAGAAAACATATATATGTAACACTTCTTGTGTATATATGTCTGCACCCCGCCCCCAACAGTTGTGGATGGTGTCATCTGCCTCGTTCAGCCTCCGACTGAAACTCTTGAACATCTCTTGAAGCTAACATAACTTAGTGATTACCAATGGCCTCTCACTTTTTCCCCCTCTGCTGCTCTGTGTTTCATGTTTAGTTTCCTTCTCAACTTCCTTTAGTGATAACGCTAAATGTCAAAAATGCAGTTTGTTTTGACATATGGAGGTGAGATTAAGTGAGCTAGCCAGACCCCTGTTGTCGGTGTGGGCCGACCTAGAGCAGCTCAGAGAGTTACTTCTCTCCCAGACATTCTCCAGCAGTCAGGATCTAGTCACAGCAGCAGCCCCCGGTTCAGCAGGGAGGGAGGGGGAGGGGCTGGCAGGGGTGGTCTTCCCCGGATGTCCCTCAGCAGTAAAGACGTCAGTGTACGCTGACGACATAATAGTGATTTTAAACACACAGAGGGACATTTGTGTTTTAGAGGAGAATGTGGCACTTCTTAACAAACTGTCTTCAGCCAGAGTGAAGTTTTGATAGTAAAACTTCACTGCTCCCTGCTGGACAAACTGCTCAGGAAAGGAAAGGAAGAAAGGTGTTCCCTCTGCAGACCTTCATCCTGGGACTCAGGTAAAGGAGGGCCACCAAAAACAAGAGCCAGGTGATCAAATTCATCTTGAAACAGTCAAAAATGACCATCTACGTCTCCAGGAAGAGGAAGGTTGAGGACAATGTGGACACTAACTCGGTCCTCCTGTTCAGCAGGAAAGCCAGAATGCTGACTGATTTCAAATATTACAGAGAAATGCAAGACCTGGACCAGTTCAAAGAGGCCTGGACTCAGGGTCTGGTCCTGTGCTCAGTGGAGGAGGACCAGCTCCTCTTCTGCGATCAGCTGCTCTGATCAATTTGTGCGTTTGTGATGCAAAGTGACAGAAAGATGTGATTAAACCTGTCTCTGAAAATGAGTAAAATAAAGTTGGTTTAAAAATAACCCCCCCCACCGAGGCAGATAGCTGCCCCCCCTGAGTCTGGCTCTGCCTGAGGTTTCTGCCTCTTAAAGGAAGTCTTTTTTTGCCCCTTTTGCCAAGTGCTTGCTGGTGGGGGCATCTGTTGGGTCTCTAAATCATTTTAGAACGAAATGAAGAACATAAAACACTCAATACTGCACATTGTAGTGTAGGGCTGTTGCTATTGAACATTTTAGTAATCAAGTATTCTACCAAAAATTCCATCGATTAATCGGACAAAACATTTGTTTCATTAGTTTTTCACAATTGCTAAAACATTTTTTGAAACTACCTTTTTCACAAAACTGCACACAAACCAATTTTTCAAACTACATTCTCGAAACACTTGAATCTAGTTACAAAACTGAGTAATCACCTCAAAATACTTTTAACTGCCCTGTTTTATTTTGAAAATCTTGTGATTAATTTTTGCTTGTGACACAGCTAATGTGCTTCACCTGTGTCTTGTCTAGTCACTGTGTATTTAAGTCCTGTTTAGTCTGTTGGATCCTTGTCCCTGATCACATGTTGTCTCTGCCCGTGTCTCTCTGCTTGTCTCATATGGCCTGCCTGCCCTCTTTCCTGACTCCTGCCTGTGTTTGTCTACCTGTCGTCCCTCTGTCTTTTATTTTGTAGTTTTGTTTTTTTTTTTGGTTTCTTTGCCATTAAAGTATTTTTCACCTCAGTACCCAATCTGTGACTCCTGCATTTGGGTCCCCATTCCACCACCACCTGCAACAACAATTGTGACACAAAACTAATGGCCTCATCATCATTCACATAGCAGGCAAAACAAAAATCCTGCAGGAGTGATCAGGGACATTAATAGTTACACATATGCACACACGCACGCATGCACACACAACCCCACAACCACTCACACACGTATATATATATGTGTGTGAGTGGTTTCACTATAACTGACCATTTATTCCAGCACGAAGGGCTTCATACCATCTTGTTTTTCGATCTTCCCACAGGCCCCTCCCTTCTCCCTGCTTCTGAGGGAGACCTGCAGGTAGTCCACCGTCCTAACACACTGACATAGAGGATTACATGTGACTCTATATCGCCTTTGCACTTGTGTGCACGAATGTTTTTCTGTACATGTTCCGGTGAGATAGAACAAATACAAAGAGGACTGCTGTTCTCCTGTATTTGGACGAATCTGAGTTGTGAACCGGACCAGGCCCCTGGCTGAGCCGTTTCTTTTCCGGGCTCAGTTTTTTTTTATGTATATATGTGTATGTGTGTGTTAGTGGTTGGCTGCTATCAAATAACTTCTATGTAAAGACAAATTGGCACACTAGCATCCTGAGCAGACAATAAAATCACACCGCACAGTGTTTCCTAAACACTTCTCCCTCTTCCACCTGGAAATGGATAAGTGGTAGAAGATGACTGAGTTTTCGTGGTGTTGTATGACTGAACAAAGCATAAATTTGATTCTTGCCATCACTATGAAACATAGATTTTTTTCATGATCAGAGTAATTAGAAAATGTCCTGTTTTATTTAGGTAACAGGCCAAAACCTGTAACCTGTAGTATTATTGGATAGAGAAAAGCACAAAATCCTAATTTTAGTTACAGTAAGAGGACTAAAATATTTTTTGACCATTTCTTCTGCCAGGATGAAAAGTTAAATATAAGAAAAAGACGTTTTATTTCATGTAAAAGTGATACTAAACTAAGGTAGGCTTTGGGTGGACCCAGTCCAAAACGACAAACAAAAGAAATCGAACTGTGGGAGAGGAAACTGACCTAAAACAAAAAGAAGAAACCAAAAAAGTTAACCTCCCTAATTAAGAAACGGAGGAGAAAATGGGTGAACAAAGCAAATGGTGGTCCAATTATAAATAACACAGTGGTTATTGGATTTCAGAGGTCCTTCAAAAAGCCACTTGATTTTTTTTTTTTTTCAACATAAATGCACACAGTAACAGGACAGATTCTACACCTCTAAATTTAGTTTTTCTTCCTCTCCCCAGAAATATTCAAATAATAACCTGCTTTTGCAGTCAACCACCACAGCCTAGTCACACCACAGATGTTTGATCACATTTCTTTCACAACATTTTGCCGAGAAGCCACAGAGCTCAGTATGAAGCTACCACGACGCCTGGTGGTCCCCCAAAGATGACAGGAGCTGTGGGTGCAGGAGCCATCGTCATGCAGCCTGCTAATGTTTAAATACACATTAAACATGTTGATGTTTAATGTGTATTTATCATTTAAGAAAAAAAATGTTCTAAAGTAGTGGAGTTGCATAATGCTGTTTAAGAATGATCATAACTTCAATTTTACCTCAAGAACATCAACTCTTTGGAGCCATGATATAATTTTCAGTATAATTGAACCCTAACCCTAACCCTGATCTGACCTAAAATGAATTCAGTTTTTTTTTTTTTTTTTGGACACTAGGTGGTGCATCCACTGAAAAAACATGGCTCTCAGGTGAGGAGAGGCAGGTGTAAGTGGAATGCAAAAGTTTTTTTGATCGTGACTGTCAGTGTGACTGTGCCTCAGCAGGATATTGCTTTGTGATTTCTGAATTGGTGAATTGGTGAATTCTGATTTAATATTAACCCCAATGGCGATTCTAGGGGCGGGGCCACAGGGGCATTATTATACAGGAATTATTAAAATTGTAATATTGTGCCAATGCAAAAGGCAGAACTAATATGTGCAGCTCAACATTCTAGTTGGATCCTTTAGTCCGTTGCACCACTGAAAACAGTGGTCAGTTTTGTAGATACACCGTGAAAAAGATGATTGGGAAGTTACAATCCTCTCGTTGGGCATCAATACTGAGGGCAGTTGCAATTCTTGTGAATTGACGTTTTCTACGTTAAAGCTTGTGAAAACAACTCCACCATGAACGACTAGAGATTAAGCAATATGGGTGTACTGAGCATTGAGTCTTGACACATTTGTTGATTTGTTTGCCAGAAGTCACCAAAAACGCAGAATACAGTTGCTGTAATAGTAGAGCAGCCACTCACTCATCTTGATCCACTTTATTCGTATCCGGGTTGCGGGGCTGCTGGAGCCAATCCCATCACACATTGGGCGAGGGGCAGGGTACACCCTGGACAGGTCGCCAGTCCATTGCAGGGTCAACACACAAGGACAAACAGAGACAAACAACCACTCATGCTTGCATTCACACCTGCAGTCAATTTAGAGTCTCCAGTTAACCTATACATGCAGGTCTTTGGACGGTGGGAGGAAACTGGAGTACCTGGAGGAAACCCACACAGACAAGGGAGAACATGCAAACTCTGCACAGAAAGGACCCAGGCTGGGAACTGAACCTTCAACCTTCTTATTGTGGGGCAACAGTGCTAACCACTACATACTGTATTTATTTAATTTTGAACTGGGAAACTGAACCAAGGCTGCATCTAACACTTAGTTTCATTATCAATTCATCTGCTTAATATTTTTGTAAAATGTTATCATTGTTTTATATTTGTGTCTCAAATGTAATATTCTGAACCATTCACTTTGCTTAAATTGGTTAAGATTTATCAAAATAAAAATAAATAAAATATGATTTCGAATCTTTGTCTTTGTCTTTTGCCCCGGGCTGATTGTGCCCCTCTGACAGAACCCCTGGCCCTCTCAGTAAAATTGGTCTCAAACAGACAGATGTTCTCAAACTGACATTGTTGGTGATTTCTCTGATTAACAGAAAGTAACAACAGGTTATACTTGTCCAATGGAAGATAAAAAGTGCATGTTTTTGAATACTATCAAACAACACAGTTGTTTGATAGTATCTGCGGTAACAGATAAAGTAGTAAGAACGGTAAAGGTGTATTTAAAAGAGGGATTAATACTGAAATAAGGTGAATGAATGTGTGTTTTTTATATATATAGGCACCATTGAGCATTTGACTCTATATCTTATTAGAAACAACTAAGCAAAAGGCTTTTTTTTACCGATACCGATACCAGGATTGGGTATCGTTCGGATACTGGGCATGAATACTCATACTAGGGAGGCATGCGGTTTACAGCAGGGAAGTGAAGCATCATGTCAGCAGTGTAGAACTATTTTCAGGTGAATGAGCGACAAAAACAAAGCAGAATGCAAATTATGTCGGGCAAAAGTCTCGAGAGGACGGACAAAATCTACCGCTTACAAACACAAGCAACTTAATTAAGCATTTGAAATCCCAGCACGACGCATAATATAAGGAGTTCACTCGTGACACCATCAGGAGACAACCAACTTTGCAGCAGGTGCTGGCTAAGCGTGAGTTTAGAGCACCTTTGTTAAATTTCAGTACTCAGTACATGACAAAGTTTTACTGAAATCTTACACTATTTGTGGCAGTGCCATGTTTATAAAAGCACTAATGTTGAATGTATGTTTATCTGTATGACAATTTTGTTAAATTTGTGTTTGTCGCAAATTTCACTGCAGTACAGTCACTCATGTACAAGAAAATCATACTGACAAATGTTGTTGGAATATCTGTGGAAAAAAGAAATTTCAAGTATATTTATGTGTAATGGCCTAAGTACTCGGTATCGGTATTGGTGAGTACTTAAATGCAAGTACTCATACACTACTTGTTTTGGAAAAAAGCGGTATCAGTGCATCCCTAGTTATTTAATAGTAATAATTAAAGAGACAATTTGTTCATTCACTCATCTTCTACTGTCCATCTACTATCCATTTCTGGGTCGCAGGAAGAGCTAGAGCCAATCCCAGCTCACACTGGACAGGTCTCCAGTCCATCGCAGGGCTCAAAGAGAACATGTTAGGGGTTAAATAAGGTTTCTAGCAGCTGACAATCAAATCTTTGGAGAGACTACATCAGATAACTGAATTTGCATGATGAATCCGTCTGTCCTTTGACAGCCAAAATACCTTTATGTAAAGTTCAACACACAGTGACAGACAGAGACAAACAGTCACACTCATACATACGGAAAATGTAGAGTCACCAGTTAACCCAAACATGATGTCTTTGAACAGTGGGAAGAAACCCACGCAGACGGGGAGAACATGCCACCTCCACACAGAAAGGCCCCAGGCCCAGGAATCATACCCGCAACCTTCTTGTTGTGGGGCAACAAGAGCTAATCAATAAGCTGTAAAATGTCAAAAATTTGAATCCTTACGGTAACTTGTAACTCCAACTAACTGATGAGTGTATTAGTCTAGAAACATAAAGTAAGTCTGAATATTGCAAGTCTTCTCTGCTATATCCAGACTGCGTTTTTCCTATCCGTGCCTCCTATTGTGAGTTTCGGCGGATAATAATAGGACTGCACTGCATGTGATGGTGTTAAAGTCGAGAAGAGCCAGTCTTTTAGAAAACATCGGTTTATGTGAATTCAAATCAAGAAGATGTAAGGTTTCAAAGCCGCAAAGGCCCCAAAGGTGTTCCAAGATAAGATCTTACTGTAATGCTGTCATTTTACTAGTTTTTATACACCATTTACATTACGCTACGTCTTGTTTTCTATAAAGGTTCATTGTTCAGAGTCTGTGGCTGAGGTTCAACGTGTAATGGCATCAGAAACATCAGAGTGGAACAGTGAGCTCTGTGACTGCTTTGAGAGCGCCAGCACCTGTAAGATTCAACTACACAAATGTACCAAATGTACCCTAATCGCTTCAGAGAGTTGTTCCCACTCTTCTGGTATATATCTGTCTTTTAGGCTGCTATGGCTTTTGGTGTTGTCCTTGCCTTGCCTGTACGGTGTCAGGAAGATTTGGAGAAAACCGCTGTCTCCCGTTATGTGACGTGTGCACCCCGGCCATAATGACAGCCTGTGGGGTACCACTGTTTGTTCCTCCGGTAGCTGTGGCTCTATGGGCTTCCCTGAGAAACAGATACAAAATCAAGGTATGATAGATGTAAAGCAGGTGTACATGCACATGCAAACATTAGATTTTTTCTTTTTAATCAATTAACGTATTTCCATCTGCTGGTCTTTGCAGGGCTCTATCTGTAAGGACATCATAGCGTCGTGCTTCTGTGTGTGGTGTGTCTGGTGTCAGATGCATCGTGAGTTAAAAGATCGTAAGAAACACAGCCCTGTGGTCGTCAATGTGCAGCCTGCTCCAATGGTAATAACATCTGTTGGCACTGCTCCTGCTGTTGTTATGAGGTCATAAGGTGTCATCACAACTTCCAATTGAGATTTGTTGCTTTACATAGGTATGAATTGTTTGGCTTTAGCTTAGCTACGACTGCAGTTTCTTTTGTTGTACCATGTATTTAACGACGTATTTTGATTTGTTGAGTTGAGTGATGTAGCAATGCAACATGCTGAATTATTTTGTTTCTCTTAATCAAAATAATCACAAATATTAACTAATTGCAGCAATTACAACACAATGAATTAAAACATCAATGATAATTATTTTAAAGTAAGTAGAATCGTTTGCCCTATGCCAGAGAAACTAAATAAAATAAATCTTACTCAGAGCACAAAATGTTACTGTCAATTCAGTCTGGTCAGACTTGTTCAGACTTGTTTGTACAGCACATCGGACAGTTCCTGAATTTGGATTGGAATTTAATAACAATTTGGAGTTCAAGTCAACACCTTAAACTGGTTCCTCGAGCCATTGCTTGAAGCTGAACCATTTTGTAAGGTGACAGGACACATTTTCCTGCTGGAAGAGGCCTTTGTCATTGGGGACAACTGCTTCCATGAAGGTCTACAACAACGATTAGGTAGGTAGCACGTGTCAAAGTAATGCTATTAAGCATCATAGAGGTAGCATTTGTTGGCTCTCTAAGTACTCAAAGTTTGGGATAGACCTGCTCCATCTGTAAAGCCTCTTGAAGTACCTTTGTATTGTGTCTGCTCTATATAGATAAACTCTGATTTGATTTAATTGGATTTAAAATCCATGTGAAATGCAGTCCCTGCTGTTTTACCATGAGAATATTGCCCAAAGTGCAACACTGACTCAGTCATAGAGCCCCATATGAAACAAACTGCAATGCTCCAGCATTCGCGCCACTCTTGATACTTCTACATGAAATGATTGTGTTTTACGAACAAGCAAGCCACTCAGCCTTATCATTGAATTGTTTGATAATTCACACTGACAAGCTGTTTATTGTTTATTGTGATGAACTGTGTGTAAATAGTGCGCCCGCAGTACCGGAAACCAAACTGACTAGCTATCTAGAAAAGCTGCAGCATCTAAATTCTTTTGTAAAAGGTTGTACACATTAGTCAGAGTGACATGTATTAGTATGTACCTGTCCCTGTGGCTCTGACCAAATCATTCAAATCAATTTCCTTTATGGGATAATAAAGGTCAACTGACAATTACAACACTGAGATTTGTGTTATGTGATTCAGGGACACATTGTACTGTAAAGGGACACCACCAGTCTTTCATATGCAAAAACATTTATGTGCTTATGATTCTTTAGAAGCACTTGAAATACCTGTTAATATGATGAACCTGACAAGAACCTGAACACAGTTAGTAAAATTCAGTTTTCAATATTCTAAGAGCTATGTTTCTGAGTTTTATTTGAGAGGGAACAGACAGCTATACATGGAATCTATGTGGATATAGTTTGGAAAATGTGTTTGTTTTTTTAAATACAATTTACATACATTTTTTTGTCATAGCATGCCAAGTTGTTGGGCAAAAGATGTGTGTGTTTTCCTTTATATTTTTTTCAAAGATCAACTCAGTCTTCAGGGGTAAAAATGTGAATCGCTATTACACTTTGAAGGCCATTGTTTTCACAGTCCATGTAGTTTCTTTCCAGTTAAAAACTGCTTCCTGAAAGACGAGCCTTTCACCAGAACAATGAAGGCGGGAGTGCCTGCCTTGACAAAAAACCTGTCAACAGAGAGACAGTGAATCGACATTAAAAGTATGACAGGAGTTAATATTAACTTTTGACAAAATACATTTACACATTGAACATTGATGACTCAATGAACACCATGTCTACCTGCCAAACTGTGATTTAATCTGTGCCCTCAGATGAATTATATCACAGGTTTCTCCCTGTTGGATGCTGAATGAACACACATCAGCTGCTCTATTTTTGCATTAGTCATAGTATGAATTAAAATAAAAACACACCTCAGGGTGGCAACACTGTATCTCAAATGTATTAACCTTTTATGCTGAAGCACTTTTAAAAGTGACATCTCTGGGTTTACTTGGTAGAGTGTCTCCTTCTCTTCATCTTCAAAGTACAGCTAGAAAGTGAGGAAAGAAAACAATATTTATATCACAATCTTAATTTAATTTAGCATGAAGGTCCAATTTATGCCAGACAAAAAAAACAAATTCACACAACTGGAATACTCAGTAGTGCTAAATGTACAAACCTGCAGACTTTGTGGGTTGTATTTTCTATCTGCGTCCCAAGGTGGAAGTTCTTCTCCAAACATGACCACCAAGTGATCCATGAAACTGAAAAAATCAAGACAAAAAGAGAAATGCACGAGTAATTGTCTCAGTTAAGCTCACAGTCTGAATAAAGAAACAAGCTCTGCTAATTCGTGTTGGATTTAAAAGTTTGTTTGTTTTTTTTTTAGAGAAATTCTTTATCTGTGAATGATATACGAAACTTTGGCTACTTTCAACCAACAGCACCATCAAGCAACACGAACAATCTCCGCCAATTCAATCAATCAGTCATGAATAGACACAGAAATCACCAATGATTAAATAATTTTTCCAGTTGGCTCCATTAAAGTCAGGTAGAGCTTGAATTAGCACAGAAACTCTCCATATCAAAACAGCGAAAGAACAAGACGGGCTTACCAGTTGTTCTCACAGAAAGCCGAGATGAAATCACTCTGCTGATGCTCAGGATATAGGAAGAAAACAGGCCAGTGCAGAGAGCCCTGCTCGTCCAGAAAGACCTGAGCCCCCGTAGCCTCTTGAGAGCTGAGGCCATCCAGCCTCAGCTGGGAAATCGCTAGAGAGTTGCCGACATCTTCATCCTCACTGTCTGAACCACATTGAGCAGGCTTTGCAGACTGGAGAAGCTTGATACCTCGATCCTGTGAGGACCATACAAAAATATGTCAGATAATCTCTGTAAAAGACAGCTGTCTTAAAATAGACCGGCGGTTTACTTGCGATAACACCTGAAGAGTCATTATGGTGGTCTAGTCAACATATCAAAGTTGAGTTCTGAGCAAGACTGCATAGTGGAGCTACATGCTGAATAGTGTTTTTTCTAAACTATTCACTTCCTTATTGTTATATTTGAAAGGATTGTGATAAATTAAATTTTTACATTTTTACATTGCAATTACTCACACTGAATAACACTTCATTTATTTTATGTATTCAAACAGGTTAAAAAGAAATAAAGAAAGAAAGAATATAAAATGTTCAGCCAGAAGAAAATTGAAGAGACAACTCTAATTACTTAACCATTCCATGTTCAAAAGTTTTTAAAACTTATCTGATCTATCCTACTCCTTTTATTGTTATGCTATTATAGTTTTTGCATTAAAGCATATGGAACACACCAAGGAAAAAAGGAGAATAGAAAAGTGTTTCTGCTGAAAAAGGCATTTTTGCTCCTTGGATACAAATTCATGTGTCCATATCCGTCATGTATCCAGTCAATGTGCTATTTGAACTTGCTTAGTGATTTGCATGTGTTCATTTCTTCCCTACAGCTGTTCCACAGATTAACAATGTGTTTTTGTGTTAGTACGTACATCCTGTCTTTTGAACATATATATTCCCCTCAGATTGCATTTATTTTCCTTTATTTGAAACAACTTTTGGATGTGAGGTAGTATCTGATGCTGTTTGGCTTTGTGCATGATTTGAATAGATTTGAAGTCAACTTTCAGCTTTCAGACTGATGAAGAGTGGGTTGAGTGGGAGTGTGATTTACAGTTATTGATTTGCACAGATTGATCTCTGTTGGTCAAGTAGCTATGAATCTATGAAAATGTCACTCCCTTGATTCCATATTTCCATAGTTTTAATAAGAAAAGGTCAGGGTCCACTGTGTCGAAAGCTATTTTTAAGCCTAAAAATACTCCTACACCATATTGTTTATTTTCTATTGTAGATGTTATGTTTTACACAAAATCCATGAGAGCAAGGGCCGTTGTTCTTTTCGCTCTGAAACCATATTGCTGTTCATACAGTGCATCATTCTTTTTGTAATGAAGTCATCTAGCATTCAGTAGAAACCTCCCAGTTTTCAAGACGATACATACCTTTATAGCAACTAGAAGAGCTTCTTTCTCACCAAGCAACTTTTTTCCTGTGGCCTTGGCTTTCCTGGCATCTCTCTCTGCTGCTCTCTAAGGAACAGAACATCGACAGGGCTTTGTAGGTCACTGAAATTTGGGTAAAAATGTGAGACCTCCATCTTTTGTGTTTCTAGATATTTACTAAAATAACCGTGGTAACCAATTGGCCTCCATCCCATCACGTCTTATAATACCAGAGGTGATGCTGTAGGTTCTGAATAGCATTGCAGACAGTGGATACATTAGGTTTTCCTGTCTGTACAGGATGAGTACACATATTCTGTTACATACATACGCACACATACACACAGAAAGAAACACACGCAGCTGCTGTTCAAATATTTCTATATCAACTCAACAGTGAAATCATCCATTTATGATGCTCCAATTGGCAAATGTGTCTTTTTAAAACTTAAATCAAGGCGTCCGCTCTCCTGAGATTAGCCATGTTTGAGCAGCAGCAGAGGAAGTATAATGCTGCCCCCCTGTGGCCATGGAGCATGGAGAGCAGGTGCCCAAATGCGGTCCTGGAGGGCCACTGTCCTGCATGTTTTAGACATTTCCTGCTCCAACGCACCTCAGTGCAGCGGTTCCTGTACCTTGTGTTTATTCGCAGCAGCTCTCAGTTCCTGCAGCTTCTTGTCGGTGGGATGTGCTCGAAGCCCTTCATCACACCACTGGATGGCCTCCGAGAAGTTACGCAGCTCTGTACAACACTGGGCTCCTGAATTAACACATGAAAGATATTCATATTTCACGCTTATTTTTTTTTATTCTCATAAACAACAACACATTATCTACACATGGTAGAGAAAGTTACAGATGACAAACTTGTATGTTTGTATGTTACACACCTCTGATCAAGGCTTTGAGATGGTCTGGTTTGATCTTCTTTGCAGAAGCAGCATCATTCAGTGCAGAGCGCATGTTACCTTTATGAAACCGTGCAAGACAATGTATTTATACATGTCACATAAATAAATGCCACTCTTTGTAAGCAACATGCAAAACAACCTGCATTATAGCTAGCTGCAATGCATGATCGGAAAAGCTTTAAGTGATTTAAACAGGGGATCCCCACCCAGATGAAAGTGCGCTGCAGCCCGGTTGGTGAGGAGAACAGTGCTGAGCTCCTGGTCTCCACATTTCTTTTTCAGACCTGCTGTGTAGGAGAGAATGGCCTTTTGGTAGTTCTTCTCTTTGAAGAACGCGTTTCCCTCATCTTTCAGGGTTTTGGCTTGCTCTGGAGAAGGAATGAACTCAGTCGTTATTGATTTCTAAAACGCAGAGGAAGGATCTTAAAGCTGTGTGTGATGGGGAGGGGGTGGGTTACCCTCGGGGGGCCTGTCTTCATCGTGGATAATGGCCTGGAGACAAGCTAGTTCTGGGTACGTTTTGGGGTCAATCTCTTCAGGGGCCGTTTTCATGAACATTGGTATTTTGTCAAATTCCTGCATGGGATACAAACAGATACAGTCAAAGAACAGTTCATTTAACACAGAAACGTGTTGCTGGCTAACTTGACCACCGCTAGCTTGCTACCTCTTCCCAGCTGCCTTCATTGAAGCCTTGTTTGTATCTCTGGGTCTTGAATTTGTCCATCAACGCGTCCATCCCATCGTCGCTGTCACTGTGCGCCGCTGGAGACGCCATGTTGGCTCTAAACCTACTTCACAACTCGATTTAGTTCTTTAAAATCTTAACTTGACTTTGACGCAAATCTCTGTCACCGACACATCACCTGTTAGAGCGTGATTTAAGGTCTAAGTTACCGGACCCCTTGTTTACACATGTGCACAGCTGGTACCACACAGATAAGGATCCGTGCAGAAACACAGTAACACTCCTCTGGTTCCGCTTCCTTCCACAACAGATAATCAAACGACATTTCGGTATCAAATTGAAATTTTAGGCCAATTATACATAAATTACATTGGCCATATTTATTGAATTAATTGCATTATGTAAATGAAAAGTAAGTGAACCAAAGTTAAAAAAAATTTTTTCAGCAATATGTGGTTATGTGTTTCAGTAAGCATGGTGCCAATTGAAATAACACGAAAGTACACTCATCGTCTAAATTTTACTGTTAATGTGATAAAGTGTTGAAACTTTTTTTAATATTATGTACATTTTAATATTACTGTAAGACTATGACTGTTAAATTAGTCAGGAGAGGTGGAGCAAAGGAGCAGACTTATGTTGGCCAACAGTGCTCACTGAATCAGCTGCATTTTACACCCCTCTTCCTATTAACCGCAGGCTGGAAGGTTTCAGATGAGCTGTGACGTTTTGGAATGGATTTGGTCAGTCCACTGTGGCATCGCTACTGCGATATGATCTATTTTGGCATCACCATTGGAGGTGATGATCAGTGCACTGTGACAGCGGAGTTGGATATGATGAGCAACATCAATAATGGATGTGGTGAGTATGTTATAATGTCACAACTGACCAACTGTGGTTTGTCGAATGCAACATCACAATTGTAATAGCATGTGATCAGTCCACTGTGTCATCACAATTGCATGCAAGCAGCATATTGTGACATCTTAATTGAATGATGTCATCCACAATGACACCCTAGTTGGATATGGTCAGCATATTGTGACATTTTTCTATTATTTTTATTTTTTTATTTAACCCTTATCTATGCAGATAATCTCATTCTCAAGAGGGACATGTTTCAGATACATTCAATTAAAAATTAGTTAGGGAAAGAGATTGCATCAGGATGTGGTAGGTACTTTAACATCACACTAACCATAAGGAATAATCAGCCAATTAATTTGTTATTCTAATTTATAAGAAAGGAAAAGCAAGTGATGAGGAAAAATTAAGAGGGTGACAAGAGTGGGAGAAGAATAGTCAAGAATGAAGTACAAAGGGAGTCAGGAGAAGGAAGACAAAAGAAGAAAAAGTGTGAAAAAGAAAATATTTAAATCAGGAACCACTCGTCATTTTGCAGAACATTGGACGTGCTAATAACACATTGACCGCCAAACTGGAAAGCCCCTGGTTTTTCAGTTCATCTTTTTTTTCACTAAAACACAATAGCAAATGATCTGTTCACATGTGATGGCTTTATTGATTTGGGAACATGCCAAATCACCAAACGGTGACATAACATTTTACCATTACATAAACAAAATTCCATTTCACATATTAAAAGTTTGTTACGAAGCTCAAATAAGTGTGTTCCAATCTGCAATGTAATCTCAGGTTTTACAACTTTGCAAAATGAAGTGAAGAACAAACGATAGTAAAAGATAAATCACCTTTTCCCCCCACCACCTCACTGATCGCATATTTTTCGCTTACTATGCAGTATTAATACTTACCACCTTAAAACAAGAATCACTAGTTCAACATTCATACCGTTTCAATTCTTCCCAGTAAATCTAAGAGTTCATCTTTACTAAGAAACATTGTCTCACCTGTCTGCTGACAGATAACCTCAAACCTGGGTGTTTCCTCTAAAGCGCTCTCTCCTACTACGACGACGTATGGATAGCCCAGTTTGCCAGCATCCTTTAGTCTCTTCCCAATGGTCATCTGTGTACGGTCATCAAGAAGCACTTCACCTCTCAAATGAGGCAGAGCTTCTACCAAAGTGTGAACCAGATTATCAGCTAAGACTGCCCCCTCTTCAACTTTACTACCCTTTTTTGGCGGTAAAACACAGACTTGGTAAGGGGCGAGAAGCCCTGGCCAGCGGATTCCCTCCTCTGTTGATAACACCTCAATGGACGCAGCAAGAATACGAGTTACTCCAAGACCATAGCAGCCCATTTCAGTGACAACAGGCTTGCTCTGGGCATTGGTGAAGGTGGCATTGAATATTTGAGAGTACTTTTTTCCTAGGTAAAAGGTGTGGCCAACCTCTATGCCCTTTGACTCTACCAGTGTTCCTGTTTTACATTGTGGGCAGCCAGCTCTGTCTGATGATATGGTCTCTACATTAGCAGAGAATGAGCAGTTCCCACAGACCAGAAGCCGATCCTCACCGATGTCCGCTGGCAGCTGGAACTCATGGGAGAGTTTACCGCCGATATTTCCTGTGTCCGCCTGAACCTGAACGCAAGGCAGGCCCAGGCGGGCAAAAAGCCGGCTGTATGCTTGGCACACAGATTCATAGGTCTGGTAAGCCGCTTCTTCACTCACATCAAATGAGTACATGTCCTTCATATAGAACTCCCTCCCTCGAAGAAGACCAAACTTGGGCCTCGGCTCATCCCTGAATTTGCGGGTAATCTGTTGTACAAACACAAGACAATGATGTAAAACTGCAGCTTACATACCCAGCAATAATTATAATAGTCTGAATGTTTACCTGATAAAGAAGCAGTGGGAGCTGTTTGTAGGAGAGGTTCATATGGTTAGCAACCAGAGTCGTCACAGCCTCCTCGTGTGTGGGAGCCAAACAGTGGTCGACTTCATGGCGATCTTTGAGACGGAGCAGCTCCTTTCCCATCAAGTCCCAGCGCTCGCTGGTTTTCCAGAGATCAGCTGAGCACAAACTGGGCATGTCTAGCTTCTGCCCTCCGATTCCCTGCATCTCCTGGTCAATCACTCTAACCTGTTGTTTAAGACAGTACTACATTTTATAGATCCATATGAGAATGAACTCTGAGCTTACAGTAATCGACAACCCAGCTCTTAGTTCCATGCTCTTTGTATATACAGTTTCTCTGTTTTATCTATTCGCCCATCTCTCCAGCTATCCATCCTAAATGTGTGTGATGCATTAGTATTTGAATCTTTTTTCCCCCGATCTGTCCTGTGGTCTGGGGCAACATATTCATATCAGAAGGAGGTGGGTAGAGAACTTTTTTAGAGAATTTTTGTGGACACAGGACCACTAGAAGATCCACAAAGCCTCAATCTTTATCAGTCAAACAACTAAATATGAATAAAAAAGATTGTCCCACCAGCTTTTCTATGGAGCGGACCGTGGCAGGAAGGTAGTAGTAACATCCTGGGTTGGATGGATGGATAAGCCCAGCCTGCTGCATCAGCCTCTGACTTTTACAGGTCATCTCTCCCTGCAGCCGGCTCTCTTGGCCCACATGACGCAGGTTTGTTGGCTGGTAGAGACGAGACACCAGGAGGGTAGGTCTGATATTTCTGGCTTGAGAAGATACAGGAACGGGGTGCTCAGCACAATCTGAATGGTTCCTCTTTTGGATAATCCAATGTCTGCGGAGGCACCGTAGGACTCTTGGCCGACACAGCTGCATGACAGGCTCCATGGTCTCGATGTATGTTTCAGGAAATAGATAAAACTAGAGCTAAACCAAACATTCGGTGATCAGAGGACTGTTTATCATCAACTGTTCAGATAATTTATTAATTGCTAATGGAGTCTAACATTAGAGCCCTCTAACAAATCTTACCATAAACAAGGTGCAGACATGATGACAAGCAGATTAATATGATGGTAATTAAGGTAAAGTGAGTCAGTAAAATGATCAGGAGTTTTATATTAACCCGATCCTGCTCATTTTACTTCAGAAAAAGGTCTGACTGAGTCTCCTACCATGAAAACGGCAAACTACAGAACATTGTAGTCAGAAGTCAAGGTGCTCATGACTCAGAGGATTCAGTGGAAACCTTTGAATCCTCAGATGTGTCTACAGTGTGGACCGTTTGGTTCGCTTCTGGAGTTACAGCCAGTGAGCAAACACAAAAGCATCGAGACTCACCTTAAACTTAATATTTAGTGTCTGCTGTTTAGAGCAGACTGTCCGACAGAATGAACGCCGGCCGACGACCTGCAGAGACACATCCTCCGGTCGCTTCTGCACGCTGCCGTCTTCTTCCGCCGCACAGCGCCCCCTGCAGGGCTGGATGATCATAAGATTTGTACATAACGTAGAAAGTTTCAGATCCCACTAATCCTCAATCCAGTGCAGCGCTTTGGAAGTGAAAGCGCAAAAATGGCAAAACAAATGGCTCAAAATATCAGTGTGGAACAAACTGAAAAAAAAAAAAAAATCAAGTTTATTTTTCGTTCAATTTTCTTTTTCTCTGATAGTTTTAAAGGCAACATAATCCTGCTTTTGTTTTTCTGGCACGTCTTTCGGTGTTTGGTTTGTGTTGTTTTATGTTTTGTGTGGTGCTTTGTGAGGAGGTGAATTTTTGAACAAACCAAAAGACGGTGCGCTCTGGGGAAAATATTTCCGACTTTGTTTTGGTGTGATTGATGCGTTTTTATGGAGCACATCATCACATGAAACGCATCTTTGTCTTTTGTTGACATTGTACTGCGCTGAGGTCTGTACGCACTGTAGATGGCCTTATAGTACTTCATGCCATTATTCCTTCAGACAAACATGACATGCAGACACCTGATGGACAGCTTATATAGCAAACACAGCTGAGGCTCTGGCTCTTGTCTCTCAGGTGGACAACAACATTCAGTCTGCAGGTTTCAGATAGATAGAAACAGTATCTGATGTATCCCTGAGGCCATTAGGTCTGTCTGTTTAATCCATTTATCTGATGGTCCTAAATTTTAGTCCATGGAGAAATGGGCGACTGACTGTCTCTGTGACATACATACATTTTCATTAAGACAGATTTTATCTGTATATATCTCATTTGCCTGTTCGGCCCTCATACTGAACATACTGTAGATCAACGTTTTCCTTCCAGTAGGCAGACAAGGTTTGGGAAAAAGCAGTGTAAAATATTTACTGTAAATACCGTGAACCAAAGACTATACAAAGTAACAAGGGCATGTGTTAGTACTGTGAAAATAACGATACAGCAATTAGGAAAATCTTTGTTACAAGTGTTGCATTTCTCATTTCTCATTTCTCATCAGGAGGCCATGGAGGAGTTTTGATAGAAGAAATAACCCCGCACCATGATCGATGGCAGGAAACCTCTGACAATACGGCCTTCATCTTGGTATCCCTGTTATTTAATGTCTTTCAGGACTACCATTATTTAGGTCATTTTGGAGAAGAAGAAGAAGAAGAAGAAGCTGTGATTACATCCACTGATGTACATGATCAATCAGGAGCTGCAGTTGTTAAACGTTAACTTTATCAAACATAACTTAACATAGCTGGTTAAATCACGATTGATTGATTGATTGTTATTTATGTTCGCTTCAAAGCATTTGAAAATATATGTCCATATGCTCAACAACAATCTATGACAGTAAAACAAAAGATTTCTCACCCTTTTATAAACTTCTGAATATGAAGTCATAACTACTTTTGATTAGAACATGACAATCAATGTCATGTTGCATCTTATCAGAAAGATGGCAGAAACATATAGAAGAGTAGATAATCTACGGAAACCAGTAGCATATAATTAATATATCAGCCAGCATATCCAGGCACATGTAATTATCCTGATGCTGCGTGATAACCCCTCCCATTAATAATTCTTCAGCACTTCTTCTTGTGATGCTGCCAAAAAGCTCTCCTTTCCTTGTCTATAACATATTCCCATGTTAAGTATCAACTTCATGCCCAATGATAAGACTTAACACTTTTGTGTTCATGAGCTGGAGGCTTTTATGACTTTAATGGAAAGTTTATATTTCTTATGGTTTATGTTTGCCCATGTGTGGTTGTGCACATAGGGTGTATTGAACAATCTGTAAGGGTTGAAATAACGCACTTTGTGCTCGCTGCTTGAAAAGTGTTACATAAAAATGCACTTGGATCACCAATGCAGAATCTCTTCACTGTGGAAGTCGGCGTGCTCCACCTGGAAAACAGGTTGCTGGTGGGTTTCTAACAAACAGGAAGTATTCCACTGATGTACATTTCCCTAAGCACCTTTGATGTGACCTTAAAAGAAGATCCTTGTTAGGTCCAAACGAGGTTTTTTCCATTATACAGCACGGCAAAATAAAGAAAATATAACCTCATTGACATCCTGACAGAGTCCTCAACTGTCGATGATGAGCTGAAATGACATGCTAAGTATGAAGTCTCACATCCAGCGGTACTATAATGACCTGCGTTATGGATTGTCAACATTGACTTTTTAACTCATATGGGCCAAGCTGCTGTAAAGCAGAAGACGACCGGGCCATCAAAGTGTTGTAAACAGATGAAATATCTGTTTGACTGCAAGGGGGGAAGCACTTTGCATCACTTAATTAGCCATACAGTGTAGCAAAGGTCGGCACAGTCAGGTAATCACAACCAGGCTGAGGAGGATACTCCTCATCTAATGGGATTGTCAGCTGAAGGCTGTAAAGAACTGATGGCCATCACCGTGACAATGGAGATGACCGGAAACATAAAATGACTTCGCTGGCATGATATGGCTGAAAGTTTGTGTGTGTGTGTGTGTGTGTCAGTGTGCGACGGGGATAGGCTAAGTGCCAGTTTAGGGGAAGTGGACAGACACTCAGCATTGACGGACTGAAAACGCGGATGCTATATAATGCAGGGGGATGCAAGCACGGGAGCAGCGAGCAGCCCTTTGGTGGAACCTCCAAAGAGTGAGAGACAGACAGAACAACAGCTCAGGACAGAAGACCACCTGTGGTTTCTGAAAGCGAACAGAGCAGACCGCTGTGTAGATACGCAGGTATGCGGGCTCTGGTGATTGTGCCTCTGCTCTTGTTTGCGGTGGTGTGTGTGGACCAAGCACAAGCAGAGGTGAAGGCAGTGAAGTTGTGTGGTCGGGAGTTCCTGAGGGCTGTCGTCTACACCTGCGGAGGATCCCGATGGAGGAGATTCCTCACTGAGTCAGACATGGATGGTGAGGCAGCTTCTCTTCTTTTCTAAAAGCTCCAAACTCTTTTGGAATGAAAATGATCGTTTTAATGGAATTAAAAACCATTTCTTACAAAGAGTTTTTGATTTTGGTGGTTAAGGATTAATTATATAACAGAAGTCTAAAAAGAAGACCAAAGTTAAAAAAAAAACAAACAAACAAAAAAAAAAATCATTCTGAATAAAAGGAGGGGCTTGTTCTATTTGTTTCCCTTTAACTCAAATGTTCCTAATTTTTCTCTCAGGTTTCTATGAGATAAGAAAGTATTATCCCTTAGGTATGTTGAAATTATGACTGTTGTAATTATCAGTTTGTTTTAGCTCTCCATTTAAGATATTGTACCTACGGGACCATCGCCCCATAACTGAGCCTGATATAAATGATATGCTCTTAAACTTTGGGATCTTTAAGTCCTTCACTTAAATAAAAAAGACCGTTTTGCTATTTTTAACACCATTTAACCATCTGCAAGTGATCCAGTCCTGTCCTGGTATATTGTATAATATTCCCAACAATGTTTTAAAAAACAAAACAAACAAGCAAACATAGCATCAGGCTTTTGTGTTGTGTTGTGTTTTTTTGTGACTCAGGCTGCACTGGGATTCACGTGAATCGCAGCTCTTCACTGCTGTGACTTTCCTTTATACATGGATGTTCAGGCAGACCGTTGCCCTGAACTGCCACAGATTTCTGCTGTTCACCATTATTCTGTCAGAAAACATATTTTAGGATTAAATGCAGGAGCAGAGTCTTGCCCTGCCTCTCTCTCATACACAAACCCAGTTAGCGTATCAGCCGGGCTACTCAGAAAGAGCAGAATGATGCTGCTGAAGACTAATGGCACCAACTTAATTTGTACAGTCAGTCAACATTTACTTCCTTAATGAAAAAAATAAAAAAGACTTGTAGAACTGTTGCCCATTTCCATTACTTTTGGAAATAAGTGTGAAAGAAGTCATGAATAACCAATATATAGCATGATAATGTTTTTACAGAACTGCTTTATCATTATCATCATTATCATCATGGGCAAATATAGGGATGCATATAGGGATGCATTTAGTACAAGACACGTCATGTGGTAAAAGAATTTGTTTCGCAAACAGGTGAGCAGAGCAGTTTGGAGAGTGTCATCAGCAGCAGCAGCAGCAGCAGCAGGAGCCCCGGCTCCGAGCTGACCAGACGAGACATGAACAACATACTAACCACCGTGTGCTGCCAGGTTGGCTGCAGGAAGAGCGACCTCACTTTCCTCTGCTGAGATTCCCCCCTCTTCTGTCTGTCTCACTCTCCATGTGGCCAAAATGACGGTTTTCTCCAGTCTTACCTTACTAGAAACTATTTCTCACCACTTCAGCATCAGAGGAGCTATTTTTAAAAACCTGAGCAATCATAAATAAATGTCATTATGGTGTAATTGAATTTGAGAATTAGGAAATAAAGTTGATGAGAATGCACTCAGGGATGGTACTCGAACGTGCAAGACTGTATCTCCGTCAGCTCAGATTCTCCTTTTCAGTTGAGGCTTGTATCTTGTAGAAAGTGAGCAACCAAAAGGTTTGCAGGTTTGTAAAATGTCCATCCACTGCTTGGACACATTTATAGGAAACCTCAGCCGTATTCTATCATTTTGCTATTTTTGACGAATAAATGTTCTTGCACAAGACTTACATTGTGTGAAGTGTGACATGTTTTTGACATTGGAGTTCCTGGACATGGATCAGTTCATTTCAGCAAACTATCCCAAGAAAGAACCCCATGGCAACGGGCATGGACTACATGGTGCTATACAGTCAAAAACAACCATAGTGGTGGACTGACAGGTATTATCGCTCATACGAACAGATGTGGATATAGAAAGCCAACACATGGATCCATTTAGAACTTTTATTGGTTTTGGAAAGAAGCAAACTAATTTTCTCAGTTCATCTTAGCATTGTTATGGACTGTACAAACAGCTTGCACATGTGTCTGAGGTTAAAGTACAGAACCAAAAAGCATTCTGGTTTAGAGCACAAATAAACACACTCCCTGGTCTCTTCTCAACAGTAATGCAGGTAATTGACACTCAGCACAACACGTCATTTCAGTACTATCTATGGTCATGGATGCCCCACCTTTTACTGCATGCAAAAATGAATTACTGCTGGACTAATTGACTATGGAGATGATCTGGAAAATTGTTTTAATTCTTTTCTTCTTTTTTTTTTTTAACATGGTGCGACAAAGAATAATCAAGAAATTGGCAGAGTTTTGTTTTGCCTTTCAAGCTGAAAGGTTTGAATGAATCTGTGGTAATTTAAACCGATACAAAATGGGGGATTTGTATGGTGGGCCTTTGTAGATAATGCTGTAGTGACTGTTGCACTGATAGCCTCAAGGATAACACAAGTTGGTAACAACTTTGTTTCAAGCACGCCAAGTCTTCCAGTCAAGTAAATAAAAAAAAACTGTCATGACAGAAAGAAAAATGTTACCAAACTAACGACTTACTAGGAGCTAAATGGCACCAATCATATCGTCTCACTTTAACAAAATTCAGCCTTAGTGGGTTTTTTTTTTTTTTTTTTACTGGGCCTGCACAAAAATAATAATATTAAATAGAAAGAAAAAAAAAAGTGGTTTCAGAAAAATTTTTTTGTTTTCACAACATGACTCAGATCTGAATTTTCTCAGTGGTCAATCAACCACGTTTAAAAACTGTCCAAGCACAAGTACGACATCAATCAATGGACTGCTGATTTTGATGAATTGGATTGTCCAAAACCCAGACTGCGACGCTTTGAAAAGATTGGTTGCATTTAGCAGAATGCTAACGTACAGTACAGTAGAGAGATCTTCAACTTGACTTCACACACACATTTTGTTCTTCATGTTGAGTATCAGAGCATTCAGGAAGTTCAACATCATCAGCACAGTGTTTTTTTTTTTTTCACATTAAACAATATATTTTTTCATTTTTGTCAGTTTTAAAAATATTCAGCTTATTCTCCTTAACAGAGGACTGACTGACAAAAAAATACAAAAAGAAAAACAAAAAAAGACAAAGGAAAAGCAGAGTGTTTTGGTCAACTTAACCTTGCTCCACAATCTCACTCAGCTCTTGTCATCTCACAGAGACCATTACGATTACACAAAACAAAGCCATGGATTCGAGTTGGTTGGATGATCAGGTATGTGCTCATGATATAATCAGGGAGTTTAAGTAACACTGAGGGGAATGGAGACAGGTGCTAAGCTTAATCGATGACACATGGTCAAACCCAAAGTGATAACTGGGTAGATAGATGTAGGAACTGAGAATGTTTGTTTTATCACCATGAGGTCTGAAATAAAAAAAAAAAAAAAAAGAAAGAGATTTGATGGTCCCAGTAAACAAATCCTGATCCAGTAGTGGCACCTTAAGTCTCCAAACTTTTCATCAATGTCTTGTTATTCAGCATTTTGGGAAATATGCAAGTAAATTTTTCTCGTTGGAAATTAGAAGTTAAGAAGAGATGAACATAAATCTTATGTCTGATAGTATAACGTGACGCTATGCTCAGATTAGCATAAAGACCGGCGTTAGCAGCTTGCCTGACTGTCTGCTACAGAGAATGAAAAGTCTCCAGTTGTGCTAGAAGCTCTATATTGCAATGATAATAGCAGCAATGCTAGCATGCTCAGTTACATTTGGATACACTTTTTGTCCTGTATAAAATATTAGTTTGGTGCGTCAACATGTTAATATTTATTAATCAGCTGAGAGTAAAGAATAGCTGACGATAATGGGACTGCAATTAGTTGGTAAGTGACTGAGGGTGCTTGTAAAGCTCAAAAATTAATGTCACACTGTCCAGAAAAAGGTCAGGAACTGTTTCAAATGAAATAATCATGGCACACTTTGCTGATTTGTGGGGACCTTAAAGGTGTCAGATGCAGGATAATGACACTCCCTGTTTCTAGTCGTTACGCTAAGCTAAGCTAAGCTACCAATCACCCTGCTCAAGCGTCCTATTTAACACAAAGGCATGAGTGTCGTGTTTAAAGCATATTTCCCAAAATGTCAAATGAATTCTCTACAGGATGGACCTGACCCATGGTACAGCTAACTCTACATTAATACTGCTTTCAGAAAGCATAACACAGCATCCATGAAGATATTTATCTTTTTCTTTAAATTACCCCCACACCCATATATAGCGTTAGTTAAAAAATTATATCTGAAATAAATTGAAAAATTATACCTTATACTGTACACAGGTTACCCAACTACACAGATAACAAAAAAAGAAGAGAGAATCCAAATATTTATACTTTTAAGGGTTCTGTGTTGTGTGATACAATTCAAATTCTATTCATATACAGACTCACGTTTTATACAACAAATCATTCTCATCAATAAATAAAAATAGAATGCTGTCATGTACTCTGGAGTCTACCACTGCTGTCCTGGGAACAACAGAAAGGCTATCTGACAATACGAGGAAAACACCAAACGCCCTTTAAGATATATATTATTAATTTAAAATGACACTTTGTACACTTTTTTTATTTGTTCTGACAGGAAAAAAGAACATTTTGCAACCAGAACGCTTGTTTTATCATTGCAGCTGCCTAACTTGTCAAAACCCTCTCTGTGTGTGTATTCCAGAGGAAAAGAGAAAACTACACGAAAACAGAAACAGGCTGAATGACAGATCAGTGCATTTACACTAAAAAGAATGTGATCTGAAGTCATGTGACCCTGTAGTACCAGTAGGCAATGCATGAAAATACTTTTTTTTTTTTGTAATTACTTGATCACGTCTTTGTTACGATTGAACATACACAACAGCAATAAACAGTGTCTTTCATCGACTGTTTGTGTCAGCATGTGCTGATCTGCATCAGTACATGAATTTGATTGCTGTCAAAACCAAACAAATGGGTGAAATCAGTACAGGTTGGAGAGGAGCGGTCTCTCACTTCATGCCCTCATCCAGAAAGATTACTCATTTTCTGATTTTGATTTTCTTATGTTCAAATAAATGCTTTGTGGTGGGCAATGGACACGTTAACCAGCAAAATATTGTGGACTGGGGACAACAAACGCCATCCTGAGTTACAATCTCACCAAAACTCTTTCTGTCCATATCTTCAGTCAGGCAGCTGCAGTGAAACTTTTAAAAATCACCACCAAACATTGACCAGAGGAAGTTGGAGACAGAGGCACAGACTTCAGAGGAGGGGAGCACCCAGGTTGCTAACTGCAGCAATACAGATGTTATGAAATGAATACAAATACAATAATTACATGACCTAAAACAGTTCCACGATGCTATATGCAAGTCATACAATACTGCTGGGTAGGCTGTGGACCTGTTGTGTGGGTTTGGAAAAGGTCCATGGAGAGTCTCTCTGGTGTTGATCTGTCCTCCGTCCTCGGTGTCAACCTCAGTCCACTGCAGTTGTTTTGTTCAGTTGTGGTCAGTAGTATGGGTTAGTTATCAGCCAGGTATTTTCCTGAAAGAGACCAATAAAAACATTCAGGCTATATTTTAACATGTCCCCATGTTAAAACATTCAAACAGGTTGGTTCTACTTACGAGGCTTGGTGGAGCTTTCGGCTGAACATAGTGACAGACAACAGTTTTACTGAAATGCTGCACTGACCTGCGGCAAAACGCTTCTTGATGAGAGAGAAGCGGTATCCTGGCCCAGCCAGTTCAATGTCACAGCCCGACAGGGTGCTGCCCTCACTGGTGAATTGCACTGCCAGGGGAGCTGGTTTACTGGGGCCCTCTGTTAGCTGGAAGCGAGCCAGTAAAGATCCCACACCTGAGAAGGGAGGGTGCATTCAGAAAGATGGGTTGTTTCATTAGACAGTGATATGAGAAAAAGAACTCAAATACACACTTAAAAAATACAGGCAGCAAAAAGACTTGCTGCTTCAAAAAGACTAAATATAGGTTCCAACTCCAGACAACTACAAATGGTGCTGTATTTAACTTAAGTGCAAGAAGAGGATGTTGCATCAAAGCCTGTTTAATATTGAAATGTTTCTCTCAGACCAGTTGGAAGAAAACACAGTGTGAGATTCACCCGGAAAGAAAATTACCCTGAATTACAGGGACACCTTTTATAAGAGGACATACAAAAACATTCAAAGAGAATAACATCGTAAATCATCCATGTCCAAAAGACAGATGTTTACATTGATCATACATTCATGAAAAATAATTTATCTTCGGGCATCATCAGGCAAACCTTCAAGGCTTTCTATCTAGTACTTAATGATGTTGGCCAAGAAATGATAGAGCATCATGGTTTACCAAGTCAGGCTCACAAATCACCAGAATATTCTTGATCATTTGGGCATACTGTATGTGTTAATATATCACTATAGGCACTAGCTTGTCCTAAAACAATAAGATCTGCAAATATATGCAACCACAGTTCAGTGAAATGTCACACTGAAAATCTGACTGACTGAAAAACAGGTTTGGTGAAATAACCATTTTTTGACATAGGGGGGCATTGTTACTTCAGGAATCACTGTCTAGAGGCCTGGCCTTTCCTGAGGGGCATCATGCGTTCCACTTGTTTTTCTGTAACTTGCTCAGCTACATCTGGTGCAGGTTCTAGCTCAGTCAGTCTATTAGTGTCTGCATATCTAAAAGTGCAGAACCTGTCACCACACCGTTTGGGCTTCTATTTCCTTCCTAGTCTTTTTTAATCCTCTATCTTAAACCTCATCTGTGGTTGACCCATGGTTCAGCTAATACTGAAAATTGAGCTCTAGCTTTCAACTTGAGCTGATGCACTCTGACCAACAGTGAAGTTTGTTAGGATGTGCAACAAAGCAAATTTTCACTGATTGATTATGTAAATATGAAACCCAGCCAGAAGACTTTTCAACAGGCAGAATCAAAAGAATGCAATAAAAATCATCACACTTCACTTACCTCCATTTTCAGATTTCTGGGAGATATCTGGAATCTTCCAAAGAATTCTTTGCTGCTCTGCATTCCTGTCAGGAGCAGAAGACAGAGCTCAGGTGAAGAAAGCTAACACCTGCTAAGTAGCATTCCTAATTGCTTTAGGGGGTATGGTGATGAGCATTGAGCATGACAATGATCATCTAAGGTATAATAACAAACACAAACATCTAACGCCTCCCTTTCGTGCATATTTTTTTGGCCTGTTGAGTTGCCTCTGTGTTGAGTCTTCTCAGTATTGATGAAGTTAGGACTGTACCATGCTGCCGGAGGTAAGACAGCCTGTAGTTTTGAAACTCCTCCATCGATGGGGACGAGGAACTGAACATTATTGAGGGCCATTGGCGTCGACATGGCCTCGCCGTTGTATTTGAAGTCTATCCTCAGGTCAGTGCTGGTGGGCTCACACCTCCAACTCACTGCCAGGTTCAGAGGAGTGGACTGGTGACCCTGCACAGAGACCTGTGACGAATAGATGCAGATGGAATGTATAATTGTTGCCATCATATAATGCACTTGGCAGTTGGTGCTTCGCAGGCCCAGCTACAATAATTAAAGCTGAGGTTTGTAATTAAATCAGTGCTTGTCTTGTCAAAGCTGTCGTCTGTATTTCTTATCTTACTGATATAAAACGATAACTTGAGAGGGCTGGGCTTACCTGATACTTGAGCATGTCCACGTTGTAATACGTTGCCTGTGGCTTCTGCTCTGCAACCTTCTTTAAGTGAGATATCAGGTTTGGCATGTTCACCCAGAAGTCCTTGGAGTCAGCCTTGGCTTTTGTGGTGGTGTCACTGGTGGGGAAGCAATGAAGAAAAGCGCAATCAAAATACAGACAGTTAATATAGCTGGTGATGTTCGACTCTGATGGATGTGTAAAACTAAAAGTTTGGAGTTTGGGGGAAAAAAAAGAATGAGTAAATTCAATTAATAAATAATTATAATGAACAGCAATAATTAGACCTGCTATGAAGCTATATATTTTTAGTACCACTAAATGGTGATCTTTTGTTAGATTTATCAGGAGGAAAAATGACTCAGAAGAGGATGATGAATTTAAAAAAAAAAAAAAAAAAAAAAGAACGTCTGTTCAAGGTAACTGGGGAGAAAACTCCACCTAAAAAGGACTTAACAGGTAGTCTTCATTAGAGTCTGAAATGATCTCACTGATCATTATGCATCCTGACCTCTGTCATCTGGGAGCTATTTATCATATTCTTCGTCACCAGTTTACAGATACATTTTTGACAGGTTACAGAGTGACCTTAGTCACATTAGTTTCACTGAAAGATCACGTGTATGTATGATTAGTTATCACAAATGGTGCAAAAGAGCATTCTCATGAAAACATCCTAAAAAAATGTATTGAACTGAAAACAAGCTGAAAAAATGAATAAAACTTCTGCAAAGTCATTTTGACTATCCAATGTTATATAAAGTGACACTCATATAGGGCACTCATGAAAGTACTGGAACTATCAAGTTAGACATTAAAAAGTCAGATTTTACTGCTGTGTTTGTTAGGATAAATCAGCCAGCATTCCATATAATCCCCAAAATAATGGCTTCCTCACTGAGACCCTGCCGCCAGTAAGAACTGTGTTTATTATTTCCTTTCTGGGGATGAAGTGGTGAGTTCACAGCGGTGTCATTACCAGCACAGGAGCTGGGGGTTAGGCAGCACATGCTCCAGTCGGCTGTAGTTGGTTATGCTGAAGGTTAGCACGGCGGGGGACGGGTTATTAGCAAAGTGCCTTGTGATTCCCGCTGGAAACGACAAAACCATCTCACCTATGATCTTGACAACACACCTAAGAGGAATAGGTGGAGAGGAACATAGTTAGAGAAAGACTGGAGAGACAGAAAAAGAAAGTATACAGTACACAGTATACAATATACACCACAAATCTGTTTTGTCAAAAAGTCCTAACTTGTTTCTTGTACTGTAATTTCTTAGGGAAAGCCTATCAGCCTGGATCACAGCCTTTATGGGGTAAGTGCTTTCTAAATCCCGATCCTCACATTAGCAAAATTAAAAAGCACTTTGGGACACTGTTTAAAATCAATAATTTAAGCAATAAATTCTTTACTCTTCCCACACTAAGGCTGTGTAAATACAAAACACTACTGTTCACTAAAGTCTGCCTAACATTAAGCTGCTCTGCAGAGCTGGCAAGTTCAATAAAATTATATGGACTATATACATTCACTTAGAACTTTAATTTTTAGTTACACTCACTTAAACCTAATGCACTACAAGACAACTGTAAATAAATTATGCAGGTTTCAATGTTCAGAATTTGATTTGCCTACATTAAAATGATTTTGACTCAACTATATGATCATTGTAAATTGTGTTCCTATTATTTTGCCCACCTGATTCAAGTCACTGAGGGTAAACTAAGCATCTAAGACACCTTTCTGGGTAAAATTGATGAAAATTCATCTCATACAACTGAAGGAAGACTTTTTAAACGCAGATTTGAAAAACTGCACACGGCAGACTACATAAACAAAACATTTACAGCACTACTGTGATGACCTCAGTTTTAGTTCTGTCTTCCTAAACTACATTTCAATATTATGGGAAAACATGTCACTCAGTGCAATTGTATTCCTTTTTATAAGCTATATTAGAGTTGTAAATATAATATAGACATTTTAAAATGTTTGTGGATTTCCCACCAAAGTCTGCATATATACCCAGTCTTACAAAGTGTCCTTACGGCAACAAAAGTATTTACATATTGTTTATACATGCTAGTCAGTGGGTAATGTAATCAAGAATTATCTTGCATTAACCAAATAAAACACTTCTTTGTTCATATTATACACAACCAGTCTGTAAGAAAGTGAGCTGTTAACCTACTTGCTGGGGTCAGCTCCCTTAAAGAAGGCGTTAACTGTCTCTGTGAATGCTGCAGCCACTGGTAGGGTGTCCTGAGCACCCATGGTGAGAGGACTTGGACCTCTGGAGCAACCTACAGTTAACACACAAGAGGCTCAGACAAGGTTCACGCTCAAATAATAACTAGCTAATACTTTTCTGTTTTCTTAAAAAAAAAAAAAAATCACCATCAAAATATTCCCAGTAAAAGCCCTAAATGAGTTTCACATCAGTCTGAATAAAAGAGTATCAGCAGTTAGAAGAGATGTTCTACACGTTCTAATGGAGGACTCCACACTCTTCCTAGCCAACAGTATGTGGATGAAATGAGAAACAAACAATGTATGTATGAAACTACTTGAACTGAACACAAATATACCCATTTCTCTCTGCTCTTTGTGAAATTACATAAGTTTAGAAAACTATTTCTAAGATCTCCCTGAAATTTACGGTTATTAGATCACATTTGTGGATTTAGTCAGCACTGATAGACTAGAAAGGAAAGACACAGAAAAGGCTTAGAGAGATGTGCATGCTTTTTGTAGACATGCTGTTGACACTGAATTATTCAGACACGATCAAAGAGGATCAAAGAGCCCAAAGATCAGACCGAAGCCCAAATGACCCCTCTCCCCACCACCCAAAAAAAAAAAAAAAAGAAAAAGAAAAAGAAAAAAAGAAAAAGGTGACGACAAAGAGATTAGTACACAGAAAAAAATGATGATTCGTCAGGAATGAAAGTTGATCAGCAATGACGAAATGAAAATTCATCATTACAGGAAGAGATGGTAGAGTATGACAACACTATGCTGTTTACAGCATATGGGGGGGGGGGTCAGCCAGGTGTTAGCATGGTGTGGGTTAGGGTGACAGAGAGATGACAAAGGAGGAAGAGGAGAGGGAGGAAAGAAGGGGAAGGGTTGGGCAGGGCAGGGAGAGGGGCAAAGCTTGCACAAATGAGGCTCTAAAGAGTGTGTGCACCACGCCACCCTGATGCAGAGAAAACTTACCTTCAAAGGTTAAATAAAACTTCCCTCTGTCAAACCATACAAGGGATGGCTGGTCATTCTCTGTGTGGGGTTGAGGGCAGGAAGAAGGAGGGAGGGCGGGATGACGAGGTGGAGGTAGGGAGGGAGGAGGAAGAGGGATGAAAGGGGAGGAAGGTGGGTGGGGGGAGGGGGGAGAGAAGGACAGTAGTGTGAGTCTCACATGGCAGGTCTATCACACGTCACAGTGAGGTGAAACGTGGAGGTGGAGTCCGAGGAACAAAGAAGGGACAGGGGGCCAAGACATCGCCAGGACAGGACATGTGACAGCATGGCTGAGAAAGGATGTTTTTCCTGTGCATGTTTGCGTGAGAAAATTAAGACTGAGGTGGAGTGAGGGCCAGATGTGCGGTGCTGGATACTGGCAGTGGTGTGACTTAATGTGCAAGATGGGCAGTGGTGAAGAAAGGAAGTTGAGTAGAGTAGCTGGCTGCAGAGGATGAGAAGTGCTGGCAGAACAGACAGTCTGGAGGCCCCCGGCCTCAGCGTTGGGCAGTGGTCCCCTTTTCTTGCAGAATGAATGATAAGAAAATGCTACAGTTGGCATTACTTCCTGCTTTCAGTTTGCAGATCGTTCACTTAAATGCCTCTTTCTTGGGCTTTACCCTCAATGTCTTGCTATGTTCATATTCCCCCTAAGCCTATACTTCCCAAATCTCCTTTACAGAGACATGCAGCAGGGGTCAGCTGTGAGACTGAGACTGAGATCACAGAGAAGGGAGCAAGCGGGTTTAATGTGCACTGAGATATTCTCTGTCCCAATTTCAGGGGACAGGTCCTCTAAAGAACACAGAGTATCAAAACACCCGGAGGGCAGAATGTACTTGTACCTCCTGAGATGACACAATTAAGCTTCACTAACATTAGATTTGTTGCAGATTATCAGTGTAGTTGTATATGTAAGATGTTAGAAGACAGGAAATTACCACACAGAAATACTTTCAGGACTTCAGGAAAATGGTGTCCTCACAGCAAAGTCGTTTAGAGAGCTGGGGCAAGGTAGTATTGAAATAAAATTTGGCAATTTCTGTGCATACCTCAGACATTCGACAAAATGTAAATGGCAGTGGTACAAACGGGCAGAATTTAAAAGTGCACATTGGTAAGCCCTGCTTGAATACACAATAGACAGCTGGCACAAACTGTACTAAGTGTGGTGTTCTGGTGGACTGTTTACTTTGGATAGATTATGCGGCTGCGATGTACACAGTTTAATTGGGACAAAATAATTTGGTTGCATACTATATTCTTCCATTTCTACTTTAATATACTAACATAAATAAAAAGCTTTGTTCAAAGTGCCCTTGTCTATCCCATAGCACAGTTTACTGTATAGTCAGCAGTGCTGACCAAAACTAAATAAAAGTAAATAAATAACTAAATGGTTAGTGGTATCAGCGTTCTTCAGGGCAGAAGATACAAGTCTAAATAATCAGCTATTTAGACCATTGGCAGCAGGAACAAAATCATTTCTCAGTCTATTAGTTTTTTTGGGAACATATCTGAAGCTTTTGGTGAGCAGCAGAAACTCACCAGCCAAGGTGGGGTTCTGATTAGCTAAGATTGGACTGGATACACCTTCAATTTTAATGCACTGGGTCACAATACCTTGCAAGGTCTCTGCAAGGTATCTTACATGCAGCCTCAATACAAGATTGAAGCACAGGCTACCATCAGTGACAGTGCCAAGATATCTTTCAATATGAACCGGCTCAACATTCTGAGCATCAATGCTGACAGAAGAGATGACGGAAGGATACTTCTGAAAAATTAGCAATCATCTCTTTAGTTTTTGACATATTCATTTTAAGCAAGGTTGACCTACACCACTCAGTGAATTCTCTGACTATAGGACCACGATCAGGGACACAATTACAGAAAGGTCAGCCCTTGGTAAGTCCACTTGCTTAGGTGACACCCCTCATAATGACTGCGAACCCTATTTCTGGATCAAACAAACAACAATGGAGAGAGGACAAGCTTTCACACCTTATCCTTGTCAAGAGGGACACAGCTCTGTGAAGGAAAAACATCTTTTGACAACTAAAAAGTTCATCTTAAGAATCATAAACACTGACGTTGTTATAAAAATTGAGTTTGGTTGAGAAATAGATTTCGCCCCCTCCAATGCAGTGCCTGAACTGCCAGCACTTCACATGCTCTCATCCTTGTCCTCATATTTGCAATGAGCAAGCCTGAGCTCATGCCTACCTTCCGCTGTTTACATTCTGCAGGGTCTTTCAATAATCCCCCTTGATGGGTAGGTTTACCAGTTGCCAATGTCAGTCTTTTTTTAAAGAAATAAATTTGATGTTGAACAGGGACACAGCACCAATACAACTAAAACATGCTAAGACAGTGTTAAGACAGTGAAGGTGTCTACATGCGGTTTCATTTCTTAAATTACTCCTATGATAAGGGACAAAAATGCAGCAATTACAGGGCATGCCCACAGCCACGTGTGCTCATGTCTGACTGATCATTTAAGATTGAAAACTTTGAAATCATGACAGCAGAGTGGGGTAGGCTTGTCTGAGGCTGTGCTATTGCTGTTTTGGAGAATCAGATCAGTTAATGCAATTGTTTCGTAAGTGCTGGGTGATCAAACAAACAATACTGACTTCACAACAACAGGGATTGGATTGGGGTTGTGGAGTTTGGTGTTGCATTTTTCTTTAACTGGGGAGTGTGTGAGTGGCAGGTGTAAAAGGTGGGCATCGGGGGTCAAGCAAGCGGGTGGAAAGGAAGCTTTATGCCCAGTGGAGATCAGTTGAACTGTAGGCTGCCGTGCTAACCCAGCAGTGAAGGAGAGGATGGCATGAATACCAAACAGCTGCTGCCTGCCTAATTTGGCCTAATTCTCATGCCAAACTTCAAACGACTCTATAAGCAGCAGCTCTGATCTGAGAGTATGCATACTGTTGTGACTGTGCGTGTGTGTGTGTGTCAGAGAGACACAGACAGACAATATGGACCTCAAGGGCCTGCATGTAAGAAGCTCTTGAGAAACGCTCATTGAAGACACAGCACACAAAACACTCTTGTGGTGCACTCAGAGTAGAGGTATCTGGGAGGGACTGCACTGCGCACACACACACAAAATATGTGTCATGAGGAGAAGAGATGGGAAGTTGCCATGGTGACATGGATGGTAAGACTGCCAATGGTGTATATTCATAAAACAGAGAGAAAAGTCTCATGAGCGGGGCAGATGGGAAAAGGGGAAGATACTTTAAAACTTGCTTTAATGTTATGAAATAGATGGAGATTTTTGTGACACCGTTTTAAATTTTTTTCTGGCAGATTTTGTCTGAAGGTAACATGTGGAACGGGAATGGCTAAGAAAATGAGGAGAGAGAGAGAGAGAGGCTGTCATTTCTATTAATGCTTGGGTAATGAGTGGGTAGGTATGAGGTGTCAAGAGCAAAACAATGAAAAATGATTATTTCACTGAAAAATGCTACCACTCTTAAAAAGAAAAGTGTGTATGTGGTATGTCCCTACATCTGAGCAAAACTAGTGAAATTAGTTAGTGTTAGGACAGAGACTATGTATTTTTTACATATCTAATCATTTTCAAAAGGAAATATGGGAAAAATATCTCACTATTTTTTAGTGACATCAAGAAATCACCAAGAAACACTCTTGCCTTTCCCCTTTTATGTCAAGTGCACTCTGGGTAAGGAGCGTAGAATGGAATGAAATTGTCAAAGGAGTACACTCCAAATCCCTTCCCCCAACCATCCCCTTTCCAATCTCGGAGGGGATTTTTACTATACCTGCAAATGAATCAAAGTGCCTCTCAAAGGTGGGCAGTTTGTCTACATAAGCATCATCTTCTGACAAGCCAAATGAGAGAAACAAAAGGCAAAACAGAAAAGAAATCAAAATTATGAAGAATTATTTAAAAAATAAAAAATGATAAGTACTTGGATGCATGGAAAAAATACTATAAAATACAAAAACTAATTATCTGACTGTACATACAGATGTGATGACAAAATACAAAAATCAAAAAGGCACTGAGAACAGAGAGGGGCCATTGATCATAAAAGCTGACTCAGCTCTTTGCTCTACCAACAAAGCTCCAATGCATAGATACAGTGTGGATCATAAGCTGTAATAGAGACTAAATCACCATTAGAATAATTTCTGATGTGACATTTTGGATCTATTTTATTTCTGCCTACAGTCTGTTCAATAAAGCAACTTCCAACCTATATTCTGTTTTTATGCAAACGCTGCCTTCAGGGTCGGTATTTTTTTACTTTATGACTCAGCCATGTTACAGTCCACGCATCTGTTACTATCCACTCTCCGCTTGGTGGTGCTTGATTCTCCAACACTTCTCTGAAGTTACATCAAGGAATGTATTGTTTTGTCATTAATTAATCAACCAGACAATATATATGTGTAGTTGGTTCCTAAGAGGAATAGTTATTTCTTAATAAAAATATATAGAAATACAACAAACCCTGACACTAAATGCTAATATTCATAACTTAGTCGACTAGTACAACTGGGAAACTCTCAGGATTTGCCAGAAATATATTTATCTATTGATATTTTTAAAATATCAATAGATAAATAGAAACTGCGTGACTCATTTCACACATACTCTGAGCAAAAGGAAAGACAGGGCCGGTGCATAAAATGAATAATAAACCTTTAATATTACACAGGAACAGATGAATTCAGCTGCCATCTCTAGCCTCTGTGACCACAGACCACAGGGAGCACCGCTCAGTGACCGTTGAAGAGGCACACACCTGACACAGACACGGAGAGCTCTTTGCCAACGGTGGGAGTAGTAGCTGCACTCAGCGAATTGGTGGAAGAGATGGAGGAGGTGCTCTCAGCCCGTGCCAATGGGGCAACAGGCGGGGGGCTGGCCGAATGGACTGGCGGGCTGAATGGACGATTCTGAGAAATTAAAGGAAAAGAGTATATTTTTGTTTTACACGACACATGGGCTAGATTTGGTTTATGTTGGACCATAATAAATTGATGGAAGAGTAAAACACTCAGTTTTTCTGGAACTGCTTTCCTTAAAGGTTACTTCACCATGGAAAACAGTTGTGTTGGGGAAATTCATGCCTGAGAGAATAATTAATTGAACAACAACAAGATGGAAAAGAGAGAAAACACTTTCAAAAAGGAGTGAGATTTAGAAATAAAAAATGCAGCTCTTACTGGATCTCCAACAGTGGGTTTTCCAGGAGGAAGTTTGGGTCGTGAAGGGGGGCGTGGCGGAGGTGGTGGTGGAGTGGGGTTGACTGACGAAGGAGTGGCTGGTCGTACAGGAGAAGAGGAACCTGCAGCGAAGAGCAGAAACACATACAGTTAAAATAATTCCACTACAGAGTACGAAAACAGTCAATGCAGGATAGGACAGGGAAGACTATATTAGTATACACAGTAATTACTTGCCCTTACGTATCCTAAAGCAGAGTGTCACTGAGGAATACAAGGTTTACTTCCACATAAACAGATTTAAATTACGATATAAAAATCAAGAGTTTGCGTTCACAAAAAGAGTTTTGTTTACTTTGAACTATTTTACAACCCACAATCAGCATTTCTGTAGAGGATTTAACACAGAAAATTACACTTGTTACCTTAGCTGCCTTCTGATGGGTATCCTCAAACTGCCATCAGACTAAATGTTGCCTGAAAATTACAGCTTCATTTTTATTTCTTTGCTCAGCTTTAAGTCAAATCTTGTTTTTCTTCTAAGCTTTTTTAAAACATTTCTTTATATAATATAATTGATTAATTATCCATTCTTTTGTAGTGAGACCATTTCTTCAGATGGTTTTATGATGAATTTTGGTGAGTGGCATCTTAAATGCTGAAAGTGACTACAGAACTGGTTGAGAATTAAAACATTTAACAATGGCAACAGAGAACAAATAAAATGACAATAATGTTTTTTTTATTGATAACTGATTGAAAATGTTTATCTATTAAATTTAATAGTTAATAATTATCATTTAATCTGAAAAATATTACTAGATATTTTTATGTTGCTCTTTTGAATGTGCAGAGCTACAGAAAAGGAAAAAATGGAAATGTTCCCCCATGTCCAGTCTGACCTTTAGCTATGCAGCAGTCAGAATAACAAACCCCCCAATCCCCCCCCCCCCAAAAAAAAAAAACAAAAAAAAAAACAAAGCTCTAGCTAACAAAACAATCTCATCACAAAATGGTACTATTAATTCAACCAGGTCAAAGCCTGATCCCCTTGTCTGGAGGAAAAATAAATAAATAAATAAATAAATAAATAAATGCAGAACCACGTTCAGTTTGTGTGAATTTAACAAGACAGACAGTACAATCAGCTGAAAGCTGGAGTGGGCACAATGTCAGCAATGAAAGCCCATTCCAATTTGTATCAGAACAATTCGCATGTCTGACCTGATTCATATGAATGCTGTTGATATTATTAGTCACCTAATCATCATTATCGAGAAAAGCAGCACTTAATTCATTCATCTCGTTTGGTTTAATTCCATTTGTGGTGATCAATCACTGTTCTTTTAACACAGGGGTGAGGATTAGGGTCAGTTATTTCCACATATCTAAGCTCGAAATTCCTGTCCACTGTAAAACCTATTCCAGTTAGAACCACGGTTTACTCACCACTATTCGTTCCACCAGCTCCTGATGTTGGACCTGGTGAAGACACCACTGCCCTGTATGTGGGGGGAGGAGGTGGTGGAGGTGTACTCCGGCTCCCCTGACTAGCATCTTTGGGTGAGGTGACAGTTTCACCTATATCCTCGTTGGGTTTGGGGATGTCTGTGTTATTCAAATGCTCCTCTTGAGACAAGACGAGGGGTGGTGGGACAGAGCGTGGTGCAGATTCCTCAAAAGAGGGACTTACTGCTGGAGGGGTGCTTGCTTTTGGAACAGAAGCTGTTGCAACACTGGCAGACGAATCAAGAAGAGGGTTAGAACAGGTGGGGGGAGATGTAAGCTCGTTTGTAGGTGCAGAGGGTGGAGACGTGGCTAGTGTGAGAGGACCATGGTCTTCTGGCGTTGGAGGACCTGAATGGACTGGAGGTGCAGAAGCTTCCTCTGTGGGAGGTGAGGAGGTTGGCAGAGGGGGACCAGGGTCTTGTTTTGGGGGAGTGGAGGGAGGGAGAAGTGGTACAGGGTCTTCTGGTGGAGGTGATGATGAAGGTAAGGGAGCGGCAGAAGATTCCAGAGGAGGAGGGGAGGTCGGTAATGGAGGTGCTGGTTCCTTTGGTAGTGGTGGTCGGTTTGAAGCTTCTTCACTGAAGCAGACCCATGTGTCGCCTGTATCCTCGCAAGCAGAGGCAGCTTGCTCTGGTCCAAAAATGTTGTCCAAATCTGCTATTGAGGGCTTCCTACCGTCCTGTTGTGCTTCTGTTGAAGCTGAAACACAGATAACCAATCAGAAACCACCAGTTGATTTACAAACATAGACAGGCAAGTCGACAGAGAAATAAGAGATAAAGAAGCTGCTGAGATCCAATGTAAAGATTGATGTGCTACAATAGGAAGGCTTTTTACCAGTATCATCTGGAGAGGGAGGGCCACTTGTTGGGGGAGAGGTTGGGACATTCTTAGGTGGAAGTGGAGGTGGAGCTGGAATGACATAAGTGAAACAATGAATAGTCCTATCAGTTAAACCAAATGACATCTGGATTAGTACCTTATCAACACTGGTGATTGCTTATTTGGCAATGTGTTCATAATATAAATTTTAATTCATTGAAGTATTACCATCACTATGGTGAGAAGAATCATAGATGAACTACGTACGGGATAGAAAAACCTTTTAACAAAAGCTACATTTTTAGATCACAATATGAAAAAATGGGCGATGAAAGATGTTGTTTCCATGTGCCAAACACAACCATGAAAACTTGAGAAGGCATCATCCCACAAACCATTCACCATGCAACACAGTATATTCAGTCATTACCATGCCAAATGCAAGAAAAAGGCAGAAGGAGGGGTTGGTGCAGTATGGCAACCTGGAAGTGAACGTCTAACTTAACACACTACAGTCAGCAATGTGTCGTTTTGCTGTGAAATTGCATGACACGAAGAGGATTAGGGCTGGTTGTTATAGATAAGGTGAGTGTTATCGTGTGACTTCATCATTTCGCAGGTGTAGATGATGAATGGGGTTCATGAGGTGATTGGGCTGTGCAGTCATTCCAGGGAGAAGAGGAAGGGTGGCAAAATATTCAGTGGTTTACCAAACTTACTTCCTGTTGGGAAGGACCTTGTCAAAGAGGATTCTGGCTCTGACAGAGGAGCACCCCATGGATCGGACTCAGACACAACAACTAAGTTCATGAGGGGACAGAGCAGGCCAAGTCAGGGGCATAAGCATTTATAACAAATAATCTTTTCAGTCTGTATGGCTTCAAACAGAAACAGATTTAAGAAGGAAAAGCGCAATGATCAATATGTGAATAATAATCATTAGCCGGCAAGAAGTTATTTCCAGACTCAATGGCAAACTTAAAAGCCAGAGTTGGATTGTGTTGTATCAGTTGGAGGCCTAATGAGTTTTCTGTATTTAACTTGAATGCCGAGGATAATTTGATGGTCGAATCTAGTTTTCAGCTCAAAATGTGAATACATGAAGATGGTGTTGTAACCTAGTCCACTCAAACAATGTACAAATTATTGATTACTGTTGATTTAGACTGTATGAGTCTAAATTACCATATGCAATTAATTTTTATTAATATTATACTTGACCCTTGCATCACCCAGGGAGACTGCTGCTTCTATTCTCTTAAGGTTGAACAATAAAGTAAAAGTAAAAAGTGGCAGATTGAAAGACAAAAAGCTGTTCTATTTGTCTGAATGAATGAATGTAAAAGGAATTTGTGTGGAGTTGATGTCAGTTATGTCTAACATGGTAGTGACATAATACTTAAGAGCTCTCTTACAGACTGCATCACTAAATCCTACTGGATTGGACAAAAGCAGGAAGCAACAGAGTCATCTGCATAATAACAAGCTGCAGTGTGCATATGAACAGGAACTCTGAGTGCCAATTTCAACTTTGACCTTAGCAAAGACAGATTGGGTGAATCCTCAACTGCACTGTGAGCTTAAGGGAAGAACAATGATAGTAGAGAAATAGGTGAGAGAGCAAGAGAGTGTGAGAGAGAGGGAATCTGCTGTGACAACACAGCAGGATCTAGCCGAAAGCCTTAGAGAGACGATAAAAGTGTGCTCAGAACGCCTTTTTATTATGTCACACTAAAACAATGTAGGCAAAAGCCATCAACACAAATGTATTCTAAAAACTAATACAGTCAAAGACTCACAAAGATACATAAAGACATAGACACAAACATAAAGTGACAAAGGAAGGGCTACCTTCAGTTTTCTGTTCTCCAAAGGCTGTGTCCAAGGGGGGGCCGAATAAGGCTGTGGTGTCTTCAGAGACCGTTGTTTGTTGACTGCAGTGACAGAGGACAAAGAAGAGAAAAAGGGGGGCGGGTCACTTTAGTCAGCAGAGTACATACTGTCTCAGGACTGCACTGTGCTCAATTCAACAACAGTGATGTAAAGTGAGAGAGGGTGAGAGAGGGTACTACGTAATTCGCTGTGTAAATAAGTATATATGGGAAATGAGCTACAGCTGTGGAGAGAGTATCTGCGCCTAACTTATTCCATGGCTTTTATTAATTGCACTGGACAGACAACAGATCCTTGTAATTTTATGAACACATACATGAGGACCCTGCTATTACATTAGAAGCATGAGATAACATGTTTACCTTGAAAACACTGCTTGACTATTACTTAAAGAAGTTCTCTTTGTGGGGTCAAGGCTAGTTAAAGTAAAGACTTCACTGAAGCAGACATTTGAAAATTTTAAGTCATACGTTATCTGTGCTAAGATAAAGCATAAAGATTGGATGAATATAAAACCGATTTACTTCACAGGGGGATCTAACAGACAGAAGTTATGAGCAGAAACACATAATGTGGCAGGCATTTCTAGGGGCCAATGGACAAATGTTACATAATCAACTTTCAGTATGAATTCATTTCAGTAGTCTGAGAATAGCAGTGGCTTGTGGCAAGTCACTTGCATCCAACTTTGTACCTGGGGGGTTGTGGTGCTTGAGCTGGTGTGGGGGCCACTGTAGGAATAGTTGGAACAGCACGTCTTGGTCTGGCTATCTCCTCACCTGTAATCACAGATAGAATATGTTCTCACATGTGACTTTCATGATATCCTCCTAATTCACTGTCTAATTAACCTTGTCTGAGGACAAACGACAGCAGGGTGAATACTTACTGGATGTATTCCTTTTCAAGGCCTGTAACATGAAAAGAAAAGAGTGAAAAATAAAAACCCAAACATAGGACATAGGAATGTACACAACAAAGAGTCAAAATTATGTACAGAAGGTAAGAGAACTAGCTCGAACTGAATTGTCCCATCCATGTACAACAGTCACAGATATATAAGAAAATGCAAAATATTTGTACTCCCAACTGAATTATACTTCTGTTTTAATAAACAGGAAGTTGTGTGGTTCAACCAGAGCAATGACACAGTGTACAGTGTAGTGTCAGAGGATGCTCTGCAGCCTTTGGTTGACTTAATTTGATGAGTCTTCTGGAACTTCCTGACCAGTTACAGGCTACACAGCAGCAGGCAACACATCCAAACGCGCACACACAAAGCACCCAGCCATTACAGGTAATGCTGTTCTTCCTCTTAAAGAAAAAAAATAGGTACTACAAATAAAATTTGCTACACCTCTTTTTCTACACTATGAACCAACTTCCTGATTCCAAAACAAAGGTGCTTTCGGTGGCAGTGTTGCCAAATGATTCCTTATTTACCAAATCACCAACAAAGTAAAATGGCATGGCAGCTCTCTGAACCCAAAAAACTGTATTATCAAGGAAGCAGTTTAAATTAAGGTTATGTAAAAAACAATATACTGCACTTGCAATAAAGTGACACCGCTGCTTCCTGCGCTGGGCTTAATGGTTTGAGTAGTGGTTTGTGGTGTCAAAGCAAGAATATTACAAAGCTGAATGTATGAGGCTTATAAGGTTGAAATACAAGAACATTTGAATAGAAGTAATTTTTTTGTAGTTGTTGGAGACAACAATGCAAATAATGCCTCTCCAGCTGGGAGCTTAAGCCACCAAGTGCATGTGTGCATGGTGGTATAAATTCACCATGAGAGGGACACAAGAAGGCAAGAAGAGCAGAGAGCAGAGAAGGAAAGAAGACAAAAGAGCAGAGGAGAAGCAGAAGAAGTGCTGAAGCATACTGGTAATTTTGAGAACCTGGAAAAATGTATTTACTGATTGATTTATTTATTGATTTATTTGAATAAACATGAATATCAAAACAAATCAGCAAGGAATTCTGACTCACCAATTTGATTGCTGAGCCACTTATAAAATTCAGGGTTATTCAACCTACCGCATTGAAAAGGTGACAAGCAAAAGGGTACAAGAAGCTGTGTGACATATTTAGCGTGACCCCAGGGACACAGAAGAAAAGGACACTTACCGGGCTACGTTTCTGTGACCAGCAAAAAGGAAGAGAGAAGAGATACCTGGTCAGAGAGTAACAAATCAGTAAAGCAGACATCACATTATATGCATCAGGAGAGCAGGGGAAGACTTTTGGCCTGGTTGCTCAGATTTGGGGATAGTGTTTTGCCATGCCTATACCAACCTATGCCATGTTTTCATCTGTTTGATTTTGCGAGAATTCTTTTGCCTTATTCAATGCAAGAACTTGAAAAATATATTTGAGCCTTTCTGATAATTTTTGTGTTAAAATCTGCATTTTTTGCAATCTAATGTTACTGAGTGTGTGAGGCTTCCAACTGCCCTGTTGGGCCCCATAATTTCTGCTGAAATCTCTCCATCTGCCTGCATCCATGCCCACTCACATCAACCCTGTCTCCCCTCCTTCCCTCTCTTGTGCTTGTTCCAGTTGTGCAGTGAGCCATGAGTGATTAGAGTGATGCAACAGAGGGGTGGGACATGCTGGTGGAGAGGATTAACGCCATTGGACAGTGTTGGCGCAGGATAAAGTGCAATGCTGCTTGTCATGGCAAATCAGCGTCTCCTGCTGTATGTAAACAGGAAGAAGAACAGGAAGGGCTCAGTGTCGTACACTGTGACCTTTAGCCTCCATCAGCAACTAAGCTTTAAGGAGACTTATTTGTAAAATGTGTACAAGCATGCGGATGTTTAGAATAGAAGACTACCAACCAATATGTTTTGTTTGGTTGTTTGTTTTTTTTTAACATTCAAAACTGCATCTTCTCCTTTGGTGCAAGAGTAATGTGGCAGTTTGTGAAGCAGTTCATACATTAACATAGAGCAAACGATGCAGGCACTCCCTATGTTGTTCAGACTGTACTGTGGCAGGCTGCTCTAATCACAGATATTTTGAAATGTGATAAATTTTCCAAGAAGATAACAGGTTTTTCTTCCAAATTAATCTTCTTAAACACAATTCTAGAAAACAAGAAGAAAATGACTTTTTTTGGTTCTAACTGTCTAACTACTAACTCCTTCCTTTTCTTGTCTCCTACTGCTTGAAGACTTGTTATTTGGAATAAGGACTGAAGAACCAATTAAAATAAGATTTAAGACTTCTTAGTCAGCGGAAACAATTTCAAGAGCAGGGGTCTTGTTCCAAGAGCTCCAAGTAACTAAGTCAACAAATCAGCCTTCAAGTGCCATAAAAGTGTTGAGAAGTCACATGCCTACATCTTTGTATATAACATTACCATGAAAGAAAGAAAGAAAGAAAGAAAAAAAAAAAAAGAAAATCACATATTGATCCAATTCCCTACAAATTGTTAAAACAAATTTAGATAATATACTCCTTCTCAATGTGTTTAGCTCAGTCTCAGGTATAACTAGCAGATCTTACAAGAACATTTGGAGAAATTATTGTGTTGACAGTCAAGACGCATAAAAAAAAACAAACAAACAAAAAAAAAAACTAACAGCAACATGCAAAGCAAAGGCTTACCGGACTCCTCTATAGAAGTTAGCATCATCATTAGGGGCAGCGAAGGATGAGGGATAAAGGAGAGATACAAAGAAGAGATTGGTGATCGGTGTAGTTACAGAAGAGGGTGGTGGGAACTACATCAATATTGCAATGCAAAACACATTTAGACAAATAAAGGCAGTGCTGTACTTTGGCTTGTCACCAGTCAGGCATTCATCCCTAAACCTACATGTTATCAATAAATCCTGACATGAACATAAAACCCTGGCTTTCAAATGAAATAAAATGTTCACCTGCATCATTGTGTTCTTTTCAGTTTGTGTACCTTCAAATATTTCATGAAAAACATGCTAAATAATATATAAACGAAACTCATGCATTCTGCTAGATACCACACTAAATATCACAAATCTTGAGATATCAAATGTATATGAAGAAAATCGGTGTTAAAATAATTCTAATCTTGGGTCCAAGAAATTGAAATGATATTCCAACTATGTTTGTCTTTTTTTTTTTTTTTTTTTTTTCCAAAAGAAGAGAATCATGTGTCAAGAATCAGCGCTGGCTTTCAGTGGCCAGTTGACATTTGGCTTCTCTTCTTTCATCTGATCATTTTTATTGTCAGTCCAGAGCCAAGGTCAGCCAGAGATGCCAAGGACTGAATGACTGCATGACACATGTAATTTATGGAGGAAAAAGCTGGGCAGTAATTCTGATCCTTGTTAAGATTCAGGTTATTTCACTACATTATATGAATTGGAATGAGAAGGTTGGGGAAACTTACTTTAAAACAGCTCCATATACAAATTTTATTATTTCACATATATTTTCATCAATCGTTAATGTGGCAATTTTTAAAAAATAAACTAATAGATCTTATACTGGTGATAGGACAATAAGTAGCCACAGTATGTAATATACTCCTCTATAATATTAAAATGTCCACTCCAGTTAATAACATAACAAATGTGTTTCAACAAATGTGAAAATAGGATTCAGATCGTGTTAAATTGCTAATCAAAAGAGCTGACATAACAAGAATCCCTTTGATCTTCAGCTGAATGAAAACTTGGCCTCTGTGGAATTTAAGATTAAGTGACAACTAATCTTGCAGAAATTCATTTCAATTCAAGTCTACAATTAGTCAGGGGTGGCCTCATCTGTGTAAAATGGGCCATGCATATCATAATTATGTCATAGTAATGCCCCTTCAAAATGGCAAAAACAATCAGTGCCCCCTATGTTTCCCTCCCACATGTTCCCGGCATGAAAAGACTGTCACACCTGATCACAAGAACAGAGCCAGTGGAGTATGGACTGAATTATTGAGGACTGAAGCTCAGATGACCACAAGCAACCTCACTGTACAGCAAACTGACACATGGTTTCATTGTGCCCACTTTCCTACCTGAATTATTTAGGCCAGACATCCAAGCTAACTGCTGTCACTGGATAGGAATTATGGGTAGGAGCTAGAAAGGCAGTGGAGGCCAAAGCCATGCTCATCAGTTAATATGCATGGATTCAAATAAGATCCTCAAACCTTAATATTTGGCAACAGGACAACATCAAATGCTTCATTTTGCAGTGGTATGTTTGTTTTGTTTCTTTTTGTATTCAAAAATGAAAAGACTAAAAGCCATGAGATCACTCACAGCACTGATCAGGCATCACCTGAACAACACCCATGCACTGCCACATCTGGACACATAAAATAACATCTCTAAATGTTAAAAGGCAGATAGATGAAGAAAAGAAGCAGGAGTGATTCACACGTGCACGTTACAACAATCTAAACACCATTACGATGTGCCGCTGGAGTAAAACACAGCAGTGACATAGCAGAATTACTCACCAGAGGAGACGGGGACAGAGCTATGTTGCCTATGGAAGCTTTGAGCTCATCGACTGAAGGGGCTGACACGACACGATCGGCGGGCAGCGGCTTGATCTTGATTTTGAATTTTTTCCTGTGGTCCTCCTCTTCTTCTGATTCATCAGAGGAGAAGAAGTGGGTTTTCTTGGTGGTAGGTGGGGGCACAGAGTCAAAGAAGTTGTCCAGGATTAATTTAGCAGACGCTGCACCACATCACTGATTAAACTTGCTTCATTATTTTGTGACTTCATTAATTGTGAGTGTTTACACTGTGTTAAGTAGGTGCTGCCCTTTTCATTTGTACATCAAGTTGCATGATTATTTTTAGGTCTCTCTTAAAAAACATGTGCCCACTGATGAGGCAGTCCCAACGGAATATAAAAGGTACACAAAGAGCAATTCCCAATTAACATGTTATAAGTATGATATATTTCATAAATATTGGATGGATGCAAATAGAAAATAAGTTTGTTTAATTCTGTGAGATAATTTATCAAAAAATTGCTGAGGATATCTCCCTCCTCTGACTCGTCTTCTGGCCTGATGCTATAGCCTTCATCATCCAACTCAGGTGAGTTCTGGAGGAAAAGGGAAAAAAAAGAAAAAGGAAAAAAGGAGAGTCCATGTAAACTTTTTAAAATGTCTGTCTACCAATATGTTACACTTCACACACTGGAATGATTTGAAAATGAAATTATAATAGAAAGACAGCATTTGGTTCATATTTTGTGGTGCTGGTACATTTACTTTCCATTGGGATTTTCAGATGATAAATACAATACCTCCAGTCATAACCAATGCTAGGATCCTTTGAAAATGACCAAGTACATATTGACAAAGTCATAACACTAACCTACAATGTAAGCAATAAATGTTACTAATGATAATAGTTAATGCAGCACACTGGCTTAATTTACTATCTGTATTCACTGACTTCTTTCACTGATTTTTACAATAATGCAAATCAATAAATAACCAAAATTTGGTGTAAATGAAAACAAACCTTCTGCTATGACTTAGAAAAAGAAAAGTTGACAGAATCAGATGAATCACCAGATCAAATAAGGATAACACTAAATTCCACATTTGAGGTTTTACTTACATATCTGTCCCAGTCGATATCTCCATAGAAGCCATTCGGGGCTCCGTTGGTCTTCTTCTGAGACTGAGAAGAAAGACAGTATGACTAAAAACCCACCAGAGACTGGTGATACAGTGTATTCTGCACCACGTTGCTACTACTGGATGTGTTTCTATGTGTACTACTGTATAATGGATCTATGGTGCAGGCAATGTGATCCTGACTTTCTATTGTCATTATATTAGATAAATAAAGGATTACACATTCATTTATTTATTCCCAATTTTTTTGCTACTATAAATGGACTGCTTGGGTTCTGATGATTTCTTGATCATGATGTTGATAATCATCCTACATTCTGCAACAACAATCTATATGATTCATGAATTCATCCTTAACTGCTTATCCGTTTTCAGGTCGCGACAATCTATATATATTTATTTATTTTTTCCTCTTTTGGCTCCACACTGTCCAGGGTCACCACAGCAAGTCAGCAGAGGTTGTATCTGTGACTTGCATGATTGATTTGGCTAATTTTATGCTGGATGCTCTTCTTGATGCAACTCTCCCAATTTATCCAAGCTTGGGACAGGCACAAGAATGCCACTAGCGGGTGCTTTGCAGCTAGGGAATCGAACCCTGGACCCCTGCATACCAAGCTGGCATGTATGCCTTTTTAGGCTTTGCCTAGCGTCAGAATGACTGCAGATGAAAAGATAGCAATGCTGGCCATAGAATAATGAGTTTAAGAATATATTGTGGTGTCTGTAATGAATCTAAGTTCCACACACTACACTATCCTATTACTACAACTCTAAAGTACTTAAGGGCCGAGTTTGATACCGATTCAACCTCTTGGGGTTCCTGGCAAATAAAGAGCACAGAAAATAAATAATGTACCTCAGTGTTCTCTAGTAATACATGAATACAGAAAACATATTATTTATATATATATATATATATATATATATATATATACACATATATACATATACACACATACACACATATACATACATACACACATATACATATACACACACACACACATACATAAATTAATTAATTAATTTGTTTGCTACTTACACCCCCGTCTCTGTCTGGGGACCCCCTGTGAAAAAAATTAAAGAAAGAAATTAACAGAGAACATAAAAGTAATTTAATGTGAGCTCTTCACTTTCACACATTAAGTGGTTTGCTAATTAATCGAGACAAAATATCTAAAAATGGTATTCAAGGAAACATCCTTTCAAATAAGCATGCTTACTACACTTATTCACTGACAAATCAACTCCCACAGACATCCCACTGCGCAAACCTTTCACAGTGTGCTAAGAGTCTGATGCACAGTGACAAATTGGCTAAACACCTCTGTAATCACTTTAATAAAGATTTATCAGGCCCACCAAGTACTTCAAATATGATGTAATTGGTCTATGAAGTGCATTTTGAATCCTGCAGTATTTGCATAATTTCAGCCACTGTATGACATTGGCTGAGTGCAAACAAACATTGTCAAAGGTATTGAATAAGTAGTGACATTACTTTCAAGCTTCATATTAATATGTCAAGTGGGATACATACTGAAAGATTAACTGATCCACAAACACAATACAATACACAGTATACCACTTCAGATCATCCAAAGTTATTGGAAGCAGCAGTCGAACCTCTAATAGTTTTTTGTTATTGCAATTCTCAGATTCTTCTACAGTGAAAAGCATGGCCTGCTGTTGTTTACCAATTTAATTTCTTAAAATAACAAATCAAATTTTGAGGATTACGACAACTCTCCACAGCAAAGCAATACTGTAAATACTGTCAGCATTGAAACATTTAATATGCTCTGGATGCATCTACAGATCACACAGTAGGGAGTAGGATCAGAACTTACGTAGAGTCATTGTCCTTCTCTTTCTTCCGTATCCCAAAGGCCTTCCTGGTACGCTTTTTCAATCCTGAGGACACACAAGACACAAAAACAGGCAAATTGTTACAACAAGTAAAACAACCGGCATGATTAAAAGGTGGCAGATGTCGGTGTGTGAAAGCGTAAGATGAAAGCTGCAACAGAGCATCTGTCATCCATGAGTTTAAAGGCAATGTTTTAATGTATTATTGAGTGACTGGGTGCATTAATGTGAGGGCAAACACAGTCTTTCAGAGCTAAAAATGTGTTCATGGTCATTGCAAATGGACCGACTGCCTTGGATTCCTCAAGGCCTCTGTTTTGGATGGAAAATTCATTACCACAACAAAAAAAAAAAAAAAAAAAGAGAAAAAAAAAAAATCAATGTGCTAAGCATTTAACAAGAAAAGCTTAGACAGCCGTGGAGAGCACAGGAAACGCTTAAGTTACAAATAGCACACTAGATCCTTGATGTAGTGATTATCCATACCATTTCAAACCCTAACCTGACTTAAAACAACTGAACACATCCCGTCCTTAAACACAACTCTTGAAAATAAGTAGCATTTCATATTATTTCATATGATCTGCAAATCAGCAATACAAATGTGTGAGAAACAAGTGTGGGGTGTGGATAGGCTTTTTGCTTCTTTTTTTCCCCAATTATTATTACTATTTTTTTATGTCTCAGATACTACAAAGGAAAAGGAGAGATACTGGAATGTGTCCACACAAGGAGTGCTGACAAGCTCCAAAAACCATTCCACAAACAACTGAGTATTCACTAATTCATTTTCCCCTTTAATGCCTATCAAATAGCACCCACCTGTAAACTATAGAATAAACCATTTAATAGAAATGTGACTTTCAACCACAAATCGTATGAATTATTACCATTTTAATATGAAGCTGGTCTGTTATCCGAAATCTTTAAATATAAATAAATGTTGAAAAACTCCTGTCTACTTCTTACCTGAAATGAAAGCCCAGTTGTCCCCTTCCATTCCTTCTTTGATAATTTCTCAACACTCATTCCTACTTGTCTTTGTCTGACTGCGAAATCATCACATTATCCCATGACTATAGTATCTGTCACTTGCACCCCACGCAGGTACACACTGAGCTTCAGAGTAGGAACCTGATGCTTCTTGTCACTAACCCACACATGGGTAACACACACACACACACACACACACATATATATAACCATGCAATGTCCTTGTGTCTTCATTCTTGTTAATCAAATGAAACACCACCGACTTCACTCAATCAAAGACAATTGTCAACATCTTAACAAAGCAATAAAGAATTGCTACATCTAAAATTTAGATGAGAGATAAAGATATATATATTTTTTTCTATAATCATGCCCATGCTGAGTCCTACTCAGATATCCCTCTATCTTTGTAGTTCAAATTCAAGGACTTCCCTACATACATTGTTCAGAGGTCATGGAACAAAAATATAGTGTGCTCTAACAATGGAGGGATTGAGGTTCGACTAGTTCTTCAATAGCTGCTACCCATGCATAAACAGTGAGTTATTCCTTTTACTATTCCATCAAGATCGAGTCTAATATTGTCTGATTTGGATTGACCCTCAAAGTACATCAGTCATGATTCATTTGTTGAGTTTGTGCCTAATACCATTCAGAAGCAAATTCTGGTTGTGGTCCTGTTCAGTATTACCAATTGATTCTGTCAAAAAGTGGTTGCATACAATTCTCCTTCATAATGCTATTGGATAGGATGGCCTCATTAGTTCACGAACCTCTAACAGTATGCATCATTTGTCTTCATTCTCAATACCAGGCACCATTAAAGCAAACTAGTTGTAATATATTTTTAAGAAGTTGTGTTAATGAAAGAGTAAGCTCTGTGTTTGGATGTCAGAAAGCACATAGCAGCTGTGTTCATGACACAGAAATATGGCATTTGCAGTAACGCACATGATCAAAATCTGTGTTATTTAACTTAATTTTGCTTTTATTGTATCAAATACTTACTGTACTTGTCTCCATTTTGATGGCTTGTTCAAAATTCAGCCATTGGGAGCCCCCCAAAAGTTAATACAAGAAGCATTGATGTAGAACAGAGAGCAAATAGCAGCCTCAATTTTTACATATGGCACATCGGTTGTCCTTTTTTTTTTTTTTTTTTTTAATGTAGATTACGTAAAACGGAAGCAAAAAATCTATACAAATTTTTAATTAAGATTTAATATGTTGGCCTCTGTTGTATGAGTAAAACATACACATACATAATAGTAATATGACTGAGACCAGACCAACAGAACCTAAATCTGACTAAATGACATCAGTTTGTATGTGTATGATTTAATTAATGAGGGGAAAGTAACAGCGTGCAGTAGACACTATTAAATGACTTAATAGCTTCCGTTCAGAAGGATGCTAGCAGAAATGCTAATGTAATTTGCACTCTCTTCACCAGGCACAGTAATGTAATTGTAGGAAAAGCAAAAGGACACAAAGCCAAATAGGACAGGACACTGCCAAATAAATAAATAAATAAATAAAAACCCACACACACACATAACAACTTAAGAACAACAGTACATTGGCCAGTACTAGTGATTCCATCTCTCTGGGGGGGCCTTGGGTTCCCAATTGTAATTTCTACATTTATCCTTCACTTATGTTTATGTAGTCTGAAAAGCCCAGGGTTCAGGATAATCTTGGGAAAGTGGTTTACTAACTTTAGAAAAGGTCCCGAGAAATGAAGGCAAACACAACAGGAGGAACACCAGCTCCCAGAACTACAAGTGTGTTATTATAGCACTGTGAGGTCCACCCTTCAACCTACAGTGCAGGAAGTGGTTGACTTCAACGCTGCAGTCAATAAGAAAATAAGACCTTTCGTACAGTACAGTGATTATTAGTTAAATCGGCTTTTGAGCTTGGATGCACTACAACCCTTTTTCACCTCAGCTTGCCTACTTCTACAATGCAAACACAGCAAAGCCATTTTAACACAGTGTAGTAAATACACAATCTCTGAACTTTGCATAGTAAATTAACACACTGAATCTCAGAAAACTTTATATCGTCTCTGACTATACACACAGAGGTGCTAACATTTGACCAGAATGTTTTCTTCCTCTTACTTGGTGGCTACAGCACTGTATTAGAGGGTGTTTAATGCAGTATGACATCTGATAATTCCATGTAACATTCATGAGTGTATGTATAATTCACAACACTTTATAAACTTGCAAATTATTCAGTAACATATGCCATTAGGTTTACCAGAAGATGAAAAATAATTGAAGTGGTCTAAGATTATTTGATAATTAAATGGGAGCTAAATTGTTAAAGGGAACAAATTCAGCTATTAGCAGCTGTTTATCTGAAAATGCTGTGGCCAAATTTAAAGAGAATATTCAGACATAATTTGCTAAACTTCCATGTCTAAAAGCCAACAGAGGTCTTTTCACATACACAGATTGATGACCTTGTGAATAGAAACTATGGCCTCACTGTGTCTCAATCTTATGTCCTCTCCTCTGAAAAAGAAAGTAATGAAACAGAGGATGCTGGTACTTCGGCATAAATAAATGGTATAAACTTTGGTCAAATTTGTGCCTTAAAGCAAACGTCAGAAAATTTGGAAAGGAAGTTGTGCTCCAGTAATGCAGATAAATTCTACACATTGCCAGAAAATGTATATTCTTGATATGATCAGTGTTTCTCTTGGTTATGTACCACAGCCCTCCCAGTTTGCTGTTATTAAACCTCTCCTCAAATGACATAATCTTTATGCAGATGTTTTGGCCAATTATAAACCCATATCTAACCTCCCTTTCATCTCCAAAATTCCTGAAAAAGAAGCTACAAGCCAGTTATGGAAACATCAGCATAGGAATGGCTTGTTTGTAGAGTTTCAGTCAGATTTAGAGTACATCATAGCACAGGAACAGCACCGGCAAAAGTTACGAACGACATTCTAATGGCTTCAGACAACAGATTGGCCTCCATACTTGCCCTATTAGATGTTAGTGCTGCTTCTGACACCATTGACCATAATATTCTATTACAAAGGCTGAAACATGAAATTTGGATCATACAGCTCCACTAAACTGGTTAAAACCATACTTATCAGACAGATATCAGTTTGTTCATGTAAACAATGACTCTTCCTCACTCACTCACTTTAGTTAATCAACGAGTTCTATAGGGTTCTGTCATTGGGCCAGACTTCAGGCATGTCTTAAAGATACAAAGACCTGGATGACCTGCAACTTTTTTTTTTTTTTTTACCTCTGACCTTGTGTAGCCACTCTGGATGGCATTAGTTTGGCCTCCAGTTTCACTATTAGGAATGTTGGAGTCATTTTCCGGACCGGATCCGGACAGGTCCTTTGTCCCTCATATAAACCAAGTTTCTAAGATAGCCTTCTTTCAGTAACGCAATATTGCAAAGATCAGAAACATCCTGTCTCAAGAGGATGCAGAAAAACTAGTCCATGCATTTGTTATCTCTAGACTGGGCTTCTGTCATTCATTACTATCAGGAAGTCCCAACAGTTCTCTGAAAAGCCTTCGGTTGATTCAGAACGCTGCTGCACAAATATTAACAGGAACTAGAAAACAGATGACATTTCTCCTGTGCTAGCTTCTCTTCATTGGCTCCCAGTAAATTCAGAATAGAAGCTCTTATTAACCAAGCTCCATCATATGTCATAGAGCTTAATCTTCCTTATTGTCACTTCACTCTCTGGATAGAGGTGTACTTGTAGTTCCTAGAGTCTCCAAGAGTCAATCGGAAGCAGATCTTCAGCTATCAGGCTCTGTTTCTATAGAATCAACTCCCAGTATTTGTCCGGGGGGCGGACACTGTAGCAGCAGAGCCCAAAGTTAAATATTCAAGGTTTAATTACTCCTTTTCTTTTAGTTGTGCTGCTATAAGCCGAAACTGCTGGAGGTTGTACTGAGCACCTCTCTGTTTCTCTCTCCCCATGCATGTACATTATATGTCTCTACCTTTGTCTCTTCCTGTAGTCTGTGTTTCTCCCTCCTGTCCTGTCCCTTCCTGTGTCTATCTTACAGGTGCTGAATCATCTCTGCTCCATGTTCCTGCTCAGTACCTGCTGCTGCAGAAGTTCCCTTTAGTTATCATTACAACTCACTTCCCATTGTGGCCTCTTCTTTACTAAATTTACTTCTACATATTTAGAACAAACAGGTTGCCATCAGTGTATGCTTTGTTCATATTTTCCATGGCATCTTCTGTTCTCCTGTTGTGGTTTTCTCTCTTTCCTCTGCTCCCTCTCTGAACCCAACTGGGTGAGGCAGATGGCTGCCCTCCAGTTCTGCCTCTTAAAGGAAGTTTTTTTTGTTTCCACTGTCACCAAGTGATTGCCCTTGGAAGGATATGTTGGGTCTCTTTAAGAACTTCATAAAAAGTTTGGTCTACACCTGCTCTATATGTAAAGTGCTTTGATGGAACTTTGTGACAATACATCAAGACAACTGATGAAACTTTATAATTTGGCACTCTATAAATAAATTGGATTTGATTTGACTTGGATCAGGGGAGGCGGTGCAGCGCTCCAGTGCTATCCTTTCTAATTTAACCTCTAACTGTGTTTATATCTCCCACTACTGTTATTAAATTGAATGCATTCACTATTAGCATGCTGATTTACACCTAGGAATTGACCAATAAAAACACACTGGCACTGCAGGTCACTGGTTTTTTTACAAAAACGGAATGTTGATATGTTTTTTCAACATTCCAAAACCAACTGACAAATACTCAAAACAATACTACACATGGGGCACAGCCACACATGTCTGCACATACAATTTCAGATGACTTTCAAGCGATAGCGCCTTACTTATGGTTAGTGGGCAAGAAGGCTTTTTAACAAATTGCTCCAAAGGCAAAAGAGATGAAGAGGCTCTTTTGGCCAACCAACAAAACACGCATACAGCCTGTAATGTAGGCCACTACAGAGTAGTCCAGGCCAGGCCTCTTCAAACTCTGAATAGGCGATCTGTGCTGCTTTGCATAGTAAGTAGGAAGGATGATAATAAGCTGCTGAGACCTAGAATCACAAGTTTTGCTGTCAGTGAAATACTAAGTGCAATAAAAGGACCTTTTAAACTTTGATGTCGTTTTTTTTCTCTTCCCTAAGTGAACATCCAAGGCAGTTGATCAGTCATCTTGAAATAGAGGAAGAACTGAGTTTTTTTTTTTTTTTTTTTATAACCCCAATTGTTAAATCCATGTGTTAAACAGGTGAGAACATGCTCAGGTACCAGAAGAGGATCAGAGAATTGAAGTGAAAATGGTTTGTCAGGCCGTTGCAAGTTTTGAGGGAAGCTGCAAACTAAGCACAAGGGGGAGCATGTGGCTCTAAAAGTCAGCTAAAAGTCAAGGATATATGCAACTACAGAAACAGGATGAAGGCTAACAGGCACATAAACAAAACAGACAAAAACCAATAGACAGAAAATTGTGAGCTGTGAGTAGACAAGGAGATAGAAAACTGTAAGACATGCAGGCAGACTGACATCCAGTAGACAAACTGAGAGATAGACATATTGCAAACAGGAGGTGTTAAAGGCTCTTTCGTTGGGAATGACTCATCTATCCTCATGGCCCAGTGAGACAGGAGGAGGCACGTGAGGGAAGATATGCTGCTTAAGACTGGCAAAAATACTTTCCATGATCATACAGTGGTTCATGCACTAGTTTTGTATGGTAGTTAAAAGGGCAAAGCAGAAAAGATGTGGAACACACAAATAAAAAGCATTTGATATTATTGGTTAGCTACTTTATGACACACCTTGAAATTACCTTTAAATATGATGCCTATGTGAAGATTTTATTTTGGCAGTTACCAGAAGAAGATCAGAAAATTGAAGTGAAAAATGGGTTGTCAGGTTGTTGCAGGTTTTGAAGGAAGCTGTAAACTAAGCACAAGGGGGAGCATGTGGATCTACTGATAGGCAGACAGACAGATAAGGAGTCAAAGAGATATGCAACTACAGAAACAGGATGAAGGCTAACAGGCACATAAACAAAACAGACAAAAACCAATAGACAGAAAATTGTAAAGCGCTGTGAGGAGAAAAGGAGATAGACAACTGCAAGACAGGCAGGCAGACTGACATCCAGTAGACAAACTGAGAGATAGACATATTGCAAACAGGAGGTGTTAAAGGCTCTTTCGTTGGGAATGACTCATCTATCCTCATGGCCCAGTGAGACAGGAGGAGGCACGTGAGGGAAGATATGCTGCTTAAGACTGGCAAAAATACTTTCCATGATCATACAGTGGTTCATGCACTAGTTTTGCATGGTAGTTAAAAGGGTAAAGCAGAAAAGATGTGGAACACACAAATATGTGATATTATTGGTTAGCTACTTTATGACACGCCTAGAAATGACCTTTAAATATGATGCCTATGTGAAGATTTTATTTAAAAAAAAAAAAAAAAAAAAAAAAAATCAACTCATGTCAGGGACATAGTTTCATAGATTAACAAAAACACTGCTGAGCACATAAAATCATTTCTACAAGCAGCACGAGGGGAAAGACAGGCATTTATTCAATCTTCACCTACATTTTCCCTGGCAGTTTCTAACCTTCCTGGATCAAACCCAAAGACGGAGGATATCTGACACAAGAGGCTAGGATGAGCTGTCTGTAGAAATGCCACCCCCCGGTGTTATTACCTTGCAGCACAAACAGAAAGGTAAACTGGGATTTTATAAGAAATGGCCACAAACAGCTGTTCACTGCAGTCGCTAGAGTGTTGGTATGCTAGTGTGTGTGCATGTGTTTTACAGTGAAAGACCCAGCGTGAATTTGGCAGAAAAGAGTGGATGCTAAAAATAGCCCTTGACTGTATTGTCCAGGTGGTTGCACTGTGAGCTATCAACTGTAAAACTTCCATGAATAACGCACCCGGGTAAAAATGAACACAGAGATTGCAAAGAAGGACATTTCTTTTTCATTGTGCTGACACATCTATTGGTAAGTGGGAAAAAAAAACAAAAGCAAAAGATGTTTAATTGAGTAGCATTACTCACTTCTAAAAAAAAAAAAAAAAAGGGGGTCAGGGCCAGATACCAAAAAACAGCAGTTGTGATGAAATTAAGACTTGAGAATGGTTAGACAATAGTGATACAGCCATCTGCTCAACCGCTTCATTCCCTTAAATATATTTTAGATATCTATTTAGCTTAATATATTACCTTCACATGTACTACAAAAGCTAACATTTTCCAGATCAATTAATTAATTAATCAAATTGTACTGACATGAATCAGAGAAAAAGAGGTCCTAACATTTGTGATGCTGGGACCAGCGTATGTTTCTATACTAATGTGTTAGAATAGCATCTAGACCAATAGCATTTGGTCTGACTTAATTTGCAGTTTTTAAATCACATTGCATTTATGTATTTCAGGTACCCTGTTGATGAAATAGGTAGCGGTAAATGCCCTAACCCTAATCCTTGGAAAGGATGGCCCGATTCTGTGGCCACCTCATTCACCAGACATTACTCCCCTGGACTTCTTTCCGTAGGGCTATGTTAAAGATATTGTGTATCGAACAAAGATTCGGGATATCACTGAACAAAAGCAAAAGATCACTGATGCCATTGCGACAGCGAATATGGCAAGAAGTCGAGTGCCGTCTTGATATGTTTTGTGCAACAAATCGTGCTCATGTGAAGGTGTATTAAATGAGGCAAAAAAATTTTAATTATCTACTCCTCATTTTGTAATAACTTCCACACTTTTGCCTGTTCATTTGCTTTTGTAATACATTTGTATTTTATTTTAAGATATTTTATGGACACCCTGTACATTCTTGAGAAATTCTGAACATCATAATACCATCTTTTTTTTCTTTAAACCATAATTACTGTTAAGATCTTGTACAACACACTAGCATAAAATGGTAAAAAAGAAGTATGGAATATTCTGTTAAGTAAGGTGTCCCCAACCCCCATTCTGTCCATCTCTTCCACCCCCATCATTGTTCTTCATCTCCTCCCTTCACCCCCTCTGTCTCTATAAACAGCAAGCACTCATGGTTCCCATCCCCAGGCTTCAAATAGCATCTACCAAGGACTGTGTGGCAAATGTCTCTGCTGCAGAGCAGATAATGCATCTTTTAACCTGTATTTCTGCAATAAAGATATATGGAAGAGATTTAATTTTCATTTGTTTATATTTTGACACAGGATTTCTACAGATCAGTGGCAGACGTGAACAAAGAGGACTCCCAGTCCTGCTCATGCCACAGACTGATACTTACTATGTGCTACAGCTAAAGCCTTTGAAAGTGCACCTTGGAGGTGACCTGTAGGTGGTGGGCTGCATTTTTTCCTTCAAATTTCAAAAGGGTGCTGCGAGACTACAGTTGTTCAAACCCCATGCAGACCCCCTAACTCTTGCCTGGAGACAAGTCCCCAGCTATTGAAGTTCTATCAATACAGATCATCATTGCCACCAGTAAGGGGGAATAACATTCATTCATTCATCTTCTAACACTTTTCGTTTCCGGGTTGCTGGAGCCAATCCCAGCTCACATTGGGTGAAGGCGGGGTCACCCTGGACAGGTCACCAGCCCATCACAGGACCAACACACAGAGACAGACAGTGACCAACAACCACTCACACTCAGACCTACGGACAATTTAGAATCACCAGTTAACCCAAACATGATGTCTTTGGACGGTGGGAGGAAACCCACTTGGGGACAGGAGAACATGCAATCTCCACACAGAAAGGACCCAGGCCTGGGGACTGAACCGGTAACCTTCTTATTGTGGGGCAATAGCGCTAAACATTATGCCACTGTGCTGATTGTGGGGACAAAAAGTAAAAATTTTCCCTCTTTTCAACCACATTAATTTGACATCGCACAGAAATGTTATTTACAGCCACCCAACTGAACCCCATCACAACAGGAGGATGAAATAGCAAAGGAAATAAAATATCCTCTTTACATGCATGCTGCATGTTAAAGCCACAGTCACCAGGCGCATTGATTTAGTTTTGGTGTTTGAAAAACTGTTTTGCTAGAGCCATTCTAGAAGCCATTCTATAAACATTGGGAAAATAGGGCCATAAGTCCTATCTATGCATATTTTCCCCAAATGAATGCTCATTGTGCTCGCCCGTCTGCCATCAGCATGCTGTGCCCTCACTAGAAAGGACTGCTTTGCCTCATTCTACAGGGTAATGGTTCTACTATCTTATATTAAAAATCAATACCCTGGCAAACCAATGTTGCAGATAGATACTGTATGTAGACAATTTGGTATTACTTTACTAAAATAACATTCTGAGAAGAAGAGGAAAGCATTTGATAGTTATAAAAGACATGTAAGACTGATTCTCTGGTTGCATGTCAAGCGACCTAAAACACAATTGGACAAGAATGTTGTCTCGCTTAATGTAGGAGTGCAAGGCCACATGTGACGTCCTTAAGGGTGCAATTGTCTAACTTTCAAGGCTAGAGGTTGGTTAGGTTGTTAGGTTGTGGTAGCTATTATCTAGACAACAAAACACTGATGCAAGACATCTTTAGAGTTGAGTAGATTTGCCAGCATATGGAGATTGTGTTGAAGGCATCACAGTGCTCCTTGTAGGCTTAGCAGCTGTTCACTCACTTTAATATTGCGGTATGTTCCTTATAGCTTACATTATGAAGGTGTTGGAGATATTCCACAGTTTGACCTGTGGTCTAAAGGTATTGGGTGTCTGAGCTCCATACCTGATCTCAAGGCTGAACCTGGCGACTTCTATTCACAACCTCATCTGCTTTTCACCACCCTCAGCTCATGACCACAGGTGAGGGTCAGAACATAGACAGACTGGTAAACTCCTCAGTACGACAGAACACTACAGTGTCCGCATCACTGCACACCCCGATGCGATCCGTCCATCTATCTCCAGCTCCATTTTCCCCTCACTGTTGAACTAGACCTCAAGGTACTTAAACTCTCCCACTCGGGGCAGCAACTTCTCGCCAATCCAGAGTGGGAACTCCAGCTTTGTCCAGTTGAGAACTATGACATCAGACTTAGAGCCACTGATTTTCATTCCAGCCCCTTCAGGGTTAGGGTTAGGTCACTGGCTGACAAAGCCAGAAGGACCACATCATCAGCTGACAGCAGAGAGGAAATCATAAGGCTTCCAAACCTGACCTCCTCAGCCACTTGGCTGTGCCTTGAAATTCTGTCCATAAAAAATATGAACAGAACTGGTGAAAAAGGGCCATGCTGACTGGATCCAACCCTAATTGGGAATCTATCTGATTTACTGCAAGCAATGTGAACAAGGCTCTGATGGAAAAGGGACTGAATGGCCTGTAGCACTGTGCAATCCACCCCATACTCCCAGAGCACCTTCTACTGGATACCCAGAGGGACACACTCCTAAGCCTTTTCCAGATCTGCAATGCACATGTAGATGTAGATTGGTCGGGCAAACTTCAACGCTCCCTGCAGCACCTTTGTCACAAGTACAGAGCAGGTCAAGAGTTCCACGACCTTGACAAAAACCATACTGCTACTCCTAAATCTGCAGGTTGACTTAAGGGCGGATTCTCCTCTTCAACATCCTGGCACAGACTTTCTGATATGATCGCAGAGGAGTGTGTTAGTTGGAACGCATCCTCTTGTCCCCACGCCTTCAAATGGGCTCTACGACGCTGCCACTAAAGAGGCACTGTCCCACATGTTCACACAATGTTGGGTGTGTCACCCCAGACACCCCTAAACATCAGGGAAATCTAACCATTTAATACGAAGGTTCACATTCCCCCAAATTCATTTAAAGATCCCTCCAAATTTATCTTCAAGCCAAAGGGCATAGGATGGAAAAACAGCGTGAGTAAGGGCATTTACCCATTTTTCCAGAACACTTAGAACCTTTAATATCTGGCAGTTTACTGTATGTCATAAGAATGTATTAACGGTCAACAACAAAGGAACGGATTCGCTGACTTCCGCAACAGTGCCAGTGGAATTAAAGTAATGACCCTGTATTCGCTGTGAAACACAACATCTCAGCTTTCAGTAACAGCTGGCATTTCTGACATTTCTGTGATAGAGCAAACATTCGTGAACTTGAGCAGATTCTAAGTGTGGTGGCCACCGGCGACAGCGCTCAGTTCAAAAGGGCTATTGCTGTTTTGACACATTAATTTTTGGTAAAGGAGGAGGAAGGGCTCGTGATTGAAGAATGATGAGAATGAAACTTGTCTGCATGGATGCTTCCACCTATGCTCATAGAATTCCAGAATTTAAGAAGTTATTTAGCAATATGACAACAATGATGCTTACGGGAAATGTAGCAGAGTAAAAATGTGTGGTATAGATGCTCCCAAAAACTGCTTAAGTAGTGTAACGTTGTATTATGACTTTGTAACAATACACCACTAGCTCTAGGTTCTGCAATATACAGTGTGCATACAGGAGATGATTGTTGGCGGGTGAATTAGACAGATACAACAGTAGATTGCAGGTCACATTGTAAGTCTGCCAAGAATAAACACTTTCAAAATGAGCAGCAACTTCTGTATATTTAGTGTGTTTTGAGTCTGGTTGTGTCCACATGAGGCTTGACAGAAAACTGATATGTATCAGTTGCTCAGAGGCATCCTAGTCACGTCTTCTTTCCGCGTGCCTCAGGGTAAAACAGGAAATCACTTTGTTAGGGGGAAAAAAAAAAAAAGATGGTTGAAAGGAGTGATGGGGAAATAAAGAGTTGTAAGCAATGCACATTAGATGCACATTAGACATTAAAAGGTGAGATTAGTGACCAATTTTTTTCTTATCTTGTTCCTTCATTGTGATAGGATCCAAAAAAAGATGGACCACATTCCTGTGGATTACATTTTCTTTATTCACACCCAACTATCTAAATTCATGCTGGTAAAAGAAACTCCACCCAGCGAATCCACCCCCTCCCCTTTTCACACCCAGATTATAGGTTTACTTAGGTTTTGGAGGGGAATGGAATGTGCCGTCTGGTGGGTTGAATCATTAAGACCAGGACTTGTTTAAGACTTCATACAACATCTTCTTACAGTTGCGGTCCTCAATTAAATAATGACTTCTATCAATACAAAAGATATGGGCAAGTGGCACAATAAGGGAGAGATGCAAAAAACAAAGAACAGAGATGTGGAGACTGTGATAAGCAAGAATATAAGCAAGAACCACTTTGAGGGAACTCAAGATTAGTTCCAGTGTCACTCAAACACAACTTAATCTGCTGTTAAGGAAACCTTATGTAACCTGCAAACTGAGGCAACGCACACTGACTGTCTACCTACCCTACTCCTAGTGTATGTAGCAATTAGACCTTGTAATATTATCTCTACTATGGTAGTAGTAAGTAGTAATGATGCTAACACACACACAGACAGACCTGTTAAAGTATGGCTCATTTACATGTTAGATTTTTCTCCCATCCTTTCTTGCCATTCCTGACAATATGAAATAAAATGAGGCAAAAAGCAAAAAGCAAAAAAAAAAGTTTGGATTTAAGGATGGTATTTGTGCACCATCTGCTCTCTGCAGTTCTTTATGTCTCACTTGTGGCAACATGTTTTGAATTTTTGTTCAACACTTGTCAGTAAGAAAAGTAGATACTGTGTATACACGCTGTATAAACTGTGTAAACTGAAGGAGGCAACTAAAGAGACATTGTTCTTTGTGACTGCATGTTATGTAACATGCTGGTAGTTCATTAGGGGAAACTCCTACTGCAAGTGCGACACTAAAGTAATGCAAAATGGAGGCCAGTCTTCCCTTACAAACAGAATTCCTCACACAGCTGCAAGACACAGATACATGCAGGCTTGTACCATGCAACTCCCTTTTCTCAGTTGAAATGAGAGTACACAAAGTACAGACTTGACACATTCAGTTTAGAGCAGTGCTTCTCAAAGTGTGGGGCACGATCCACCGGTGGGAAATGGAGACATGGCAGGTTGGGCACGACAAACAGGAGGAAATTTTCTTACTGTAAATACTTTTCTTCATTGACAAAGATAATTCACTAAACAAAACACCCACACACAAAAAGTAATAATTAATGGCTAAAATGATTAATGAGCATTAGAAGACCAGGAGAAAAATGTAACCTGGGACTAAAGTGCAAAAACAATGATAGACGTCGGGATGAAAGTTGCAGCGGGCCAATATTTGCAGCGGGACAACAAGGTAACAGGGAGCCGTGAGCAACATGGATAAATTTGAGATGCGGACCACAAAAGAGCCAGCACCATCACTCACACACACTCACAGACTGTTGCTTCTCTGAAAACAAAATACAGGTCTCAGCTCAACATTGAGCATGTCTTGAGTGGCAGTTTCATGCCTGCAACCCCATTTTGAGAGGATGTGCAGTGCCAAACAGGCACATTGCAGCCACTAATACAGGGAAAGTTCTCTTGTTTTTGTTTTTTGCACAGACTGCAAATGAAACACAATTTCATTATTTGACTACTGTACTTTTTGTTTTTGATTCAAGATATCAGTTATGATGGCACAACTGCACTCTTATTTTCTTTTTGAACTTGGTGTTGATGTTTTATAAAATGGAATTTTAATTAATTAATTTGTCAAGATTTTTGTTGGGGCAACAGGGTAAAGTGGGGCTTGAAAATCCCCACTTGACCCCACTCGAAGTGGGGAATGACCAAAAAAGTTTGAGAACCACTGGTTCTCGGCCAGCCAGTCACAGTGTAATAAAGATTAATTCAGTAACATCCTGTTTACTAACAGTGCTCACGTAATTTGTGAAACTTCCCTTGGTGGGGAAAACCAGATATAAATTTACAGTACCCACAAAACATGGCCTGGTTTCAATAACACTGTGTCCCAGGAGCAAGAAAGCAGATGTACATTTTATTTTAAGCCAAAAAGATATATAAAGAGGTTAATGATGTAAAATATTAGGGGGTTACCTCATGTAAACACAAAAGCACAGTCCTGATGCAATACTTATTTCAGTTTCTAAATTCTAGCAAGCAATACTATTTGCAGGGAGCGGTATGACTCGCAAGTGAGAAAAGGAAAAAAAAAAATGCACCTTGTCATTCTGGGGATAAAAAGCCCACAGCATGGACGGAGACGAGTTTGTTCAACAATTTCCATTTGTGTTTATTGCAAATCACCCTTGAGCAACCACCCCCCCCCCCCCCCCCAAAAAAAAAAAAACAAAAACAAAAAACAAACCTTTAGTTCTTTTTTTAGATCTAGTTACACAATCTAAATATGTTATATAAAAGATTAAAAAAAAAAAAAAAAAGACAGCAAGACATTACCATTCCTGTATCACTGACACCAACTATAGATTGTTAACACTGTGGTAAAATGAGGGGAGTAACTTCCTTTTCCCTCCCTTCTAATTTGGACAAACTGCTCTCTGGCCACATAGGTCTAACCCAACCCATGTGTTTTGGGAGGGTTTAAAATGAGTAAAAGATGTAAAATGACCAAATATCAATCTTTCCCATTCCCCCAACAATATTGTCAACGAGGCACTGAATGTCTGAAAAGAAGTTAGTGGTTGGCAGGAGGGACTGAGTCTGCGGTGTAATAAGAAATACTAATGTCTTTGCCTATCTTTCCTGTGTTTCACTCTTCCATATTACTTAATGGACCAAAAGCAAGAGAGCATCACTATATGACCACTGGGAGTTGAGAGGCAGCAGACAGGTTCATAGTAGAAGGGCTTTTTCCTCTCACCTCCGCCTTCAATACTTCCAAGCAAAGAACTAATCCTTCAACAAGTAATCTCAGAGTAGAAATTCAGCTGCACATTAACTGAACTCAAATATTTATGTAGCCATAAAACACAAAGCAAAACAAAAAAAACAACAAAAAACTGAAATGGTCAAATGTTATTGGAAAAGTATGGGCTGATGTGGAGGAATTCCTATGAGGATACAAGTTGTGAAAATGATTATCTGTCAGGCAAGCTGAAATATATCAAAACTACAAAGCTCAGCAACTAAGCAGATTGCATACCATGAAGAACGGCAAAGTTTTCAACTGAAAGAGGGCTCCTTTTCCACGTACCTGATGAACCTGAACAATTTGCTGACTGAGAAACACAAAACTGTATCATACAAACTAAACAACAGAAATCTTTTGTATCCATCCTGCGTTATAGAAGCATTGTCTCTATTCTGAGCAGCGTACGACCAACACTTCTTTCAGTGCTGGCAGTACATTACCTTTCTACTCTTTCATTGCTCCTCAGCAATCTTACACCGGGACAACAAATGACAGGTGCTCTTTATCATGTGGTTCAGTTTCACTAATGTGCATACATCTCTCAGTTGCAGTCTTCTCTGTACTCATGTCTCATGCCCTCTCCTTTCCCTCCTCATCTGTGATATCGTGAAAATCAATGGTTCTTCTATTCTGTGTCTGCTAATGAAATCCTATCAGCTATGAGTCATCCATCTGATGGCTGCTGGGACAACAATTGGTTGAAGGACCAACTTTTCAACATCCCAAACAGACTCGTATGCACTCTTCCATGGGCATGTTACGAATAAACTGACATTAACACTAAAATCTGACAATGTCCAAAATGCCCATATTAAAGTGACTGTAAGGCACAAATTCCTTTATATCTGGCAAACATAAATATTCAAATACAGTAGTTAGAGTTTTGTTAAATAAATACTGACCAGTAGAACAGTAGGGATATATGCAATCATCTTATTGCAAAGTTACTTTTGTAGTCAAAAACGTTTTGGTACATGTTTTGAAGAGATATCTTTGGAAGTTAGCATGATAACCAACTGGCATTGGCCATTTTGTCTCATGACACCACTTTGTACCTCAAGAGGTACAAAATATAGATAATGATTCACTGTTGCGTCAACCCCAACTTCAATGCCAGCAATTTCTTTGGAGAATGAATTTGACAGCTTGCCAGCTCTTATACACAGCCCTTTGAGGTTATCATTTTGGTTGGATTTTCTAACTTAGAGGGAACTGTTTGGATCAACATAATCAGTTTTTCTGTAAACATATTGACTCTAGGATATCAGGGAGAACAGCCAACTTCACCTTCCACGTACACGGAGAAGCTGTGTAGAATGTGTAAAGACTTAAGACCTTCAATACCTCAAGCCCGGTCAAAAAAGCCCAACAAAGACAAATTTGTTTCTGAAAAAAAAAAAAAAAAGCCAGCAGTATCACCTCAGACACCACCAACCCAAGCCACCGATTGTTTGAACCACCGCCATCAGGCGAACAGTTCAGAGCAATAAAGGCAAGCGCAAAAAGTCTGAGGAACAGCTTCCATATATTATGATTATTTTTTATTTGTTTTTTTTACAGCAGTTTTAACTAGAAAATCCAGGAAAGGGCATATGCAGTATCAAAAACCAGATTCTCTTAAATTTAAATTGTAATTTTTAACTCCAGTCTTTGCCTGCCAAGACATGCTTCAGAATTACATAAACATAACATACATAAACATAAACTCTTTGGAACTTGCTGATATCTATAAGACCATCCTTCAATCACATGCATCCATTTAAAATGAAAAGATGTATGAAAACTGGATAGTCAAGTGTGGGTGGTATTCAAGCACTTGAAGAAATTTTAAAGAATAGGAGAAATTAAGGACAAAATAGGACTGGAAGGCCAAGAAAACTTCTGATATGAAAGAAAGAAAAATCGGATGTGTTTCTGTAATCTTCTTTGAGTGACCAGAAATTTTTGTGTACAGTCATTACCCATGAAAATTCGTTTTATGAAGATTCAGAGTTACGAAAAGGCAGCGCCGCAAGTAAGAATTATGTTTGGAATGCTCCCCCTGCTGACTGTGAATTTTTCTCTGCACGCCTCTTCTGCTTAGTACGAATTTTGCTGCTACCCATGCCACGCAGCACTGCAGCCTACGCCACCCCAGCATCACAGTTGACCTAACCCTTAAGCACCAAGACATGCTCTGCTCTGAACAAACAACTTATGAACAAATAATACTATACACACAGAGACATATATATGTAGAGAGAGAGATAGAGTATAGAAATAAAAAGCCTGAAATTCTCATCAGAAATTATCAATGCAAACAACACCATCCTGCACACATGCCATATGCAGCTGGTGAGACACGCTATGTTTCTCCCTTTAATTACAACCTCAAAATACTTAGTTCATCCCTCTTTCATCATTCACATCTCTCTCAGCCCTAAAACCTTTCAATCCCTCCCTCATTACTACATCTCTCAACCCAACCAGTTATCAATGTACACACTGCTAATCTCTTCCTGTAGCTGTGTTGCTGCGTCACTATGCTAGTGCTTCCCCTGTTGATTGAAACTGACATCTGTTTACACTGGTCGGGCTAGCAGCCATACAGCCTATACAAATAAATGCAGTGAGTTTCAACCTTGAGACAGGGACAGATATGCCAAACAGCTGATTTGTCACACATATGTGCATGAACACAATGCCACTTTTTTCTTTATGTCACGCCATGAGCAAATATTCATAAAATGAAAGGAAGCAAGGAAGGACATGGACCCTGAAACTTACACATAAGAAATGAATGAACAGCTGATGTAAGCGGCATCTTTCTTAGCTTTTGGTCTTCGCTGCTATAGTTTTCTTAATATGATGGTTGGACAAAGATTGACGGATGGTGTGGGTTAAAATACCCCTGATAAATTGGAGATTTTCATAATCCTGATTTTTTTTTTAAGAGAGTTTTTTAGAGTGAGGTTTTGTCCAAAAAAACCCTTACAGTCCTGCACTCGTAATCCACTCCAAGTAATAATATTTCCTTGGGATTTACTGAAATGTTTTCTGGGAAACCAAGGAAATCAGTAATTGAAGTAAATGACGCAAGTTAGTGGGCACTCCAAAAAAACGCAACGCATCAGCACAGCAGTGCTGATTATACTCTCCAAAATAAAGAAAAATTACACAGAAATTTCACTACTGCAGTACCACATTTATTAATTAATAAGTATAGTCAACGAAGATTGAGCCAAACAATAAGCGTCAGTTTGGGAGCTGCATACATTATGCAGATAAGCACATTAATATTATATGGACAAATAAATCCCACTTCCCTGAGGGGTTTTCCCTTCCACCATGTCTCGTCAGTCCTTTCTCAGTAACATGAAGAACATGAGAGGAAAAGAGAAGCTTTCCTTGTCAACTGTTACTAGATTAGAAATATATTCATTTTTCCCATCTTTCCTCGCAGGAGGGTGACAGAAATTTGGGTGAACTCAAAACTGCCATGTTGAAATAATATGGAACGCCTGATACAGAAGCTAAAAATCATGACTAAATTGATATAATGTAGAGGACACCACCTTTACAAGGAAGTGACTGAACAAAATACACGCTTTTCATGATGAGCAAACTGTCGTCTCTCCCCTCCTCCTTTATTTATTTGTCTTGCCCTCTCCCTCCGGGATTCTGACTTGGATTGCTGCTGGCCATGTCTCTTTGACTCTCACGCTATCCTACTTTTCATTTTAAGTCACTTCATCTCCTTTCCTATATCCACTACCAGTCATTATGTTTGCATGCTTCTTCCTCTAAATGGTTTTAAAGCAGACTCCTCACTCTCCCATTCGATCTCCTTGCTGTGTGAGCTTGTCTCTCTCACTGTGTTTGACAGTGCATCTCTCCTTTAATTGGGAATTGGGGCTTCCTCTCCTTGCTGCACTGCTAGGGATTCTGTCAAAGAAACTTCTATGAGTGCCCCATTTTTAGTGTTTGCATCATGAAACAGAGATTGACGCATAATCGCCTCACAGGTACCTGAAGAGATCATTGTGATCTGCGTGAAAGAATCCCAACTTGAATCAGTCAAGATCAACAGGGATCTGAACTACATTTAATTGTTTCTTGCCTGAATGTTGCTTCCACTAGGGTCTATCTCTTCTCTCTTCTTGTCATAAACCATGACACAAACGCTCCATGGTGCAATTACAATGACGACATTAGTGTTGCCACACAAGAGCATCTTGTTATAATGAAACTAGAACCCATGATTAGATTTGACTACACATCTCTGACTGCAAATCATCCACTGTTTTTTTTCAGTTGGCTCCAGTAATCTCTGTGAAGGGCCATTAGGACAGAAAACATCATCGCTAGACTGTTGGTTAACTGTCTGTGCTACTGCCTGTTCGTTTTTTATTCTAGGTGTATCATTTAAATTTAAATAAACAATCAAGAAAACCAAGTAAGATTAATTGATACATGATTTGCATTGCTAGTTTTATTGTTGTTGTTGCTATTGTTTTGGGGTTTTTTTGCTAGTTATTTTTACTCTGCATGGCCCGACAGATGCTGCCACATGCACAAATACCTTACCGGTCTTAAACAGCCAATAAGATTCACACTGAATTGAATACATCATTCAATGGACCAATGGACCAGTTTGATTCCACTGTACGAGAGCCTCATCTTCCCCCAGCTGCCTCTGACACTGCATTACAAAAACATGTTTATCAGTCTTTGAATCTTGGGCATCATTACATAAGCTTGTGTGTGTGTGTGTGCGCGCATGCAAGAGAGAACAAGAGAGACTGTGTGGGTGTGTCTGCATAGAGAACTGCATGGAATTCGGAAGGGCCGCTGTCCTGTTGTCTATGTCTATGAAAGAATGAATTAGGTGCTAGGAAGAGTGCAAACAAGAACAAGCCAATTAATTTTGACCGCTTTCCCTTTGCCTCCTTCTTTCTGAGTCTCGGGTCCATTTGTGTCATTGTTGTGGGAAAGTTCATGTGGATCTCTGTCAAGCTTACTGTCGAGCACAACCACAATGGACCCATTCCACTGTGACACATCTGACAATGAGCTTTCCTCTGCAGTTCCACACTGTGAGGAAGACACATCCAAACATTTACTTTGATAATTGAACAAACGTATATGCGGACAAGTTTTGCATGTCAGTCTCATCTGATGTTGTATTAGTATCCATATTCACACTGATGTTATTAATAGCAAAAGCCAGTGACTGAGACTTCTCTATAATACAGAAGTAGCCTTGTCTATTACTTCCTCTTTATTTGTATATACTTCAATTAAGATAATGTCTTATATTGCTTTTGTACATGGCTGAAAAATATGTTGGGATTTAATTTTGTTTTTGCACTTGACTATAATGTGTCAGATTAAAATCATTCTTCTTTGGGTATAAAAGAAAAGAAAAGAAAAGAAAAGAAAAAAAAGAACCGGTAGTAGCATTTAAGTAATTGTTTGAACACACTACACCACAGGAAATTTTATGGAGTCTAAAGAGTGTGTCCATGTATGTATACAGGTTTTATATGCAAAAACAAAGGTGGATGGATACATTTATACAGTGTCTTTGGAGACTAAGATTAGACTAAAACTAGGACAAACATGAAATAACACTAACACTTAGGATGGAGAATAACTGGCCTGGATCATTATGTATGGCAAGGACATACAATTCTGCATTTCACTTTCAGAGATTATACACTGTTCTGTTTCATATCATCACAAAACCTCTCCTAGGCTACTGAGGGCTGTTTCCAACACATCAGCCCACAAGTTATTTGTTTGGGCCAATGGCAAAACACTAACTTTCCCAGTTGGGTCTGTGGTGAAAAGCACTGTAGCAATGAAGAAGCAGGATTTTTATGTTTTAGTGCCGGGCCTAACCAACCAAATACCCATCCATTCAGAAATCACGAACAAATTGCACTTAAGAGGCTCTGCCCTGGTCATTACCTTAACAGACATGAGTCAGCATCATAGTTCTTACCTTGGAAAAACATATTGCCCTCAGAGTGAGACTAAAAACCTGGTTTGTAAGAGCTGACTGAGGAAATGCTCAGTTTGTGACATGACTGATATTTCCAAAAGGCTTCCTGAAAAATAGGTTTATGCTTTTTGCCTGTCTGTATGCTATTCGCCTTGTATGACAAAGGCTAAACAAAGTATTGCCTTCACAATCCACCATTAGATTATGACAACATAACATTACATTTACTAACTGAGAACCCCCTCCAAGAGAAGCAAATAATTACTAAACCATCTGTTTTGCAGGTAAGGTAATAGTCCATTGAAGGAATGAAGGAAAGTCCACCATAAGGCCTAGTGTTCCAGTCAGGCAAGATATAAATACTGGATTTGCCTGTGACAGTGTGATTTCTGCAGCTAACTGGGATTAAGATACTACGACGCTGAAGGCCTACTAGTGGCCATTACAGTCTGTAGTTGTCAGACAAAATTGTCAGGTTGTCCACTTTTGACAGCACATGCAAATTTTGCTGTTCTTAGAGTTATAAGTGCTGGATAGGATTAATATCCATAATAGCACTACACTGAGAGAACAGAGTCTAACTGTTAATAAGATTTGTTTTCAATACAAGTAATACAATGTATGCAAATAGAAATTCCTTTATTATACTTCACTGTCTTGATCATCAGTTAGCCTACTCCTTACAGCTCCCTTGCTACACAGCACAATTACCTAGAGATCAGTCTCTATTGAAACAAACCCCACAAAGGCACAAGCTGATTTGCTGTATGCAAGTTTTCATTTGGAATTTAGAAAGCAAATCTGTCAAACAGTTACTGACACAAATCATTAGATGTATGCCTCTGTCTTTATAATTAAGAAATCATCCCATGTGTTCTTCAGCACCGTGTTACCCAGGGACAGCCATGCTGGCCATGGCATGGGGCTTTAAAAAGCAGAACTAACAAGGATTAACATCCAATTTTAACACCTGACTGTAATCCTGCCCTCGCACAGTTCATGTTAAGCCTTTGCTACCCATGCTAATGAAAAGGAAGCTGCTCGCAGACAGACAGGGTTTTTTTCCTCCCTTTTCTCTGCAACTGTTACCTAACAACTCGGCTCGTGACAAAAGCAGACGATGACAGGATAGCACAGTTGCAGGGGAGGGGCTTCCCTTATCATTTGTTATGGTAAAGATAGAGAATCCTTTATTGTGTAAAAAATGTAACTGAATGATTTGTTCAGTGTCGTGCAATGCAAGAGACATTAAAGACCATCTAAAATACCTATTGACATCCATGCATCTGAAAACTTCAAATTTTGGTTGATCATTAACTACTGGTTGTTGTGCTGTCTATTTCCCTTAAAGAGTCAATATTGAAAATTATATTATCCATCTGCACAGTCAGCATGAGCATATCATTGTGCATAAGGTAGAAGTACAAGCACAGCTCTGTCCATCTGTGACAAGCTTTATATATTGCATTTATCATCTAATTTACAACCTACAGAGAACTTTGAATTTTTTATAATGATGTGTACATTGCAAGCAGTGAATCTGTTGTAATCATTGTCATTGCAGTGGGTTCTACACTGTCAACTTGACTGCAGTAGCAGGGCAATCTAACACACCATTATCAGATATTGAGGAAAGACATTCATTGTTGTTTTCAACAAGGTACTTCAAATAATTTCAATGTCATTCAGTCATTTAAATTTAGACCTCCTCTGACTTGCCACAGCAGTAATCACAGGCTTTTATTTAGCAAACATGGGTGGCTAACATTAGCAATGAATGGGAAAGAGAAACAATATAAATCCTGGTCTCTTACGAATAAGAAATTCATATTGACTTCTTGACAGTTATCAAAGTCATCATTGCTGCAACATAAACACTTTCTGCAAACCAAATTTTGCTGAAAACTGAAAGCTGTGCTAGCATAGGGTTAGGATATACATAAAAGCATCTTGGACTGCATCTACAGAAACATGTATCACGTATAAAAATTACTTTTAAACTATGAATTAAACCAAGCTTAAGGTCACCTATTTAACACAAGCGAAACTAGTCACTGACAGTCCAGTCTCTGGTGTGAAAGGGTGAGAAACCAAAACAAGTAAAGATCATCATATCCAAACACTTGGATAGACAAACACAAACACAAACAACCACACAACCAGCTAATGAGATTCCTCTTCAGAGGACACACTGGCATTCAGGTAATTTAGCCAGACGCACTTTAATAAACAGACTTAAATGGCATCAATTCATCATTAGTTTTTAAGTACAGGATGCCTGAAAAAGGAAGAAATAACCTCTGAAACCATGAGAAACAAATGGATAGGTGCTTCTGCATGACAGCTGGAGAGCGGTAAGAATTCATCCCTCCATCATTGGCCTTCCTATTGATGATGTCATCAATTAAAGGGGAATGATACTAGAACGGTCATTTTGATTCTGTTTTTCTTCCTTGCAATTAATCCAACAGAGATGGATCAGGCCAACCATGGGTGGGTTCTTAAGTACATGTGAATCCATGTGAATAGATATATAAACCACACCTGAATGTCAATGCAGCCAGAAAAGATACACAGCAGAGTATTTAGAGTAGACCATACAAAGAGAATTTATACAAGTGAGCCAGCTGGGCACGTAAGCCCTCCTGCACAATAAATCCAAATAATCCTATACGATGGCAAGCGGGAGAAGGGTGGTGTGTGTGTGTGTGTGTGGGGTGGGGGGGTTCTCAGACATATACACACACACACACTCACAAAAGATACACACGGTTGAATTAGCCTCACCATTGTGTCTCTGAGGACAGACATTCAGTGGCTGTGCCTTTTTTTAACATGCAAGTCACCGGAATGTATGTACTCAAAATAGCAGGGCAGCTTATGACATTTGAACCTTCAAACACATACATCTTCAAAGCTTTCAGTGGATGAACTGCCATGTAACAAGGACATAAAAGAAGATTGCTTTGAAATTCAACAGAAAAAGCGCAATAGTTAAAAATATTCATCTTACCTTCCATCATGGTTGCAGATTTGCATTCCTCTAATGCCAAGGATCCTGAAATGTAAAGGGGAGGTATGGGGAGATGGAGATAGAGAAGAGGCCCCCAGTTATCAGAGAGATACAGTAAAATTGATGGACAGTAGAGGAGCTGTGTTCGTGTGGCTAACGCCCTGGCTAACTGTGAGCTTCCGTCACCTCAGACGTCGCCTGTCAACTAGTCTAGGAGAGAGAGATGCACAGAGAGATAGAGAGAGAAGAGGAAGAGGAGGGGTAGGGGCCTAGCCCAAGCTAGCTGCTGATCAGACCTGGGCTTAAGCCATGGATGCTGCTACTGCTGGTGCTGCTGCGGCTCTAACCTACACGTTCAACCGAGGATGCTGAGAGGTGGGGGAAAGCTAAGTGGAGGAAAAAAAATAAATAAATAAAAGACGCAGGGTAGAGAGAGACCAGGAGGCGGGAGACTGAGAGGGAGGGAGGGCTGTGGGTGTGTGTTGGGGAAGGGGGTGGTAATGTTGAGGGGGCGGAGTTAGTTTGCTGAGGTCACAGATGGCCTCAGCCTATCCAAGCATGTCTCTGTGCAGTCACATGGCTTACAGCTTGACTCTCCTGACAGTATGGCCCAAGGGAACTCTAGATTAATAACCTCTCTTGTGGTACACATAAGTGGCCCAATGTGCACACCCCAGACATGTGTGTGTGTATTTAGTGTATAGATAGAGACAAAGCCAATATATACAGGGTAAATACAAAAGATAGAGCAGATAGACAGTCTGACACATGCAGCCTTCCCCTTTATCCTACCTTATGTCAGTGCAGTGTGCTGAGCCTGCCCAGTGGTAAAAGCCATTAATCATATGCTGCGGGAGAGAACAACACACAGACTTGAGGCAAATGACAACCCATGCTGACGACGTTCACACAAAGACTCTATATTAACTCGCCAGTGCACAAAATGCAAGCCTGCTGCACAGTGACTATTCCTGTCGTAGCTGCTTGTGTGTGCCTGCGCATGTGTCCCCACCCTCCTTGGATTATTGGGATGGTTTCATTTGCCCTCACTTTCTCTCCTCTTGTCCCTGTTCCTTCCCACCTTCCTTCTATCTGCCAGCCTATTTCAATCCCTGTCTTGTTTTGCCTGTGTGCTTTCCCAATGCACCGGGACCTGGATCGATCAATGTGACGTCATAGCAACGCAGTCTACAGCTGCAACCAACTAGGAGGAAGGGCTGATGACAGACCAGCCCACCGAAGAGGGCTCTGTGCCTGTTGTGTATATATGTGTTGATTAATTTTGTGCGAGACAGTGGAGATGGAGAGAGGGAGTGAATGAGAGGGAGAGCAGATGTAAATGTTTATAAGGGAAAACCTCAGAGCAGTGGAGACTGACAATTAGGTAAACCTACAAAAAAACCAAACAAACAAACAAACAAAGGAAAGACTGAAGTGATACTTAAAAAATACAGACAGAAATTAGTGCTAGGATTATCATTTTGATGTTAGGTACAGTGGAAGCGCTCATTTTAATCATAGTGGCATTCTGTATTATGTATATTAAGTATATAAGATACATTATTGACCTTATTTTTTCTCAAATATTTGGTAGATTAAAATTTAACAGTTCAGCAAGAAAAAAATAATACATACATATATACATATATATATATATATATATATATATATATATATATATAAAAAGGAAGGAAGCAATTAATATAGTATGAGGAAAAATAAAATGAATAAAAATGTAATGGCATTACCAAATGTTGGAAAAACTTTATTTAAATTAGAGCTATTTTATGTTAAATTTAACCACTGATTTTTGCTATGTACATTTCCAGAGACGAAACTTAACTTCATAATAAACTTTTATTATAAAGATATTAATCTGTGTATTATTACTCCCGAAATAACTCCCAAAAATGAAGCTACATATAAATAAATAAATAAATAAATAAATAAATAAATAAATAATTTCCTTTTAGTTGTTTTGAAGGCAGAGCCTACTCATGTAGATGAAAACCAGTATAAATGACTGTATAAGTTTACAGGGTATGCGGTGTGTGCCATTCTTTTTACGAATCCAGCCATGTCCATGCACAGTGAATTCTTTCCAGTCATGCAGATTTGCTTTAACACAGATATTTCTCTTATGCTGCCTCATTCTGTTACTTCCCATTGCCTCCTTTTATCCTGCGTTTTCTTGCCTTGTTTCTTTTAACACCTAGCAGATGCTCCCAATGAGGGGGTCCCCACCCTCAAACCCTGCCCCTTTTAACCCCTCCCCCTTGTTCTGTCTTCACTCCATGCAATCCAAATCTGTGCTAAATATGTTTTTCCCTGTCCCCCTTTGGTAAATTTTCTTCTCTTCTTTCACATCTACACCATCTTTTCTGTTCTCTCCATCTCTATGTCCTTCTCCAATCCAATATGAAATTCCCATTCACTCCCAATCATTTCCTTTTGTTGCAAGGCAACCTGCATATTCTCCTGCACTGCCATCTAGTGTGAGAACCATGAGAGATCTTTACCACCTCTTTCCTGAAGGGTTAAAAAGCATTGTATACTCTTGCTCATACATTGTGCTGTAATACCTTCAACATTGCATATTTGCCATACCTGTGAAATCTTGTTACTTGTAAACACATTGGAGAATGTATAGTGATGATCAAGCTGACCAATGCTGTGAGTGTTTAAAATGGGAGGAGGAAGGGAGGAGGATTTGCTAAATAAAGCCTAATGCTCTATAAGCTCTGTTGCAGAGCTACAGTAGTAAAGAAGCCTGAATTAAGACACAACCCTTGCATTATTTACTATAAAAAGGAAGACATAATCATCTATACAACAGTAAATTGGTAAGTATTTTCAGATACAAAATAAAAGCGGTCATTGGGCAGTCCAATTTTCTTCTTTAAATACTGGTTAACAACTGCAAGTTTGCAGTTTGTTTTTTTTGTTTTTGACATATGGCATCATAAATATTTTCATTATTTACCCATCTGTCATTGGTGTAATTGGCCCAAACGCATAAAAGCACTTCCTGATTAGATATATGCCTGAGTGTGTTGTTTCAATTTATTAGGGCCTGAGCACTCAACAGTGTGAGAGCCCTAGGTTATACATTAACGATACATTATACAGAAATGCATATTGCAAAATGGCTAAACAGCCCCTTGCTCCAGATTGACACAGACAAATGAATATTGGTACACATATGTATACTGTATAATGATAAATAAAAGTGATCAAGGACAACTAATTCATTAATATCACAGCACATTTCAGCTCAGGTATCAAGAATATTGTGGTCACGAGGGGATATGGAGAAAAATATATGGATAGTAGAAAAGATATCTAGAGGGTAGCCAGAGCATGTAGCTTTACAGTATGTTGGGTCAATGAAATTGAAATAAAGAATCATTTGTTTCAGCGTTAACTCTCTCTTCTTCCAACCTGGATCCTACAAGACCAATCTTTCCCTGGACATACATTGTTCAAGTGGGTGCCTTCAGGCAGGCGCTTCAGATCCATAGACAAAAACAAATAGACAGTTTCTATCCATCTCCCATCACCTGTTTAAATGCTGCTATACTGGATTTCTGATCTAAACCACACGTTTACATTACTCATAATTACCTCAATCATTCCTCATCCATGCATCATATCCCAGATTTATGAGACATGTGCTGTATATGTCCGTGTCCGTTTACTGTTTTTCTTAGTTTAGTTTAGATTTTTGTTGTAATATCTCATATCTCTACTTTTCTTACTTTGTATATTTTGTAAATGTTTTTTGTACTGAAAAAATCTGCACTTTCAATTTTGTTGTGCAATGTTGCAGTGCCACAATAACAATGAAGATTCTGACTTTGAGTCTTACTAACTCCACCTGCCCTTCTGTCTCTGTAACTGCCTCTCTAAATGACACTTCCCCTGTGTTTCCTGGTTAACCTATTGCATGCGCACACTACAGTGAAGATACAAGCATACAAATTTACAGCCTTATCGTTGTGTTATGGCAATAGCATATAAATAAGGTTGAGAGAAAAAGGTTACACGCATGCTTCATAATACTACAGTCAAAGTCCAAACCCTGGCACACAACCCATTTCCCCAAGGAGTTGATAATAAAGAACACCTTGAAGGTATAGAAGCAAAAACTAAAGAAAGATAAAAAAAATTACCTACATCCCATCTTTACTTGTACGTTGACAATCAAAAACTTATTACTGATATACTGATAATACTGATGTGAAAGAAAGGTGTTTTACCTACTGTACTTGCCACAATGCGAAACCAGCCGGTACACAGCTCCTCAGCCATTTACAGCTCTCTCCGTGGATTTCCTGGCAGTTACTGCAGTGAGGCAGAAGATTCGACAGCAAAAGAATGACCAGAAGATGATTATGGTCTGCTGAAAAGAAGAAGAAAAAGATGGGGATGAGTAGTAACCAAGGACGCTGCGTGGCAGACTGAGGACATGCACACACACTGCACAAGCACTGATGCAGATGCCTTTGCATAAATTAATAGCAATGGCGCAAACAAACATGCACACACAACTTGTGGAGAATGGTAATGTGAAACTGCCATAAAATCCAGAAGTGTTGGGCAGTGAAAGTCAACGTGTCCTTTTTGCAGTACAGGCAGACAGACGTAATCACACATCATTCTGTGTAATCATGTGCAAATCCAGCAGTACTGACAGAAAATGTTATAAACCAAACTGAAACACTGATTTAAATTTTAATCTCTTTATCCCATGAAGTCTGCAAATTAATCAGTGTACTATGTTGACGCATGAGATTCAACATGTTTAATGTACTCTGATAATGGCAGCCAAATATGTCATATTGGATTGGCAGCTGAAGAGAGGAACTGCATAAGAGTTTATTTTCATTGTCCAATAAGAACTCAAAAATAGCACATGCTTTTGGTGCCACCTGCTGTTCACCTAAACAAAAGTGCATTTTCAAGCCCTCATCTCCAATGCACTTCTGTAGCTGTTCCAAATTTCATGTTTTTATGCAGTTTATCAAAGGCATCAGCAGTGTCACAAAGAAACATTCATTAAATAAAGCAAAACGAGAAATCCAGGTGGAAACCAGGTATAGGTGCAGCACGAATATACACAGTCACAATCAGACTGGTTTACAGTGATACCAGTCCCATTGCCAGCCCTGACGGTGCCTGAGGTTACAGAATGACTGAAATATTTGAGGGCTAAACTATACATTTGACACCTGCAGCAACGAATATCTCTTATTTGATTGTCACATTCAAGCCCAGTGCTACATGTTACTCTATCCTTATCTATGTAAAATACACTCCAGAGAGGAAGACAGTCGCTTTGGCATTTAGACAGACAGCAATTACTATTCATAAAAAGACTATGGGCTAAGACGGTCTTCTTTGTGGCACATTTCAAACACCCCCAATGTGGCAGAAATCCATGCAGTGTGAGTCTATTTGTTTCAAAAGCAGGAGGTGGAATAGAAAAGAAACTCTTCTCTATACCCACTACAACTACCACCCTATTTACCCTTTCTCTCACACCCACTACCTTGCCTGTATCTGTCTTTATTTGTTCACCCACCCACACACCCTTGCCACCCTCCCGACTCTCTGACCTACTTTCTTTCCACCTTTGTTCATACCTTCTGCCTGCGGGGTGCAGTATGGGTCTGTGAATGACACCTCTGCATCTTTTTGCAGGAATGAAGCTGTTTTTACCACCAGCAAGTACCACAAATACATATTTAGATGAGTCAACACTCTTATTGTATGAATTTAGTTAAGAAGGCTGCAGATTGTAACTGATATTATCATCTGGCAAGTTTAGAACCACTGGGGGTTGGGGATGAGGTACGATGATGCTACATCAGGTACCTGAATTGCTGATTATTCATCACATTTCTAGTTCCTTCCAAAAATTTCCAGTAAACACAAACTGGGGTCTTCCCTTTGCACATGCAGTTTATGTGGACAGAGAGGGAAAAAAAAAAAAAGGGAAGTGGATTGATATTTCTCTACAATTCATACCACATACCTTAAGACTGTGTGCCAGACAGACAAAGTTAATGATTTGATACATCAACCTGGGTTGCTGGAAACAAGGTGGCTATACAGTTTCAAGAGAACATATTTAATCATGAGAATAATTGAAGGATCAGTATTTTTTTCCTAGTAACATATTAATAACACAGCCCTGGGATGGACTGGTCACCTGTGCTGCGTGTACCCCGCTCTTGTCCAATATGAGCTGGGATTGGCTCCAGCACCCACTGCAACCCGGAAATAGATAAAACTTAGAAAATGAATGCACAAACGAATATTAATAATTATTATTATTCGTATTATTATTATTTAATTATTCAACTATAATTTGGATTATAAAAAACATCCTTTCAACTTTTTACCTCCCTGTAACTTTCCCCAAAAATGAGGTATGTCAAAATTAAGATGGACTTGTACAGATAAGACTCATGTAAATAAACTTTATCTCTATACTTCAACTTCCGCAACTCATGTTGCTGTGGTCACGTCTCTTGCCCCAAGGCTTTGGGCCATTTCCTGCATGCTGCTGAATCAACATCTCTGCCTACCTCCACCCCACCTCATCTATCCCACCGCCACAGTGCCCTGATGAGGGATGCTAATTAGGCAGTCGTCATTAAATGCACGCAGACAAACACCCACCAACCGATTAGGCTGCAGTGAGTGCAGTCAAATCAAAACAACATTCCATTTAGCGACAGGGGAAGGCGTGAAGGGTGATAAGGTGTGGTGATGGCGGGCTGCCATTTCGAGTGCCTACGTGCCATCCAGCCACTCACGATTTGGTCTGTTAGTACAGGCAGGTGGACAGACAGCTCCAGACCATTACCCCACTTACTGCCTTGTCCAAACACATACAGAAACACACAATAGATAAAGCAGCAGTGTTTTTCTGTGTAATTAGCACTGACTTCCTAAGTTATGGAAGATGCTGAATAAGCAGACCACTAGCTCATAGGTGGACTAAAATTTGTGTTATGTCAAATGCCACTCAGGAGATTATTTCATTTTACAGTATGTTAGTTTGAAAAGAACAGTAATAGACAGTGCAGTATTTATTTAGTACCCTAACCCTAATTGTTGATTAAAAAGTGTAATAGAATGGTCAGTTAGTAAGATATTGAATTGGACATTAAGCCATTAAAGGTGGCATAGCTAACAAAGTCTTCAGTTTAGTAAAAGATGTAAAGATTTGAAACTTTTATTCTTGCTTGACTACATTTCCCACTGCCACCCTGCCCCTTAGCAAGTGCAGCCCAATACATGCTGGCCTATTCTCAGTCAGCAGTCAGCCCCCCTGCTACATCCTAGTCTTCCCCTTCAACCTCACAACAGTGGATGGAAAAGATGAGCTCATCCCTCTGATACGGCACTGGTCTGGTCTGTGGTCTCCCTAATGGTCTCCAGGATGTCAACACCAGTCCAACATGTCCCTCTTACTCACACCAATTACCACCATTTCCACACATGGCCTGAGCCCAAATAAACAGAGCCTGAGCTTGCTTTATAATCAGCTTTTATCTATAAACAGTGGAGCAGTTAAATTAGACCACTCCCAAGAGTACCAGTCTTTGCTTGGACAGTCAGGGTGAGATGACAGAATGGAGCCAAATGAACTCACTGCAGGGAGTTTCAAAGGAGTATTTCAAAGATAAGTGTAACAGCACAGGGATGGGTTCTATATAACTTAACAGCATTTTGCATAATTTAAAACAGCAAAATATCTTTACCTTGATATTAATTTGATTTGAGAGGTTTAGTCCTGCTTAAGAGGTAAACAATCCAACAAGGAATTCAGCAAATTGACTCGGCCTAAAACTTGTATTCAGAACAGAAAACCATAGTGGTGTCAAACAACTCACAGCTAAATTGGAGTTGGAAAATAAAAAGAACTTGCCTATACTTGTTTACTGGCTCACTCTAGTTTGGCTGGACACCTATGGGACTACTGCTGATATGGGTAATGTGTATGTATACGTGTCAGTGTGAAGTACTGCCAAGAGACCGGATGGGACTCCTAATGACACATTGAATACTGGACTAATAGTTACTTGTGCATCTTAATTTAGGAGCGCCAATTTCCAAGCAATTCTGCATCTGATAGCCCTTCAGAGAAGCAAGAATAATGAACCTGCTTCTTGACCTTACAGTACAGCAGTAGGTCATGAGGCAGACCCAAAGCGTATGCAAAGTATGTTGTCAGAGCAAGGCTCAAATTACTCATAATCATAGCAGTAGACCTGCTTTCACACTTTCAGTTATCTTAAGTCATGGGCCATGAACCCAAGTAGGATTAAATGCAACCCACAGGCTCACCACTTCTCGAGGCTCCATTTATACTATAATTTCATTTGATGGATAAGGTTAAGCATGTTACAAAACATGAGCTCAATTCATCAGTCATTGTATGGGGTCATGAGATCATTCAAGGGAGAAGCCTTCAAATATTAGATGGTTTTGAGATGGCAAGCCACACAAATTGATGCTTCTGTTCATTTCCTTCAGGGCACCAAGATAATATTTTCTTATTTTATTTAAGTGATGGATAGTTAACCAAAACAAATCCAAAACATTAAAAACATTCTGTCTTGTGTAGTGCCATTCTGATCTGTGCTATGTCAAGGAGTATGAAGAGGTGTCCTGTGGGTCCACTTGGGAGTGTGCGTATGTAGGGCACACTCACACAAACACACACACTTCTACCATCTTCTACCACTTATCCATTTCCAGGTCACAGGGGCTGCTGGAACCAATCCCAACTCACACTGGGAAATGGCGGGGTACACTCTGGACAGAGATATGAAAGATATGACAGAAACACAAAAACACTAACACTCAGACAGCAATTTAGAGTTACCAATTAACCTAAACATGCATTTCTTTGGATGATGGGAGGAAACCGGAGCCCACGGAAAAAACCCACGCAGGTTAGGGGAGAACATGCAAACACCACAGAGCAAGGCCCCAGGGCCAAGAATTGAACCCGCTACCTTCTCATTGTGGGGAAACGGTGCTAACCACTATTTTTTTTTTCATGTATTTACTATCCTTGAAGCTGCAGTGATAGAGGCACAGTATTGTGTCGCACCCAGAATCCATTGCCTCAAGACACTGTATATGATGATTCAATGCAGCAAACAAAGATCAAAGTTTTTCTCTGCCTGGATTTCTATCAAAATATAGTGTATTATAAAAGATGGGCTGAAAATAACTTGATAGATGTGATCTCTGAAGTGTGATCAAGACTGAGAACTCAGGTTTAGCTCAATGTGATTATCACATGCAACAAAACGTGTTCAATTAAACTAACAAAACAAAAAAAAAAAAAAAATTACACTCATTGGGCACAAATATCGTCACATGCTGATGGTGTGCGTCTAGCTTCTGATAGATTGAATCTATCCTCCCCAGGCATCAATGCCACAACTCTTATGAAACATAATTAGTGTAAGTAATCAAACTGAATATAAATTTTCCAAACAAACTGTAAAATGTATTATTTGTTTGAGCCAAAGTGTGATGAAGTGGCCAATCAATCTGAATGAATTGACTTGAGTACGCTGACGTGCGCTGTAATTACACAGCCATTTCAAATGACAAAAGCAAACGGCTTGTGTCCCTTTCTCCTTTCACTTTTCCTCTACTTGCTCAAACATGTGGGATTATTGGAACATTCTGTTCTAATCTTTAACTAGCAGCTAGATTGTCCCTGTCATTGGTTCAATGATTTCAACACCCCCGGGTGATTAAGGTCATCAGCCAAACGTGTTAAGAATATAGTGGCTTGTATCCCTAAAAAGCACGCCCTTCACTTTGACAAAAGCCCTAAAGACTGATCCAGAATCCCCGTTGTGCTTACGTCATGTATATTATTTTGCATGTGATGTCCATGCCAGCTCTCAACTGAGACTTGAAATGAAGCGGGAGCACTTGAGTTTTAGGGTTTACCTCCTTTATCAGCTCCATGACTCAGACATGATTTCTGTTGCAGAAAATGGCACTTTCTTTTTCAGTTTTAGGCGGTAAGTTGTTCTGTGCAGTTTCCATGGCTACAGGAGCATTACTTAAGTCCAAAAATACACAGGCCAGCTCTGGGAAGAAGAAGAGTACGTCATTTACTGTAAATGAATTTCTGATAAATTGTTGTAGTTATTATTAGAAATCACAGCTATGATATCATCCCCAACGAAGGAACAAAAGAAATGAACTCAATTTTTTTCAACAGTTCAGTCAAACAGTTTTCAAGGTGTTCTGAGACATTAGAAAAGTTCATGCAAATTACACACTAAAATGAACCCATGACATGCGTTCTTTTACTTTCGTCTGGGTAATTATCACTTATGTGCTCACTGGGTGTTTAATGTAAAGATAAGTGCCAATAATGGGAAAAATCTCACACCCACTGCTTCACTTACTTGAAAGGGATAAGTGAAAATGGTTTTAGTGATCTGCTAGCCTGGACATGTCAAAGTATTTCCCACAAAAATAAGCATTTCAGCAGACAGGGCTTTGCGTCTAAATAGCTAGCTCGCTAGCTGTACACCTGCCCATTATTTTAGCCTGGAAGACAGAAGGATATTTCGTTTGGATTAATTTAACCCCAAACTCAACAAACACTCTGACACATCAGAATTAAAAGGAAGTAAGTTGACACACTGAACAATTTAGTTGAAACTAGATCTGTTGAGGTTCAGCACTTAAGCACTAAAACACAACATTTTTGCAGCTCGCTGCTCGTTATCGTTTAGCGGTTACCTGTTGAACTCGTGTCTACGTTTGCGTCAGTGCAATTTAAGAACTGCTTTCTCACTGACAAATTCAGCACTCACCAACAAACGGGATGATCTTCTCTTTACGGCTCAGTTTAGATGAAATATTGGATCCTCTACCTCCCTCAACAGTGACGAGAGCTTTCCATCTGCCTTTGGAACTCACCGCTTTCCTCTCCGGCCGGTTAAAAATGGTCGTCGGAAGTGACATGTCTAACCATCCGTCAACAAATCGAGAAAAATATTTTTAAATCGGTGTATTTTTTGATTTAATTGAAAAACAGAATACATTTTTTTGCATCTTATTCTTAGTCAATACATTATTTATTTATTTATTTATAAATTTTTTGGTTTGTTGGTTGTTGAGTGGTAGAGGTGTGCCACTTCCGGCCGTCGATTGGTTAAAAACAGAAACAAACGGATTTATTGGACCTCGTTTATTGCTCCCTTTGGATCACCTACATAATTCGTTGAGGTATGGAGCTGACTAAATAGGTGTTTAAAGGTAGTATACGTGTTGTCAAATTATGCTTGGTTTATGTTTGGGCCACAAAAACTCAAAATTGTGACTATATAGGATACAAAGCTGTATTCATGCGAAAAGAAATAAAAAGTTGTCTATGTACTTTTTGGAGCTAATTCATCGGATTACCTCATTCATTAGATTCATTTATTCACATTTGCAATGAAATTGACTAGATAATATGGAATTAAATATCTGAAACATGTAGGTAAAGGTGTGATGGATGGTTGTTTTATCACTTCCCCAGCTAGGGAAGTAATGTCCTCAGGTAAAGTACGTGTTGGCATGCTGTCCCATAGTATTTCCAACTCACCCTATTTGATTTTTTTCCCCCTAAATGGTTGTTATAGCTTATGAGACCGAAATATGTCCTGGAGTATGTGCAAACTCAACCTCATTTGCATAATGACCCTCTTCCTTAGCCGTTGACAGAATGGTTGCATACTGGGTTTTATGAATGCCTGTCTATCTGACTACTTGTTTGGTTAAACGACTCACATACAAAAGGGTATTCAGCCACTATTATGTTCATCATAGGTTTAAAAGACTCAGTACATTTGCATATATACCAAGTAACCAAAATAAAAAAAACCAAACAAACAAAAAAAAAAAAAAAACAAAGAGCAAAACAAAACTGGGCCCCAGGACTGCAGCCGCTTTGGGAAATGAAAATGGTGAATCTCTGTGACCTTTAGCATGTTTAGGACCCTATAACCTGAGTACATATTAATAGGTAGATTCATTTTTGTGTGTGTTTTTGTCTGTGGTGGTTCTTCCTGTATGAGAATGATGCCTGCTTTTTGACAATGGATATATGGATATATTATCCCACACTTCCAGTGAGCGTGTCTCAGTAGTCCTCTCTGCCATAGTTGCCATGGCAACCCGATCGACACAGTGGACTTGACAACAGAGAAACACCCTGTCAAAATTTAAATTCTCAGTTTGGTCATCTTTCTCTTCAACAGTCTTTTTATCTTTGCCTTGTATTCTTACTTTTACTTATGCGCACATTTGTCCACACGCAGATGCAGCCCAGACCAGCTTAACTTCAATTGTCATACTTTCATCAGGAGGCACATTTCAATCAATGAATGGTGGAGGAATGGTGCATGGTCCCAGTACCAATCAAAAAAGTCAGTTTCTCAGAAAATAATGTCTCTTGGTGTGTACTGTACTGTACACTGTAACCCTTTGTGAGCATTCACCCTCATGTGCAAAGCTCCAGGATTTAAATCATTTTTGCACCCCTCACCTATTCACTGACTCTTGGTATGCAGTCCAACAGATTAACTGTTTCCCCTTTAGTTGGGATGACCCACCACTGTAAGATGGTATTAACCACCTCACCATTCTTCGCAGTTCATTGTTATATATTGTAATTTTGTGTGTCTTTTATGTCCTGCATCATCTGTACTCTTTACACCCAAATATTTCTGTCCTGAAAGAGGTATCACTCTTCTTTTGCAATGCAAAGTGACATGCAGCTTTTTTTATGTGATTAATAATTTTGAAAACTATTAGGAATATTGTTTCTGATTGTAGAAAATGAGTAGTTAAACATGATCCCTTCTTTCAAGTCCTGTAGCTGATCCTTGTGTGCCTGCCATTATCCATAGATATTATATTATAAAGTAGAGAATATTGCTGTAAGAAATGGCATTATGGAAGAACAATTAATAAAAGACACACACAACACACACACACACACACACACACACACACGCGTGTCATTACACAGGCTCTCACGAAACCCAAAGAATTGTTCCCATGTGCTGCAGGCTTGTATAACTTGGGAAGGGTGCGTGAGAGCAACAAATGATTTATAAGGTTGAGGGTAATAAAGGGCTTGGTGACACTGCTGTGGAAGAAGCAGGGTAAGAGAAACAGAAAGTTGGAAAGCTGAAAATTTTTCAGAATCTGGACACATTCATCATTTAAAATCTCAGCCAGAGGTTTTATGCTTTCTAAATATTACATTTAAATCAAATATTTAGATGATTACCGATTGTTCCAGGACAGGCAAGCTGCACCAGCATTTCACTTCTTTAGGTGACACAACGCAGTCAATAATCAAACAAATGTTACCTTGAATGTATGAAACCAAGACATGATTACAAATGTATCTGGTGAAATTTCTGGACAATCGTTGACTGTGTCCTTGCAGGAGTTGCAGTCAATGTATATGGCCTGTCAAAATGTACAGCCCCCAGATAAAGTTAATTCATTTTGTGATACAAAAAAATCTTTATCATAGTTTATCGTAGTCATCATAGTCACTTGAGTAAATTAAATAGGTTGGTGACATGACATCCCCACTATGTTGTTTTGTGCAAATTGTAACTGTACCCTAGAATCTTAATGCTCACCACTCAAACTTTACAAACAGCTCTACGTGGAGCAGACGTGTCAAAAGTAGAGCATACTTCAGTCTGGCACCAGGTGTGGCACCTTCAGCCACAACCTCCATCACCCCACTGTTCTTCCCAAACTGTAGCCTAGTGTTAAAACTTTATCCTCCTTTTGTTAATTCATTATTTATTTTTTTTTTTACCAGGGCTACATTGGATGTACTGTGCATGTTAGACACCTTTTTTGTGTGTTTGTGAGCAACACAGGATGTTTCAATTGATATTTCCAGATATTTTTCTTACAATCTGGAGTTGGCTCATATCTCCAGCTGTGCCCACCTGTTTTCTCATCACCTTAGCAAGCAAGGTGGACTTACTGAGGTTCTGTCAGTGGTGTTTCTCTGCACCCTCAGCCACCCACTTCATCATCACTCCTCTAATTGGCTTGGGGATATAAATAGCTACGTGTATCCATCATGAGACTGACTTACTTGCTTCACTTACAAGGTTAATATGGACTCAAGGGACACCAAAGGAGCATCGTGTTTCCTTTTTCTCCTGGAAGCTACCTGGCAACAGCAAAAACTGGCAAATAAAACGAATCATTTTTGTCTGAATTTCTTGTTTTTGTTTACTGTTACATCACCACCGAGCTTTGCCTGTTGAGCAAAGGTACAGAAGGACGAGCCAAATTACACCTTTGTGATTAAAGAAACAAGCTTAAATTAATTATTCCATTTAAAAATGTGAAGTTTCTTTTTCTTTTTATTTCACCTAAGTCAGTATTCCGAAAGAATCGTCTCATTGTGAAAAACAAAATGATTTTTCAATTCCACAAGAGGTTTCGGTAATTCTTACTGCTAATTAAAATCACTTGCTAAGCTTTTTACTTTTACCAGTGTGTTCCTCTGGGAGCAGAAGTCGCAATGCTTGACCCAGCTGGCCCTAAACCCAGCTATAAAACCACAATGACGCAAAAGCAGAGGCCACATAATTTGCATTATAAGAGAAGATATTTAACCCTTCATGCTCATAAGTGAGAGCTGTTACGTTAAATCAACACTGAAAAGACTGGGTACTGAATGAACACTGTATGTGTGATATCTTAGTTCTCAGTGTCTGTAATTTAGCTTCTCTGTGTCAAGTTATTAAATCGATCTAATTTCTGAAAATTAACAATCTTGCTCATAGTCAGAAAGCGGTTGCCCTTGTCTTAGACCGTCATGTACCCCTGGTTAACGCATTCTGCTGGACCACATGTTTGGGATCTCACAAATACCGTTTCAAAAATCTAGTCTAGTCATGTCTTCAGCTCTGACTTTTGATCACAGCGGTCTACAGAAACTGAAAGGTCCTTGGACTTCATTGTTTGGTCCAGTCTGCTCCAGATGGATTCCAGTCCGAATCTATCAATATTTTAATTAAAATTAACACAAACTATGCGCCATCATCACAAATATCACACCTGGATTTTAGTGATTATAGCGGAACAATTATTAATTTATTTCAAGATTCAGTCAGTACCCAGTCCTTTTGTTGTTAGAAACCCATCCGAAATTGTGCAAATTCCAATTTCATGCTGCCCAAATTACAAAATCCATTGCAGTAATTTAAGATAGTGCTGTGATTTAGCATGTATTTATTTGTAAAGTAATTGTTGAGAGGGACAGTTAGAAGAAACTGATTTTTTTTTATTTGGTCTCTCACACAAATCAAAACCTCCTTCTACACCACTGTCTCTCTGCCCCTCTTTGAACTGACTAGACAGACGCAATTGTGACTCTTGTAATGTGGCATAATCACTGACTACTTTGTCCAAAAAGTCACAAGGAATATTGGAGACTTCAAATTTCTAACACAATACAGCATGCTAAAAGTCAGGTTTTCTGAATTGTTAAATACATACAATTTACTGCCAGACTTTTCATGATAAGCTGTACCTCTGCAGATAGTTACAACATCTGGAAAGAATTTAATCCGGTGCAAATGACGCACATGCTCTCATGTAATGACATTTTATGTTTACACCCAAATTTGCAATTTATTGGTGACATTGAATTGAAACTTTTAAATTCCAGAAACAGTTGCCATGCTAAATAGTTTGTTTGGACAATAGATGATAGAGAAAAGTTTCTCTTTTATTCAAACTATGATGTCTTTTAAATTCCCACCAGAGTTCTATGTAGATTTACATAATAAAGACTTAAGAAATCTGCATTTGTCACTGTATCATTGTGAAATAACAATGCGGGGGCTTGAAATCAAAAATGTTATTTTATTACCAAAAATCTCAATGACACTGTCATCCATTCAGTTACTTACATCATCTGCTTTCTCCTGTGTGTGTGTATATGTGTACGTGTGTGTCTCCTCTTCTAATGAAACTCATCTAAAGAAACTGTTTTTTCACTTCAAGTGAGAATTTGCCCACTTGAGTGTTCTCACAAGTCCACATCAGGAATTTTCAATAAACTATTTGCCGTGCGTTTAAGTCCTAAAAATTGAGGTTACCTTGTCGGAAAGATATCAACTATCCAATTTTTAAATGAGAGGCATCTGAGACAGTGGTTCCTTTCAAGGGAATACACCTACGCTCTCTTTTTCTTTTGTGTCTCAATCATTCACATACAGAAGACACAATGGGGGATTCTAAAGCTTTCAGCAAATTCCTTATTATCTCCTGAACTAACCATTTCTTTTTCTGTGCTGCCAATATCCTTCATCTTTTCCCCGGTGCTGCACAGGGAAGCAGTTAAGTGGTGGCATTCACGTAGGCCTGTGGGATATTAATTTGTCTGTTTTTAGCTTTATTAAATGAGTTGGCCAACCACGAGGACCTTCGTGCCCTTGAAAACGTGGAACAAAACAGGTCTTGTACACCGTATCTCTGTCAGTCTTTTTCGTCACATGTACGCAAGAAGTTACATAACCTCAAATGTCTTGCAGAAAAGAGGAGAGGGTATTTCCACAGTTGAAAATACCGGAGGAGTACAGAGGGGTGGAGGAAACTGGAGGACATAAATAATAATAAAACAATCAAGAAGAGGATGTAGGACTTTCATCTTTTTTCATCTTCAACTGCTTTACCCGTTTCCAGGTCACGGTGTGCTGAAGCCAATCCCAGCTCACTCTGGGCGAGGGTGGGGTGCATCCTGGACAGGTCACCAGTCCCATCACAGGACCAACACACAGAGACAGGCAGAGACCAACAACCACTCACACTCACACAATTAAGAGTCACCAGTAAACCCAAACATGACGTCTTTGGACGGTGGGAGGAAACCCACGCAGGCACGGGGAGAACATCCAAACTCTGCCAAACCCACGACCTTCTCATTGTGGGGCAACATCGCTAACCACTATGCCGCCATGCTGCCTCAAGAGTAGGTCAAAAGATAAAAATAGCAATAGAGAAGAACAGAGAGGTTGAGAATGGAATGACTGACCCTGGTGATATAATTCATTCATGATTATCTTTTAAAGTATAATTGGAATGGATACAAGGGCAGAGCTCTTATTGTTGTTGTTTGTTTTTTTTGTGAGGATCACAATGAAATTGGATATGAGGGGTCATGTACAGACATTATACACTTCTTACCCTTACCCAGACTTATTAGGTTTGAATGATTCCTTCCCAGCCCATAGTCTAAAAATAATTGGCAATGAATTTTGAAGAGGGGACTGAGCATAACCGATCAGTGCCTAGGTTTTTTTTTTTTTATCCTGTCTTGAAATGAAAAGAATATGTTTTCAATATCTTACTATACTATTTTGTTGTAACTAATTTACTAAAAAGCCCCAAAAAAACACAGTTATGTAAGACTGTCACACTTCTGATTATTTGCAACACAAGATTGAGATATTGAGAAAACATTGTTGCACGAAATACAGTAAAAATCCATTAAGAACTCTGCAGTGCTTTGTTCCATGGGATGTCCCCCAAGGTGTATCAGTCCATAGACCGGGAACTTTTTTTCTTCAGGGCCACATGCAGAAAAATATACAAAGGACTGGGCACTCACTAGAGGTGAGGTATACTTCCTCACTTCTAATGCATTAATGTTACAAAGATCAATAAAATGCTGGTAAATTAATTAACTCATCCATCTACTGCTTATCCATCTCTGGGTGCTGGAGCTAAAAGCAGGTAAATTATGTTTGATAATTCAACATGTTTGAAGAAAAAAAGCCTACATCACAGCTCTCCATTCATGGATTTTTCATTTTATTTCTAAAAAAAGGCTTGGCAGGTCATTCTATCTATGACAGCCTCAGATTGCTTCTTAGGATGGTGACCCCCCTAAGCAGAGAAATAGGGGATATACCTTTTAAGCAAAGAACTTGTTAACACATCAACTAATGTTTCTCAACAATTGCTATCAGCTTTAATTGGCTAAATTTATTGAGTAAACTGTGTATATTTTGAACTCATTTCGAAAAGTTCTAATTGCAGACTCTTCTGGAAGCGCTGACTGAATTCTGTTATGGCAGAAGTGATCACAGACACATATTCTCCCATTTTAATAGAGAGCTTGGCCTTTGGAAATGCACATTTCATTTCGGACAGTGTGGAGAACTGCGCTACTTTGAAGCTGCACAGCTTTGACTCAAAAAGATGGAGCTTTGCACTGAATGCTTTCATGTGTGCATACAGTTGTGGTACCAACTGCTCTTTGCCTTGTTGTCTCGTTTTCGGTATGTTAAGATGATCACTGAGATCAACTAGAAAAGCCAGGTCTGCAAACCATAGTGGCCAACACTCAGCTCATGAAGAAGTTGGCAATTCTCTTTCAAAAACTTGGTGATATTTGATCTCAGGGAATAAAATTGCTGCAGCACGGAGCCACGACTTAGGCAGTGTACATCAGAATGGTAGAGTAGGTCCCCGTATTCAGCGCCACACAACTTTTTCACAACTGTGTTCATCACATCACCAAGCCGAACTGTCTTGACACAGAGGGCTTATTGGTGGATGATATCGTGCATTTTAACAGCCTCACCGCTGTGCTCCCACACCTTGGTGCATACCGTAGATGCCATCCCTTTGCGCTCACCTGTCATTGCTGGAGCCCCATCTGTTGTAACTCCACAAAGCTTGTCCCAATTAAGTCCAATCTGGTCAACTGCATCTGACACAGCTTCAAAGTTGTTCAGTGGTCCCATTTAGACACCCAAGATCAAGCAGTTCCTAGGTAATGCAAAAATAATCATCAACTCTTAAAACTTGGATGTAGAATATACTTATGGTTCATATAGTATATTATGTGCAGGCCATTATCCATTACATTTTTAGAATTTAATACGGGCCAATTAAAAATGGATGGTGGACCACAGTTGGCCCATGGGCCGTAGTTTGGACACCTCTGCCAAAGACCCTTGAATCTTGTCATTTGTGGAAAACGAGTCAGAAATAGAGCATTCCTGGAAATATTACTTCCACAAGTAAGATTTTATTCCTGTATGAGCACTGCAGCATAGCAGTGGACCTGTTTCCTCACAGCAAGAAGGTTGCAGGTTTGATTCTGGGCCTGAGGCCTTTCTGTGCATCAAGACATGCATGTTTAGGTTATTTGATGATTCTAAAGTGTCCGTAGGTCTGAGTGTGAGTGGTTGTTGGTCTCTGTCTGTCTCTGTGTGTTGGCCCTGTGATGGACTGCTGACCTGTCCAGGGTGACCCCGCCCTCACCCAGTGTGAGTTTGGATTGGCTCCAGCACCTCCTGTGACCTGGAAACGGATAAGCAGTAGAAGATGAATGAATGAACTATTCCTATATGGAACTATTTGGACTTGTGAAAAACATAAAAAATTTAAAAGTTATGACAGTTTATGGAACATAGATGACACTGAGGAAATTGAAAAAATGGTAGAGAAATTTGTTTTGGTCCCAACTGGATGAAATGAGCCCAGAAAAGGGAGTGATACGCTAAGTTTGAAGTGCTTTTGGCATGAACATATGGTGGCCTTTCTGGCAATACATTTGAATTACACCTCCTTTGCTCATTTTGAAAATTGTAACAAACTTTTGAGAAAAATCCAAGATTTTCAGCTGTTGTGCTCAACACATACATTCCGTTGTTTGTATATATCTCAGGGCCTTATGGCATATCAAGACAATCCTGTCAGTGTGTGCGGGGCTGACTCTGTCGCAGTGTTCCTGTCTCAGCACATTAGAGCCAAACCTCCTGCGATGATGCAGCAAACGCAATGACATCAAGAAGGACGAAGAGTAACCTCGTACAGATGTGCTTCCACATGCTATGATATAATTCAGTAGTCACTCTGCAGAACTTTTGTTACACCTGAAGTTGCTGGGTCTTCTGACATTTAGTATATATATACTCATATATTTTTTTTTTTTAGTTTAGTAACTTAAAGACAAAATCACACTGTCAAGTTATCAGTGAACATTTCTATATTTATCCAGTGCCATTCCACTAAGATTACCATTTTACCAATTAGAAAGGTTTAAAGAGACGTGCCAATATAATGTAACATCATCAATTAACTGACGAGTTGACTGCCAGAAAAGGATTTGACTGCTTTTTAGTTGTTGGAAATTATATATTTTTTATGCTGACTTAAGACCTTTTTATGTAAAGCATGTGGTACAAGGCATATCTTTGTTTCTTGTACAGAAAATGCTACACAAAGTTTATTATTCTCATCCATGTAGGTATCTGACTAAACAATATGTAGCATAACCATAACACATTTATTGGGCACCTATTGTTTGCATATTTACTGTAACTGATATAAATCCATTTAATGGGGTCTTGATCAGATACAATATAGTATCTTCTCGATCTGTAATTGTTTGTTTTGGTGATGATAATTGGTTCACAGCACTTTGGACTGTTCGGGAGTCAGGAGCACTGCAAGCCTCCGGGGGCCAGAAGCAGGGATTTCTGAGCAATGTTGATACTGTTTTACATATTCATAGCTCTCTTTTTTTCAGCACAGGACCCAGGTGCACCGTTTTGTATTGGGACACAGCCTAATGAAACATGACAAACATGTGGGAACACACCAGAAGCGTGACTGTGACCCACTTTGTTGTTCACACCCATAGTGGAGAAAGCTAGGCTGTGAGGTGGAAAAAAAAAAAACCCAGGAAAAACAAATATATTCATGCTTTGCTTTTAATCACTTCATAGAAAAAGTATTTCAGATTTATTTTTGAACACAATATACAATATAATACCATACATTGTGTGAAACATTGAATAATCCACCTGCAGTAACTGGCGGAGATGAACATATTATAGACATTTAAAAAAAAATTGAAAATAAAAAATAAAACTCCCATCTCTCATGCGGATAGTGCTAAATCTGGCTAACCATTTGGACACTACTAGGACCAAAATAAGCTTGAACACGGATAAACAATGCTAATACTGACAAATTAGAATTTTAAAACTGCTAACAAGATTGGTCAGAAAGAGTTCACACATTAGAACAACCAGATACATAAGACCATGTTTTGCTGTTAATTCAGAACAGTTCACATCGGTGCCGGGCATATTGTAGCATGCTATCAATACTGAACCGGCCTTATCTACTTTTACATGAAGTGCGTTAAGTGTAAAAGGAGACAATCACTTTGCGTTTGTCAGTCGAACCTGTGTCTGGCCTCTTATATCAGCAGTCTGCATTCAAATGCTGGATGGGAAAGCTTAGGTTGTGACAAGTTGCTGCTTTGTGTGTGTTCCATATCTAGTTTGCATGTATCCTATATCCAAGCCTATGCAGTTTAACATGTCCTCTGTGCCACCTCTGGGTTGCCAAATTGCTGCAAGTCAGATGAAAACCTTGTGCATTTATGAACCAAAAAAGGTTTTCCCATTTGGAAATTTTACAAAAAATGAAACAAAATGTGGGAATCAAAATTCTGACTATTTGGAACTAAGGAAAATTTTAAGAGAAACACTAGAATTTCTAGAAATACCGCAATATTAATTCAAATTCAAAATGATGTCAAAATGAGAACATTTTTGGTTTATTATTCATGCATACTGTGATTAAAGTTTTTTCCCATCCGACATCACGTTAAAAGATGATTTTGACCCTAATTTAAAAATTAAAAGGCTGTTTAAGTTGCAAGGTTTTCATGTGACAACAACATGTGTTTTTAGCTGCTCTGCCGGGCGCTCAAAACATTGTGCGGATATATATACACACCCACACACACATATATATATATATATATAAATATATATATATATATGTGTACGTGTGTGTGTGTGTGTGTGTGTGTGTGTGTGTGTGCATTAACAATATATAATACATATATAAAAAGACTCTAATCCAGAGTCTTCTACACATTAGACACCACCACTTCCAGATAATGCAAGTGCATATAAATTAAAATATATTTTACACTTAACCAGTATCTTATTTACAAGATTAAAGTATAGAATAAATACACACTGTTATAAACAGCAAAAAGGACCAACTTGAGCTCCTAGCGACAAAGGAGTGGAGTGATAGGGGTAAGGCCAGTGACAAAGTCAGTACATCTAAACACACATGCTTACAAAACCTCCCATACATACAGTCTGCACACAAAAGATTGCACTTAAGCATGCTGGAGTGAATTAGATGAAGTACCTTTTGAGTATACCGGTAAACTAACATGAAACTGGAGATATGTTGACTCCAGATGCAAACCATTTTCAACCCACCTTCCCCACTGCATTAGGAGAAACAAAAGTATTGTGTATTATTTGGTTTGCTTTAGCACTAGAAAGCCCAATTAGTTTCCATTTTATCATAGGGGACAGTCTGCCATGCTGATTCCAGCAATTCCATCTGTGCCACATTCCAAAAACTCAACTGTCCTGGAAACCTCATACATGGAGGCGGGGGGGGACTAAACTGACGTCAATGAGCAGAAGCAGCACTTGAGGGATTTTTATCGTGAGGAAGAAATAGCTGGCCTAATTGTTTTGGGGCTGCGTCTGTGGAACCCAGAGGGGTTTGTAAACCATGTGAATAGTGGCGTTGATGAGGGGCTGAGAGCGCCATTCAGACAGGCAGCTGTAAGAGCACCTTTAATCATCTAGTCTGGGCCTGATTGCAGAGGGGCATGCAGAGGGGCAGTGGGGCATTACATCAGAAAGGTCTGGGGTCAGGCACTGTTCCAACCAACAGGATTATTAAGACTGCAACATACCTGTAGGCTCAAAATAGATTCACCACTGTTGCACATTTTGTCCTTGGGAGTCTTAATTTCTGATTTTATCATGTATCTAATTTTTTTTCTTGAGTTTTTTTTTTTTAAATTGCTTGTTATTCTGCTTCCCTTATTTGGTGGTAGGTTGAAGCTCACGAGGGTTTGAACTGGGCTAACCTCCATTTCAAACCAAAGCATAAATAAAATGTCTTAATAGCTTTACAGTGACAAATTTGCAGGAATACCTGCAGTTGCAATCCTCACCAAGTAATTATTAGCTTAAAAGTAATGGTTTTGTTGTGAAAAGATGGGATGCCCCAACGGTCTGCAGACTGTTACAAAGAATAAGAGGAAATGAAAGATATATAGTAGATGTAGCAAGGAAATAGATGTGATATCTGAGTGGGACATTCATTGACTCATCTCATCTCATCTAGAAAGCAAACAAACAAACTACTAAATGAAACACGAGTGAACAAATCCTTAGATTTCCATGTATAAAAAAGGTGTGCTCAGGTTTAGAGAAAAAAATAAATGTGGATTGAATGTGTGTGTTCATGTTTCCATATTTAGATGAGTTGTTTGTCGACATTTGTTTGGATTTCTCTATTGTCCAATACATGGAAGACTGTTCTCTTTATAACGTACAAAAAAGCTTTTGCTCTTTCAGATAAAAAAAAAGACATTTCACAGACATACTAGAGTTTTCAATAAATAAAAAAAAAAAAACTATTATAAAGACAATAGTAAAAAAGGCACACAAAAGTCCTTTGACAAATGGTACAGGAAAAAAGTAAACACTTTCTCGTGCTATACAAATGTGTCTCCATCAGTAGATCTTACTTTATGCTACTTCTAGATCATATCTGTAAAAAAAGTCTTAAGGTACAAAACTTCTCTCAGTAGTGTCAGTGTCCATTTAATGCCAGCCCAGAAAAGTAACCATTTCCCAAACTGGCCGAAATCCTTCAAGTTCCACCCCTCATCCCGTCTGTCTACAAAGACTGAAATGTTCGCAATAATTTCCTGAGAACTCTTAAGCTGCTTTACTGAAACTGTCCATCCGTGTCTGGCTTCAAACACCCAGTGCAAGACGCCCCTGTGCAGGCCAAAACCAAGCCTTTGCTTCTGCGGGCTTATGAAAAAGCACAGCTGCAAGAGGATTTCCCCTCTTATGCCAAAACCACAACATGAGCCTGATGACGCAAGCCCTATGTATCAGTGGGTGATGCCTCGTGTGTCACGATTTCTATTGCTGTTGTGGGCTCCATCATGCCGCCCTCATCGTTTTCCTGATCGTCCAAATAGTCTGGAGGAGGAGATCGAGAATCTCCTAGACTATCTTCCTCCTCCTCTTCTAACTCTTCTTCTTCGTCTTCCTCCCCTTCACCATCCTTCTCTATTCCATCTAAATCCTCTTCCTCTAAGGTCAGCTCAAACTGGAATTTCTCCCCGCCTCCCTGTCCTCCAGTGCTGCTGCTGTGTCCGTGCGTGCCCTGGTCATAAAATGGAGGGGAGGGACTCTGAGGGATCATACTCTGGTACCAGTTCCTGTTGTCTTCCAGCGTGTCCAAAATGTCTTGGGCATCTGGGTGCACCAGATCAGCCCAAGTCTCCCAAAGAGGGTGCACAATGTAGTCGATGAAACCCACCTGGAAGAGAGACATGAGAGTTTGTGTGAGTCTCGTGTTAGGTTTTTCTTGCACCTATGTGGCACGTTCATTGCTGCTCGTGCCTAAATTGATTTCTATGTGCTTTGTGGCCTACCTGGCTCTTTTCTACTGAAGCTGTATGTTTATCACACATGGGGCTGATCTCCATCCCCCTCTCCCGCTCTCTGTCTCCCTGGTGGAAGAACTCCTCCATTATCCGATCAGTCCACTGACGATACAGCTCCAGGGATTTAGTGGGGTTACTCAAGTCAGCACAGTGCACCATGTTACGCAGCACCTATAAGTAACACGGAATTTCAATTTAGTGAAAACAGCGCACTCCAAATGACTGTGCACCTGCACTCTCCGTTGTTCAAGCCAATACAATTAAAACAGCACCGCAACAATGAGGAAAGTACAGTCAAGGAAAAGTCCAGCAGAACAGTCAGTTAAAGTTAATTCTATTACATTTAGTTACAAAAGAAATGTGGTATACACATCAGCTTCACAAGAAACCATAGGAAGCCCATTACAGGCAAAGTGGAAAGGTAGTCCTTAAAGACAAGAAGAAGATGGATGGAGTGAGAGAAGGAGTGACAGTAGGAGCAGAGGTCAGCTCTGTGGGAGAGCCGGCTAATGACCATTGCCAGAGTAACCTCTGCCAACACTGGTATTGATTAGAGCTATTAAAAGCAGGTAAAAGACAGGTGGAGGGGTTTCCAGTATATTCAGTCACACATACGGTCTATATAATGTGCACTGGAATAGAAAAAACGAACAAAAAGCAAAACAAAAATCTACCTGTATCCTGTCCGTATAGTTGTCCAGCAGCAGCACCCCAGAACTTGTCACCTTCTTCGTCTCAACCATGGTCTTCAGATCAGCCAGCAGGCTCATGTGTTTGGACATGTCTGTAGCCAAAACCTGAGGAAAGGAGAGTATAAAACACTGTTGGGCATCAAAATAATTCAGGGAGATTGTGATTTGAATCAAGGTGACAGAAAAGGAGTGCAGAATATGAATCCCGATAAATTACCATGTCGATGACCATCTTGCGTAGGGACTGTCTCTGCTTCTTGGTGAGGTTCTGGAAGATATCACAGTTGTCTTCCTGCAACAGCTTGAATCCTACAGCCAAATGATGGTTCTCCAGCACAGACTCATCGTTGTACATCAATGCCAGCTCAGAGTCTATACAGAGGGTAAAACAGGATTATAGTCTTTATCGTGACCGCCTATGTTTGGTTATTGGAAATAGATATGTATCATTTACATCACATAGAATAATATTCACTTACTAGTATTGATTAGGAATTGGTTTGACACTCCAGGATGGTCAACATCATGAATAGCTGCAGCAAAGATGGCTGCTAGGATCTCAAGATCTGTGAAGACAGCCTGTGAAAGAAAGAAGATAAAGGGAAGATAGAACATTAAAGCACTTTTGGAAAAATGTGAAAAAATAAACAAAAACTTTCCCAGCACTGAGCAGAACCTGGGCCATTCGTGCAAGAAGTTGCAATTAAAATATCATATGTTTAACTTCAATGTCATGGGAAGCACAAATGTTTCAGTCGCGCGGGGCCTTCAATGAAAACAGCAGATATCCGGGGTCGTAATAGTTCACTAACACTTCAGCAAAAGTCCGGGGAGATGCAAGCAGGAAAAACCCAGCCAATAAAACATGTATCAATGACGGCTGAATGAAAGAAGGGAGGTTCTCTTGAAAGGGGATAGGAACAGAAGATTCAGTGGAAGGGCTGGAGTCTAGCCCTCCAGGAGCATTCGGATACATACTGTAGGGTGACATAAGAGCTCATTCTACTTCAGCATTTCTTAATTTCTGTCAGTGCACACCGATTAGAGCTGGGGGAGCTTGTCTACTTAGAGAGACGAAAGAAGAAGGATGAGGCAATGTGAGAAAAAGGGTACTGCAAGTGGAAACTCGATATTATAACTTACATCCAGGGCTGGAGTTGAGAGGAGGATGTGTGTGGACTGGGCTACGTCAGCAGCATGTAAACTGTTATGGTAGGCCACATCTGAATGGTAGTGATCTTCCAATGTCATCATGTAGGCCACAAACGTATCTACCGGGATCTTGAATGTCTTTAACAGGTCTCGCTCCTACAAAAACATCAAAACTTTATGATATGGAATATGGGCACAACAGCACGCAGACTTTTTCTTGTCAGACAATATTAAAACTGGGATTGTCCATACCTGGAAGATGGCATACATTATGCAGGTAAGAGGTCGGTTGTTGGAGTACTCTGAAACAGTGAAGATGTTCAGGCCCCACTTGTTTAGATCCTCCAGCTCCTTCGACAGCAGCTCCTCCTTATCAGTCTTGACACCAAAGCGGGATATACTGCTGCTGGAGAGCGAGGGTCCATGGGAAACCTTCTTGACCCCACTGATCTGTGTCATCAGCTGCTGCTTCTGCTGCTTCTTCTTCTCCCGTGTCTTGGATGTCGGCGACGGGATCTCCACCTCGTTCTGTTTGTCTATGGATGAGGTAAACAGTGGTTTTCTGTTTTTAAATGGGCCTGGACATTGGAAGGAAGATGCAACCAAAATTCCCATCTGCCCTCATGTTGCACAAGTCTGTGCTGCAGTATATGTCTAAACAAGGGCCGGAGGACTCAGGTGCACTGAAAAAACACCTGCAGCAGGTTAGTTCCTAAGGGATGTATAGATTGACTCATTCATTCATCATCTGACCGTCCATTCATTTTTTTTTTTTTTCATTCATGCTCCCTTCCCACCACCTGCAGTCTATCTGAACTCCCACTGTTCATTCATCTCACTCTCTCTCCCTCCCTCATAACCCTCATTCCCCTCATATCTCAGCAGGTGGCTAACGTCTCATCTCCTTTTCTATTCAATCTCATAGGTCAGCCCATTGACAGACTGAGCTGGAGCTTTCACACAGTTAAGGCAGGCGCATAAAGTCAGCCCTTCAATAAGTTGCTGCTTTATCAAACCACTTAGAGCAGAGTAGGATTTTTTAGACTTGGTTTATTTAGATTAAAAACCTATTCAAGTTGAAAGGTCTGGCCACAGATAGTGAACCAGAAAGCCCCCCCAAAAAAGAAAAGAACCAAAATCAGCTTTTAGATTTTACTCCCCCCCTCCCAGAAAAAAAAAAAAAAAAGCACAGGACAAATGTTGAAAAAGTTTCTTGTGGTAATTAACAGGGCCCCTGTGTGCAAAAACAGAGGAACTGGATGAAATCCTGCAGGGACTGGCCATCAGCATGTATGTGCGCTGTGCCCTCATCTATCAAGCCTGGACTCAGCTCATCGCTGGCCTATCAGCCTTCCCCTGTGGAGGGTTATTAAATTACCAGCTGTAATTCAAATAATCACTTTCACCCTCATGTTCTCCCTCTCCTCTCTGTTACGCTGTTTTCTCTGCCTGTCTCTGTCCCTCTGTCTCACTTCAGTCCTCCAGTGGTAATTGAGAATGGGCAATTAAGCGCTCTCAGACATGTGCTGCGTGGGAAAAAGAGGAAGAGCAATATATTGCCCTCTATTTATTACAAGCCTCCATTAGAACCACTGCTGTATAGGGTTTGTGTGTCTGTCTGTGCACGAGCGATTTGATTGTGAGGCAACAAGTAGGTGTTTTTACTTCCCAGTACGCTCCATAACCTGGGTGTGCTCTGCTGCTGCTGATCAAAGGGAATTATGATAGCATTATGCTGTGAGGACAGCTGTGGCAGGAGAAAGGCACATGTGACAGGCTATGTTGTCGGCCAACAATCCATAATGGAAAGCCCAAAATCCTTGTTTGCGATGGGAAGCCTTAGGATCTTTATTTATGGAGGGAATTATCCAGATTCCATGAGCATTGTTTTACCAGTCAACAATCTGTCTCAGCATCACCAAGGCTTCGTGGCGGCTCTAAGAACGCCCTCTTCATAGCCAGGCGTAATTTCTTTGATCCTGAATGAATGCTTTTAAAAAATAATATGAAGCAGAAGTACGTGCATTACTGAGGGGATATTAATCTTTATAGATTGGGGGGATTAAACCGTCCTGCTGGTCATCTGAGGCCAAACCAGGAAAACTGTGCATCAATGTTTCTGCTTTTCTTTCAACTACCAGTAGAGTAATCCTGTTTTGGTTTTTTTTTTTTTGTTTTTTTAATTACTGTTATTGAAGTGATAGTCATCTATCTGGATTCTCAGGGCAGCAAGAAAGAGTGGGAGAAGTGGAAGTACAGCAAGGTATCCCTGCTGACAAAGATGCATTAAGACGGGAATGAGTCATCTAATCTGCCAAACTCATCTCACTACCAGCAAAGGGGGTTCCTCCGTACCTCTGATTTCTCCCTTACTGCAGTCAGCTCCCACCTTCCTTCCTTTGCTTCCCCCCCGTCTCTCCTCACCCTTCCTCTCACGCTCTATGATTTGGTGCTGAGGGATCCGCCAACAACACTACACCAGATCAGGATACCATTCGAATGGAAGCGCAGTGTCTATAAATATTCTCCACTACCCCCACATGCACTCTGTCTGGAATCATATTCTTCTTTCAGTTTGACTATTTACAATGTCCTTTTCTTTATTTTACTTGTCCATTGCCGAGCTTTATGGTTCAATCCTGTAGCCGTCCAGATTTTCTTAAATTTAGGATTAGTCAGTTTTCATACGAAATAAAATCTGAAAAACTCATTCCCACTGCTTCAGTGCATTTTTCCTCCGCTGACTTAACAGCGCAGTTTGGTCAGTGTGATTAAACATTTTCTATATTTGTGACAGAACCACTGTCTCTAATGAATATATGTACATACATTTTCCACAAATGCAACATAATAGATGTTAGACGAGCCACCCACAGCATTCAGTTCCAAACCACTTAACAGATTCCATCGAACTAACTCGCTTGTCAGTCAAATATATACATATATCTGCATATATTTAGAGCAGCCATCCACCTGAAGATACCCCTTTATTTCTCTTCGACACTTTGAGAAAAATTTATATATATTTTTTCAGTTTAAATTGCTATTTTGAGCCCAAAGCCATAAACATCTAGACAAAGCTTAATGGCGCAGTTATGATACGCCTCCACAGAAAAGCCTGCCAAAGCAACTTGCACAGCTTAGAATCATACGAAAGACTGAACCTGCAAAAAAAAAAAAAAAAAAAAAAATACATTGCAGCAAAGCAGAGAACTGGGTATTTGTGTTGGCAGCTGAATATGTGTGGATGTTTGTATTTTCCTGTGCATTGTGAAAAAAAAAAAAAAACATGTAATCATTCTTTGGCGTGACTGATTTTGTGAGTTTGTCAGTGTGATTTTGAGTTCATGTACACAAGATCTTCATTTACCTAGGAAGGTGTTGGAAATGAATTCGGAAACCTGATTCCCAGACCGACTCATCTCAGATAGGTGCGTCAACTCCCGATTCAACATTCTCTTGAACTGCAAGAAGGAAGGAAAGAGGAGGAGGGAGGGAGCCAGAGGGAGAGAAAGGGGGGGGGAGAGAAATGTCGTCAGTTTCCAATGAGGGAAGCCTGAGATATACTGTGGTATAGGATTCCTTGGAAAATCCTACATTGTCCAGTTTTCCTTCAAAAAACATTCGCTAAAAACATTATTTAATTTGAAGTGCACAATCAGTGAGGAGACACAACGTACTTTCCCCTCCATTTTCCCTGAAATTCATTAAAGAGCAGATCATTATGTGTGCTACCAGTGGAGACTTCATTACCTTTTAATACCCCCCAATTCACCTCCAGCAACCAATTTACAGTTTTATTACACCGAATCACATATTTTATTCCTTTGTGGCTGTTTTACTTGCTCCTGTCCGCAAGAATTTCAATGATGTCAGGAGGAAAACCTGCACACACCTCCCTACAGTATAGCCCATCGTTTTGCCAAATTTTTAAGAGGCTCATATTTTATGTAATTAACAACAGGGAAACATGCATTTGACCGTACGTGGAGATCCAGACACCGCAGTTGTTTATGACAAACTGATGCATGTGCGTGCACACACATTTACTTGAACGCACACATACAAAAAAAAAAAACACACAGCTCTGCAGAGTGCTCAAGATGGAGCCGGAGCCACAGAACACAATTCTGTCAGACCCCCATGATGGAGATATCTGTTGTTGCAATTAGGCCAGTAAACTATTGTGAAACACTCATATCATATCAAACGGCTCAATTTCTTTAGAAACAGCCTCTAACACAAGAACAACACAGTTCAGAGAGGTATAATGAAATGAGTGCAGTATCCCAACAAGGTACGTAGATTTGCACCACACACCTTAATGTAACCCCAAGACACCGACAGCAAGTAGTTGGCTTCAGGCATTTTGGACCCCGTTTTCTCGTTCCTACACAAAGCCAGAACTGTAATCCAATAGAAGAAACAGAGGCAGATGAACAGGATTCTTTCAATGCCCCCAAAAAATCCACTCCTCTCTCCTCTTCTGTTTCTCTTCTCAGCAGCTTAGAGAGCAACACGATGATGGCTCACTCTCCCTCTCAGCAGCAGAAACGGGCCAGCTCTGAGTCTCCATGCTTTTCAGTGAAGGGATAGATGGACGTTGGGAAAAGTGTAGGCACTGTAACCAGGCAAGGCGAGGAGGGGATGGAGCAGCAGCAGCTGGAGCCGTGAGCTGGGGACTCTCAGCGCACTGATGAATAATGGAGAAGGCGCAAGGGAGGGAGGAGGGAAAAAAAAAAAACTGCGAAGGAGACGGTTGGGGGAGGAGGGAGTGAGGCAGCAATGTTCATCTGACTAGAGGGGGGGTTCCTCCACTGGATTTGCCTTGCTTCGCTGCTCCCACTGCTGTAAGACTCATTCCCCCTCCTACTCTGCTGCTCTCTCTCTCTCCCTCACCATGTCTCTCCTTTTTTCCACTCCCTCCTTCTCCTGTCTCTTTTTCCTCTGCTGTAGTCTGCCAGCCCCAGCAACGCTATTCAGAACCCATGATTTGACAGAGCTGGGCGTAGGGGAGAGCCCTAATTACAGCTTGGCATTGGCGTGTATATGAACTTCTGAAGGGGGGGGTGGGGTTGGAGTGATTGATATTTGATCAGGCAAGGATTCCAGATGAAACTTTTCCTTTTTCCTCTCTTTTTTTTTCTATCTGTGCAAATGCAGCAGATAAATCCTGTCCTCTTCACTATCACTGCAATTTCATATTTTTCATGAAGTCAGCCATTGTGAAGGAATGCATTGAGCCGTGCAGCAATTCCTCCCATCTGAAGCCAAACAATGTGGGTTGGGAAAGGGGATGGGGCACGTTTTGTGGAATGTGAATGCACACTGACAGTATTTTTATCACTATTATCATCCACCCCTCTTTTAACTCTTCTGTTGTTTCCTGACATCCCAGAGTGCAGTAGTCATTGTGTAGAACTCATAAGCCTGTTCATTATCTGCACCCCATAATAATATTAGATGCTGCCAGGGCGTCTGTGGAAAGCTATTTTTAAACAGCTGAGAGACAACCAGAGTGTGAGGAAGAAAAGAAGAGGAGGGGGTGAAAAAAAAAAAAAAAAAAGAAGAAGAAAGGATTGAAGATAACTGCATCCTTCACCAATTTAGGTGACACCAGCCAACGGTTTTTCTCTCTGCTTGTGAGTAAGTGTGTGTGGGCCAATCACCAGAACACCCCAACGCCATGGCAACAGCATCAGTCGGCCGTGGAAAGATTGTTTTGAGAAGAGGAGAGAGGAGTAGAGAAGAGAGGTTTCCCCTGTCCCTTCCCAGGCAGACATGTGATATAGCTGCTGAGCTGTCACAAGGACACACCGCACACATCGCCTTCATTCACATCCGCCAATGCACAGACTGCAATTGTCCCACCCTCCCCTCCTCCTCCCCCTTCCTCCCTCCACTCCATCTCTCCCTCACCCTCCACCACTTACATGTCAATTTCTCTCCTGGCTGCCACTTGCCAACACAGTCATCAATCTCCCTGTCTGTCTGCCTCCTTGGCAGGATCAATGGGCTGTCCTTGGAGCAGATGTTGATACTCGTGCAGCGTACAAGGCTAGGGCCACCTGACTTGAATATACTGTTACATCATGACCACAGGCCAATTTCTAGGCGAGGTTGTGCTTTGTCACTTTTGTCAAAAGTCCCGTTGGTGGGAGTTGCTATGCTTTATTAATAAAAGAATATCCAGAGCCAATCCATGCAAAACGGTAAACAGGCGTTCTCAGAGAACCTTTCAAACCTACCATTTTGTGTACGTGTATGAATATTTGAAATTATGAGGAGAGAGCATAGCTTCCCAGGGAGGACTCGGGATTGTCCACCCACTAAGGGAAAGAACCAGAAGAGAAGAGGCAGGATGCAAGAAAAGAGTAAAAAAAAAAAAAAAAAAACTGGGAGAGGAGGCAGTTGTTTATATAATAGCTCACTGAATAATATATAAAGAAACCAGAAATAACAGCGGGGGATGTCTCTTTGCAATGTGTTGGAGAGCTAAGCTTCCCCCATGACAGAAAGAAATGCCTTGGTACGCACACACACCGCAGCAGCCTACAACATTATCTGCACTTAAGCACATTTGATATTGATATATCACGCGCATATTTTTGCACACGTGTAAGCGTTCCCGATGTTTTTATTGTTGAGGAGGAGTTGGCATCATGACACCGGAGAATGATTAACATGTAGAGCTCTGTAAGTCTCATTTAGATGTTCAGCTGTCTTTTGCTTTTCAACCTCCTCCCTCTCTCACTCTGGTTGAATGATCTCATTTCTACTGTCGTTGTTCCCTCTCCTAAACACTGTTGCTCACATTTCCCCATTCCTTTCTCTCTCTCTATCTGCTTGCATGGGCTTGGGTTGATTCTGCAGGGAGCTGCTGTGACGGAGGCAGAGAATCATGGATAGTAGTTCACTGTGAGAGTGGGGAATTGAAAAAAAAGAACAACGTAACTCCTCTTCCATTGAGACACATTCTTATCAGACCGCTCACTGGGGATGGCAGTCAGACGGACAGGTAGGGAAGAAGGAGTCCTCCTCCGACATAAGGCACTTGTCACGTACACATTTTTATTTTCTGTTTTCTCTGTTAGATTCAATGTTTTTTTCACCACAGTAGCAAATTTATAAAAATTGCCCACAATGTCGAATAGTGATGATACTAAAAAGTCACAAGCCCAGCTTCTTTTTTGTCTAAATTGTTTCCTCTGAATCTTTAGATTTGTTTGGATTGCAGTTGTGTATCTGAGCCACTAGTGGGCACACTATGCCCAGGGTGAAATAGAGCAGCCTGCCCTTTCGTTACAGAGTACTGACCCTGAAACCTTACAGCAACAGTGACAGAGCAGTAAACCTCCTTTCTGCGCCAAATACATAAATATGCACATAAACGTTATAAGCAACTGACTTTAATTTACCCTGAGATATGAAGAATTCATGGATAAAAATATCAGCAGCGAAATGACGCAAAATTCAGTCAACCAAATTTGTTCAGTTCATCGAAATGATCTAATATTTATGGAACACTGCGTTAACAATCATTTCTTCTTTCACAAACCTAAAGGTGTAGCTTATCTTTCTCTTTAACGTATGGCGCAGTGTGGTAGCATCGCTGTTATGGCAAAGACATAACTCAGTGGAGATCAGGGAATCTACCTACGTATGAACCGTGCGTATGTTGGTAGAAGTACAAACAATTCTGAGAGATGGCCTGACTACCTCTCACTTCCTCTGACTCATGCATCCATGCTGATGTGTCTCCACAAGAAAGTGTGTACTCGTTTATATGTGTCCCCGAACCTAAGAACAAAAAAATTATAGAAAACAACTAATTAGCTGTAAGAGCAGGAGGGAAAAGTAAGTGAGAAATTTCTCAGCTGAGTGAATCATTCTCATCACTCCTGGCTGTTCAGGTCGTCAGTAGAGTCAGATGTGGTCTGCCACATCGTTTTTTTGGCTGGAGAAGAACAGCGCTCTGGTTACTTCGAAAGCAGAAAGCATCTCAAAGTAAAATATCACACAGGCAGAAATGTCTTTGAAAGCTCAAGAGCCAAGAGTAGCTTGCAGGGATTAAAGGCACAGCTAAAGTCCACGCTCAAATGATGGACAGCAACAGTTCCCATACTTACATTTGAACAGGTAATGTCATGCACAAATCAAAATTTTTGGGAAGAGCCCACAGGAAGGAGTACTTCAATCACACTGTCCCCTGTTTGAACAAACCGACCAGCGCAGTTCAACACATCACTACGACCTCTTGCTTTCACCCCAGATGACCTGAATGTTTTCCCCCAGTCAGAGTAAGAAAGTGAAAATGACTGTGCACCTATCCATATTATGCCTAGAAACACAACTCTCAGCTATCTGTCTGGTCTTCAGGTGGCTTAAATCAACGGTCTTCTTGTATACTAACTTTAGATGCTTCCTACTTTTTAACACCACCACTCTTTTGGAGACCCCCCTCCCCAATAGACAATGTCTAATGTTGCCTATAGGTCATGTTGCGACTTTGGAAAAAGTCACTTCTAGAGAGAACAAAACAGCAATTGATGCATGCAAGTCAGTTTGACCATGGGTGAAAAGCCTTACTAATCCTGTAAGCTAAAGGCATATCCACATATATTATAAAGGCACCACCAAGAGCCAGAGGCAGCTCTGCAAATGTGTTCAAATAAAAACGTTGTGTAAAAACATTTGTGTTTTTAGTTTTCACAGACGTGGACTCAGGATGCACTGACAACACACATGATCCAATGCCTTTCTGCATGACCCTCCGTAAAAGATATTTATACACGCTTAAAGAGAAAATTGACATTACAAACATACATTTTGATTATATACCGCTACAGTAACAGTCACATTTGTGCAGTTCTGTTGGAAATTTGTGTTTTAATGTAAGGATACCTCTCTACCGTTGGACATTAAACTTTAACCACAAGGGAACCTTTGGCAACTGATGCATACACAATCAGCTTTTGCTTAAGCCAAATTACTAGCAAGCATTCAAAGTCCTCTTGGTGTAGATATTAAACACGGCGAATCGCAGAAACAACAAAACGCAACGACCAAAATCTTCTTCAAAAAGGCAGCAACCACAGTTTGTGAAATTCCTCACGAGGCATACAAGTTAAAAAAAATAAAAAAATAAAAATAATAATAATAATAATAAATTAAATTAAATAAAAGTTCCAACATAGCTCACCTTTCTCCAACCATTCAGCTTCCCTAGTTTCCTCTCTTTCTTGTCAAAGCAACAGGCTCCCATGTTTCTGTGTGTAGAGTGCTGAGCAGAGCGGGACTGCTGTCTGTTAAAGTGTCCGTCTCAGTCTGACTACAACATGAGTAAAAGGACTGAAGCTCTCTGACGCTGGGAAACGCCACAGCTCTAGTGACTCACTTTGAGCTGCGAGGTCTGACTAGGCTTTACCTCACACCCTGTGTATGTGAAGCAATGGATGATTTTGTGTGTGTGTGTGTTTGTGTGTGTGCGCACACGCATGAGAGAGACTTCTGCTTCATACACACTCCCTTGTGGGGGTAGTCCCGCCTCTTGTCTCTGGCTCTTCTTACTCTTACAGCTGGCAGTCACAACTCTTTACACTGTCAATATTGCATTGATTATTCTGATGAAGTTAGAATGCTTACTGTTTCAAGGAACACACTGGTTTTGTTTGAGCTTCAGCTACAAAGGTTCCCTTGTAGTTAAAATATATTCAGATGAAAGTTTGATGACCAAAGGTACAGAGGCATCCACACTTAAAAAAAAAAGAGAACACATTTCTGAATAAATTATTGGATTTTAGAAATTTACGGATGGTCATACATATCTAATTAAGGTCCAATACTATCTTGACATAATTAAAAAATTAAATGGTGCTTTTCAATTAATTTAGAAAATCAAGCCTCTGTAGCAGTTATGGAACAATGATCAAGCCATTGGTCACCGATTGTTTTCTCACCTCATTGTTTCATGACAGTTTATCTGCATACTCCAACCCATTAAAAAACATCACTCAACTCATAACAGGCCTTGGTCTGTCTACGTTAGAACAGTCTCGTCCTCAGCAGCGACAGCACCCCCGCACTTCACCTTGGAGGTACAGCGGCAGCTCATTTCATATTCCTCATACTCATGTTTCACATTCTGCCAAAGCTTGAATAATGTTTTTTTTTTTTTCCTTTCTACATCAAATGCAACAAATAGCCAGGAACCTTGTTAGCTGATTGGCATGATCTCGTTAATAAAACCAGGTCAAGGGTAATGGCCTATATGACAAAAAGGCAGCAGTTGTGTAATGTTTGAGTTTATGGTAAAAACAAATGAGTAAGACATCTTAGATAGCACTGAGATTAGCACTGTCAGTCTGGATATGCAGCCACATGAACACACTAACAGCATAATCCAACTCCTTATCAGGATGTCATCCACAAGAGGTTACGTCCGAGGTCTGACTTACTGACCGACCAACCAAAGTCACATCAATGAAATAGGGTCATAATACACAATGAACACGCATTTTGTATACTACTGTCTCTCAGTCACAGTCAGTGTTCATTAATGCTACCATTCTTTTTTCAAACCAAAAAAAAAAAAAAAATCTAAATTTGGATATATTCAAAGCTTAGCTAGCTTCGCACATGATAACACACATTTCAATAGGCAACACATTTTTGTACTAATTTGTGATATGTCAGTGCGCTGAAATCTAATTGTGATTACCTCAGCCGGTGAAGGGTTCAGTCGTTTTTGGGAAATTCACTTCAGTTCAATTCTGCAGGGTTTTTTTTTTTTTTTTGTTGCTTTTTTTTTTTGGGAAACGTCAGGCAAGGGTTAGTAAAGTACCCCTTTTTCTATCTGTGAGCATTTGGAATTTCTCAAAGCAGGAATCACCTGAAATAAATCATCACCTGCTGACAACCTTTGGCTCAGTCCTGCTAGTTTTTCTGCGATTGTGAAAGTGCTGAAATTACTCTAGTCTTCCAGTTAGATAAGAGTGATTAGTCCTGTAAGCCAAGCCCTTGAGGGTGAGTATAAACTAATAATTTTGCCACATGTGACATAGCAAGCAGTGTTTTCAGAACAGTCTTGTCTCATTTTCCTGTAATGGACCTTCACATGTTGCATCATATATTTACTATCTGTCTTTTTTGTTGTCCATACCGAGGTGTCTGTGTGTGTGTGTGTGTGTTTTTTAAACGGCCAACAGTATTTATTCTGGGATTTGGTCTTTCCTCACATGTCTTCAGCTAACTGTCAGTGTTGGACCTCTGTACAGATGACGAAAGCAATGTGATAAATAAACAGGACCAATAACCATCCAAAACGATATGATGGGATGTCTATTGTCGTCTGGAGAGAGAGGAGGGAATCAGGAAGGAGACAGGAAGAGAGAGTCATTCTGCCCAGGGGTCTGAATGGATCTGACACACACACACACACACACACACACACACACACACACACACACACACACACATAAAAAAATGTTCTCTCTCTTCCTCTCTAGTTTATTGTGTTTGACCCACTGCAGGATCCCTTGCATCCTGTTGTCCACTTTTATGAGCAATAACAAGCTTTTCCTCTTGACTCACTGACAAACTGTTTTCAGACTTTCTTACACACAGCTGCCACTTTAGGCCAGCTTTATATAGTTTTACTAAGAAATACATTTAAACGGGTTTTGCTGAATATTCTGAGTCAACAGAAGTCGATAATATTGTGGTTTGCTCTTCAGCTGGGTCCAGACAAATTCGTAAACAATTTCCACAAGTGGCCACTCATGGAACTGCAATAAAAACATCCTCTGGTACCTCTGAAATCATTTTTGCTGCAGAGCAACCTTTAAAACCTGTATTACTTGAATAACTGAACATAAATAAAGTGAATACCCGGAAAAGAGCGTTTAAATTCAAAGGAATGGGCAGGATCTTTGAGTCCAATATCCTGTTCCCAATATTGCTCATCCATCACATGTGCCCAACTAGTCTTCTGGTTTTGGGGTTCTCATCAACAGAGGCTACTCAGCTCAAAGACTTAAATCAGTATGAAGTTGTGCCCTTGGATTTGTCTTTCTAGCTGCTGGAAAAGTTTTAAAAAGTAAAATCTTCATGGGTTGAGCATTCATAATACACAGACTACTAATTGTTTGCAGTTGTTGTCCTGTCAACACTATAAGAGTTGCCTCTCTTGTAGTGCCTGGGCAGCAGGGTATTTTGTCAGTGAAGTGGCCAAAGGGACAAATAGTCTGAGTGATCACACTGTATGCTCAATGTCAAAAAGTGATACCGCAATACAGATATCCTCTGCAACCCAAAAACTATTTCTGTCATATTTAGGCCATGATGTCGTCTCTTTGGTTAGTTTTAGTTAGGAGGGGAAAAGCCCAGCAATCAAAGTGAGGCGCACTGGGCCTAAAGGGTCCTGCAACCATGTTGCAGCAGGATGAATTAGTGTCTCCCTTTAAAAATCAAATCCAACAATTGCCATACAGATAATGAGGTAACCTTAAGGAGAAAGCTAAATAATGCTCGGCTGTAGGCTCTGTCAGTTGCATACATATACCAGCCAATCATTAATGTTGTGGCCGAATGGTGTATAAAGAGACAGCAGCCTTGGAGCACATCACGCACTCTCAATGATGCAGTAGGAACAGCATAACCAGTGGACAGCGAAAGGCTGTTTGACAGGAAAGAAGGCCAAAAGACAAAACACACACTTCCTTTTGCAGAAACTGGAAAAACTGCAGAAACAATAGAGCTTCATGTTGGTTTAGGCAGAAATCATCTGATGAATAACATTCAGTGATATTCATACAAACACACAGCCACGCACAGGCTGTATAACCAATGAGCACACATGCTCAGACTCCTCCTTCTTATGCTACATGTTCAGACTTATGCTGCTGACTTTGCTTGGGTCATGCCAAGTTCAGCAAAAGCATTTGTGGATTTCATTGTGTGTTTTTTATGCTGAGAGATTTGCTCTTCAAGCAACTGCTCGGCTTTGACAGCTTTCTCACAGTGGAAACGAAAAAACCCAAAAGCTGAACTGGCTCAATTAAAGCTTTCTTCATAGTCAGAGATGCAGCCTGTCTTACCTTGTTGGAGGCCATATCACTGACAGAGCGGTAGGTCTGGATGGTCTCCAGCTGGTCCAGACACCAGTCCAACTCCTCCATCGTCTCCATGGCCAACTTCTGGTATGCTTCATCTGTCAACAGGCAACCGGCACACAGAGACACACAGTCAGCACAGACGCCGCACATGGAGCCTGAGCGCTGCCCAGCCACTCCCGGGCAACATCAACTAAGGGGTCGCACTCAGGGCGCCTGCTGCTGCTGCTGCAGAGGAAGGGGAATATCTGAAGGTGGCATGTGGCTACAGCGCTCCCTCATCACGGGGAGATGGATCTGTAGTCAGTTGATGAGACAGACAAGACAAACGTCAGCAGAGTAGAGTAGAATAGAGGAAAGCTGGGACCTAAGTTCCTTCTTTTCCTTTTCACGTCACTCCTACCCATTCTGAGGCCTTCAGCTGATTCATATAAAATCACGCCTCCTGCAGCAGGAAACCAGATATCAACAGCCCCCCCAACACACACATACAGTTTACCCCACAACACAGGAAGTTAACAGTCACTTCTAAATGCTCACTTACATGCATACGATACATTTCCCTATATCAAACCAAACCTTTACATTAACTGTAACCTTTCCAATTTTTCAGCCGGAACATATCCACAAACAAATAATACTGACTAGTGAATATTTTCGAATCCATGTGGTGCCATCGCGTTGTTGTTGACACAGATAAGAACACTGAATGAGTAGTAATGCTTAAAGGCTGACACATGAAATGAGCCTTTCTGTTCCTGCCTTTCTCTCTCTGGGGGATGCAGGATGCTTTAATGAGTCTGCAGAGAGGTGGGAACATTCCTTGCAAATTTGGTCTGGATTAAATGATAACAACTGCTGTGAAGTTTTGTCTGGTGGATGTTTTGCAATGAGCTAAAGGCCTAGTCACATACAGCACAAACACAAATGCAGTGCAGAGACAAAGTTACAGGAAGTGATTTATATTAACTTTACCAGAATTAAACAATATTCCCACATCATTTATTAACAGCCAAACTGTGTATGCTAATCTATGATTACTTCTTGCACTGCTCCTTGTTGTATTGGCTATTTCTTTTCTCATTTACTTTTACTTTACTTAATTTTCTTTGAAGAGAAGTCATAACTGTGACAGAAATCATAACAACTACTAACGAATTGACATATACATCAACTCACAAATAACAATCATTTCCTCAATTAATTTGTTATGTCTTTGATTCGGTCTAAAATTTTAGAAAAGGCCAGTTTACGAATTCCCACCTCACAAAAAGAGTTGGAATAAACAATAAGGCATCTAATGTCTTAAAGAACTCTCACCAGTCATCATTTTACTCTACACAAGTTTGGACCACTTATATTACAGTAAGTGTGATTATTTACCTTGAAAAAGTACATTTTTATTATTAGCATTATAATTAAAGCAGAGTGCCGCTGACTAAACACAAAGAAAAACAAGAGTTGGAACAACTGAAATTTTCTTGTATAAACTAGCAGCCAGTGCTCCAGCCCTGTTCCTGTGGTTTGACTGTGTTTTCCAGACAACTACAGCTGTGGGTGAAGGTCGGAATGACTCCGTGTTGGAAAGCGGCGAGGGTATGTGATGAGGTGGCTAGAGGGGATGGACGAACACGCATAAACACACACATACATAAATGCATATGTCTACTGCCCCTGCATTGTGTGTACTCTGGGTCTCCTAGCTGCAAAACACAACATGGCAGCAGGGTGTGCACTGCGGTGACCTTAGCGTGGCCACGTAGAATGTGTCCCCGGCTCTGATCTCCTCGCCATCAAAGAGACAAGCCTGTTTGCTCTCCCAAACATGAGAGGCACCTGGCGCTTTGCCCACAGCCTGCTCTCACTCTGATGAGGGGAGCGAGGGAAAAAGACGGAGTGTGCGTCTGTTTAGTTAAACTCCACCAGCGTCTGATGTTGAAATGGCTTACACCTATTTGAGATTTTTCTTTCCAGTATTCCCAGCACTTTTGAATTAGTTTGTATTTTTGAAGAGCATAGAAAACACCCTTGTTCCTATAACAGTGTTCTCATATGAGCTTTTAACTTTGCTTCGACAGAAGGAAGTGCACTACCTAAGTTTTGAGCCTCACTATGTTGTGATATACTGTAACTGTCAAAACTGTCTGAAAGGACTCTTGGAGTATGCCACTGAAGTAAAAACTAACCCAGCAACACTTTTAATGGTCTGTAACATGTGCGTGTGGATATTGAGGTTACTTTGTAATTTCCCATATACATATAAGCGCTTCAATTATAAAAGCTTCTTGCAACTAGGAACTAGCAGTCGAATGCGTGGTTAAAAAAAAAGAAAACAAAAAGAGAAGTTTTAGAAGTGTACATAAAAGTAAAAGTTTTTCAGTAAGCTCCAGCCATTCCAGCCAGTAATTTCTTAACTCTTTCCAACACTTATAGGTACTCTGTCATTTACCTCATGTAAATGACAGAGTACCTCATCTTATGTGATAACTTACATTTCACATTATTCCACTTATTGAAAGGTTTTGGTTGGTTGGTTTTGTTTTGGTATTTTTGCACAACTGAATTGGGTTCCAGACCGTCGAAGATATGATCAAAACGGGGCGAAGGGAGCAGTGTGTGTGTGTGTGTGTGTGTGTGTGCGTGCGCAGTAAAGAGGCTGCACCACGGCAATACTGAATGGCAGGATTGATCATTGGAGTCTTAACTGAACAAAACACACAAATATGGGTGCAGAGCTTTAAAATCTGGTTTAGTGAGTCAGGATCTAGAACTGGTCACGAGGCCACCTTCTTGCGGGTCCCCACATACTAAATTTAATCTCTTGGTAGGTGCCAGAGCCACTTAACTATGACGCTTGTATAACAGCTAGACTCTGATCCCTACCCTCCTTGCAAGCAGAGCCAGTACCACCAGTGTTTTCTCCAGACCTGGACCCAGTTTACCAGCAGTCAAATAAAAAACAAAAAATTTATGTGGTAAGCAGTGGAGCATTGGATATTGACGCACGGTTTTACAGCAACAATCAAATTTAATGCCAGTGTTTTGAATGCTTCAGAGAAAAGGGGGATGCCAATGAGCATAAAGTAAGCACAACTACTTTGTGTGAAAGTAACAGAAGACTAGAGGCTTTGCTGTTTTTAATGCCAATATGTGGAAGTAAAATCATCAGTTGACAACTAATTCAGCCATGAGCCTCTCTTATGATATTGACTGCATCATTGCATATGAATGTGCTCTTTTAGGTTGTTGAGGAAGTCTGCTGTTGTCCCAACTGGGTTTTGCTCAAATAGGTCAACAGTTGCATGTGGTTTGAGTCTTCATTTTACTTAAAATGTCTTGTGTTAGAATAAGGACACTACATGCATATCTCCTGGTTGTTTGCTATCAGTTGTAAATGTAAACTGACGTGTATCTTGACCAATTTATGGGCATTTCTTTGTCCATTTCTTATACTACATTTAACGCAACAAAAACTGTTCTCACTAGTTTAAACAGTGGACACATGGCCATTGGTTGCATACTATTTATTACTGCAATATACTGGTGCTACAGCTGCTTGCACTGTGTATTGTCATGACCTCATGTGGAGAACAGGAAACAGCATTCAAAAGCCAAACATCTACTAATACAAATGCATTTGTGCACACACACACACACACACACACAAACATCACGATGTTAAGAGGGGATTTCCAGCCGCCTCCACCCTGACACAAGGACCTTTCTGATGAGCGCTCAGACCTTACAGTACATATACACATGCACAAATCAGATACATTCGCACACTATATCGCTCTTACACACACACAAAGGTAATGTACATATGTGTGAACTACGATTTCTAGTTACTGTGTTTATACCCAAAGAGGCACGATAGGCAGAGTCAGGGAGGTTTAGGAGGGATATGAGGTCAGCTGCCCCAGTCTCTCTTCCAGTTTAATATTTGGATCAGTCCAGCTCAGTAACTCCACCGCCATAGAAACATTCACTGTTTCCTACGTTGACAAAGTTATCACTTACATTGACAAACACAACAAAACAAAACCATCAAGTAAACCAAACAATAGAACAAATACAGTGCAAATGTGCATGTCAAACAAACTCTTACCCGAAACTCTGAGTAAGTAAATGAAGAATGTGTGAACTGGTGCCAAACTGCAATTGTACCAGCATCAGCCATGACACTAAAAATGAGAAAATGCAGGTAATGAACTGATATCAACCTGTAAAAATAATAATAATGAAAGAAATTGTAGTATTATACTGGTGCTCCTCTCACTAAAGCCATCCATGATTCAGCAAAAACATCACAGGTTTTCCTTTCCTTTTTCCTCCCAGGTTAGATCAAAGAGGCCCCACATTTCTGGTTCTTGATATGCACAAGATATCTTTTCTATAATGGAAACTAGTCTCATATTTTGGAATGGAATAAATGACACCATGTATTCGCACTACTTTCAGAAATGTGTTTGGTGACAGTTTATTAACCGGAATCTAAGTAATTTCAGCAGCTTCGCACAAACCCCTTAAGGCTGCATGTAAACAGTTCATGGCAAATGGTGCTATCAGGTTGTTTAAGGACAAGTGAGCCCACAGGACATCAGAGCCGATGAGCTGACAGTAAGTGTGTGTGTATGTGTGAATGTGTGAGTGAGTGAGAGAGCTGTATCTGTCATCCTCCCATGGGGATAGAGTTTCCTGTCTGCGATGTGATGGTAGATGCAGAAGAGCAAGCGGGATGCATTTTGCTATGAGCAGCCAAAACATGACACAGTGGTAGTTAAACCATCAGTGGAAGTGACCTGCATACACAAACACACACTCATGAACATACTGAATACAAAACAAGCATCGGTCAAGCACTCTTTTTCCACTCATCTTTATTTTCCAACCAAGCATTTTTTTTTTTTTACCTAACAACAGGTGCACACACTTCAAGAGAAACTAAGCATTGACGTGGGTTGACTGGCAGCAGTGCTATGTCCCTGAATGAGAGAGAGAGAAAGAGGGGGAAACCACTCTCTAGTGGCATCTTTTGCAGTAAAAGAAAGAGAGATGAGTTGATCAGAAACCCACTGTGCTATTACACAACACTTCTCAGCAGAGAAGAGATGATAGGGTGAAGCAGTGGGCTGCTGTAGCCCGTCACTTCCTATTGCAAACTGAATTACGACTACACACTTTAAGATCAATCACTTGCAGTAAATGAAAAAAAAAAAAAAAAGGGAAGATGGGTAGGGACAGAGTTTGTGGTTTAGCACGCATGTTTCACACATGGGCAGTTTTTTTGAAACCTTTCCATATGCCACGTTCTGAGAACTGCCAAAATGACTATATTCTATTGGAGTAATCTGGTTTACACAGAGGCAAAATAGATGGCTCCAGAATGTTGTCACCCTGCAGTTGTGAGTTATAAACAGAATAAATGAGTAGAAACGGTGAAACAGAAATGCTTCAATGCATGATTTTCATACACGTCCAAGTTGGGTTAGAACTACAAGTTTTTGCACATTAGTTGTCTGTCCCTTTTGAATATTCAGAGATAGGAAACAAAGCTTGTTTCTGTTCCAGCCGCTTAAAGGAATTTGCAGGAGGAACTTCAATGAAGGAAGTTGGTATCTAAGATGAGGGCAAGTGGAAATTCTGTGGTAAATTTTGAAAAAAAAAAAAACAAAAACAAAAACAAAAGTGACATTCCCTTACAGTACAATATATGCAGTGAAATACAGGATGACATGCACAACTACGGACATAAACAAGCAGAATCATATACATTCAGACCTGAAGTGATGATCTTCTGCTGGCACTTTTCCTGAAATAAAGTTCTGATAGGAAAACAAAAATGCTCCGAAGAGCTTGTGAAACCATCACGTATGTATTTCTGTGAGTGTGACTACTGCCCCCCTTTGTTTGGACATAATGTTCCCCATCCTCAACACACAAGCACATTCCTGTCTGATTTCCTATGGAACTCAACATTGAGAGCTATAAGTCCAAGAAGCACACAAAGACTCAGACCAACATCAGACGACACCCTAAATCCAGGAAAAACAAGTAAAGCGAGAGCTTTTAGGGAGCTCATTTTATTTTAGATACTTGGTCTTTTGGTGAGATTGTACAGGAGTTCTTAAGTATGCAAGAACACGGTGTTGTCGAAGGGAGTGTCAGTGTGGATCTTTGGATATTTTGGGGACTAATTGCTGATAAATCATAATCCCATCAAGTCAGATGATGGCCCTGTAATGTTTTTGAACAACTTCCTGTAATTTTGAAATGGCCGAAATGTCATTTTTTTCAAGATGAGTAAATGAAGAGTTAGTAATCTTTATGAATCATGTCTACACAGCTCTTTAGTCCTGTCTGAGACATATGATGTTGAGATTATTTCGTTTGCTTGACACGAGAAAAAATATATCCACTTCTTGTTATGGAGATGCTTCTGAAATGATTCACACGTGCATATTATTCACACACAGGAAAACATGGAAGTGACCTCAGAGACTAACATCACGGGCTCACTGAGACCTGAGGCGTAAGTTTCAGAGAGTTACTGTACACTTTGTGACGGATTCTTGTCTTTTGTGCAAACATCTGAGATGTTTTGTTTCCACATCTGTCCTGCTCACTCTGCTGAAACATTGAGACATCACTGAAGCTGTTGGTGTGTCGTATCAGCAGGTTTGCTCAGAGGACCAATGAGCATCCCATCCTTGAGCCAGATTTTCTCACATGATCTTCATCTGTTTTCCCTCCTCACCCAAACTCTCACATATTCTTTTCTCCCATTTTCCTCTCAGCTTCTATACACTCAGTATGCCCGCACACAAACATGTAGCACACAGAAACAGACCAGGCTTTGTCTGTGCTACCTGAGATGAACTCCCATATTGGGAGCAACAGCACTGACTGCACCGTTGTCACGCTGACTGGCATTTGCCCCTCGGCCTGATTAGCATGGATGAGAGGAGCCGTGAACCGAGGCAAGCCAAACTTCTGTCCTTGTTGATATTGTTTTTTTCTGAAGGTCTCAAAGCAGTGTCTAGAATTCCAACTACGGGGGTTTTCTGTTCATTTAGTGGGAGATCTGATGTCAGGCATGATGAGAAATTTGGGCAGGAGAAAAATTAATCACCGATTGAAGCAAACATTTAATTAAAATCATACAGATGACTTCCATGTATTTACATCTTACAAATTTCCTTACAAATCCAAGGGGACCTTCATGTTTGCTTCATACATATATATATACATTAACACATGACTTTGACTCATGTGAAATTATGTCATGTTGCTGTTGACCCGTTTAAACGTTTTGTTGTTAATTTAAGGTGTGGCAGCTTCCAGATCAAATTTGCAGGTCTTATTTCAAATAATGAGCAGGCAATTGTGATGAGGTTTTTTTGCTTAAAGTGAAAAGCTTGGTGTAACTGGACAGGCCTGGTTCATGTGTCATGCCTCTTCCTTTTTTATGGCTCTATAACATTATAAAACATTGCATCCAGGCCAGGCAAGAAATCATTATGGTCGCAATGCTTTTCCAACTGTTGTTGAACTGTTGTCAAGAATAGCATGACTGTCTTATTAACATTACCTTGCACATATTTAAAGGGCAGGCCTTGAAATAGGGCTAAGCCAGATGAACCAGACGGAACAAGCTTGATGAATGTGGCGAGGAAAGTCACCCGAGGGGTTCCATGATGAAAGCAATTGCATGCGATGAAGGATCAGTGTCTTCATATGCGAAGGATCAGTCGCATATGAAGACCAGCTGAATCAAAGCTCAGATGACCTCAAACAGCAAACCTCCTTAAAACGGTAAGCATGGCGTGTGTGCCGGTCAAAGCCAGAGTGTGTGTTTATGTGGACCCCAGACCACCAAAAAAAACAACAACAACAACAACAACAACAAAAAATTAATTCAATAAGAACAAGATAGATTTTTTTTGCTGTTTGTTCATTTTGGCTAAAAAGGAACTTCCTGATTGAATCAAGATCAAATACAAATTCCCTGGTAGCAACAAGTAAATAAGCATGTGGCATCCATGGCCTGAAAAAAGAAAAAAAAAAAAAAAAAGAAAATGAAAAAAGGCATTGTCAAAAAATCAGCCATCTTACCACAGAGTAGCGATAACCAAAACATGATCTGGCTGTTTTCTTTCCTTGGTGTTGATTAACTGGAGGGTTTTAATAGAACTGGGCTATTTTATTGTTGACTAAAAAGTTGCTTTCTATCATGCGCCACAAAGAGGGCATGGTGGTGGTGGTGGTGGTGATTTTGGAGGGGGGAATCCAAATGCTTCCCAAATACCCAAACAAAAGGGCCTGTCTGTGAAGTAGAGAGCGTTTGAATCCATCTGCGCTGAGCTGCACAGGCCTTCTGGCAAGGGAATACTTCAGGGGAAGGGCAACAGTCTACTTTATGACTATGCTGACGTCAATGGCATAATTCAAATACTTGCAGACTGCATGCTTCCAGCTTTCTGAACCTGCTCTGTCTCTGCGGCAGGCCACAGCTAAGACCCGACATGGATTTCAGCACCGTTAAAACGAAATTACAAAACAACAACTGGAGCGGAGCTGTGGCAGGAGGAAATAGCACAAAACCACATGTTATTAATTTTCTTGGCCTTCAGTTGAGACAAAGACCGGTAACAGATTGACACATCTTTGGAAAGTCGTTGCATATGTACTGGCAGAGAGTGAAATACTGCTTTGGTTCCAACCTTTGAAACTTTAACTGGTTTGAGGAAAAATAAGCCACTTTAGCGAGAAATGTGAATATGTTTATATTGTTTACATGTAAAAAGGGAAGAAAGAAACCAAACTGAAATCAGGTAAACCCCTTTCTGTGAACAGCCATTCTCTTTTACCAAAAGGGGGAAGTGATGGTTTCTGGGAACTGGTTTGCGTGTTATTTAAGTATGAACATTTAGTGTCCACAACTAAAAAACACAAAATTTTGGTTGCTCAACCAAAAATTTGTTATTGGCATGTTTAATGAGAAATGAATAACATTATTTTTGCATTTATAATATTGCTTAATTGATGACACTTTGCTATGAGTATTTTTCCCTTTTTGACAATTTCAAGAGAAATTGATTAATTAATTGAAAATCAATGACTGATTGGCTGACAATGAAAAAAGCTTTTAGTTGAATCAGCAGTGGCTAAAACAAGCAAAAAAAAAAAAGGAAAGAAAGAAAAATACCAAATTAAAAGACAAACCAAAATAAGAAAAAGAATTTGGCAAATTCTTGGGCCTCATCTAAAACTTTCTGAATGCTTGTGCTCAGTGAAGGTTGTGGGCTGTGTGCTGTCGACAGGAGATGTGGATGGATTGATTTCAAGAGTTTAGATGACATCATGACTTACATTATGGTACAAGTGAGAATGACATAATTGGCTGGAGCTGTGGATGACCACAGACGGAGTGATGAACAGTCCAAATTTTGGTTTGCTTTCACGAGGGTGAGAGAAATGGAGCTCTCTGGGAAAACATATACCTGTAGCGAGAATGCATTTTTTGGCCAAGCTGCAAACAAATAAATCACAATTCAAGGTATCACAAATCAAGTTTTTGCAACAACGCAACAATGACTATTCAAACATAATGGTTAATGAGGAATAATTCAATAATTCTGTCACTTTTTCTCATCTCACTGGCCTGTAGTGCAGTCATAAACTGACTTTGAGCTCAGTTTAGCCAGTCTTACTGAGAGACGATACACAGTTGACTTGTTTGTGAAGTCCAAGACAGTCATTTCAAGTCCAACACATATTCATATTTATTCATAATCACATTTATATTCACATTTACAAAGCAATTTTTGCATTTATGTTCCGCTTAATGCCTTGAGCCTCAATTTGTTTTATCCTCATCCAATGAAATAGTGATCTAATGGGGAACCAACAAACAAGTTCACATTTAAAGCTAAATATCTAATATCACAGCAACACAACTTACTCTCACACTAAGCAATTTCATACTATACATTCTTACCCACCCACACACACACTGTAAAGTAGGCCTTTTCCTGAAACTCAGCTTTGGATACCACTTGGCAGGGAGCCTCGGGTGTCAGTGCCAGCAGGTATGGAGAGCTTTGAGTAGGGTAAATACTTGGCACTGCAGCTTGTTTATGACACAGGACACTTGCGAGGCAAAGGCCATGTCTGCTTTTCTTGACGTCATTTCAAAACTGGGCTGACTTTCTATTAAACTAACTCACTGGCACCACTGTTGAACATTTCAAAATATTTTTTTTTTTAATGAAAGAGGGAGATCAAAAGATTACTTGAGCTAATTTATTGAAAATAAATTCTTTTGTGGTGGTACTTTACCAATAAATCTGGTGGCTGTGCCACTTATTCTCAAATGTTGTTTACTTTGAGGGACTATCCTATACTTGTCAAGGCATGACATTCAGCTGGCAATGTCCTTTATACCATTTCAGTTGGTTGACAGACACACCGCACATCCAGTCCTGTGGCATAATGCAACATAATCTAGGCATGCGCTTTAAAGAAAACCTTCAGTTTATTCCAAGTTGGTAAGATGATAATTATTCAAATGTTCCATGTACCATTTAAAAGCTGGATGATTATCTTACTGTTCATAATTCTTTACTTCATTTTAGCAATGTTGCCACTTCAATAACCAAGTTATTCTGTAAAAGTGTAATGTGATAATACTGTTTCATGGGGATGTAATGTATCAATAAGCCTGATGCACTTTCAGTATCTGAGAAAAACCATATTATAATAATCGCACTAGTTCTGGTTAGGTTAGCATAGTTATTTTCAAAATTTCATGAACTCTGACAGTTTCATATTATTTACATAGCCCTTTTTATTCAATGAAGTTATGATACGGCCAGTAAAACGTCATAACTTTCTAGTTGACTACAGTCATTGCTCTTGATTTGATTGTACTACATATGTATCCTTGCAACCTATAACACATTAGTCCTTGTGGAGACATTTCTTAGTTTTCATTACTGATTCATTAAAACTAAGTTGCAGTACGAGGAAGAATTTCAAATGAACAAAAGTAGTTATGGATTTACAAAGGACCGGCGCAGCCTCATTCAGGTGTTACACTTTTGTAATATTGGGCTAATTTATAATATCACAAATGGACAAGTAAGGAAAGGAATATTTAGATTGTGTCACTTGACAGCAGAGAAAACAGAAGAGCACACACTCGGTTACCTCAGGTACCATCAGCTTACTGCCATCAAGAAAGAACAACATTCAGGTTCAAAGGACAAAGAGAGTAAGCAATAGCACTGACATGTAAGTGTGTTTCCATCACCATGTGGTATTGAGCAAAGCTCTTATGTAACACATTTCCCCTGTTCAAATAGGCATACAGATCCTTCCTTACCTTTCTCCTCTTTCCTCCCTCCCTCACCATGTTCTTTCTCTCTCTTTCTTTCTCTGAGGGTTTGGGCAGCAGCCAACTCATCAATCAGCTACAAAGGAACGACAAAGAACTAAATTCTTAGAAAAGGAGCAACGAACAGAGGAGAGCATAATTTTGAATGACGCATGTGTAACCCCTTCAGGTGAGAGGTTGAAATGTCAAAATAAAAGAAATCGTTAGGTACAAATGACCGTCCGGATAGATTACATAGTTTCCTCCAAATGCATTAACCTGAAATAGCAAAAACAGACGCAGTTGCAGACACACACATTGAACTTTTTCCTGTTTTGAAGAGAAGCTAGTGTTGCCACAGGAGCAGCTGATTTTCCCTCCAGTTTGGTTCATAGCTTTCTGTGAATGTCTATGAGCTGATAAATGGGAACATTTTAACACCAATGCTTTAAAAATCAGGACGGCAAGGGCCAATTAACGATGATGTTCTTTAATATTGTCCTCTGGTCTGTATTGTCTTGGCTAGCAATCCTGTAGTTTCCTGTGCTTATAGTTGTAACCAGAAATTTACTCACGAGCAAAATTAATAATCTACCCTGACCTCCCTCCCCCTCTGTAATTTTAATCTAATCCATATAGAGTTTTAGACAGCTGTAGAATTTTAACCCTGTCTGCAGTATTTAAGCAGAAACACATCCAGACTCATCTCTGTACATCTATATTTGTATATCTTGTTAATATTTTTTTGTTTTTGTTCCTTTCCTGTATTGTTGAATGACAGTAAAGCTGGACATAGGTGCTTTTTATCTTTTCCAACAACCAGAACAATCTCTCAATCTCCTCCAGTGAAATAAATATATTTGCTTTCACAGGCACTGAGAAAATGCGCTGGAAACAAAGGAGACAGAGATGGTGAAATTCAATTAACAACACGTAGGCACAGGTCAAACAGATGAGCCGTGGCCATCCACTCAGCTCCCTTGATCTTTGTCGGTAAGAAACCAAAATTTTTACTCCATTCTGGTCTCCACAACAAATGAACTGAAAGCTTTTTGAGCTCAACTGACAGATTAGAGATACGGTCTATGATGCAGGTAAGAGAAATGATACCGCAGTGACGCTGCACAGTTACGCATTCACAGACAAACGCTTACTGCGGCCCGTATGATACAGAAGCTCCAGAAGAAAATATTATTGGTGACGTCACTTTGTCTCCAAGAGTCAGCTTATATAAACAACGGTTAGATCTGAGCTGAGCTGGGTAGCGGGAGGTTTAGAGAAGGGCCGTGATATTCCTCACCTCCTCACTGAGAGCAAAGATACAGGTACTAACATCTGTCAAAAAGTGCACGCAAGCACGCACACACACTCACAAACACACAGACTACACCTGATGATGCAAGGGACCGTTTGGACAAGTCGGCATTTGTAGACTCGGACATACAGTGGGACGTGGATTTCTCAAAGTAGCCAGGATTGTATGCACACTACACTTCCAAGTAGCGTAGCACTGTTATTGGCAGGGAATAGTCAACACTGAGAGAGAAAGAGAGAAGGCACTTTGACGTCTGGTGCGCTTTAATCTTTTCTGAACCGAGCCTTCGATTCCAAGTTCATTCTCTGCGTAACATGTTGTGAGATGATGATAATAATATTCTTCTTATGTGGCTTCTTATAAAGATGAGGGTGATTGGACATAAATCAAAAGCAGCTGACGCGCTCATGGTGTGCCCCGGACTGCTGCACATACTTTATATTAATCAGGTCATCAATGAAAAAACAACAAGTCCTCCAAACGAAATGACAAAAAAGGTCATTGTTATTGTCTCCCACAGAGAACCATAGAGGCTGTTTCACCAGGTGGACAGTTTGCTGACTCTGCCAACTGACTTTTTGGTCAGTCACTGACGAAGTGAAGGTTTAATCGTGCTAAGGTACATGCTGTGAGTGCCATTTACTGTGTGTTGCGTGGCTGGCATACAACATAATAAGCTTATGGTCATAGGTATATTAAACCACTGATGACTACTGGCAGGAAACAGCAGTCTATTGAGTTACACGAAAGATTGTATCAAAATTGATGAACTCAATGAAGCTTTTCTCTTTTACAGCTTTATAAGCATCTCACAGTGCCTCAGTCATTTTCTTCTGAAGCACATATATTATGAGGTGCATGGGCCAAAAGAGATCACCTTCAAGAAACAGACACAAACATTCATATCTGTCCTTCATCTGGATCTCCTTTTTGAAGCTAAGCTACTTCTGTCGAGCTGAAGAATACACTATCACACCTCAACAATAAATGGAGCTGTTCTACCATTTTATATTTCTGGCCGAATTAAAGAACAAAAAGAGGGTTTAGAAAGAGTGTGTGTGATAGATATTCACTGATTTGTTTCAGGGCAACCACTCTCCAGGATTATTCAGACAGATAAGGAAGATCTCACAATGTTAACAAAAAATGAACTACAAATAAATGCAAAGGGTATCTGAAGTCATTAAAAGATACTTATGAGTATTGTTTGAATGCACCACATTCTAGTTTGGCATGACAGTTTCTGCCATTATATCGCCAAGTGGTAGGATCCTGTGGTAGATGTAGAACACACAGGAAATTAAACCACAGAAGCATAGTACTCACTTTTGCAGAACAGAATACACTACAAAGAAACAACAAGAGAATGTTAAAATTCATTTCATTCATTTTTAAATAACTGTATAACTGTATAGTTTTAGACAATAAATATCTGTCACAGATATGGATGCAACCTTAGTCCACTTAAATCTCAAGTCTTAAAAATAATACCAGATAATAGTAAAAAACATTGTGATACAAATGGAGAACATGTCATACATTTGCACATTTTTAAAATATAGGATACTATTTTATTTTCTTCTTATTCAGAAATAAACCAAATCTAAGCTCACTTCAAACATGGATGAGATGAAACTGGGATGATGTGACTTGTCTGGATTTCCTGGGGTTGTTGACTGGTCTGCATTCAGATTGAATAATGTGCAGAGAAGACTATGAATCATTCATTCATTCATCTTCTACCGCTTATCAGTTTCCAGACTGAGGGGGTTGCTGGAGCAAATTACAGCTGACGTTGGGCAAGGGCGGAGTACACCTTGGCGAGTCACCAGTCCATCACAGGGCCAACACACAGAGACAGACAGAGACCAACAACCACTCACACTCAGACCTACAGACAATTTAGAGTCACCAGTTAACCCAAACATGATTTCTTTGGACGGTGGGAAGAAACTGGAGACCCCGGAGGAAACCCACACAGGCCCAGGAATCAAACCCATGACCTTCTTAGTGTAGGGCAACAGTGCTAACCACTATGCTGCTGTGCTGCCTGACTATGAATCAGATTGAGAGTAATAAAGGTATTAAGCATGCACCAAATGAAACTTGCAATGCTCAGTTTTCACACACAGTGTAACTTCAATTGGCTGCTATCCGATTAGTCCTACTCTTGTCAGCACTGCAAACTTAAGTCATCTTAGAACACATCTGTGTGCAGGTTGCTGTCCTGAATGAAACAGATATACGATGTGGGAAAAACTGAAAACACAAAGTGAATATAAATACACACAACAGCAAGAGTATGAGAATGAAAGATGAGTGCACAATGGAGAGCTGACGAGGATAATACATGACCCCAGGTCAAGAACCACTGACAATAGTCCTCATAAAGAGCTTGACATTTGCACTTCATAAATGAGATGCTGTGTTCAGCACACAGAAGTGACATCCACTTCTTAATTACGTGATAACAAGTTAGGAGAAGGGAACCAGGAAAAGAAAAGAAAACAAATCAAAAACCCAACTTAATTTCCATTTTCCTCTAACGGTATGTGCCCATTCAGGTAGTTTCGGGTGAATTTGAAAAGAAAAAAATTAAATGGCAAACCGTAACCATTTCTAACTGTAAGCAGGGAGGGAAAAAATAAACACAAAGCATTGTTTGATTTGGCTGATTGTCTCACTGTGCCATTATATCACCTTTTACACACACACACACACGCACTTGCATGCATAAGTAAACAGTGAACAGAGAACAGTAAACAGAACAGAGACACGGATAGACAAACGCATGCAGCCTAGTGTAGATATACCCTACAGGGAAGATCATTAAAGTGTTACTGATGTGCATCTTGAAACACATGTGCAAACAGACAGACGTTAAGAAGAATTTCATGGGAACAATACTGTATCCACATTCCAGCGCAGCGCAAACACTGGAGTTCTGTTTAAAGTGAGAGACTGAAGGTAAACAGACTTATCTGCCTTCACCAAGAACAGATTCTTCTCTCCATTCTTATTTCTCTGTTGATAGACTCGTGATGCAAAAGCACTTTCTGTGTGATTAGCTTTCACCTGTTTAAACTGAGCGCTACATTAAGTGTTTGCACAGGTATGAAAAAGTCACCATCTGTCAATATCGTTCACATTTTGTTCTGTACTGTATGTGCCGATTTGTGCCAAAGGTCTGACAATGAGTAGTTGTACAGCAACGTACACTACTTCTCATGCAATTGCAATATTGTTGAGCATCTTAATATTTATGGTTTATGTTTTGAGAACAGGGCAGCACGGTGGAGTAATGGTTAGCACTGTCGCCCCACAATAAGAAGGGCTCAGTTCCCGGCCTGGGGCCTTTCTGTGTGGAGTTTGCATGTTCTCCCTGTGTCTGTGTGGGTTTTCCCCCACCGTCCAAAGACATCATGTTTGGGTTAACTGGTGACTCTAAACTGTCCGTAGGTCTGAGTGTGAGTGGTTGTTGGTCTCTGTGTGTTGGCCCTGTGATGGACTGGTGACCTGTCCAGGGTCTACTCCGCCACTCGTCCAGAACTTTGGCTGGGATTTCCTCCAGCACCCCGGTGAAAGAGTTTGATGTAACTTTGTTCTGGTTTGGTGATTTGATTTGATGAAGGTTACCATCTACACCTTATCGGTGGCTTCACTCACTTGAAATGTACACTGTCAACTGTATACTAATATTTTTATTAAGACGGGACATGTGGACAAGCTCTAAATTAAATAATCTAAATCTAAATTAAGTTTAAAAATGTCCTCACACTATTTCTGTAGTTTGAGAAGACTCCATGGGGGTCAGTGGGTTGGAGGGGTCGAAACACCTGGCGCAGAGTGTGTTTTTCTGTGTCAGTGTGTGTGTGTGTGTGTGTGTGTGTGTGTGTGTGTGTGTGTGAGGAAGCTGTTGTGGTCCCACTGGCCTGTTTCCTCATTAGTGTCACAATCCTGCCTAGCGTGGACTTCCTTCTGTGGACAGAAATGTGACAAACACACACACACACACTCAATCCATAAGCATTCACTTGACATTCCCAAGTTCTGTTAGGTCATCTGTTAGGTCTGCACACAGACACATGCATCCACAACGCACCTGCCAACTTTGACAGATTTCTGCACACAGTTTTGTAGAAGTCCTTATTATGTATAATTAACAGGCGTATCAGCAGATATATTAATGAAGGTCTGTACAGGTTTTCATCATATAAACCTGCATTCCTCCTTCCCTATTTATAAATATTCATAACGTGAAGGCCAGTGGCAAACTGTTTCTGGGCTTCTTTTGAAGACTGCTTTACCTGTACTCTCATCTAAAAAACATATGCAGCATCTTTATAGTTATGCTTGGGAAGTACCATAATATTCTCCTTTTGTGGGGCAGATTATGACATTTCACAAACTATAGAAACCTGGAATTTCATATGCGAGTATGGGAATTATTTGGAGGCGATGGAGTCAAATATGAAGCATAACATGATTATGTCATATTATGAGGAAAGATATGCCAGCTAGTTTAAGTTTTTTGTTATATTATTTTGATTCTGAAGCCCTTTGAAATAAAATATCATAGGTCATATATTTCATGAGATTTTATTTATTTATTTATTTTTTTCTTTTAAGCTCAGTAAGGTTTTTCAATTATCATGGATGGAGCCAACCAGGAATTTCAATTGAGGAAGATACAGGCCTTCTCCCTATGCTAAGAATCTTTCATGCATTCATAGAAAGGAGGCATTTAAAAGTTTTTAGGTTTTTTTTTTCTGTTTGCTTTTTTTGTTTTTCCTTCAAACATGCTTTCTGCTGGGGATGGCTGGTTGACACGTTACAAGAACTTCAGCTCTCAGCTATTGTTTTCCAGGTTGACAAGGTTTTAATATCCCTGTGAGCAGCACTACATTCTCAGGACAGATTGGAGGTTTTCTATGTGAAAGTGAAAAATGAAGCCAAAAATTTGCAGGTCTTATAAATAACTGAAAATTATGCTTTATCATTAACTAATGTATTCCACTGGCTGTAAAATGAATATGGCCCTTGTTTGACATAAGCCAGGCTGTACTTCACAGGCTGGTGCCATTATCCATTCACTTATGCTAGTGAGCTCTCGTTATCTGCATGCTGTGGGAGATGTGCCACAGAGGCCAGGAAATGTATAAAACCTGCCAATATCCAGTCATCTTTGTTTCCGGTAAACAAATGTGCCTGTCACCTATGTAGTACAGCTCACAAGGTCTTGTCAGACACCCAGAGGTGACACACAATGTGTTGATTCTAGGTAATGACAGGAGCTGTTTGTCCACCAGAAAGTGCGGCAAACAACACTGAACTGCTGGTTAAACAAAACTCACAGACCGGCACACGTACTTATCCAGACTGTTTTTCGTAGCTGCTGTAAATATGAGGGGGAAATTATTCTTCAGATATAACGGTCATTGCAGTCAGCTGTCATAACAATTACCATCAGAGAAACAGAAACCCTGTCACGTCACTTAAGTTGTTGGCTAAGGTTTCACTTCAATGCCTTTTTGGGTACCCGAAGTAATTTGAGTGGGCTCGAAAACTCTTTAAAAAACTCTAGCAATTTGGCCTTTTTTAAAAATCTGGCCTCATATATGATGCAGGATGAGGCTGCAATGCTCAGAAGAAAAAATATTGGGGTCTGCACAGCAGCCAGACGTCTATGCACATGTACGTACCTGGAAGCCCCACAGAGGCTATTAAAGCAGGCAGAAAACGGGAAGTAGTGAAGAATGCAGGTAACACAAGACATAGAGTTATACAGAGACGTATTAGCTAGCAACATACTGGGAAAGAGGACCAAGAATACTCTCTCAATCTTAAAGCACCTGGAGAAAAAAGAGAGAAAGGGGTGTTGGCAGAGGTCAAGTGAGCTTTGACCAGAATAGAGTGAGAGTAAGGGGAAAGGGAGGGAGTTGCTGCCATGGCAACAGCTCATGTTGGCATTTTGTGGATGTGCACAGCAGAGTGTGAGGTGAGAGACAGAGTGATAGTTTGGCAGATACTGTATCTGTGACATTTAGACATGCTATCCCTGCCCAAATATCCCTTCGTGAACCAGTGCCACATCAAGACCACGAGGCTGGCGCGGGGCCAGGATTACCTCACCGGCTAAAGATGTGTGGCACTGATGTTGCTGTTTCTGAAGTAAATACATAAAAAATGATTATAAAAAGGATGCTGACCAGAAAAGCTACTCAGCCCCAAAATGGTAGCTCCAGGGTTGCCCAGTGTAGTTAAGGGTAAAACAGCCGAATTCCAGCAAGGCCATGTAATTTATTGAGTTGTTAATGCAAGTAAAAAGAACAAGCTCATATGTTACCAATAATGTAATAAAGTGTCTATTTTATACATTTATAGAACAAGCCAATACTGAAGACTGGGCCTGATATGAGATCAGCAAACAATCAATCGATCAGTCAGTCTTGAAAGTCTTTGAACTTCTCTTCTCAAATTAACATCACTACCCGAAACTGGAAAATATGAGCTTTCCCTCCAAGAGGCTCAAGCCTTTTCACCTCAACGTGAATGCAAGTGCACTGGTCAGCCTGGAAGATATTTGGAGTTGGGGGCTGTGTCAGAAAGAAGCCCCAGACAGGTGCACTACTGCAGAGGAGCTATTGCTACTGGAGTTTCTGGCTTTAGACGGGGGTGTCATATGGCAAAAAGAGAGCTGGGTAGTAGCCAAAAAAAAAAAAAAAAGTATGATGATGTCCTGAACTGGAAAAAAGATCATTTTTTTATGACAGTAATTTTTATAACTTTGTCTGAATCCCTGGATTGACACCAAATATATCAAACTGTTGCCTCGCTAAATGCTTTTCACTGTGCAAACTGAGTGCAAAGCCTGTTTTCATAGGTTTCTAAAGCCATCATGGCAGTCTTTTAAAAATATTTCCCAGTTGAAGTCGTATTGCTTGAAGAAACTAAACATTACAGAACCTAATAGATGCTGTTATTCAGATAATGCATATTTTAAATGACGGAATCAAGACCTTTCATCCCAATCAGTGCCTCTGTGCTGAGAAAGTGCACTGCAGATTTATGAATAATAACAATCTTTAGACGTATGCTTTAACAACCAGCAACTCACTGATCCATAAAGAGATCAATGAGGTGTTCTTCATTCATTGCTCTTTGCCCTGACCTGTGAACCCCTGCTGACACCGAGAGGAGCTGAGACCAAACAACTGTTATACATGTCTCTGTGACTTGATGACACTATGGGGATAATTTTTCCTGCTCAACAAGAAATTGCAGCTGAGAAAAAGCAAACAGAAATCATGGATTGATTTAGTCTGCGTTGGGTCAATGGAGACACGACACATTCTTATACCCTAATAGTTGAGGATAGCATTTAGATTGGCACACTTACAAAAGGCAAAATTCATTATTTATTCTATCCAGAGTTTGTTTTCAGGCCTGCTCTGTATATCAAGTGCTTTGATGCGATTCTGTTATGACTAGGCACTCTGTAAACAAATTCAATTTGATTTGATTTGAGTATATGGGTTCTCAAGCTCATGAACAAGTGAGCTGTTTTTGTTTGTGTATTCATGTCTCCTGCTCTGCTTCTTTACAGATCACGTACAGGAGCTGCTGAGGATCCACTCGCTTAAAATGTGTATAATCTAAGCAGTTACATTACCGTAATTCACTAGTCACTTTGAATTTTGGGGGAAAACACATAAAACTGATTTCACCTCCAGAATTCTAATGTAAACTAAACGCTTTCAGAGCAGCACTGTCTTCTTCCACTGTTGTGTTGCTCTATCAAAGCGTTGCCCTCAGACCAAGCAAACGCTAGATGAATTTCCTGGTCACACTGAGACAAAGAGAGATGTTTTAAAAACCATACTGCCAAGAAGACTGAGCCTCATGTACCATGTAATATATAACACATATGTGTGGTGTTTTTCTACCCTATTACATAACAACTCCACATCGTCCACATACTTTTCAATTATGCACTTAACACACACCTATTGTTTGGTGTTGACCAAATACCAGCACCAGCTTTGAAATAACATGTATGGGTGTTTTTTTTTTTTTTTTTTGAGAAAATGTCATGGGGGCCAGCTCGCCTCGTGTGAAAACATCTACACAATGGAAAGGCACAATGGGATTTAAAAAGCCAACTCATTGACACTTTTCCACACTACCATGCAGCTACGCGCGCACACACACACACACACACACACACACACACACACACACACACACACAATTGACAGTGTTTTAGTGAAGGACCAGAGGAGGACAAAAGCCCTTTGCCTCACATATATCCTGTATGACAGCATTTCATCACGGAGTTCAACTGGAGCAGGAAGTCAGGTCATACCTTTATGGACCTCTCCCAGCCAAACACTGTGCAAATGAGACAGACGTTTTCATTGTAATGTTATGACATCACAAATCAAAACAGCTGCTTTGGGTGAGTGGTTTTCCATTATGTGGAAATTTTGAATACATCTGGAAGCGGCCCCAACTTACTTGTTTGTGACAGTGACGGGATGATGTCACTGCCAAAAAATTGGCCGTTTCAGTGTAACGCTCAATCGCTGTAGTGGTTAAAAACATTGTTGAGCAGATAATGAGAATAAAATCTGAAACAAGACTTTGAAGATTCCCCTGGCTGTGGATCATTGAATAGCCCTAGAGCTCTCCAAGAGACTTCTTCAGGTGGGGTACTTCAGGTATTTAGCCTTGGTGGGCTCGTTCACAAGGCCACTGATACACTGTTTGTTCTCCTGGTTGTTGTAACGTCAAAGTGGGCTGAGGTTAGGTGTGAACAACCGTGGCTGGAGTCTCATAAGGTCAAGTAAGTATGTTTACTCTCCTGGAAAGGAATGAGCAGCCAGCATTGTAGATGGGGGATCGTAAATGACGTCTGAGGCCTCTTCCTCTGATGAGGGATGGTTGCTCTACTTTGACATTGCCAGACTGCCTCATTCACTCCTGCCACCTGCCCTCCCTACTAAATATGAGAAGAGGGTGCCTTGTCCTGAAGAAATATTGGGATGCATAGGAAACCCAGTCACACAGACCAGGACCTACTCTAACCTCTCATGTGAACACAAGCTAAGAGCTCACCCTCCAACAAAGGGTTTGATTTGCAGCCAGTCATACAGGATACGCTGATCAAATTATTTATAGCTTTATTTGACTGAGATTATCGGCAGCATGTCCACCTTTATCTGGTGGGAAAAGATTAGTTTTTTCAGGTTGCCAAAGATTTCCGTGCACCATGGCACCAGACACATCAGTGAAGCACGATGTTGAAGTCGCGTGAAGTCATAATTATTTTTTAGTTCATTATTGAGGTATGTTGCAGATCTGTTGATTAAGCGAAAAAATGTTGAAGCTCTGGGAAAAAAAAAAAAAAAAAAATCTGAGCGGTAAGTAGGATGTATATTAAAATTATGTATGAATAAGAAATCTATATGTAAAGTTATTATAGATTGATAGATAAATAGATAATTTATTTATCCCAGACTTGGAAATTGCAAATGCAATATGTATACTTGTAAAGTGGTGGCAGATTGATCTTTTTTAAGACGGTGCGGCATTTCACCTGTGCCGTATGTCACCTGTGTTTTATGACTGCAATTGATTATTTTATGAATGGCATTCACACCATGCAAGATGTACAGCTTTTGCATCATGTCATCCATTTACCTGTTCAAAGAATTAGAAGAATTAGCTGTGTGCCATGAGAGAGGATGAAACAGGTTCATTGTGTCAGCATGTGCATGTTTGTGCAGTGAGTGGGCACAGACAATGGGCCTTTGTCTCTCTGCATCCTATTTTTTTTTTTTTTTTACACACCTCATCTACACACACACAGTACCTCCTGGCTTCCGTCAAATTACAACAGTTTAGAGACAGCAAAACAGGAACAATCTGATCTTCCCTTCCTGCCGCGCACTTCCTGCCCCCAAGCTCTCTGATACAGCAAGAGAAAGAGTGAGAGAGACCAGCAGATGGATTAAAAGGAAGAATGAAGACAATGAAAAGAAATCTAGACAGGTGCCGTGTGTGTGTGTATGTACATGTGCTATAGGTAAGCAGGCGAGTAAATTAAGTGTGTGTGTGTGTGTGTGTGTGTGTGTGTGTGCGCGCATGTGTGTATTTGCATGCACAGGAGGTACTCTGGAATGAGGATGTGGTGGATCAGGAGATCATATAAAAACAGTGGGACTGCGAGGGATGAGAGGTCTAGTCGGCAGGTACTAACAACGGAAATGTTTTTAAGGTGTCCTGCGTTCGCATATAAATCTCATCCAAAGTTCACTACTTATTTCACATGGAATTCGTTTGTTAGTGTTAAAAGTAGAAAAAAATTCTAAATGTATACATTGCAAAACATAACATTTGTGTCACCTTGTATTTATTTTTGTTATTATTGTTGTTGTTCTTCTTCTTATCATCATTAACACATTTCCTGCAGAGAGACCACGAAAGCCAATCATTTACTCCCCTGCTTACTTGTAGTAAATGTGGCTTCATACTTTGATGCTGTCCAAACATATTCAACAGGTGAAATGATCACCATTGATTGTCCTGTTACGATGGAACTTTTCAGCGGCTGGGATATATGAAGCAGCAAATGAACAGTTTTTTCCTCAAAGTTATTGTGTTGGAAGCAGGAGAAATATGTGAGTGTCAGGATGCAAATGAGTTTTTGACAAGAACAAGCCTAGAAGACTTAACCGTTTCCAAAACTGCAGCTCTTGTAGGATGATCCCAGTCTGACTGCTGACTCCTGTCCACCACCAAAAGTGCTTTTACAATGTGGATATGCCAGGTGCATGCCCGTCAGCTGTAGGAAGAAGACAAGGCACCACGAGGCACCATGCAAACAACACCAGCTGGCTGAAGCAGCGTAATTCTGCTGGGAAAATCTTGGGTCATGCCATCCATGTGGAGTGGGGAGCCCAACGATTTCAAGGTTCTGATTCAAAATTCTGCTGATTTCCAGACAATAGAGACTGTGCTGGATGTGCTGGACAAACAATTCCAATCCATGGAATGGTGCAAGATATCACAGCCGGCTCCAGATGTCTAACGGAGCCCATAATGTACCACGATGGGGTGTGGGGGGGCAAAATTTGGTCATAATGTTATAGCTGATGTGTTCACGTGTGTGTTGCATGTTCGCACATTGTAAATACGACTAAATTGGGGCTAAATCTACTGTTTATTTTCCCGAATAATTCTTTGTTTAACAAATGTCAGGCTAGAAATTCGTGAGGAGAGAAATGTTTGCGTGCAGATGAGAAGCAGACAGCACATGAAACAAAAACTTCAACTTGCTAACAGCAACAGAAATGATCAGAACAAGTAATTCAGTAACGACCGTGTTTGCCCTTCAACTTAAAGGTCACATTGTACTTTCTAGAGCTGGTTTACAAGATACACACAGATGATTCTTTTCCAAAAACTCTGACACACACACACATGCTAGAGACACATACACACATGCGAGCACATAAACTCACTGCACCTGATGAGCTGAGGTTCTGAAGAAGGAAACGAAACCTCAGTCCATCTGCTCAGACAGGAAGTCAACAGAAGCCACATACAGGCATTCTGACGTCAATCAGAGCCACAGGAACACCTCCCTCCAGCACACACACAGACACACACTCATCTGATGCATAAATGCCACAATAAACACTCATTCAAACCATATGCCATGTCAATCCACAATTGCAAAATTACATTACACTAATTTTGAATACATCAGTTACAACCTCATGATTGTGTTAACTGGCGCTTATTTTCCCACCTATAACTGCGCACATGCGTGGAGCATAAAGTGGAACTATCAAAGTAAACTGCTGCTCCCTTTGTAAAAACACAATTATGTACTCAAAATTGCTCAACTTGGCCAACTAAAAATGAAATGACATCTCATGAGATGATCTGATATAAGACCTATGTTTTATCTCTGTGGAGGAGGTGAAAAAAAAAAAAGCTTCTGTGAGCCACATGCAGAAGTTGAGATAAAAAGACTAAGACCGACACAACTGTTTTTAGTTTTCCAAGAAAACCATATAGTTGTTGGATGATTGACTACGCTTTCAGTTCTCAGTCTCCGGGTTACTCATCTCTGTCTTCTCTTTACACAACAACATATGTCATTGTTTTTAAGTACCAAGAGACTGCGGGGACATGCACAAACAGCTGTGAGGTTATAGTTCAGACACAAAAAAACCTATAATGGTATAGTCTCTTCAAATCAGAGCTTGTTAGACCTATTCAATAAACAAAAACAAATTCATGGTGATGAATTAAACCTATTTTTAACTAAAACCGTCTTGTTAATATTAAAATAATGCTAACTTTTAAAAATCAGTACAGTAACTGATATAATTCAAGATGACCATAGCTAGAAAGTATGACTGCTGCCTTTCAGTCAGCCGGGACGCGACACGAAAAAGGAGAAATCACTTTCAATCCTAAACACACAAAAGAATCTGTGCCAAAATCTGTGTGATATTTCCCAAGAGTACTAACACGGAACATCAGCTTAATGCAAATGATCCAGAAATACTACTTTTGAAATCTGCTCTTTGTGTAAATATTTTGTCCTTCAGTTTGGTTCAGTTGTTGTTCAGTTGTATTCACATGCTGACATACAAATACTGTATGCACATGCACACGCACACACTCAAAGAATATGAAATCTCTGACTAGCCAGTACGTGTGTACCTACAGTTACACACACACAGCTACTTAAAGTCAGAAGAACGGAGAGGCTTTCTCCCATCTTTGAATGCGCTGCTGTAATAGATCACATGATGTGCGTGAATCTGCATGTGCCTGCATGCATTTGACTGAGCTTCGAGCTCAACTGTGTTTGAACAAGGTTATTGAACGTGATGTCAACATACTCTGGATGACAATATTGGAGCTTCTTGACACAAAAAGTTGAAATTGTCATGTAGGCAAGCTAATGAGAGAGAGACGGTGGAGAGTGGCAGAGATTGAGGGAGGAGAGAATAATGAAAAGAAGAAAAAAAAAACAGATCAAAAAGAGAGTGACAGAGAGAGAGAGAGAGAGAGAGAGAGAGAGAGAGAGAGAGAGACAGAGAGAGAGAGAGAGAGAGAGAGAGAGAGAGAGAGAGAGAGAGAGAAGTCATAGCAGAAAAAAGTCATTTCTTGAAGTTTCCTACCTGGGAGACAGACTCTGGTGATTGGAGGCTGAGTTGTTGCTGCAGGAGACCTTCTGAAAGAAAGAAAATTATGTTACAAAACAAGCAAAGCCCAAGAAAGACACTGTATGCAGCTTTCATATTAAAAGAACGGATCCCCCCACATCTAATAATCTTTCACTTAATGACTAAAGTATTCAGTTAAAGTGTGAGTGAATCATTTCAGGAATTACCCTTAATTGCTCTCCAACAGGGGGCTAGATAAAAGCATTGATTTCTGCCCATCACATGGGCCTGTAGCATCAGAAGATTCTCCTCTAACCCTCTGCAAAAGAGTGATTGACTACATTTCCCGAAACATCACACTACTGTTTCTAATGAATCAGAAAAGGCGTAGGTTTTTAACTCAAAGCGGGACATTTCAAAAATATTGAAATATATAACATATTCAAAAATGCAGCGCTATTTTTAACGAATACCCTTTAGCATTTCAGGCACACACATATGCTTTCACACTGAATAGCAGAGGGAAGAAAACTGGCCTGAATAGAAATTCCCAGTGAATCTGCATCGGATGTCTCACTTCCATAGAAAAGTATGATGGCAAAGCGATGTACTGCTGCAGCTTTAAAGAACTGTGCCACTCACAGATATTGCGGACAGTATTTTCTGTAGAAGTTCAGACCACACTGGTATACCAAAACAAACTCTACTGCGGTGGCAACTTCACTAGAAAAAGCACTGATGAACACTCAAAAGTGTTGTTTATAAAATGTTTAAAATAGTAAGTGGTATAAGAACTATTTTGTGTGTATTACTGTTGGTAAATGCATTTCAGACCGTGTGCTGCTCAGATATAGTCTATTTAAAGTTCAACACTTCCACCTTCTGGTAAAATGTTGGAACTACAGTCTGCAGCTGTCATACAGTGATCACAGAGGAGAAGTTTGAGGGAAAAGAGATAAGCATACATCAACAACAAGGACGTTTAACAGCTTTATTCTATAGTACTTACTTGCTGGAGGCACATTGGACATTAGTCAGCACAGTGAAGTTATTCCTTACACTTCGAAGGCTTGCCAAAACCTAGAAAGGCAGGGGAACCAATAATGATGAGGATATTTTTTTACTACAATTACTTAGAATCCTTTGTATTTCCAAACAACAATGAGTTTCCATACCATAATCATAGTGAGTTAATCGTTCTAAAATGATGCAATTATAAAGCACAAAAATATTTGCGCTTCAGACGCGGATACTGTTCTATTTACTTTTATCTGTGACGTCACTCTAATAGCCCGCAATGCTTACATTGGATCCATGACTATAATTACCCACACGGTAAAATAATTACCTGAGCAAAAGGTGTTACGATCAGGTCATCGCCATGTCTGGAAACAGAAAAAAGAGACACCAAATTCAGGCTGTGCGACTGTATTGAAGTACAGTATACCGTAACCTGAGCTCTTTCTCCCACTGCGGTCAGGGGCAACAGGGAAATGAGTGACAACGACCGGGTCAGTCTCATTAGAGTAATTTTCTGAGGGAGAGGAGGACGGCCATGGGTCAGAAACAGGAGTCTCCTGTTCCAGAGGGATGTAACCTTGTAAGGCACTGAGTGCCAAGAGCAGCCTGTTTTTGTTAACTCTGACGGAGAAAAATACTTTTTTTTTTTAAAATATAATAATTACTGTGCTTCTCAAATCATGAGCATGTTATACACCGTCTAAAGTCATATAGCGGTGGGAGAAAGAAAGTATCTTGCAGCTGATCTACCACTAGTGGGCAGAACAGTATTTCAGAGACAGACCAACCATCCATAGCAATTTGCTGGTCACTGATACACTTCAGTGGAAAACAATATCATTATTTACAAAGAGATGTTAATTGTGTCAAAAAGAGCAATTTTGGAATTCTGTGTGTCATCCAATTTAAATTAAATAAAATAAATGCATATTTAATTGAGGCTCAATTAAAATGTGAATGTTAGCTTAATCATTTTACTTGGAACTTTGTTTTTGTTCTAATGATCATAATCATAGCATGTTTTAAAATAAATTTTACCCATATGCTAATCCTTCATTTTACTGCACTTCTCAGCTAAACAATTTGTTCTTCAATGCTGACTGATGGTCCAAAATAAAATAAGGATGATGAGCAACTGAGCAAATTTAACAATTAAACCAATTCAAGGAATATAAAGTACAAACTTCAAAACCTGTGCATGCTGTGGACCTGAGCATATACCTCAGTGCTGCCAACATGCTGTAATAATAACAGGATATAGAGGCCTCTTCACTTACTGCTTGAAGAATTTATGAATATTGCTCTTTTTTTTCCATTACACTCCCACTGTATATAACTTATTATTTTTTGTCTAGTAACCCTAACCCTAATAATGAATTATTACACTATAAATGCAGAATGAAATATAACTTAAATATGAATGGCTTTTGTTTAGAGTCCTGAAAACACTGTGATTATACACCTGTCAAATTCCGGCTTGTTAATACTTCTGTGATGTGTGTTTGCAATGTTTATTTCCATGTGTTCCAACTTACAGTTCAGAGGCGATGGAGGAGTTTCGTGACATGGACTTGGGTGAGAGATCATAGTCACTGTCAGAGCGGTAGAGGAAGGACTCTCTGCGCTGGTTATGACCAGGGAAATTAGTGTGGAGGACCAGACCAGAGCCGGGGGAGGCCTGCGGGTCCAGAGGGCTGCAGCTGGCAGATGGGCCATTCTCCACATCAAAACTGAAAAGAGCAAACACACACACTGTCTAAGGTCTATTTCACTCGCGTGACATGTAGAGCAATAAACTACAGATACATATGATTATTTCCAGTTTTCAGATTCTAGCCAACTGAATGTTTTCTGGCAGAATTAGAGTTAAAGATGACCAAATTCTATTCCAAATTTAATTGCCAGTATTCATTTTATCTCCTCAGAAATAGCAATTAAGCACTCCTACTCTAACCTTGAAAAATATCAACACAGAATTATGGTTGCCTCCTTATTGTGATAACATTTCAGGGAAGCATTCCTTCACTACACTCTCACACATGGCAAGGCAAGGCCAATTAATTTGTATAGCACATTTTATTACCATCGGCAACCAAGTGCTGAATGAAAAATTGCAAAACAAAGAAATCTAGAAACAAAATAGTAATAACAACAGTAATTATTATTAGCTAACAACTGTAAAAAGTGTGGTCTTGAGTTCAGACAGCAGTGTTACTCTAATTATGGAATTTTGACCCTTAGCACTGTGATGAATAGACCACTAGTAGGTGGATATGCACACACACACACACACACACACATCGAGCTGACATGACCAAGCAAGAAAGGGCAGAGTGACATGCTAGAGTGGACAGTGTTCATTCACTGAAATGGAGGATCCTACATTAATTAGGAGGCCGTGGAGCAACAAAGGAGGATATAGGAAAAAAAAGAACACATTTATGATGAAGATACCTTCCCTTTTTATGTGGGGAATTTTGTAAGGTACTCAAACCAACACAGACTAAGTACACCTTGTTTGAGACATTTGTTTATTTCTCAGGTTTATTTATCGTGCATTTTCCACTCGAGTTTGAATTTCTGCACGTCGGGTTCTTTCACTGCTTTGTTCTGCTGTCACTGATATGAGTGTATAGTAAACAAGCACCAGCAAAGGGACCGCTGGTTACACTACACTAAACTCAACAAGAAACAAGCACATAATATAAACCCAAAACTCTGTAATTATGGAGCTGCGTGTTCAGGTATTGTACATTTTTCTAATGTCGCTTAACAGAGCTAAAATGTGGACGATACTTAAAATGGACTTTTACTCTGAGGAATAAGATGTTGTTTTAGGTACATACTATACTATATTTTGCTGTAGATGTCCCTCTGCCAGTACATCAATTCCAATAAATCTTTAAATAGACATTTGACAGTTGTGATTTAATGGGTGGGAATTCGCATGCTCTTTATCCTTTTACGGAAAATGAAATGAGAATGCTCAACAAAAATACATTTACAGATGGGAAACCTAATGGGTAATAAAAGTCTCAATGTGGACAAAAATGAAATAAATAAGAGATAAATTTATATGGGCTGCACGGCAGCATGGTGGTTAGCACTGTCGCCCACAATAAGAAAGTCATGGGTTTGGTTCCCGGCCCTGGGTCCTTTCTGTTTGCATGTTCTCTCTGTGTGTGAAGGGGTTTCCTCTGGGTACTCCGGTTTCCTCCCACCGTCCAAAGACATCATGTTTGGGTTAACTGGTGACTCTAAATTGTCTGTAGATCTGAGTGTGAGTGTGAGTGGTTGTTGGTCTCTGTCTGTCTCTGTGTGTTGCCCGTGTGATGGACTGGCGACCTGTCCAAAGTGACCCCGCCCTCACCCAGAGTGAGCTGGGATTGGCTCCAGCACCCCCGTGACCCGAAAACAAAAAAGTGGTAGAGGATGGATTGACAGATAAATGTATATGCTAATTTGATTTGCTCAAACCCTCAGTGGTATTCAAAGTAAAGGAAGGGCTGAGATCAGTAGCCAGCCTTGCTGCCTGAGGCGTTATCCTGACTGAAACTAGGTGTAAAGCATTTTCTTTCCATAATGTTCTGTTTATGACTGTTTCTAAATGGAGTAGAATGGGACAATGAAATAAAAAAAAAAAGAAAAAAAAAAAGAAAAGAAAAGAATGAGGCAAGTGTGTACTTCACACTTGCACATGCATGCCTGTGCTATACATCATGCATTGAAAGCTTGATTACCTCTGCCCTCAGCCCTCAGGTCAATCCAGTGCTTTGTGTGTTTTCATCACAAGAAGAAATTACCAACTCTGGCGCCAGTCCTGGCGAGTCTAGTCAGCCACAACACATAGATCCCATAACTTTCCATGCTTTCTCTGGACCAAAGATAGAAGCCTTTCCTTTGACTTTGTAAATGATAGACAGTACCAAGGAAATTAAAATAGATGACCTTTTCAAGAAGACCTTCAATAAAATATAGCAAAGGCCTAGTGTATTGTAAAACGTCTCTGTACAGTAAGTGTGAGATGCTGTGAGAAGAAGCTGGTAACATCAGGGAGAGAAACTGTGTAAAATTCAGTGAAGTTTAAATTTAAGCCATAGGTCTATAGCCCATGCATGTTTCTGGCTAGCTGAACTGTCATGTGTTTAACTGCTGCCGGATCAACACATTGCATTGTGTCGCTGCTATTGTGTCTTTTTCAATTTCTTGGACTATTTATATATTTTTTTGTCTCAAAGTTTTTTTATTTTATTTATTTTATTCTCTGAGCTGATGGGCTGAGAGAAACCAAATTAAAATTTTTTGAGTGTCCTGACAATAAATATACTTTGACGTTGACTTGACTTTGACGTCAAGTATATACTGTCCACAAGATGAGTCACTTCCTCATTTTTAAAGTAGTCTGGCTCATTTCAGAAGGGAACATCCGGGGCTCAGGTGTTATGACGCAGCTTTGCACTTTTAAGGTAAGTTGAACAGAGAGGAGAAAAAAATAAAACCAGGAAGCTACATCACAGACCTCAACCAAGAGGGCTGTTGGTGTTTGTGTTGTGTATGCTATAACACGCAATAAAATGCTTGAGCACAGCAATGAGAAAAGTTTCATGCTGAAGCTGACGTATTGTCTATGCTTAGTCCATTGATTTTCTGGATGAAGGGTCAGAGAAAGTGTGGTTCATGAAGACTACTGATGGCAAAGAAAACAGGACAAAGATCACCCAGCCCGGAGGGTTCCACTCTAGAGCCATACAAATACCTGTTAGCCATGCCTTCACCCATGAGGCCCAGCTGGGTTTAACCCAAAAGGAGAACATGTGTCCATCCTAATAAGGGTGACCCGTCAATGGGAAGAACTGTGCTAATCCGGTGAATTGTGGATTGGACGACAGCCGAACCAATTTTATCGAGACGGGCTGGACTCGTTATTTTGCTTGAGTTGCACCACGTAAATGGTGGCAGTAGGATGTAGGTTTAGCAGTTAAGTTCCCTGACCTGCACCTTCAGGTCAGGGAGCGGGTCCTGACTGTGGTTGACGCCTAAGCGCCAAGCACTTGCTCAGAGTGCCTACCCTTTTTGCAGTCCCTGGGATTGGTGCTGGAAGACCCTGTTGTTCTACTGAGGGTTCCTGCCCAAGTTAGCAACAGCAGACTGATGTGGACGGGTGTGATTGCGAGAAAAAACCTGCCCAATCTGAACTTGAATGGTGTTCTGTTGTTGGACTTCTGTGCTATTTCCCGTGTGTCCACACCTAGCACCATGTCCAAACACAGGAGTCTATCAGTGCACCTGGCGCCAGGATGAACCAGATGAACTTTGTAGTTGTTCTGAACACCCAGATAAAGAGAGGAGCTGAGCTGTCAACTGAGCACAAACTGGAGGTGAGCTGGATCAGATGGCTGGGAGGGACGCTGGACAGACCCAACAGGTCTAAACAAATCTTTAGATCCTACTGGCTACTTTATCAGAAATTCATTCAGGTTGGTCTTAACTGCTACCTCTGGCAGGCCTTCAACTATGTCCCATTGGTAGCAGGGGACGTGGAATCTGATTGGTCCATGGTCTGTGCTGCCATGCTGGGGCAGTTGTTTGGTGCTATGGCCGTCACAATGCTGGTGGCAGTTGTGGTGGTACTCCTCCAACCTAATGGTGGCTGTTTTAGGTGAAGGATGCTAACAGGCTTCATAAGGAGGCCTATGGAGCTTTGCTTTGGCCTTAGAATGACATGCTCTTGGAATCAGACAAAAAACTCAGACCTGGGAGAAGTTGGTGCCAAAGACATTCTGGGAAACCATCTGGCACCTCAGGATGGGAAAGCGACAGTGCGTCCCCACCATTTATGGGGTTAATGGGAAGCTGCTAACCTGAACCAAGAAAGTAGTCAGATAGTGGAAAGAATATTTTGAGGATCTCCTCAATTCCTACAACACATACTCTGTAGAGAGAACAGAGCTAGTTCCCTCAGAGGTTAGCCCGCTCATCAATCAGGCTGAAGTTGCTGCAATTTTAAAGAGCTCTGGACCAGCTCTATACCCTCACGAAGGTGCTTTAGAGTGGGAAGGTTTGTAAACGTCACAATAAGCAAGAGGCCAAAAAGAACTTCCTCCATAAGTTGGTCAAGCTCTGTGAAAACAGGCAGAGGAGTCGAGCCATTGCTCCTCCACATCAAGAGGAAACATTTGAAGTGGTTTGGCCAGGAAGCCTTCTTGGGGTAGATGTTTTTGGCATGTCAGTCTCTGCAGAACTCCATTATCTAAATTCTATATTTATTATGATGGAAAGGAAGCTAAAGGGAAAAAAATCCAAAAGAAACTATAGCCTGCAAACATTGTAACAGCAGGCAAGAACCCTAATGAGTGATTCATCAGTTAATTCTGACTTGGTCTCATAATCTGTTGTGACTGTTTCATGACTAATGATGCCGAACAAATGAATATGTATATGTTATATATATATGTTATTTGATACTGTTATTTGATACTGCCATTCCAGTCTTCCCCTTTTAAACCAGTATGAACAGTAAATAATCTAAACCGTGCCTGCAGTTTTTTTTTTTTTTTTAAACACAGTCCAAATGTCTCTATTTTTGCCGGTTCATGCGCTAAATACACACTCTGAGATGTACGTTGCTTTGATCACCTCCATGTACACACACGTGCATGCACACACATACAGGAACCCTTCAAATAACAACACAAAGACAGACCCTGGGAACAAAGACCCATCAGTGTGAGACAGGGTGTCCTGGTGGTTTTGTGGCTTAGCGCCCTTGCCTGGGAAACAAATCTCACCCATGCCTTCTTTTTGCTCTGGCATTTTTGCTGTATGCAAACATACTAACGCCAAAATGCTAACTTCCAGTCTTTGCTCTTTCAGATGTCAGGCATTCACCAGGCTGAATCTGTTCATATTTTCATTGTTCATGCAGTAAATCATCTCAGAGTAACTGCGGTGGACGGTGATTGCTGACAGATGACTATGATCATTTGAAATAGAAAAATATTTCTGGTGTTCTGATACACAACAGCAATCATGAAGTGTAGGCTCTGACCCCAGACTTATTTGCTTGGGTGACACAGCATTCCTTTCCCATGATCCAGCTGCATCTGTCTGACTGACTGAGTGATCGAGAAGCAGGAAGGATGACAGACTTAGTGACGCTTTCTCCCCCTCTCTCAGTTTGTCGTCATACATGTTTTTTCGTCATATATAAAAATATACATCGATTGTTTGGGTGCAGTGTGTTTTCTGAGTAGGTGACATGATGAGAAACGAAAGAAAATAAGTATCAAAAATCCAAAGAATGCTGTTTTGAAGAAAACTGTCCTGGAGTATGAGATACTCAGTAATTTTCCACAGAACTTTGTTGTGAGAAACACACTGCACACTGTTGACAAACTTTTTTTTTTTTTTTTTAAATGATGAGGGTCCATAGAAATTCAATCAAACTCGGGGGTAAGGCGGCTGCTTGGCAATATTGCTAAACAGACAAAACAGCCAGACAGACAGCAACAGACAGTGAAGATAATGATGCATGGAAACAATTGTGGCAAATATTTTTTTTCCTGGGAAATGACTCCACTTCCTAGTTCTGAGACAATGGTGTTTTTTTCAAGGTGCCACTGGCTGGTAAGACTGAAATTCATTTACTGGTAGAGTGGAATAACATTTGTTTCCCCATTAGTATGACATGTTTTAATTTTTGCGTAATCTTTAACGGATGTTCATTCTGACAGTAAGTAGGACAGTATGGAGTTAATGTCAGGTCTCCAGTTCTATCTACTTCAGGTCAAGCTATTACAAGATAGCAGTTTTTACGTGCCTGATGAGTGATAAAAAAAGACATTTGATATTGTTTTTATACAGCTGTGAGCAAGTTCTTACAAGAACAACCCGGAAAAAAAAATATGTTCAAGAGTCCTCTATTCATCTTCAGAGGTGAAATTGGGCCAGAGTGCACCAGAGTTAAGCTCCACCTTCCCAGATCCACAACACACCCTGCAGGAGCTCAGCTCCATCACCTTCAGCGAAAAATAATCACATACACCACTTACACACTTATTTTTCATGTCCTGATAAACCTAATGCCATATGAGAGTGAATAATTTGATTATAAAGAGATGTGAATTATACATACACCTTCAAACGTTACATGGAATTATCAGCCGCCATACTGCATGAAACACACTCTAATACAGCAGGAAAATAAAGGTCCCTGTGGTCAAAGGTCAAAGTCAGAGACTTTATAAGGTTTTCTGAGACTGAGTTTGCTTATTTTCTACGCTGTGTGTTAAGGGGCTATGCTATCTGCTGCATTGGTTACTCTGTCAGTAACAGAGGTTCATTTGACTCCCTCTCCTTATTTAACCACTGTTTATATATTTTATCAAATTAATCGTATTAACATACAACTTGAAGTCAAATCTTGAGGGACTAAGGGCTTATTCAGGCTAAGTCTGAGATTGTTATTTTTTAGATTTGAAGGAGACACAAATCAAAGGTCTACACCTCAGTTATTTGAGTACATTTACATATTTTGCTTTTATATTGAAACTTAGATAGCCATACTCTGAGCTTTAAATTAGATTAATTCAATAAAAATGTAATTACTGTAATGGAGTGTCCCTGCAGTTAGCTGCAGCGTGGATATTTCCATAAGGAGTTTTTTTGTTAGTTCGGGTTACTCCATAGCCATTAATATAATTGACACTACTTATTTACCAGTCTTGTTATGACCTCCAGCTATTGTTGCATATTTACAAGATGAGAGTAAAGTTTTTGGGGGTTTTTTTTCAGCGCAGCATCTGGACCTTCCGGGCGGCTACAGCAGTTGATTTGTGCGCTAACATATAAAAATAAGTATTAAATAAGTATTTCTAATAAAATTAGAAATGAGAGAGGCAAAACAAGAAGGAATTATTATTGATTCAAAACCTGAAACTTTTGTAGAGATGTTTTAATGCCTTTAATGCCAACGTTGGTCTTGCATCAATGGCGAAGATTGCAAAAAGCAGGGAATGAGGAAATTAAGGAATATTCATGGACTGTGACTTTACATAAAAAATAAAAAAAAAAACAGACAAAAAATAAAAAATAAAACCCAACAACTAGGTAGTACGAGTGTGGCATAGTGATGCAGTGGTTGTCGCTGTCACTTCACAGCAGAAAGGTTCTGGGTTTAGGTTAATTGCAGACTCTAAATTGGCACCCTAAGGCATGACTAATGTGAATGGTTGTCTCTGTATGCCAACCCTATCCTGGACTGGCGACCTGCTCAAGGCATATCCTGCCTCACCCAGTGTCACCTGGGATTGGCTCTTGTCCCCCTCCATCCTGAGAAATAATGGGACGATAGATAATATCATTGTTGTTGCATTTTTGATCCCTCCCTTTCATTTTTTTCTTTTAACTGTCAATTTACATTTTAATACTGGCCACTTCTCTCCTCAGTAAAGCTAAAAAAGGAAAAGGTTTGTTCAGAAGAAACACATGGCTGGGATTTCTAAATGATAGAAGCACAGTGTTGTAAACAGGGAGAGATTGTCTTCTTAGATTTTGGATTAATTTCTTCCTTCCTGTGTGTTATGGCGAAGGGGAAACCAGTGACCATTTGTCTGTCAGGCTGTGCAAACAGTGGTGCCATGGTAACACCTCCTGTTTGTCTTAGCTAAGATTTAAACATCATTTCTTGGATGCACACTTGAATTGGATTTAGCTATGTTATTGAATGAGCAATCATACTAATGTTAACAATTTTATGGCCCGAGCAATCATAAATAAAACCCATCTGTTCCATTTTACCACATTGTTGTACAATTTCTTTTTCAAAGACAACCGAACACAGATGTTTTCCAACAATCCTTATCAATGTCTAAAGAACAAATGAGAGATGCCTGGGCTTAGATTGTGCATCCTTAAAAGAAATTTCTGTCAAACCAGTCGTCTCTGTGAAATGTGCCAGAGCTCTGAAATACCCCAGAGGGACTGATGAACTGATAGCACAATCCCATCAGGTCGTCATAAATAGAAGCTGCATTTGGTGTTTCAAAGATTGCAGTAAAAATTTCCTGACATGAATCTGCAGCTGAAATATCCAAAAATAGCTTAACTACCCGAGCTGGTGGAAACACACATTCTGAGTTAGACATTTCCAAATTTTTGGACATATATGGATCAAAATATTCTAAATCGATCATGCCATTATTGTAAAGCATTGACTTCAACAATTTCAACTCCGGGTTTACTTCAGATGGTGCACATGATGATGACGCCATACGTGTATTAGTAAAGTCATCAAAAACAGAAATTTACATATTAATCACTTTTCTTTTTGTAAAACAAACCATCATTTTTCTCAGTAATTTGCAGAAGTACACCACAGGTTGTGATGTATAGCAATGTTGGCTTTCACTCCTTGATGGCATCGCAGCACTAGATGGATCTACTTGTCATGCAATCACATCACTTAAATTTCATTCATACAAGGTAATAAGAAGTGAATATATTTCTTAAAAATTCATTTCTTCTTTAACTGTTTATTTGACAGGGTCCTGGGTGCTGCTGGAGCCGATCCCAGCTAAGGTTCCAGGCGAGGGCGGGTCACACCCTTGACAGGTTGCCAGTCTATGTCAGGGGCTCTATTTGAGATGTACCACAGATTGCTGGGCCTCTCTTCGAGTCCCTTCATGCTGTCTTTCATATTGACAATGTCTGCCGAGACTAGAAACTTGTAGGGGAAAACACAGGAAGCCCAAGCTGACCACAGTTGATCACAGGTCTCGCTCTTCCCGTGTGGTATTTCTGTAGCCTTAACATGTGGTGACATTTAAGGAGGACGCCACACTCCAAAGCTAACCCGCAAACACTGGCAGGTCACCTCCATATTGCATATATCAAGATACAGAAAATGTATCTACTCCTGCTGTAATATTCCTTAAAATTGCATTACTATTAATTTAAAAAATATTAACAACTTCATTGTGTTCCAATTCACATGGTTTCAAGTGTATGTGTGCTTGAGACTTGCACTGACTCCTTCATAATGTCAAACTCTTTGTGTACATTATTCTGCACAGTGAAGCTCAAACATCCGAGTAAAATAACAATGACCAAAACCTTTTTTTTAAGTGGAGCAAGACGACACACATTTTTTGCACTGCTTCTTTTTTTTTATTTTTTTGCTTACCCTTGACTGAAAATGGGATCATGGAGATCAATGTGATTTATTTTACAGTGCATCAGAAAGTGTGAATCATTTGTGTTCCCTGTAAAGCAAGGAAGTTAAAACCTATGTCCATAAATTACTGTTGGTACTAGCCTTACATCAATTAAAAAAAAAAAAAAAGCACAAGAAGATAAACAAGTCCTCACTTCACTATGTCCTCTGGCATTTTCCAAAGAAAGAAGTGAAGAAGCTTGAACTAGATGTTTAAAAAAAAAAAAAAAAAAAAAAAGGGACAAAAATTTTGGGACAAGCTCATTCAGCAGATGCTCTCATTCACAGTCACATACAGCATAAATACAAAGCCCTCGTGTCCCATGAGGAAACACAAAGCAGAACTGGCTAAAGGTGATGACAACGGTCATGATTAAGGAAAGGGGCTAGAGGTTGCTTGCGTGACTGTGTGTGTCTCTGGGTGTGTATATGTGAAATGAGAAATAGCATAGAGCAGAAGCTGACAGAGTGATGGGCACTGTGAAACTGAAATCTGCCTTTAGGTTGAGAGAGGACAGCGAAGACAGAGACAAACTGGAGAAAGATTACTTTAAAAAAATCCTTCCTGGGCTGGCGAATTGCAGTGTGGCATCTGTTTTGCATTACATTCCCCGGTCTGCACAGTCTGGCCACTTGCTGTCACAGTCTGTGGTTTCTCTATATTACTCACATTGAACCGTGTGTGCAGGAAGTACAACTCAATTAAACTCATAACTTTATATTCAGCAAAAAAAAAAAAAAAAAAAAAAAAGCATGAATGAATGAAATAAATATAGGTTGGACTCAGCGACCTCTTTTGCACTGACTCATTTTGCTTTTGATGTTTTGAGTATACTCAGCCGATACATTTACTTCAGCATAAATGTGAAAGCAGGACATTCACATCAATGTATTGTAAAAGTCCTGCATACAGGGTCTACATATTTTGTACCTCAAATCAGATCCACATTTTTTTTTCCCATCACCACTGTGTTTTGAGATCCCTGAACCATCAATGTTCTATTACAATGTAGGTAAAGTGTACTACAAAAAAAGTAGTGCTGAACCGCAACGTCTACGATCCAGCACAGCACCCCACCCATGGGCAAACAAGCGCAGAACATGGTTATTCTAGGTCCAGAAAAGGAAAATGGGTCACCAAGCAAAAAAAAAAAAAAAAAAAGGAATCTGGTTTCCAACGCTGACAGCTATTTAACAAAATACAAAACGAAGCCTCAGTGTCAGTTTTGTTCAGTTCAGCTGTGCATACTGGTGGATTGAAAATCGTCGCTGTCTCAAACAGATACATGTGACATTTTAAGGTAGTATGGGGTCATTTTCCCAACAACAGTCTCTATTTAAGTCTTGTTGCTTTTGGTCTAGTGACCAATGACTGTACCATCGGTTTACAAGCATCACTGCTCTTCTCCTTTCCTCTAGCAGCATTAAAAAGCTTTGTGACATTATTTTTTGTATACTGTGTCAAACACCGTTTCCACAGTTACACAAATGAGATTTGGATGTTGAGCGCTCATCTATGCCCTATACAATGAGACAGTTCACTCCTTGATACTTGTCTGCAATGATGTGGTGTGCCCAGTATCGATGGGTGAAAACAAAAGCGACTAAGCACCCAGGACGAGATAAAAACATGCTGGGATCTTTGTTATTATGCCATAGGAATCCGGGTTACTATCCAAATATTTGGTTAAGCTCTTACTCTCTGGGAGATTATCTGGTCTGGTAGGACATGTGACTACCAATCCCTGCGTGGGACACATACAGTATATGTACTAATTTGTCGGCATACAATAGCACAGGTCAACTGCAAGAGTTATACACCAAAAGAAAAAACCTGTGCATTTATAGTGTGCATGTCTGCGTGAGGAAGAGGTCAGGGAGTAATCATCCGCTGGTGCTCACGTGGCTCTCGTCTACCTGCCTAATGATTCAAACATGCAGCACAGTAGAGTATGCCATCTGTGTCTTCTACTTCTGCTTTCTTCAGCATAGCGCTGTACTTTCCACAGGAAACCCTCAGTCACAGTGGTGGAACCCACCCTAGATGGATGCCCGATGTCTGCACAGCTCAAGATCTCATCTCGATAAACATTTACCATTAGAGTCACTCATGGCAAGAATAATAATAATAAATGACAGCTTACATTACAAGCTGCTCAGCAAACTTGGGTATACTTGATCTTGGTGGATTCATTTCATGTTTTCCTTGCTCTCCTTGTATCCCCTTAAATGTTGAGACGACTTCAGCTGACCCACAATACCCTGAGTCCTCCTGAGGTGAGATTGTGAAATCAAATCAGCATCAGTGTCGCTAACTTGTTTATTCATTTGCTGCTAATTTTCACTCTAAGGCTCTAGAGTTGAATGAACATTTTTCTCAGCACTGACACTTACTCATCCCTGCATCACAATCAACACTGCAGCCCTACTGTGAGACCGTCATAATGTCCATTCTGTCTTATCATTACTGATCAAATAGTAAAAAATAAACATCAAGATTATGCAAGTGAGATAAGATATGATATATATTACTACAGTGCTTGGACTTCACTGAGCAAATAGCTCATCACTCCAATCAAGATCTTAATTCAATCACAAAAATTACATTTATGTAAATTCATTAATTAGGATTATTCAAATGGAAAAAACATATTCCATGATGCACCACATCTTTACTCATTTAACAATAGAAAACCTTTGATCCTGTGATGATTTTAAAGAAAAACAAGTGATTCTTCCATTATAGTGGGCAGCACGGCGGCATAGTGGTTAGTGCTGTTGTCCAATTCCCAGGCCATAGGCATGCATGTTTAAGTTAATTGGTGACTCTAAATTGTCCGTAGGTCTGAGTGTGATTGTGAGTGGTAGTCTGTTTCTGTGTGTTGGCCCTGTGATGGACTGGTGATCTGTGCAGCAACCCCCATGACCCGAAAACGGATGTGCGGTCGCAAAGCAATATAAATAACATATGGTAAATAATAGATAATATAAAGTTCTTCCAGTTTACGTTTTCCCAAAATGATGTATTGAGTTGTAGTGTACATTTAGGTTCCTCCTGTTTTACTGATCTTTTAAGTAAATGTACTCACTGTAAATTGAGAAGAATGGACATTTTTTTTAGCATTGTGGCACCGCAACAACTTCATTTCATAGTAGAATCATTAGTTCAGCCATGTAAGATAAAAAGTCACATTTTCCCATTAAAAATGTGCTGCTGTTGTTGTTTTTTTTTTTTTTTTGTGAATTTGCTATGAGCGAAACCCTTGAATGAGGTCAACTCTTTCCAACGTTTAATGGATTGTGACTCTTGCTAAGCCCATTTGAGACCTCTTATGTCGGACTGTACTGTATACTGCATGTGAATGTTGAAATGAGGAAAAATTCTGTTTTTCTTCTTTCCTGGTTTGTTAACAATCTTGCCTTTCCTCAGATTGTTTCGCAACCCCTGACCAGGTTGGTTGCAGGTACATATGCTGTTCTTCGGCAGATATGCTCAGTAAAATTCATGTAGAAAGACTTGAGCTAATATTACTGGGGATTCAGAACAAAACTTTTCCCGCTTGAAAACAGTCAGATGCATCTGAGTAACAAGTTCCTGAAGGCTAAATTTCTTGTAGACCCTTCAATGTCAGGATTTTGTGTGTGCGTGTGTGTGTTTGCTTTTTTAGATACATCCTTCCGGCCAATTGGTTGTTACAGCTGCAAACACTGAACAAAGGCATCACGGTAATATACCACTTCACTTCATCACTTTCAATGCGATTTGCATGGTCACCTACATAACTCTATCTCATCCAACCTCATCCAAATGACTCGCAAAACAGTTCCACCCTAAAACTATCAAAACAACGTTAGTTTGGATTTTCTCATCCCAATTTGACAGTGCAGTTCAGTCAGGGATTGCTATAATGGTGGGAAACACATGAGCGGGTTGCCTAATGTATGGGAAATAGGAAGTAAGACTACACATTCACAGACTAGGCACGCATTCAGCAATGGGAGGAGTTTAGAGACTGAGAAATGCTACAAGACTAATCAGGGCTGTGAAATAGTTCATGTGTTGGACAACAAGCTGTAAAATTACTGGAAATCAGCCAAAAAAAAAACAACAAAAAAAAAAAAAACAAAAGAGCAAAATAAACATCTCAAATAGAAAATTCAAAGCAACATTGACCACTTGAAATGTGTGTGTGTGGCTGTGTGGTTGGCTGTGTGTCCTAACCTGTGCGCATGACCACGGTTGGCGGCGTGGAGTTTCCTGATGACTTCCTCACTGAAGTCAAAGTGAACCCTTCCTCGGGCACAAGGTGAACGCCGGTACATTGCCCCGACACACACATGCACTCATACACACACTACACAGTACATGCCATCACATGAGTAACCACAAACACACATCCACTAGAACACACAAAGTGTCATCAAAAGTATAGTACTTCACACAGACCAAACACATGAACACCCTACACGTCAGCAACATAAGTGAAAGCTGCACTAAAGAATACAATTCTCACACACACACATTTGTCACACAAACTAACACCTTTAAATGACGGGCATCAAATCTATGCAAGTCCCGCAACACAAACACCTTCACACACACACACTTTCAGCACTTATAAACCAGCGATACATCACTCATTCAAGCTCCACAGTCATACATTTACATGTTACCTATGAGACCTCTGACAAAAAGTTACTCTGAAGATTATCCATCAGGGTTAGGGTCCCTCCTTGGTACAAATGAAAGTAGAAAACAGGTATCCAAACACACAACGCTTACATCACATGCAACAACATAAACAGCAGTCTATACGTCACTCTTCAAGACCTCGTTCACACTCTGACTCTCCATTCTCTCCCTCTGTCTTGCGCTCTCTCTCTCTCTCTCTCTCTCTCACTCTGTGATCTCTTTGCAGACTCTTCTCTTCGTCACAGGCTTTACTTCCTCCCCACAGAGTATGTGCACGCGTGTGTGTGTGTGTGTGGTGTGTGTACTACTCTATGTGTGTTAGTAGTTCTGTTCCCTTTAGCCAACCCAGCACCTTAAGAGGCAACATCCAAGTTCTGGAGTGGACTCACTGGAGTGGACTCATAATCCATGTATCATTTCACAGCCTTGTTAGCTTTAATTAAGCTTTTATTAATGGAAAATAAAGAAAAGCATACACACATGGTCACTATAGTCAGTCCATAGATAGACTACCCATAAATGCAACTGCAGCTATGGACACATTATGACGACTCAAGAGAGATAGTTTTGTATAAAATTACTCAACTAAACAGTATGTATTGTTGATAAGTTATAGAGGCTGGTCTATGAACGGAATGTAACAACAAAAATTCTAATAGTAATAAAATTGTAATTGTAGTAAAATTGTGGGAAATTCTGTAATAATCGACCAGCAATAAAGAAATTGTCCTACTTCTCTGTATGTTATGAACCACGTATTAAATGCATCTATTCTGCCTATATAAGGCTATATTGAAGTATAAAGTATAACAATTCAAAATACAAAAATTAGCATTTAATGCGCTGCATCAAAAACCTACAAAACAAACAAGACGGTGAGACTGGGTTCACTGTTAATCTGGCAAGTTGGTCTACCTTAATTGTTTGTGTGTGTCTGTGTGAGAAAAAGGTGCCATCTGGCAACAACCAGCGGGGCCCACTGAGCCTTATGGCACAATGCAGCACATATGATACCCAGCCTTCAAATAGCAATAAGTGAGATGGCAGATTTGAACTGACAGCACATAAAATAAACTTGGTTGACAGTTAAGAATTTCTAAACTGCCAAAAAAAGGGTATGAAACAGGCTAAAATTTAATTTTTTATTTATTTATTTTACAAATTTGATGCAGGGATGTCATATTTTTCATTTCCAGTGAACAAAAACCAAAAGTCGTTTTGTATAATAAGGCATTCACTGGTTCACTTGAATGGGGAGGTTTTTGGTTCAAAAGACCCAGAAAACATTTAGCAGACAGACAATCGACCCGAGAAAAACAGATTAAGAAACAACATAATTTCGTTTAGCACCACTTTTGGAACACAGTTTTTAAATAGGTGAATAGATTTTACCATCATATAAATTTTCCCTTTTCTGAATAACAATGGGAGGAGTTGCTTCTCAAGTCCCATCAAGAAAGTATCATTTCCTTGTAAAGAATTACTTGGAAATGAATCAGAAACGCAACACACACAACACACACACACACACACCAGTGGAAGATTTGGCAGAACACTGGCAGAAAAACCAAAACAAAACCAAAACCGCTTTTGTTTCGAAGAGCCAGTCCTGCCGGAATCCACTGATTCATTCCTTAAAATGAATCAGTAATGTAAAATAAACATTGTGCCAAGACACAGTAGCATTATTATAAACAAAACCTTGGTGACATAGCATCTGATGCAGCTCTAAAAGCAGTGTGTACAGAAGAATGCTGTGGTTGAAACGTAACCACCCAGTGAAACTATTCACCTTTTGGCAGGACACCTCTTCTGCCACATCTGTTTACAACTTTCACATTACAGGTCAACCAAGATAGGCGACCTTGGGTGACCTGAGAGGTGCCATATGCATAAATTATTATTATTATTATTGCTACATCTTCTTGTTGCTTTCCTATAACCCAACAGAGCTCTCAGGTTTGCATTAGTATACTGCAGCAGTACATGAGGCTGCAGTTTTAAAACCACAGTATTACATCCTGGATTTGTGCCACAGTGCCACCTTTCAAAATGGGGCTGAGTATCAGCACTGCTGTTGTCCTAGTTTAGGAGACTAAAAATTCTTTTTTGATATAATTTTGAAGGTCCTTTTTTTAAGTTGGCAAGGACTATTCCACCAAGGTTTAATACTTTTTACTACTTTCTGTTGATCTACTACTACTTTGTGCCAGGTGATTATCATGTGAAAGACTCTTATCATCCAAGAAAACCTTTCTGGGTAACTTATTATTTGAAAGGATCGTTTCATCAAAATACAGCTGTGTATCTTGTTTGTTGAGACTTCATCTCTTGATCATTTGCTCAAATGACAAAGACAAAGACAAATATGACAACCAGAAAATATACACATTGAGGCTGAAATCAGAGAAATCTTATATTTTTGGCCTTAAAAATTACTTTGTTACTTGAAAAACAGGTCTGAACATTCTGAGCACATAAATGTCTTTCCTGGCGGCCATTTTCATTATCAATCAATCTGCTGAATATTTTGTATATTAATCAACAACTTATTTTATCCACAGCCAAAGAAGTAAAAAAGAGAATATTCACATCAGTGAAGCTGCAATATGGATATTTCAATCTTATGAATTGAATAATTATCAATTTATTTCTTTTTTTCCTATTTCACTTTTACTAACGCCTGTTTGTTGTATGTCCACAGTGTTCATATCATGAAATGCAGTTCTTGATTATCCTAATAGGTAGGTGGCGCTGTGGCGCAGGGTCCTTCACCTGCCAGTGTAAACCTGCAGCCTCTTGCACTCCAGCTATTCCCTACTCACAAGATGTGGCAGGACCCCCTTCAGACCATCAGAGGGCACAATTGAATTTCATATAAAAAAAAAAAAAAAGGAAACTAGGCTTTTAGGGCTAACAGCCACAAGATGGCAGTATGTAAGTATGTTTTATTGTGCCTGAGGTCTGCGTGCCTCCAGATGAGCCATGCCTTGTAGACAGCATTCAGCACCGTCATCACACGTGAACATGGTTTTTACATGTTGAATAATTGTTGTGGTTAAGCAGCCACAATGGAAGTGTAACAAGGCAATTTAGAGAGCTGTGCTTTAAATAACAAGATAGCAGGATCCTGAGAAAGACAATAAAACCTCTTAATTACATGACAGAAATCTCCTTAAAGCTAAAATCAAAGCAGAAATCGTCTATCTTATATTTAAACACTGTTTTGGGAAACAATGCCTAGACTTAATGTCACCACAAATTTTAAAATAATACATATAAATGCAGGGGGGGGGGGGACACTTTTTTGATGTGTAGCGTCACCAATGTGACATAGAAACTGAGAACAATAATTAAACATCATTCAGACATGCATCTGACAGCTTAAGAGCAGCCTGTCAAATTGTTGCTGGAAGACCGATGCTTCGGCTTGCCACTGGTGATTTGATTCAATATCACGCTGGAGATGAGGCAAATGAAAATATTGGCCCCGGCACGCCAAAAACAAAGGTAAGAAAATAGAATCTCAGATGCGTTTGACAGAACCTGACAGGCACAACATCACCTCTCAAAAGAAATCTGTCTCCCCGACACCAGCACAATCATATTAAATGAGGATCAAACAACAGGAGCTCAAAGCTATTTAAAATATAAACTTGAGCCAAGTTCAGGGGGGCAGACAGATGGAGCGACGTTTATGAAAAATCGTGGCATTCAGAGGGAGGTAAAGCAATGAAAGTACTGAGGCACTTTGTAGAGCAGGAAGAAAAAGATGTTTTATAGATAGTCATATATAGATATGTATATATGACTCAGTACTCTCATACCCCAATTGTCTACGCTGACTCAAATTTCCCAAGAATGTATTCAACTAGCCTGACCTTGAGTGCAACTTGAAGGTGCAATTGGCCAACAGAAATGAATGCCTGGGGCTGCTATCAGTCTGCGGAAAAATTTGGTTTTTGGGCGAATGGCAAAGCAGCAACATTTGAAATGCATTTATATTGTTTTTAACAATGGCCTGGAGGCACCCCTCAGCTGACAAGCAGACATTGTGTCTGGCATTGCGGTTGTGGACCAAATCGAGCCCATTCACCCACAAGTGCTGAATATAGATATTATATAGTATCTCCAACAGTGTGTGTAGGCAATATTACACACAAAACCGAAGTTCCTTCCAACAGACTCACTCACTGAATGTGTGTTGAAAGGAAATAAAATTGCCTTCACACATAAAAACACTTGTGTTAGTCCACAGTTCCCAACTTTGGATTAGGAACGCACTAATCAATCCTAAAATGAATTGAAGGGGGCAAAGGTTGAAGATGATTTGTGGATTGCTTTTTTTTTTTTTGCCTGTTGAATTATAATATAATTTTAACTTTTGGGTTTAGCGCAATAGAAAAACAGAAACTGACAAAACAGATTAGTCTGTCCATCAATAGCCATCACTAAGGATCACTGCCTCATTCCATCTCCATGTCAGGTGGGCAAAGCCGACAAACAGTTAAGCACACATTTATATAACTTCCTCTTCATGAAGAATGTCCTATACAGGGGAGTGTGATTTTACGTGAAGCGTCTCTGAACTCTGCAGTCTCGTGCTACTGGGGATGACTTTGTATGACAAAACTCTCAAGAAGGATTGAATGGGGCGGCGAGAAGGTACGTAAGTAAAGAGTAAGCAGTGCAAATCAGAAAACAAATAATAACCTTTATACAAACTGCCACTGGCACAGAGAGCAGCGGGTGTCTGCCATAACATAGCTTTCCCCATCTCCTCGTGTCTGGGTAAATCTAAAACTCCTTTCTGAAAAACAGGGCACTGCAGTCAGTCAGTGATTAACCTAATCCCCTAGTTACAGAGTAGCTCTCTTTTTTACTGCCAACATCATCATACCTGACGTCAGCGGCGCTCACGCTGTGATAACCATGGGCAGCACTCCGAAAAAAAATGAATAATGAAGAATGTAACTCCACTACCAAATGGGCTCTAACAGCAAAATCCACAAAGCGAAAACCAGTGAACAAATCCACAGCACAGTAGAGCTTCACAATAAAAGCACTGATACAACAATATTGTGCTAAACTAAGAGGATTTTTGCCATTTAACACAAGTAAATAAACACCGACCAGCCACAATGACTTTGGTGCTGTTCACATGCCCAACAAACGTAGCGGCATTGTTTTGCTATCTGGCTATTCTTCATGATTTACTGTTTCTGTGAAAAATGTCAAATGTCAGTCCATGTTGCATCTGGTTCTGCTCTGTCAAGATAAACATACCATTCATTCACATAAGGAAGTTGGCTTCATGCACTCAATGGTTGGAGTGAATTATTAAACACTAATACATATGCCACCACAACCAAAAACCTTCTACGAATGCCATTGTTGCATCAAAGATATATTAATTGCATCATGTGGGTTAATGCAATATTAGTCCAGGCAATAGTTTGTTTCTCTCATGTTGTGATTAGAGTATTTCAGAGTAAGAAGAACATGGGTTGAAGGTTTGATGCTGTCCTAATCGGGTAGCAAAGCCAAGCATGTGCCAACCTTTCTCTTTCTGGCTAGTTCCTTTCTTCTTCTACATGAGGCACCTTCTTGTCAGCTCATCTCCCAAGGATCAGGCTGCAGAATCTCTAGGAGGGCAATCTATAAAGTGTTCCGAAAGAATGATTCATTTCAGGCTCACAGATGAAGGAGAGGGAATGAGGGAATGCTCACCAAATTACTGAACCACCAGGTCTGAACACAATTTGTTCAGAACACGTTTAAGAGGTTCCTTTTTTGTTTTTTTAATCCGCTGGTGCTGTGGTCAGAATAAATCACATTTTTACCAAAAGCGCATTCTAGTGACTTGCTCCTTTATTTGCTCCCCATCCTGCTTCAGTGTGATTAACAAAATCATGTTGACTCTTCAGGATCAGCCTTTAAACAATCGCTAGTTAGAGTGCCACCGAGGTCCTGTGAGAGGAAATGTTTTTCTGCTGATGAAGCCCTGTCATATCAAATTTCACTTGAGACCTGAGAAGCAGAAACCCACTTATTGCAGGGGTTAAATGCAAGCTCGCAGTATTTACACCTTTCTACCTGCTAACTCTTTGAGTTTGAAGGTCAAATGACTATCAAGATTTTCTATAAGCAATCTGCCGAGACGAAAGCAACAAGTTGAAACTACAGCGCACTGAGTTTTATCAGAATAACAAACTATGAACACACCAGCATGGGCTGAATAGACTACAGTCAACACTGTGTTGTGGAAATTATGTTTACATATCGATCAACATCGGTAGTTAGGAATATCGGGATCGATTTGCAGGCAGGTAACAAATTAAAAGGAAAAAAAAAACAAAACAAAACGGTAAGTGCCTTAGTGTTTGGTTAAGCCACTGCTGCCAGAACAACTTTAATTTTCTCTGAATGTCACTCCATTCTTCCAGAATATATTCACTCATTTGATGATGGTGGAGAGCACTGTCAAACACAGCAGTGGAAAATCTCACTTGTTCAGATAGATTAATATCTGGCCACTGCCACTGTTAAGTTCATGTGATTCGCATCATTTTCAGAATCATTTAGTGCCCCCTCATTCCTTGTAACATTTGGCTATGTCCAGAGTCTCACAACACTTCTTAGATTGTTATTGTTTAGTCCACAGTGACTTCCGGAGACGATTTGTATTTTTACATTTAACCTGACCCTTCCTTCGACTTACCAACTGAGTTTGTCATCACAACTAAAAGGGGAAAATATTTAGTAATCAATAAATCTAATTTCTAGAAGACAGGGTTTAAACACTCAAAGCCACACACAAACACAAAATCCACAATAAGGTCCCCACTTTTCCTTTTTCTTCACATACCAAACCCAGGAGTGGCGACGATAGCAGAAAGGGCTGAGATAAAGTTCTGGACTGGATGATACTGCTGTCATCATCTTGATTGCCGGTGGGATCAAAACTCAAATCCGACTATTTGCTCTTCTCTGAAAAGCAATAACTTACTTGATTTGATTCATTGATGATGAAGATGAAAGACTGGTGTTAGCAAGCCAATCTTTTTAAGATGTGTCTGGCACACAGATGTACTGTAGCATCCTGGAATCTCAAAGTGGACCATCACAGGACTGTTTCAGAAACTTGTCAGGATAATCTCTACATCTGCTACTTCAATGCTACCCTCATGTTCAGTGAAGCAGCAGGTGGTAGCATCTCAGAAAATCACTCTCCCGTGTTCATTCCCATCGGCACATCAGCAATTTTCAGTAGCCGAGTTGGAACAGAAAGTGGGTTTGAATTTAAAATTAATCCTCCTGTCATTCAGGAAACGGCAGAATATTTGCAGCGCTGCCAAAGCCTTTCCAAGTCCCCGCAATTAAAGACTAGCTCGTTGAAAAACAGACCAGACAAAACGCTGCAATCAGAATAAAATTAATTCCCTGTGTGACGACAATTTAACTCTCCCAACAGAGTGTAAGTTACAGCATGTGCTCAATGCCAGTTTTCCTTTCCAGAGCCATGTGGCACTCATCGCCGTGCTCCTTGTTCCACTGAAATTGATGCTATTCCTCTCGTCTCGTCTCACTTCAGGTTTGCTGTAGCACGTAAAGGTCACATTTCACGAATGATCTTGGCTCCCCTGGGCCCAAGCAGCCAAGGTATATATTTTCATGGCCCACCATAACAACTAATAAACAAACAGAGTTTCTTGCCAATGAGGACACTTTTCATTAACAACATTATTCCATTATTCCATTTTTTCAATGAATATAGTTCCAAGTAACAGAATTTTATTTGTGAGTTCACCAAATAGTCTCAAAAAAAGTTTCACTGTGTTAATCTCTCCACGTTTCTATATATTTAATGAAAGCTTTAATATAAACGAGAACAGTAACATCCACAAGATATCATGGGAGAATACATCAGTTGTTTTTGTGTGTGGCGCTACATCTATGTGGGCCTTCGACCACAACACCTGACTAACCTTAGCTTACTGTAAAATGAACGGCCCATCAACAGCCACACAGCAGTTTAAAACGAGCAAAGAATCAATTGAGCACTTCCTATTCAAATAATAGTCCAACAACAAAGTAATCACCTCCTCTGGGAACAACATGCAAAAGGATTCACGTTCCCGTTGGTTCTCTCCTCACATTACCCGTCCACTTCCCTCATAGGAGCCTGTGTGTCAAAGCAGCATCGTCTACCTCACCGTATGTGGTGATTGTACCTACATGGGCTCAGATTACGCAGCGCAACAGCGCACGGTATGAAGCTATAAGCACTACAGCAGCGTTTAGACACACAATCCTCAATTTTGAAAGCGGCACACACGACTGGAAAGCCAGCACTACTCGCTGATGTGTAGTTTGCCACATGATACTACACGTGTCAAGTAGCATTCAGCAAACAAAAACAACTGCAGCTGAATACAAAAAGTGTTTTTCCACTTGGATTGTGTGCCTACATTAAACAACGTGTGAAACTGCATACTGTAGCCACAAGTGGGTTTGAAAGCACTTGACTCGTGGCTCTGTGTGGTCGGCTACTCTTTGCTTTCAGACCTGGTACTTTTGCACTCAATTCAGGAAATGATTCTATGAGAGACTTTCTCTCAACAGAAAGAGAAATGGTTTCTATTTGATGAATTGCCCGGTGGATCAGATAGAATTTGAATTAAAAAATGATTAGTTTTGATGAGAATTAATAATGAAGAGGGCAATGCACAGGTCATTTTTCCTCATTAATCTGCCAACATAGTCAGCGTTCCCAACCAGTCATTAATCATTTAATGATAGTTGTTAGTCAATGCTCAGAGTAGGACTTGTTTGAGTCAGCTGTGTGACCTTTTGACTTTATAAACTCCCACAGTGAACATAGGATACAGTTCATTAACTAGAATTAATCACAGATATGTGGGACTGAGAGAAATGTGAAATGTAAAAGGTAAGAAGGAGATTTTTTTCCATGCAATGTGGACAGAAACCTCACACCCTTTTTGGATGACATACTTTGTATCAAAAAATCAGCAAAACGACTACAATGGTGGGTTTTTATGACCTGAGAATTGAACTTCTTTTGAGAGAGTAATCACATGCTATTTCTTTCTACCTGGTTCTTTGTTTTGGAGACAACCTGTAGGTCTTTGGAGAACAGCCCTGTTAGGATCTTCTCCCCATGCTGTATAAATGAAATAAATGAATAAAATACTCTGGTTTACCTCTGCCTTATCACAAAAATGTGATTTGTAATTTGTCAGTTCGTTTGAGGGAACATGTTACAAGCTAACACAAACAGACAAAAAACACTGTGTCATAGCTGGGAGACATTCTCCAGATGACTGGGTAAAAAAACTCACAGTTGGAATATGATTTAGTTAGGATCAGCACGCATGTAGTCACAAGAGTCAGGAGACAACTTTTCTTGAAACAAAAACAAGTAAAGATTGGATATATCACTTAGCCGGAGTGAACTGCATGCACACAAAAGCATGTACACACCCTTTAAAACACTCCTCCGCTGGGAAATTCTCCATACCAGCAGGAGAGAGAGGGGAGGGGGGGGGGGAGACAAAAAAGAGACAAGGGCACTGAGGTGAGAGACATTTCCATGGCAACCACATCTGTAAGCCTGACTTCACCAATGGGCTGTGACCTTATAGTGAGCCCAAGGAGCCTTCATAAATCTGAGGCAATGACTTGGCATGCAGTGCTTTAAGGATTAAAGTTTTACTGGATCAGATTTGTTGTGATTTCATCCCGTATAAAGAAATATATAAAAGTCACTTCATGAATTTAATTTACTTTCATTTAATAGCATGGTAGGTAGATAATGTGTTTTTCTGAACAGACCAAGGAGTTCATTTTATTCGTTGGAGCTATAGTTTCATTTTAGAATGTACATCTGTTTATTTTATTATTTTATTGATATATTATATTTCATCAATTATGTTTTGTGATGTATGGTTTCTGATTTTGTCTTTGACTACACATCACAATCAATGCATTTTATTTTAGTGTTGTATCTGTACTGTATTGTGTATTGTCTAAAAGCCCAACTGGCATCAGGAGTCAAATATTAGCAGTAGCTTTACTGAGGAGGACCAGTCTCAGTTGTTATTAACGGGATAAAAGGCTGAACTAAATGATCCGTCCTGCATTACAGTGGTTTACATAGACTCTCTGGCTCTGACCAACCTGATCATAATTTGTTTTTGCGTCAAGTGTGTGGGAGTTGTTCATTCATTCATTCATTCATTCATTCATTCATTCATCTTCAACCGCTTTATCTGTTTCTGTACTCAGATTGATGCAGTCGGGTTCGCCGTCTTTTTGCATCTTGTTGTCCCACTCTGGCATATTGCTGACAGAAATCCCTATAAATATCAAACATAAGAAAATATGCTTCACCAAACTACATGCTGCTATGTGGAAAGAATTACCAACCGTCCTTCTGCTGGTTTGCCACTGCACCATATTTATTCATATTCAAGTTGACTATTAGAGATTTCTTTTTTAAGTTATTGCTGAATCAGTGTGTATTTTAGAAGAAAAATGACTTCACTGTGTTAAGAGTTCTGTCACACACAAAAATTTTTAATGGTTAACTTTTTCATTTATATTTTTAGTATTCATCTGGAGGAATAAATGTATTTCCTAAGCCCTTTTAAATATCTGAGCAATTTGAGGAGTGAATGAAATCAATATTCAAGAGGTAATACACACTGATGTGGAAATTGGCTGCTTTCTTCACAGTTAGGGTATAATTCATGTTATGAGACTCTCCTCCTCTTACCACTGTCAAGTCAGTTAACGAAAGGAAAAATGATTTATAAAAAAAAAAAAAAAAAAAAAGCTACTGCTCAGCTTGCTGGCACTACCACTGCTGCTACAAATGCATGTCACGGCCAACCATCACCCGGGCATCGACCTGTGGGCTCTGTTTGTTCATGGCTCCCAACAGGGGGCCGCATTGATCTTCCTCCGCTCCCATTTTAGCTGTCTTTAGATTATGTTTGGCAGAGAGCAACATGAAACCTTTAGTCTCAATCTATTTTTTACTTCTTTGCAAATGAACGTTTTCTTAGTCGATATACAAAATGGTTGAGGGAATGTGCAACATATTAAGAAAACATATAAAGATAGATGAGTGCTGTTTCTTGGAGGCGATGCAGCTAAAAAAAAAAGCAAAACAAACAACTATTACAGTTCAATATTAGGGTTAAATCTTATTATTAGTAGAGAGATTATATTCCAGAGTTTGTCTCCTGTAGTGGAAGATCACTTGATCAGCCATTAAATACACACCAATGCACAAAACTAATACCACAAAGACCACCACAGTTGTCACCACAACTAGGTAACAGCATACAATTGAATTGAGTTGTCTTTGAGGCCCAGTCCGGGTTTGCCTCACCAAATATATACCATCTCGGCATGTGTGTGTTTGTGTGTTCATGTGCAGGTCTTCACACATTAGACATCAAGGAACTTTTTGTGCTCAACCATCTGTGCCTATGTAAGTCACTGCACACATGGCAATGTGTGTGCATCTATCAACGTGTGGCAGCGTGACGTAGTTACCAGCAAACATTACTGTGTGGTTGCCATGGCTGACAGTCTCAACAAAGCCAAGCTTCAAATAGCTTCCCATATCTCCTTCCTATCTCGTCTCCCCCTTTTTTTCCTTGAATGTCACTCTTTCTCCCCGTTATTGCTTTCCCTCTCTTAGGCATTCGGTCTACCTCTGTTCTACTTTTCCACCTGCCTTTCTTTTGTCAGCCCCCCCCCCAAATAAATAAATAAAAAGATCTAGTTTTCCCTCCTGCATTAAATGCTACACTATTTCTGTCTGTCTGTTTGGCCATTGTGTGCAGCTATACTTACCTGTGCCTATCTTTGTCTGTGACTGCGATGGATTTCCACCAGGGAGCTTTGCCTATTTTTTGAGTTTGAATCCAACAAATAATAATAAAATGGACCGCCTGGGATTTTGGATCGACCGTCTCCACTCTTTGAGATTTTGTTTATTCTGTCTGAACTAAATGGCACAACACAACAATATGGCACATAAACCTACTCTGCCATCTCCACATAATCCAAGTCAAATCCTGTTTTTGCTCTTTTACGACTCTCTATACCCATCCAGCCATCCAGCAGTCCTTTCGCCCATCTATCTATACACCCATCCATCCATTGTCTTAGTTGGAACTAGTTCCAGTATGTCTTTTAAGGCTATCATACAAACAACACATTCACACTTACATTCATATTTGCAGGCGATAAAGAGGTTTGATGATCTGCTGCAGTCTTACCACCAGCAAGCTGCCGGAGGCTGAGTGGTGCGATACTCTAATAACTGAAACACAGCCTCTTGCTTGTCTTTTAGAAATCTGGAACCACTGTGATAGCAAAACCTGCAACACGCTCAATTACTTCTCGTTTCAGCTATTGGCAGTGAGGCACACCTCTCAAAACGCCAAGACAAAAACTGCAGTGCTGTCCTCCTGAAATCTGCCTTCTCCTTCAGGAGTCCCCTGTGGTCCTTCAGTGTCCACTTGGGTTGCCACCACAGCAGGGGCCAATCACCTCCTAGCCACAATTACAAACTGCAAAATGCTCAATAGAAGCTTTATACTTTCAAAAGCTCTTGCAAGATGCAGAAACATCCTCCAGAGTTGAAGATCTTATATATACTGTCTGGTATATTGTACTTTCTGGTTTATGAAATTGCTTGGCACAAACAGGTAGAGAGGTAACACACAGATTACTGTGTTTTTGGATTATTATATTACTATTGTGTTACTATTGTGATCAACTGTGGTCTCCAGTTAAGAATGCAGCCCAGTGAAGATCCAGACAAAGATAACATTGGTGGAGGACGTCCTTGCTGGAGAGCACTGAAAGAAGAACATGGACAGAGGGCAGGCATTGATGCCACCTGACAGCTCTTGGAAAGGTTCAGATTAATAAAACATTTGCAGTAGTATACAAAGTGATTACAATCACTCTATTGTGAATATTTCTTTATATTTTTATAAGCAGTTAGAGAGTTTCCAGACCCAGTGGTTTGAGTAGTGACTCTACATTCCAGAGGGGGGGATCCAAAAGTTCCACGCTGCAGGTTTGAACTCGTCTAGGCATGAGGACACATTAGAAACCAACGGGCTATGGCCGAGCAGAAAGCCAGGCTCCCCTTGAGGTGCCAGATTATCCTGTGTCATGGGCCTGTGGCATCACTGTTAACACTTCCTCCTTCCAACAGGGGCCTTTCTTTCTGCACAGCCATTGTGTAGATTGGTCCCACAGAGCCTTTAAGGTATGAAAGTAGACACATTTCCACCCCCTGCATGTGCATGCACATTTAGGCAAACACTCACACACACTGTGTTGTCTGCAACCTGAGTCTTGGAATCAGATTCCAACACACACACACACACACACACACACACACACACACACATACACACACACACAGGCCTCACAATAAGTCTGAGAAGCATTGACAGAGAGCCACATAATTTATATGACACCAACACCACATGGGAGCAGATTCGAAGGAAACCTGCGTCATACTGGTTCACAAATGACAGAGAACAGTGGGTCTTTTAGCAGCATCAGCACACAGGAGAACAGGCCTCCTTTCTCCTCTACGCCCCATCCTCTGCCCCACTTATCCTCCGCCTCTCCATTTCTCATACTCATCGGGTGCTCCTCTGCTCTTCTCCTGGCTTCTTTCTGTCACTCACTCATCTCACTTTACCCTCCAGGATTTCTCCTGCTGGATTATTTAGGGTGAGTGCTTGCTGGTGGTGGAACTTTGCAGTGCAGTCGGGCAGAGGACAGGTGCCACTAGCAGCCAAAAGTTAGCAGTTATAGATTCAGAAACCTTCAACGATTGATCAAATAAGAAATATTACTGTTTTCTCATAATGCAGCATGACATACAAAATTCCCAACCATGTGGCAAATCAGCATTTAGACTTAATCATCCAGAAGAAAAAGGCAGCTTGTTATGTAGGCGCTGATGGAAAAATAATTTGAGAAGAGTAACAAAGGACAATGAAAACAATAAGATGAAATGAGATAATGAGTCGATAAAAAAAACAAAACAACAAAGCTTCAAACAAACAGAGAGACTAAACGCAGAACACACTGTAAGTTATGTAGGAGATCAAAGTGATGTTGGGACCAAAACAGGAACACCATAAGCAGGCGTACTACACACTGTCTTCTTAAACTCATGCAGTTGAGTCACTCACTGCAGAGCGACTGCAGAGCTGAACCACCTCTGGTCTGCCCTGCATTCATTTCACAGGACTGGCCCTGATAAATTATCAACAAGCACAGTCACAGTCACCACTCTGGCACTGACACTGCTGCCTAACCAGTTCAAATTCATATACATGCGGGCATATGCTAATGCACCACACTGCATCAGCCGACCGCACAGCTGAATGGGGCAGATTTCTAAACTCATTCCAAAGGTTCGCACCTAGTCGTCAAGGACTGCTTTGGTCTTGTTTCCTTTCAGAGTAACAGAACATCAACACGGACAGAATAACTGTCTCAGACTAATACTGACCAGGTTTCAATTGCATTCACACTAATTAATTCTAGTGGTGGTGTCGTTTCGATTTATACTAAAATAGCTTTTCAAACTGTCCATTTGTGTGTGATACACTCCGAAGCTATTTCAAAGCACAGCAACAGGAGTAGAAGATTAAAAGATTCATATCAATCATGATCTGCTTTTGAAACACCATGTCCATTTGACGATGCCATGGGCTCTGATGAATTCTCCCAACACACAGCCACACCACCTGTGGTGGCATTTAGTTTAGCACAAGAACAGCCACGCGACGAGACGGAAGTTATGCACCTAAATTCCATAAAGCAGTGCGATCTCAGGCAGACTCCCGTAAACAAAAAGTTATTTAAATGGCTATGACTGTGGAACTGCTCTGTTCTCTGTAGCGCCTAAGCTTTAGTGAGCCAGAGAGATAAAACAGATCTAAATTAACAACCCAAACAACTGAACTTCTGCCATGGGACTCATGGTGTGTGAGACTGTCAACACTGTTAATTAATAACCACATAACTCCAGTGCCAATACCTTCCATGCCTAAACAATACAAATCAAATGCTGTTCACCAATTGTGTGTTCCACTTGAGAAGAGAGAAGAGACACAGTCACAGAAGAAAATGACAGAATCATGACTGCTCACTCGTTTGTCACTCTCTCGTAAGAGTTCATGGCGCAGTTCGTTCACAGTTTGAAATTTCTCACGTGAGCGGACAGAGCTTAGGTTACAGCTTGACTGTCCAGCATGGCAAAGCAATGTCAGCAGGGCTGCATTGTATCTGGTGGTGATTTATGTACAAACAAATTAACACTCAGACACAGAAGAAACAAACAAACCTCACATCTCTGTGCAAACTGTCTGAACACTAAAGTTCATACATCAGCCACACCGGCATCTAATATGAAACTAAATATCTCTTTTAAAGCGAAACTCCCGTCCGTGATTCTTAAATGGTACACAATAATTAGTTTAATTGTGTGTTCATGGGTAGCAATAGGTTCTATTGATTTATTAAAAAAAAAAAAAAACTGAACAAAAAGGACTGCAAACTTAGTTCCACGTTTTAAAAAAAATGAACTATGAATGTGACCTAGTTCATTTTTATCAGTATGAACTGAACTTTGAGCTGGTTCTTTTAAAGTATGAGCTGGCACAACACTGCTCTCACCATCATAGTCATCAGGGTGTAGGCAGAGTCCTACCACTGAGTGTTCCTCTCCTCACTATGATTACTCCATATTGATTCCATATTAGTTTGGATATTAGTTTAGTTTTCCTGTGAGATGGAATCATCCAGTAGTTCTAAATGCAGCTGTTTTAAAACCACATCCAACCTGTGTGAGATCAATATCAATTATTTAAAGCTAGCACGGACTCATTTAGAAGCATATTTATACAGCATTTAAGAAGTTATGTCTTCATATGAAGTGGCATATTCAGAATACATTGCATGAGTCATTGCTACTGCAAATGACTGGCAGGTTTCTGAAGAGTTCATATTAATCAGAAAAGGCGGAGAGTCATCTCCACGATGGCGATGGAACAGAAGGAACATGGGCACCAGCACAGATGGCCTTTCTGTCTGCCATCTTCAAAGCTCACAAGATCCTCTTACATACTGTATTTTCTGGTATTTTTAAAGTAGAAATGTTTTTCCATCAACAAAGACAAAAAGCACGAGACAAGTTGAGCATCAGATAACCCCTCTGGGATATATTTAGGTGATGAAATGACAAGAGCAAACAAGAAAGTAATTAAAAGCAGATCTCTTTTCGTCTTCTCTCTGGCAGGAAGTGGATTTTTTTTCTTCATGTGACAGGATTATTTACCCAAAGAGCTTCAGAGCAGCATTTCCAGCTGTTCACAGCATTAGACACAAAGTCTTTGTTTCTTATTATGTCTTTCATTGTGCTTTGTCTGCTGTGCTTTAGATCAGCTCTTCAGAGGTTGGAAATCAGTGTTTAGTGTTTACTTCTTTTCACGTGCAGTGGGTTAGACAATGTTAAATGAAGTTTCATCTTGAGAAAGTCAGTTTAAGATGAAGACTTTTTGCCGGGGCTAAACACAAATCATCTAACGCATCATCACTGTCATCTTCACCATCATCTTCATCGTCCTCAAATTATTACTTTCATTGTCACCATTAGCCATCATTAGACCATTATGCCTGTTCAGAGTCACTGGCATTCATCATGTGAATCCTCATTTTCATCATCCCCCAACAGTCACTGCATGTTGATGAGCAAAATGTGTTGAAAGAATGCTGGCAGGGGCTCGGTGCTGTGCAGCGACTGCCAACAGGCAGGGCAGCACTCCACGGGGAGGCTTTTTGGGCGACACCCACTTCACACAGGTTCTGAGCAGACAGATCATCGTTAAACACACGGCAGAACAACATGCATGCACACACTTTTTGCTGCACATGTGGACAGTGGCCGACTAGATGGTGACGTTTGGGATCCTTCATGGGTAGATGGGAGAGATACGTTACAATAATATTTTACCTTAGAAAGAATTTCAAGAAAAGACTGAACTGTATGATTTGTGGACTCTTTCCCTTGCCACTAACAAAATAACCCCCCCCCCCCCCCCCCCCAGGAGGGTCAAAATATTTACAGATATCCTCTCCTGATACAGAGTTGTTTACAGCTCTGGAAAAGGATGTTTGCGCATGGCTGAAGTGGAGCAGAGAGGGAGTAAACACTGATATACAAGTAAATTACTCCAGTGATCCATTAGTAAGTAGTTTCTTTTCCAGTGGCTGGAAAAGAAACTAAATCATTTTCTTTTTTGTTAATGCCGTCGTCATGCTTTTCATGCCTGTACTATAAGAAGTAAGTGCCAGAGAGGCCGACAGGAAGCAGGAGATAGAAAAGGGAGTGACCTGCAGCAGTAGAAGTTTAATTGAACCCAGGACGACTTATATGACAATCTGATAATAAGTTCTATATTTCCCTCAGATATGTACATGAATAAATATAAATGCTTTCCAACCAAACTTTTTAACAAATTATCATCATTTCCTCAGATGATTTATCCAGTTTTAGATCATTTATGCAGATGTGAAAAAATTAGACATAAAACTTTAAAGATTTTGCTTCAAATAGCCAACTGTGATGGGTCATTCTGTTGTGATCCAATTACCTCGTTGCTGTGGAAACAGTAACTAAGGCTCTTTTGTTTGGATTTGAGGAACAAAGGCCAAACAAGCAGATAATGCAATTTCCTCTGATTATCTAAGAGTCAGAACATTGGTATTACGGGGGGACAGGAAATTATGTTTGTGTGTACGCGCGCGTGCACACGTGTGAGTGAGTGTGCGGCTTTGTCAAGAAAATTAATAACTTTGCAGGCAGACATGTCTGTGTTTGTCCAATCCAATCCAATTAATTTTCGATTAGCCTCCTGGATTTGTATCAGCAAGTTTGTAAATTTATTTTCCTCTTGATTGGCAGTACAGCTACCCAGCAAGTTTGTTGGTTGGTGTTAATGCACATTCACTTTCTCTGGAGGTGACATCATATATATTAGGAGTAAACTTAGGATACACACCTCCTTCAACTAAATATAATCAAATTATGTGTAAACCATCAAAAGAAATTTATTAACACATTCGTATTGAACATTTCTGTGGAAAAAATGAATCATCACGACTAAGCCCCGTCTCCTCAGCTAGTTTTACACAGTGATTTGCAACACACTACCACAAGAAACAGAGGAATGATTCAGATGATTGACTGGTTGTAGCTTGAGCTCAGCTCAGTGTTTGTGCAACGACAGGCTCAAGATTTGTTGGGAGTTTGGTTGAGATTTTCAGGATTTGCTCTTCCAACTCTGAAGCATCCTCACTTCAATGTTAGACAATTCCTCTATGTACTGGAGCTACATGATCCATGAGCCTGACTGTTTGTTTGTAATATCACAATAGATATATATGATCGATGTGGAACAAGAATGGAGTCACGCTATGAAAACAGACGGATACTTGCTCTGATTCATGATCTGAGGTATAAAAACAGACCTCCACATTTTTGAACTAAGAATAATACAATTTTTATTATAGACAGCTATTGCTGCATTTACAAGACAAATGTTCCTAAAACAAAAAGTGTCAAAACAGTGGGCAAGGCTAAGGCCAGCTGATTAGCATGTTTATTTTGGTAGAATAAAATAAGTGACGGAAATAGAAACAGCTTGCAAGACATTTGCAAGCAGAGGAATTAAATTTGATTCTGAACATATATTCTAAACTGGTGATTAAACAGCTGCACTTCCATATATTAGCTACAGCAGAGCTCAGTGACTGAAGTTCAGTTGTCATCACTTCTGCACCACAATGGTTGGTTGAAATTGCTTGGGGACATATTGTCAATTATTGTGGGGAGCAACAGGCCATGGGAACTTCTGTGCCTTCACATCAGTAATCATTAATCCAAAAGGACCCACAGTGCTGTTATGCTAGCAAAATGTTCTTGATATAAAACTTACCAAGGTATTAGAATCTGCCACACACTCACACACACTGAAGAGGTATGGCATTATATTGCTGGACATTATATCCAGTGAGGTAATACAGTAAGACAGGAATTTTAATTTAGGTACTTGTATGTCACTTGAATATTTCCATTTTATGCTTCTTTATACTTTGGCACTTACCCAATTTAAATTATTAATATAAAATATAAATAAATTATTATGCTGTATCACACTGAAGCTAGCCAACAGCAAATAAAATAGTCAAAATTTCCCTTTTACCAGCTGCACAGACACAATGACAACATCCCAACTGATTCTGTTTCCCAGGCAAACACAAAAACACTCAGACATGACGTTTGTCACAAGTGACACACTATGTCGCTTAATGATTTCCCCAAGGGGCCAGATGGTCACAAAAATGTCTGCGAACATAAATGGACCTATTAGTTCCCTCACCTTCCCCCTCATTATTCTCCACTCTAACTCCCCAGGGACAGCCAGAGTGTTTAGTGTTTGAAGGTGTTTTGAATTGTGTAACAAAGTCTCCTTATGTGACCAATCAGGACCAGCCCTGTCTGATTGTACACCTCACACATTGGTGTTGTTCTGTCTATGATTGCTGCTTATTTTGTCTCCCTTCATATCCTGGCAGGCTAGAGTTGGCATCCAGTTCAGTCCATTCATGTGTTTAAGACATCTTTACATTCTCACGCTCATCGTTAGATAATCGCCTTTCACATGGATTCTTTTGCTTAGTTGTATGTTTTATGTTGTACCGCACATCACTGACCTGAGCTGTCCATTTCATATATATAGTAACTGGAACATATATAAAATATATTATTTATGAAGGCAAAGAAATTGATAATGACAATAATGTTTATACCGTATGCATGAAATACAAATCAATATTCACATATAAAAGGTGGCATTAAAAGTAATAAACCATTAGAGATTATATAATTGTTATATAATTGAAATTGTAACGTTAAAACTTATTTTCTTTTATTAATGCATCCCGCCCCTCATTATAAAAATGAAAAATATTCATTTGCAAAAATCTATGGAAGAACAATATGGAAGGATCACATCAGATCAAAGTACTGAAATATCCTGCTCATAGGAAAGTGACTCAATCTTAATTTTATTTATTTGATAAGTTCACACCTAGTTAAAGCTCCTCACATAACCTTATCTTAAGTACTTAGCACAAATTGACACAAGTAATTACAGAAAATATGGAAATGCACCCAGAATACCTTACAAACGGTTTGTCACACAGCAAATACAGACAAACCATTAATCCTTTCAAACGGCACAACAGCATAGAGGATACTTGAATGAGTGTGTACGTTTATGTACCGAACACTCCTTAGCAATCTGTATTTGTAGTGAAACTGTGAAATATATGATTTCTATTTATTATGTAAACAGGACACTCGCTTTTAAGCAACAGCTGGCTAATGTGCTGCTTGCATCTATTATGCTTATACCAATCCATGTGAATGTCATTTGTTTACATAAAGGGCTGCACAAAGAGCCATAAAATAAATGTCAATTCTAAAGATTTGATTTAAATGACAAAGGTTCTAGTGAATTTGAAAAGAATGTTAACTGTGGACAGAATATTAAAATGCATAGAAAATATGGCGGTAAACTCAAGTTTAGAATTTATTTTGATAATAAGAAGCTTTTTATCATAAAAATTTCTGGATATAAGGGACGCAAACGTTGATCAGTAAACTGAAAAAGTTTATGTGAAATGTGAAATGTCAATAAGCGAAATAAGGCAACATAATAATAATAAAAAAGAAAACCAAAAATTGTCTAATTTGCAAATGGAATTCATACATTTTTGAAAACTGTGCAGTGAGTAAATACTTTTTGTAGGCCTCCGCTGTCATAATGCAAAAAGTAAAGTGTAAAGTATATTAAAACAAAACCAAAAAACAGAAAAATGCACATTGAAAGAAGCAGGGTTGAGGGCTAAGAAAAACAATTATGAGAAACAATACGACATGCTACTAATTGTGTTATTGCTGATGGACAGAATGCTGGCATTGTGATTTTGATGAAAAACTGTGTTTGCACGCTTTTCACTTTAATCTGTTAGACCTCAATAACATATCTGTGTCCAAATTAGCGCTGATTATGAAAGACAAAAAAAATCCCATCAACATCACCATCATACCTCTCAGAAAGCGATTATACACTTCATTGCATGGGTCAATTGGATTCCTTTCTATAATGATCCAGATTAATAGCCTGTACATCACATACACACCATACTATCTGAATCCCAGGTCGGGTGTTTTCATTGTCTGTTCGCTGGCTTAGCCCGTCGGCACTCGATGCACGGTCATTAACGGGCAGTAAATGACGTCGTAGTGTCCCACACACAACCTTAGCATATCCTCTGTTGGTTCCACAAGTAGTTTTTATTTGGTGATGCAATTTTAGTTTTACTAGATTTCAATAAATGACCCTTCATCATACATATCGTACACAAAATGATGTACTGGACTGTACGGGACTGCCAAGGAAAGCACAAGCTAACTATGAATAGGTAAAGGCCTTTTTTTTTTTTTTTTTTTTCTTTCCCCCTCAAGTAGTTCAAGTAGACACTCCATTCTCATGAGTGGCATCAAAAGCAGTGGATAATTTGCAAAGCAAATCATGGCAAAGCAAGCCAATTCCTCCCATTGGGCACGGGCACGTGTGCACGTGTGTTTAGTTCATGTTCCTCATTTATTAAAAGAGAAAAAGCGTTTTAATGTTTGAGCACTGATGATGTGTGATTCGCTGACACAGTAAATATAAGGAATGAACATATTTGCATTTTTCTTCTTTTGATTTTCCAAAAACATGCACAGTTGATTGGGTCACAGCTATAAACCTATGTTATTGAAATGAAATATTTAGGCTTTCTATCATTGCAAACCCACAACCCATGTGCAGTATACGTCCTAAATTGGATGTCAGCGGGCTAAACACGGATTATATATCCTATTTTATATATAGGATGCAGTTTTGTGGGGATTATATCACATTGAAGCAAATTTTTTAAGGTTAATTCAGAGCTAACAGAGGGAAAACACAGCAAGATTACATGAAATGTCCTCTTAGCTCCACTGCAAAGTCACAGTCACATTTTCAATGCGTTTGAAAATGTCAATGTTTCTGAAAGTCTCTCAGGGTATGAGTGACATCCCAAAAAAAAAAAAAACAAGGGGAAACATAGACAGGCATTTATCAGTGAAATCCTCCCACATAATCATGCTAGCGGGCTTGTTCCAAATGGAAGTTTTTTTGTTTTTTTTTTTGGAAATCTGGTGGTACATCAGTGGCGTAGTGCATAACGTGCGCACACCATGAAAAGGATGCTAAAAGGTTCTCACTGGCGATGATGGTTAAGTTCCAGCTGGTGTCATTTGCTCTCTCGCTCCCATTTCCTGTCATTGTTTGAGCTGTCCTAGCCAGAAAGCCTACAAAAATGTAATCTCTGAATCAGATATTGTTTTGTTTTGTTGAACTTGAGGTTTGGGAAATTTCAAATTTGGTTTTACTTCCTCTACAGCATGTGCGTTTGTGCTGGCAATCAGAAATTACCTTGTGAGGATGAGTGAATATTGTACACAGCATGCATCTGAGGGAGAACAGAACAAAAAAATAAATCAGACGTTTCCTTTGAATTAGTCATGACTACAACGCAGTCTGCACTCTGCTGCCACGGACACATGGACGGCAGTTGAATAAAGAGGGAGTCAACCGCAAGAAAATACCAGGCTGGGAAAAAATACTGTCGGGAGCAATGTGCATGACAAGAAGTGACAGGAGGAGGAGGCAGAAGGTCATTAGGAGATAAGAGAGGGAAAAGAAGATAAAGATGGATTCACTTATGCCAATAAACTGTGACAGGATGAACACACAGGGACACAAACACAACAGGGTTCTGTACTGGAGACATCAAATACACAAAAGAGAAATCACATTAGAAAGCATACACACACAATGGGCAATTGTTTCACGACAGTCGTGACACAAATGAATTTGGGATGTATTTACTTTTTGGCATTTCAAAAGTGGAGCAAAGCAATCAGTGCGCCAGGTGCGTGGTTCAAAAGGGTTGCAGTGAGTCCAGCCTCAGCACGAGCACAGTGCAGCAGTTTTTCCTGATCTGATGTCTACATATATGGTGAAACCACTTTCAGTCTTCAGCTCATTCAAAAAGCATAGTGGACACAGTGGAAGATGCAGGCGGTGTTTAGTTGTGAGATGTGGAGCTACATCTACTAAATCAAAGAACTGAATACATTTTGGGTCCTCTTCAACATTATACACAATTTTGCTTAACTTAGACCTCTGAGCCTCATTTGTGGACAATTTTCTCTGTCATCTTGTTGTTGTTGCCAAAGCAAATTACAGTGATCGACTTCCACCAACACACATACCAAATAAAAGCTGGAGGTAAAATTTTGGCTACCGAAGTCAACAAAATTGAGAGGAAACTTTCGTTGTTCTCCATGGATTTCATTTATGCATACACCACAGTGCTTGTATTCATTTCTATTGTCCACTGCTTTGTCGTTTGATCAGTGTTTCACAGCTTGACCGTGGTCCTGCACAATTGACCCTCAAATGCCAGGCTCACTGGTTCATGGAATAATTTGAAAGGCTGCATATGAGAACAGAAACAAAGGATGGGAGGATGCGTGAAAGATGTGACATTAATGAGCTAATGGGTATTCTAACAAGGCAAGAAGACGGAGATAAGGTCTGACGCACATAAACACATGCAGAGAGGAAAACGATAGAACAGAACAGAGTCAGGCAAAAGTTCCTGAAAAGAATTTACAGAGTTACTTCAGTCTAACTAATAACTCAACATTTATTGCAGCTTAAGGAATGATTCACTTCCAATTTAAGGCTGCAAAAGATTCTCTTAGCATGCATACAGTATCACTGTTAGCTTGTCCAATTTTTTTCCTCATAGTTTTTTCCTAATGGACATTTAAAACAATAGTGTCTGCATCCTCTGCAAAAACATTATGGCTTTTCTAGGCCGGATTGTCTGAAATATAATATATTGTCTGAATATTATGGCTGGAGTATATATATATACACTCCAGCCAGCCACTTGTCGTGCCGATTACATTTTTGGTGATGGTTTTGGCCTTTTGTGTGTGTGATCACCTTACCCAAAATAACTACTCTATGAAGTTACAAATAAATTTTTTAAATCTACATTTTCCTCCCTAGCATCACTCTATGAACACTTCTTTGTGTGTGTTTGTCTCCATGGACCGTATACCTCTATAAGAGTGTATGACATGCATTCATGTGAGTATTTCCACTGCACCATCTGGAATGTTTTCCTGTACGTAGTCTCTCCCACATGCAGTGGCATGTGGGAGAGTTATGATGTTCCCATCAAAGCCTACAGTAGACAGAAAGGACCCTTGCTGGCGCTACTGATCTGGCCTCACCCATCCACACAGTCCACAGATCCACTTTAGAGATCTCTGGCTAAAAGTTTGACGATTCTTTATAGTGCTTCATTATAGACTGGTCTGTTTGGTGGAATTGGCTGTGCAGAATCAACCGTATCTCTGTATATTCAGTTTCAAACGATCAGTGAACTGACTGCAAGGCTCCCTGCCAACTGCACATTTTTTCATCTGTTGGTATTGGATAGACCCATGTGGCACAGTGGTTAGCGCCCACAATAAGAAGGTTGCAGGTTCGGTTCCCAGCCTGTCGCCTTTCTGTGTGGAGTTTGCATGTTCTCCCCGTGTCTGTGTGTGTTTCCTCCCACCGACACATCATGTTGGTCTCTGTCTGTCTGTGTGTTGGCCCTGTGATGGATTGGTGGCCTGTCTAGGGAGACCCCGCCCTGACCCAGAGTGAGCTGGGATTGGCTCCAGCACCCCCCGCGACCTGGAAATAGAAACGCGGCAGGAGATGGATGGAGATGATTTGTCCTTCCTCAGACCATTGAGGCTGATAATTTTGGTGATAACACAATTTTATATGTTTTCCACTGTGAACAAAAGCCAAATGTTAGCAGGTCATTTTTGCAAGACATTTCTTTCAGAATGACATAATGATATCAGGGTGGTGCCAGAGGAAAAGTCACTATCTCCAGACTCACTGCAATTAATGTTATGGACACTATGAACATCTAGACAAATTTTTAACACAGTCCATTGATATAGCAGTTGAGCCTTTTTTTTTTTTTAAGAAATAAACAGAAATAAATTATTACAAGGAATATATGCTGTGCATGTTTCATTAGTGTCTTCCCTTTCCTTTCTTTTTTCTAATTTCAATCTTTCTTCTTTTCGTTTTTTGTAAAATTCATTTTTTTTATAGAAGTAGATTAAAAAAGGCTCAGAAAATGCACAGCCTTCATCTTTGTGTCTCCCCTTGTTGTATTTACGATGAACCAGATCTGTGAATGTGTAATTTATTGCTGCTATTTTTAGTAAAGCAAATATTATTCCAGGAGCTTGCCAGACTTCTTTTTGTAGCCTAGAAAAGTGGGAGCTGTAATTTATGTTCACATGAATCCTCCCACAGTCCAATAAATTTATATTAGCTTGACTCTATTGTGGATGGGTGGGGATGCTGTTTGTCTCTACATCTCAGCCCTGTGACAGACTGGTCATTATTCCAGTGTGTACCCAGGTGGTGAAGATGGGAGGATGGATGTTTGGCTTAGCAACAGTACAAAAATCTAAACAAAATGATTTCAAATTGTTGTGTTCTCATAGAGAATGGTGCAGCACATAGATACATGATTGCTCAATTTGATATTCTCTGTCCTTCCTCTATTACCAGAAAAAGAAAAAAGAAAAAAAAATAAATAAATAAAAATCACACGAAGCTGCAGTGGTTAGAAGACAGCTAACCATTCCAGTCCCTCATGTTCTCAGGGCACCAGGGTCATTAAAGAAGTTAGATGAGTATATGAAAAGGCCTCTCACAGTTTGCATGTGTATAAATCAATGTGACACTAACTAAACAAGCACTGCTGGAGAGCCGGGATAATGAACAGAGATGGACTGGAGGCAAACTGGGTCTTAATCGTTAGACAGACACGATGGAGAGTGGGAGGGGAGAGGGCAGTTTGAAAACAACATGAAAGGAAGACAGAATCTAGGCAGATGTGTTAGACAGATCAGACTGGGGCTGTTATTGTTTCTCAACATTTAATTCTAATAAAAACCTTTTAGGGTATAGACAGCTTCGAACAGTGTTTAGAATACGTCCAACATGCCATCTGGTGTCATGGGAGTTAACAGCCAGTAACAGTCCGTTACTGTGTAAGGAGTCTTTTGCTTCTGCTGGCTGTGAAAAACATGCTTCACGACACAGAAATTCAGAGGCAGCAGAATTTTCCAGCCGTTCCCAACTGACACATGAATATCGCCACAAATGATTCTCTGCAGAGACTAAAAGTTTAGGATCTGTCAGGAGCAAATTTGAGACTAGGGTGATTCCATAGCCACTAGGTGCAAAATATGCACCAGAGACAGATACAGCATGAGAGAGCGTGCCAATATTTCAAAGCCAACATGCCGACATGAATACAAAAATTGATCACATACACAGACACATATCAGATCCCTGCAGATTGGCCAAACAGACAAATGGTTAGTTGGCCGCTAATAAACTGCTCCGAAATTGTCTCTCTCCTATTTGTGGTCATCTGACAAAACTGGTTTGATGCAAACGGTAACATACACAAAAATAAAGCAGCTAAATGTGTAGGTGAATAGCATATGCTCTAAAGTATTTCCAGGAGTTTGGTGAAAAAAAAACAACAAAAAAAAACAAACCAAAGTTCTTGTCGTAAACTCAGAGATACTGTAAATGATTTGCATATTTCATTATTCCAACCAAAACGACCACAGTAAGAATGTATAAAATCCAATACATGTATTATTTCCTAACACACTCAAACAACTCAAACAACTAAAACTAAACCATTCTGCATCTCTACGTGGCTAATTTCATTCACACCGATGCCCATGCAAACATGCACAAACATGCAGAGCTTCTCCCACTGCCTATCAGAACATGTGTGGGCGATGGGTTCCCCGTAGGCCAGTGGTGACAATGAGTGAAGTAGACAGAGCACATGTACACGGACAGAAATCACAGGCACAAACAGACATAACGAGCAGAAATGTGCGAATGTATGAAAAAAATCTTGATTGTCTTCCAGCAGCACAAAGAAACTCATTGTACAGGATTGTTGTGATTCGGACCAGGTACAAAGGAGCAAGATAGTTAACAGAATTGTTAACTAGAGTTGAAATTCAGTTCATCTCCTGTCCAAATCATGTAATTAACAATCTGATCTGGAATTCCTTAAAAGCAAATGATTCCCCTCAAATAGTATTGTGTTACAGATTTCTTGTTTCAGACAGTCTATCCTTGGGATTGTAACTCAATTTTTGAGCTGCATGTTTTCATAGCAAAGGCCCGAGGTGCAAACCCCAACTACAACGCAAACCAGTGGTACTCTTGTGCCAGTCGCAACCCTGGATAAGTGTGGAGGTTTGGGACAGCAAAGGCATCAGATGTAAAAAAATGCTCGTACTGACCCCGAATACAGAAAAGCGTAAAGAAGAACAAGAAGAAAAAAAAAAGGGGGGGGGGGGGGGGGGGGGGGGGGGGGGGGGGTGAAGAATTGTCAAATGCCTGCCCACCCAGCACTTTTTTCCCCAAGCTATGGGATTGCTGTTACAAGTGTGACTTTATCAAAAGGATTACCACCACACACACACACTCAGGAATAAACAACTTAAAACCTTCAAGATTTCAACTAGTAAGGTAATTTACCTTGACGGAAGTCAAAGAAAAAAAAATGAAAAAATAAAAAATAAAAGGACATAGTCAACAAGCACAATTGTATACAGTTATAGATCTGAACACCATCAATGTCTAATTTTTCACAACTTCTATACACTGTCTAAAAAAATTATCAAACGAAGGGCGCAATGTAACACCTCAGAATTATTTATTAATTTTGTATTTCTTTCTACAAATTTAACAGGATGATCACGAATCAGAAACAACTTTCTATAGTTTCTGCAACAAATTCAGTTCCCTCCTGCAGCTAGTTTGCATTCATTTCACAAGATAAAGCAGAGCGCAGCTCCGCCTCGCTTCCGCGCCATTGCACATTGTCACCTCAGAAAAAATGATGTTGCCACAATTCTTTCCAGTCAGTATGACAGACAGCAATCTACTGTAGTGCCGAGTAATCCCCACTTCTTTTCTTCTGTTTAGAGCAGGCAGAAAGGGAAAAAAGCAAAAAAAGAAATTTTTTTTTTTTTTTTTTTATGCTCATACAAATGGAGCTTCAGACTGCATGTTATTAATAAATGCTAATGGGCCCAGAGAAACATGTAAAGCTGCTTCTTCCACATACAGTCACAATCCCATACACATTTCACCCATGTGTTTTATTTAACAAGAAGAGAAGGAGGTAGCTGTTGATGGCAAAATCCAGTTATAGTTCTTTTGTAGCCGCCCTGAGTAGAATAGTATGAAGAAATGCATGATCCATACACATTTAAGACCATGGCATAAATTACATTACAAATCACTTGACAGGATGGCAAGAGAGAGCTAGCGAATGGGGTTGTAGAAAGACAAGCATGTGGAGGAATAGGGGAAAGAGGAAAAGGAAAGAGCACCTAATGTGATGAAGACAAATAGGTTTTCTAACATTCTCTGAGTGTTCGTGTTTAAGGCCACATGTTTTCCAGAAACCCCCAGGCAGCTGGCAGCATGTCTGCATTGGAAACGAATGTGGATTCATGTAATACATAAACTAATGGCTGTGCAGCTGTCAGATAAATCTATCTCTATATCGAAACATATTGAATAAAGATAATTTAGCCAAGTATTTCATATTAAGATAAATGACTCCCTGTAATGTGAAAAGGCTGCTGAGAATCCCATTGCAGTAAGCGTTTTCAGATTTTTTTGTTAGTTTATTTTTGTGAATATTTAGAAAAGGAAAAAAAAAAAAGGTAGGGGGTTGACATTCTTTAAAAATGAGAAAAGAGGAACTCTCTATTCACTTTACGCATAATGCCAACTTAGAAAAGATATGTACATTAGAAAAAAGCTGTGAGGATAGTGTGTAAGGCTGGATAGGGTCCTGGTAGGCTCTCCCAAGGCAAGTTGGTCTCAGGCAAGGGGCCAGAAGAACAACGGTTCAAAAATCCCCTATATTTCCAAAGCAAGAGCTGTGTGCGGATACTCGGCAGCAAGTCCAACTTGTTTCCAGGCTGTGCCTTGTGTCCAATTCTGTTTGTGATATTCATGGACACAATTTCAAGGTGCAGCTGTGGTGAGGAGGGGTTGCAGGTCAGTAGCTGAAGGGTCACATCATTGCTCTTTGCTGATGATGTGGTCCTTTACCATCAGACTTAGATCCATAACGCTCACTGGATTGGTTTGCAGCTGAGTGTGAAGCAGCAGGAATGAGGAGCAACGCCTCTAAACCTGAGGCCATGGCTCTCAGTAAGAAACCGATGGATTGCTGACTCCAGTTGGGGAATGAGTCCTTGCCCCAAGTAAAGGGGTTCAATTATCTCGAGGTTCACGAGTGAAGGAACTCTGGAGCGTGAGATTGACCGGAGAAGCAGGGCTGTTGGCGCAGCGCTGCATTTGCTGTACTGCACTGTTGTCACGAAAAGGGAGCTGAACCAGAAGGCAAAGCTCTTGATCACTCTTCGTTCCTACCCTCACCTATGGTCAAATGCAAGTGGCCGAAATGGATTTGCACCACAGGGCGGCTGGGATCTCGCTTAGAGATATGGTGAGAAGCTCAGTCATCCAGGATTGATAGGAGTAGAGCCGCAGCTCCTTTCTGTGGAAAGGAGCCTTTTGATGTGGTTGGGGTTAGATAGAGATGCCACCAGGGTGTTCAACTGGGAGGAGAGCTCGGGGCAGACCCAGGACCAGGTGCAGAGATTATATACTGTATATCCTCACTAGCCTGGAGCACCTCAAGATCCCCCAGTCAGAGTTAGCCGAGGTTGCCGGGGAAAAAGAAGCCTGCCTACATCCAGGGCAAGTATTGTAATTATCATCCAGTTATGAAATGAACATGAATGATCTGAGATATTAATAAGCCAAGTGTGTTACCCACTGCAGCGTGGAAAAAGAGGTGTGAAACCTGTCACCTGTCGCAGGATTTCATCACTTTAAACCCAAATCCCAGCTGAGAAATTCATGCCCAAAAATGTTCACATGCACAGACATGTACACACATTCATAGCACTGAGCACTCTACTCCCATTTGCCCATCCATAATAGTTAACTTTCAGCTTGGCTGGTTCAGTACAGGGAGACAGAAGACAGCTATGGAGGGTGCTGAACCAAGTTATGCAGTATAAAAGAATAAAATGGAAGGAGACAGCAGTTGATTTCAGAGGTCTGCACCACCACTGAAGGAGTGATGCACGCTTGTAAGGAGGTAGATTTATTATTATTATTATTATTATTTGCATACAAGTAACTCATTTGAGACTCATTTGAGAGATGTTACGGACAGTTGTTTATTCCTTCCTATCACATATGACGGTTTCCACTTTCACAAGCCTCACAGCATGATGAAAACAAACTATCCCTTTCCCACCACCATCTGATGTGAACAAATTCAACTGGTAGCTGTTTTCATGATGGATAAGAGTCACCTTGAAGCTTCCCTCATCAAATAACAGCAGCTCTTTTCTTGCCTCTAATCCATGCATTGCATAACATAGTGGGCCCTCCCTTCAGTTCTAGTATAATGCCTAAATGCTGGAAAGAAAAACTCTGGGGATGGGGGATGGGGAGATAAAATGATGCCAAAAAGATGGATATCAAGATTAATACAAGAACATATGACTTCATTATTTACTTTTTAGAGACTATAATCTATAATCTTGTCTAATGACACTTTCAGTCCTTCAGACTTTCAACTTCTTCATGGAAAGGTGTGAAATAAATAGCATCATCGTGTGATATTGCCATACTGTATATTTATATATTTATTATATTTATGTGGAGCTTGTGTTGTGCGGACATCCATCGGTTCATGGGGGTTGGGAACCAAAAAGGTTAAGAACAACCAGGTTACATAATGAGCCGAACACTCCCTCCCCATCATTGCAGTCATTTAAAACAAGGACTGATTTGAAAAACGCACACGCACACAAATATCACCCAGGTACACAGGCAGAGGTACACTTGATTAAAACACAGGACAAAAGAATGTGCTGAATGTGATTTTATCCTATTATGCAATTGTTGTAATTCATTTGATAATGTCTAGCTTTACATTTCTAACTACCACAGAAAAAACTAATGAATAATTTGGGCACATTTAAACGCTTTTTGCAGATATCAAACAAATGCTTCCGAAAATCTGTTCTTGGCACAAATTTGGTTCATAAGGGCAAAACCTAGTGGCCTAGTGGCCAAGATTCCAACACAGTTGCAGAACATTATGCAATCAGTGGACATACACACACACACACACACACGCACATAAAAAGTGAAGGCCCTGTTGAAAATGGAGAAAAGTCTTTACACACAAGAGATGAAAGTGCTGCGGATGATGCACATCTATAATAAAGTATCAAAATGATAGCATGATTGATGCTTGAGCCATTTGCTTTGTGATGAAAAGATTTCTGTTTTGTGTCTTTGTCTCCCTGTCTCTTACTCAAGTGAGCAGTTGGCGTAAACACATTGGCTGCAGCCAGACAATTATCATGTCAAGCCTTCTCTGATTCACACAAAGATGACTTTGGGTGAGTCACAGAGCCAAGTGGAGAAAGGCGCAAATCAATACCAGACAGAGTTGGATGAACTAGTATCCCAAGATGGACATTTAGCCTGACATTAAAGCTGAAGTAAATAGCCCTCCATCTCCAGTGAAGGCTATTTATTTGTGCCAGGGCTGACTCCACTGTGTTAAATAAGCATTTCTGTTTATCAGTTTCCTTCTGCATTTTATCGCCTCCACTTCATCCATCCTTTTAACCTTCCTAGGGTTACCCCCTCCCCTAAACGCATCTGATGAACATCGGCATACAGGAGAAGGCAAAGTTCAACACAGTCCTGTTTCCTGACGCAGCTGTGGCCAAAAACAGCCTTAAGTGCTTAACACTTCACAGATATGTAGGTGTGATAATCCTTGGTCTGTTATGTAACGTTTAACAGTTAAACGCAGAACATTTATTTGAAAGATTTAATCCCCGTCAACATTTTGTCAGTCTGTTTTTTCTGTTTTCCCTCCTCTCCCTTATTCCCACTCCCATGGCAGTCGTTTGCTTCTGTCCAGTCTTGCCCTCGCCCCCTTAATGTGCTTTATGTGTGAGTGGAAAACTGAAGAGCCATCAAACATTTACATCTTGTGGTGCTTCGGAGTGCGGAGAAAGGCAGTGGGGAGAGACAGAGAGGGAAAAGGATATGATGCCTATAAAAGAGGACAAAAAAAGGAGGCAGTCATATAAAGAAAGATGCCAACAGTAAGACTGAAACTGTCTGAACAGACACACACAAACAAAGAGAGTGTAAAAGGCAGAGAGAGACGAGAGAACAGCTGAGCTGCTCAAACAAAAGGATCATTGTCTGAGTGCCAATAGGTCAGGAGTTCACCAGCCACTGGTCCGCAACAGTGCCAAGTAATGCTACCGTGAGTAATAGCAAGAATGGAATGTATAATTGATTACACAAGGGTCTGGAAAGCTTCCTTATATTCTAGGTTCAAGAGATTTTCATTTGAAGTCTCTGAACACATCATGAGAAAGCTTGAGACATGCGGGACTGTAAACCTACTGGGAAGAATTTTTAATACAATCATTTTGAAATGACACAGCACACTTTCCTAAGTCTGCGAGGGGAAAACGTTTGAGGTTAGTGTGTTGAAAACAAATAATACTCCTTTGAAATTTTCCCAATATGGATCAAAGTTTTGTATTTGACAAGATGGAGATGATGCTTTCTAAACCACTGTTTTCCCATCCATGAAGATCATTTTACTATTACAAATGAGAGTACAAAAGCAAAATTTTTTTAATCATGTGACGATATGATGGTTTAAGTCTGTTACATTGGAAGACTTTGTATAAATACTTCAGTAGAGTGGAAAGGAAATGCTGAACACATCCCTGATTAAAGGTCACCCACCTTCCTGTGGTGAAATTAGAGGTCATGTTTCTGGTCAGCTGGGAATGGGTGAATTTAAGTCTAATATTCTCACTCTTTTACGGCTGCTCTCGGTCTCTTCCCAACTCCTGACTGAAATAACTCTTCAACTGCTTAAGACTCCACAAACATCAACTAACTTCTATTGGATGTACAGGACAGTCTGGTACGGTGCAGTGTTCAGTGGTGACCAATGCTAAATTATGGAAAATGTATAAAAACGTGATTACCACAGCACAGGTGAAGATAAAAACTACACAAGAGAGAGTCCGTGACCAGTAATAAACCAGGGCTCTGGGGGGATTTTATTGTAGAAGGCTGATATTTCAGGATAGTCTGTGGTGAATTAATGACCTGGGAGTATGACAATTAATCTTGTAATTCATTTGATTACTTATCTATATGCATGTATGCTTGCCTGATTAAAAATCAGCAGGAAAAATAAAAACATGTTCATAACAGTCGCTGTCGGCTGGCGCCATTAAATCCTTCAATTTCCCCTCAGACCTACATGCCATGTCCAACCCTCCGGACACACTCTTTCAGCTTTTTTATTTATTTTTTTATTTTTTTACCCTGAACATTAAAGTGAGGGAGCAGTGTCTCACTCAAGGACACTTTGTCACAAACATGGCTGTTAATGGGCTGGACAGGCAGTTAATAGCTGTAATGGCTGTCATCATGTTCCTGGATCAAGTCCATATTCTGTGAGAATGCGAGAGCAAACAAGGGAGAGGACACAACTGACATCTTTAATGATCATCTAAATTAAACGATTTTCCTTGTTTTTCTCCTAGCATGCGCACCCCCAACCTTGTACAGAAATAGGCCATACAATGAGAAGAGAGGGAGAGAGATAAACAGACATGAGACCCAATCTCTAAGGAGAGAGCCAGACAGGAGGAGCAAGAGGGGCGGTAAAGAAAACATCAGCAAATATACTATACATTTAAACAAAACGCCTCATATGTACCCACATTAGGATACATGCACACAGTTGAGACTTCTTACATGTAAGACAAATGCACGGAAGAACGCACATATTTGCATTTTATCTTTTTCCATCAAGTAAACAGCATAGCATTTCGACACCATACAGGAGAAGATTCATATCCTACACCGTACAAGCAGCAACAAGCCCGCTTCATCATTTTACCAATATTTGCATACAAGTAACTCATCTGAGACTCATTTGAGAGATGTTACGGACAGTTGTTTATTCCTTCCTATCACATATGACGGTTTCCACTTTCACAAGCCTCACAGCATGATGAAAACAAACTATCCCTTTCCCACCACCATCTGATGTGAACAAATTCAACTGGTAGCTGTTTTCATGATGGATAAGAGTCACCTTGAAGCTTCCCTCGTCAAATAACAGCAGCTCTTTTCTTGCCTCTAATCCATGCATTGCATAACATAGTGGGCCCTCCCTTCAGTTCTAGTATAATGCCTAAATGCTGGAAAGAAAAACTCTGGGGATGGGGGATGGGGAGATAAAATGATGCCAAAAAGATGGATATCAAGATTAATACAAGAACATATGACTTCATTATTTATTTTTTAGAGACTATAATCTATAATCTTGTCTAATGACACTTTCAGTCCTTCAGACTTTCAACTTCTTCTTGGAAAGGTGTGAAATAAATAGCATCATTGTGAATGACACAACAAAAACCATATTGTGTGATATTGTCATACTGTATATTTATATATTTATTGTATTTATGTGGAGCTTGTGTTGTGCGGACATCCATCGGTTCATGGGGGTTGGGAACCAAAAAGGTTAAGAACAACCAGGTTACATAATGAGCCGAACACTCCCTCCCCATCATTGCAGTCATTTAAAACAAGGACTGATTTGAACAACGCGCACGCACACAAATATCACCCAGGTACACAGGCAGAGGTACACTTGATTAAAACACAGGACAAAAGAATGTGCTGAATGTGATTTTATCCTATTATGCAATTGTCCCACCCAGTCACAAATCAACAGACAGCAGCCCAGTCATATTTTTTGAGTTCACCTCTCAGACACTTTTCATTAAATTGTTTTACTGATAAGGGATAACATTTTTCCAAACTAATTTTTTCAGTTTCCCTTGAACTTTTTTTCAATCTTTCCCCACTTTTTCCTGTACCTTTTATCTCTATATGTCTTTGTCCTCTGTCAGTTTAGCCCCATTCTGTCTCTGCTGTACCGTCATATCTTCCTCCACTTTTAGTCAGTTCAGTTAGCACATCTCTTGAACACAGGAACCCCTTTTTTACCCCGCTTCCTCTACCTTATTTTCTCATCTTCCACCCCGCCCCACGCCTTACCAGGTATGAGCTACAGTGAAGCGTCGCCTTTGACGGATGCTCTTGTTGACCATAAGCTTGCGGAACAGCCGAGGTGAGCCTCTTGGGGACAGTTTTGGAGATGTGGCACCTCTCCTCCCACCACCCACACCTGGCATCTTGGGAGGCTCCAGCTCCAGGTGCATGTGCTCCTTGAATGTCCGAATGCAGGAGTCCATCTCCACGCTAAGCTCATTGGACGACATTCCTGCAGGCTGGGATCAGTTCGGTGTAGCAGGCTTTTATTCCTCTATCAAATTCCTACCAGTCTGTCATGTATGGCTAATTTGTGTCTTATCCAGGCACAGAGATGTTAAAACTAAATTCCTGTCTACCCAACACATTAACATTCACACAGGTAAGTTCAGATCAAGCACTTGTTTTGCTTTTTTTGTTTTTTTTTGTGTTGCCTCTATGATTTCCTATTTTCCTCCTTTTCCCTATTCTTCTGGGTTTTAAGGATTTGCCAGTAGCCAGTAGTCATGCCCTATCCCTCTCTCTCCTTTTGGCTCACAGACCATGCTCTTCTGCTGGTCTTTTGTTCATCAGGAGCTCTCAAAGGAGCTTTATTCACAGCAGGGTCACATACATCTCCTTCCACTAAAAAAAAAAAAAGAAAAAGAAAAAGAAAAAGTAAATAATCCTCTTTTCAGCACTGGTTCGCCCCCATTTCACTCCTGGTCTTGCTTTCAGTGAAGTGCGCAACCCATTGCTATATCAATCTCTCTTCTTGTCGCTGGTGTCCCACTGTCTCTCTGGCACAGTTGGTGCCTGCTAAATGCACACCTCAGGACCAGCTCTTTCTCTCAATCCATCAAGGCAGCTTGATGTTGGATCTCCCTTATGAAAGATTCAAAGGGGCTGAAAACTGCTCTGTCTCCTCCTGTTTTGCTCTCCCTCAATCCATCAGTGCATGACTGACCTCCTTTCTCTGCAAACAACCCCCACCTCTTCCAAAGGCACTCATGGTGTGGCACAGAGACTCCCCACTACGCCTCTAGTCAGATTTCCCTTCACCTTGTCCAGTCAGAGCAGCGAGCAGAGCAGAGCAGAGCAGAGCACAGCACAGCACAGCACAGCACAGCACAGCGCTATACAACATGCAGGCAAATGCTTAACTTGCTGTTTCATTCAGAATATACACAAGGAGCGGAGAGCTGGCATGCAGTGAGCACAGGCCACGCCCCCCCTCTTCAGGATTGGCTGGTTGCTGTCGTGACTACAGGCAGGCAGGCACAGTAACAGGTTGTCAGTTTTATTATTTATTTTCTGTTTAGCTGGGATTTGTTATAATGTTGATGATGTTGTGACCTTTAGTGGGACTGGCAACAACTGGTAAGTACAGCGCAGGAAAAAAAAGGCGACTCAGAAAAGTGATAAAGGCAAACAGCTTAATGGGCATTTGTGAGCTGAAACATACATACGTGCTGCTAAAAGGTCAACTGATTCAAATCTAAATGCAGAGAGAAAGACATGTACACACATATGCGAGCACGGACATAAAGGACTGCTTTGAGTGAAAAGGGAAAGAGAAAAAAAAAGGGGGGGGTAGTGCCCTAAAGGCAGAAACTGAGAAGAAAATCCAAAAGAAACATCAGAAGGAGCTGAAAAACAGCGTGACAAAAGCTGGAAATGTGAGCATTTGCTCGTCAGCTCGGCAGACCGATTGTTTTAGGTTGTGAGTCAGTGGCAATCATAAGTAGTTCTTTTCACTAAATGTTGGCCAATAAATCGTTGGAAAATAATCCTTCCAAGCTTGTGCATAAAAAAGAAAATCGTAGTAATATAGAGCATGATAACAGCTCAGCAGGCTATAGCGTGCTGCAAGAAGTTTGAAATCAGTGATTTTGGCATTCCCTAGCTCTTCTCCGCTTGTCTATTCTTCTATAGTTTCAATAATTTGAAAGCAAACTGACAAATCTAATAATTATTCTTGCAAACATAGCCTACATAGAGGACACAGGAAATAGAGTTTAAAATAACCAACCTATATGCTTCTTACTATCTAATGTATCCCGGTAGCATCCAATATGTGAACTAGTTGGAAAACATACACTGTAAATTCTTAATTCTGCTCAACCAAAGTGATGTGACTTGACAGAAGAGTAGTTACATAACAGCTAGCTGCTTCATGAAGTTTCAATCTAAAAAAAGGTAACAGCACAAGGCAAACATGTTTAAAATAACATTGGTCACATGGCATGAAGAGTTTTTGGAACTGTAATCTAGATTGTGTTCGCCACTTTAGTTAGCATATTACGATGGACGATATGCGATGGACTGAGGGCCTGTCCAGGGTGTACCCCTCCCACGCCCAGCGTGAGCTGGGATTGGCTTCAGCAGCCCTCACGATCCGGAAATGTTTTGGCAAAGTGCAGCTGAGACTGTCAGGACTGTTGTAGTTTTACAAATGTTCAGTCATATACCACTGGAAAAATACTATTTTGACTTGATGGTGTTACATGAGAGATTGCCAAAGTTTCACCACAGAAGGCAGCACTGAATATTATGGAAAACCCTTCACAAACTATCAAGACACAACAACACAACAACACCATAGTGGTTCAAAGAGGACAGAAGTTTGTTAATCCAGAGATACTGGATGGTTTGTATCACTGCTGTTAATTTTAGATGTTATGTAACATAACTTTTTTTTTTTTTTTGGTCAAAGATCTTTCAGCCTTCCAAAACCTTTCACACAAAAGTTAGTAGGCATTACATTTCTTTAAAGAAAATAAACGTGACAAAAAATATGAAGGGACTGACTCCTTTTAGACTACCTAACACGTCGTCTTCTTCAATAGCTTGATTGTCTGGTTTCAAAACTCATTTCAGAATTCTGAGAGAGCTTTTCATTGCTGAGAGCAGTGTAACCACGGTACAAAACCGTGTTTCGCAGATGACAGAAATTTCTGGTATCTGTGTGCTCAGAAAAACCTCACAGTGCATAAAGTAATAACAAGGTTAAAATAAAGATTAAGATGATGATAAAAGAATAAGAGGAAATGTATTGCATTTCCTACTCCCCTGCTTTCAGGGCGAGAAAGCTGCAGGTAATTTTTGCCATGTTTTCTTGAATCGTGTGCTGTTATCAAAGAAATAAATCCAAAACACCTGTGGAGAAAAAAAAAATTTAATATTTTTGCTGCCGTCTGCATTAAAAAGTGGATGGGAAAAAGTGATTGACAGAGCATAAATGAGAAAGACTACCGATGCCAACAAGTCGTTTTAAGTGATTAAAAACTGGAAGAGAGTGAATCAGGGAGTGACTAGGCAATTTCCTTTCCATACTGAACTCTAGCTTTTGCATCCATGAGGGCTTGAGCGAAAGCTCGAAATGCACAGTCACAGCAAAGGTAGAACAGAGATGGTCCTGCTGCTAACCATAAAGGAGCTTTGGCAGCTTTCTGCTTCCTTCATTGCACAGACCTCTATGTGGATATCTGTGTATCTGTGAATTATTTAGACTGGGAGACAATTAATTTAAAACTATTTGAATTATTGATTAATCAAGTCAGCTACCATAAACAGTGCATTCTACAACCAAGGAGGTGTGAGGCATACCTGGGCTTTGTGTAAACAGTAACAGTTTACATGCTTGTTCACATCTTAATTATGCATGTTAGCATGTTTCTCATGAGGAATAAAAATTAACATTATTAAAACTGGTTAATCAGTAACAGATTTTCTGTTCTTTCATCTCTACCTTTCTGAATGAATACAGGGTTAAAAATCTTTGAAATCACGTAGCATCTCTGGTTACATAATGCCCTCTCTTCCTCATTCTTCCTTTCGCACACCGTCTCTCATAGATAATCCAAAGAACATAAAGAGGAAAGACAAGGCCACAAAGACAAAATAAATTATAGACATTGCATTAGAAAGCACAAGCACTGTGCATTATTTCTTCATATAAATGATATCTCAGCGATCAATGTAAATATAAATAAAGAATAAATTACGAGTGAAAAAGGGGATAAAAAAACAATAGCACATGGAGAATTTTATTTGTATTTTTGTAGATTTGAAGTTGACCTCATAATGCAGCCCAAGACAGCCATATCTGCATATGATATATGATATATATGGTTTTTCTCCAGGTGATGTTTGAATATATTATAGCATGAAGACATTAGCTCATTAAATAACATCGTTGGCAACTCACATCCTAACAAACTAAACAGCCTTTAGCCTCAGGTTTCATTCAAAAACATATGCAAGACTGCCATGCAACACAAACTGACAACCATGCATGCAGTGTAAGATAAATGCGATAGTTTTTTTCTTTGGCTCTCTCTTGTCACTGAACCAAAACACTCCCAAAGCTGATAAAATCGTGAAAAACACAACCGCTCATTCCAAGGATTTATCATAAAGCTGGTTTTATTTGGCCATGCTTTTGCCAAGCTGTATAAACAGGCAGCACGATGCTCAAAGATAGGATGCATGTGGACTGGAGATGTTTTATTTTGTTTTTTTTATTGGAGATTATTGGCCATAGACTGAGACTCCCACCAACTAAAAGGCAACATGAAGCGGCAAGAAGATGTCAGCGCATCATTAGCCTTTGTTTACTTCCTGATATTGACTGGCATGACCTCTTTTCCTGAAATTAAGGGCTTTTTCTGCTTAGGTGTTAAAAAAAACGTGTAATTAAGATACTGATATTCAAAGTTCTATGAAAATAAAGTATTTGGATCTTATATGCTCAGTATGGCTGAAGCTGAATAACTGGAACATCTCTGCTCAACAATACAATGCACAAAGAAAGTATGTTGACAAGACAAGACACACCATAATCTGACTAGTATCATCCTCACTTAGACATGAAAATTTTCATTTTACATCATTGAGAGCACTGGGTTGATTTTCAGAGAGATAAATCTTCGGTGCTTTTAGCACTTAATAAGAATTCTGAGGAGATATGGGCGCATATATTCTGTCAACCAAGTTTTAATTATCACCTCAGTAAAACTGTAGTAACACTATTATATAAAACAGCATTTTAATGGCATTTAATTACATTTGTAAAAAGGACAATCTACTCAATGTATAAAGCATAAAAGCTGAAATCAGACGAAAAATCAACCAATCATCTGATGAAAGTTATTTCTGGATTGTCTCGAAGGTGGCTGCAGGATATGCCATGTTTAGCAAAGCCCAAACAACGAAGCAAGTGCTCAGTCAACTGAAAACACACCAGAAACAAATAGCATGTTTTTATCTTTTGTCCAGATAAAAATCCAAACTGCTTCTCTTTAACCTACTGCACTGAAGGGATGTGCTGCCATTTTGTGGTTTATATCATTGTATACCTGACATTTGAAGTCACTGCATGGAACATGTTCATGTTCTATTAACTATTTGTGGAATAAGTAATTCAATTAGTTCTCAAAATTTATTCAACATATCATTTCACCCCATAGGATAATGACCAAAATAAAACTTCAAATAAACCAAAACAAATTTGAAAATTAAAGATACACACATTATTTCACTTGTTGAACTGTGCATCCACTGGCTTTCACTTAGTTCTGTTGTGTCTCTCCTATCCATACACTTTCACTACTGTAGGTGCTCACATTCAATCATAAACACCCACAATGCAGCACAGGCATTCACCCAACAGTAGCACAAGCACAACTACACTACACATAATTTCAAAAATCAACCTGTAACGTACGAAGCAATCGTGTACATCAGCAGGAAAACCCACAGAATCCATCTATCATCCACACATCATCACATTATTGTGCCTTCCTGTTCTTTCTAAATATTGGCTGACAGCAACAGCAAGAACAAGCTGACAAAGAGATGATCCAGAAAAAGAGGTGGTGCTGACGACTTATAATATATACGGCATTGTTTTACAGACAAGTTGAATATGTTATAAAAACAGCTCCCCACTTCTGGCATTCCTAGGGAAGAGAATAATCAGACTTGAGGACCATCAGGGAGGTTCTGCTGACCTGACATTCAGCTGCAGTGCTGCCTGAAGGAGACATACTGTGATAGCTTTTAGAGGAGAGGCCAAGGGAAAACACACATGAGGGTGACTGATGAGTGACATGTCTCACATGCAATCGAGTTTGTGGTTTCTGAGCAACCTCTACAGGCCACTTATAAACAAATAAATTGTAAATGAAGGGAATTATACAATCCTATTCAAATAATGGCTATGCAATCGAAAAATATCATGGATCATTATATAGAGACTTTGAAGCGCCATGAGACTCTGAGCCCCTCTAGAATGACTTGAAATCGTTCTTCCAAAAACATAAAACGTGTGTCAACAATTGCATATATTTTTCTGCGCTCATTTATCCTTTTCCTTTCATCAGTCACCACCGTCTGTGTGCTTCAGTCTGTCCAGTCAACCAGTAGCTCACGGCCCTCTACTGGAATACACAGAAGTTGCAGCTCCTCCAACACTCAATTATTTTATTAATTTTGTGTTTATTCTCTGTATTTCAAATACATTTGTCAGCAAAATGTAGAGTGTCCTGAGCCAGTTGAGATGGACTAGCAATTTAAGTAATAGCATTTCTGAATTGGACGTGACTGGACGACTGGCTACCTGCCATAAACTGACCTTGTTTCACAACTGCATCTGAAGCCTCGGTGCATGAATCACAAACAAAGCAGTGGCAGCTCCAAACAACTGAATGCAACATGACAGAACAGTCACTGATGTGGAGGAGTATTCTTACAAGTGTCAGAAATGTTTGCTGACATAACTGTGTCTCCAATTATTATTTGTTCAAATTGCATGAAATAAATTTTTGACTATCGCATAACTCACTTCAAAAGTATGAAAAAATAAACACTCTGTTGCCATTTCAATGGCATACACATATTTAAGAGGCTGACTTCTGTTTCACCAAGCCTCTGACAATGAACACAATATTGACAGTTAGGATGTGGAAGAGGGACAGTGTTTTACTCCAACATGCAAGTATCAAGATTTTGCAAGCTGCAGTGAAATACATGCATTGAAGATGTTTGCACTGCCTTCTCAAAAACTTTGTTCACCACGTGACTACATCTCCATTCAAAACCAACCATTCTGAAGAGAAGCCCGGTCAGGTGACATTTTTGCCAGGACCACTCAGGGTAACATGCTCTCCCTTTGCTCTTCTCACATCTGAATTTTTTTTTTTCCCCCATAACTACATTGTGCACCGCTTGGGACCACCCCGCACTGGTCACCTAGTTCAGATAGCCAATGAAGCCAGAGATCTCCTTCTAATAAATTCCTTGGAAAGAACTGAAAGCTCTTTTCCTTCCTTCCTTGTGAACATTTTACCAAATTGGAAGACATTCAAAATGTTACAGGGATATACACAAGGCCAAAAATACATTTTGCAAGAAAACATCACCTTAAGCTTCAATCTTTGATCACCAAAGTTTAATTAGCGATGAGTCCAAGTAAACGTTGATGCCAAATTTGAAATGTAAAATATCTGCATCGGGGTGTCAGTGAAAATGGGATTGACTGACAATCCCCAGGAAAACAATACAACTCCATCTGTAGTCATCGCTGTATGGACATACAGAAAGAGATGGTGTTCCACCAAAGAACCATTTTCTTGTACTCTAATAGCAACAAAGTAGTGACTGCGTATGTGTAGATGAGGTGCTAACTGCTATTCACTGAACACAAGTAGTAATCACTGAGGTGAAAACATTCAACCTGTGAAGAACTAAGACAACCAGCCAACTGTTAAGTTTCATAAACACAGCAGGGGCAGCTGAAGAAGCATCCCAGCTCCAGTTCCAGCCCATGACCGATGCTGCAGTATCAGTCCCTTCTCTCTGTCACTTACAAGTCCATAAAAAGGGCATAACAAGCGCCCCCCCCCCAAAAAAAAATAAAACAGACTTTTTGGTGCAAATTTATCATCTACTTTACAGTCCACTTACCATTCAGGTTCAACTGGTGTGATGTCTATCCTGGGAGGGGCCCCAAATGGCAGGGATGTTGGCCTGGCCATGATCTCCTCGTCAGGCGTCCGGGACCTCTCTCCTTGACGCCATGCCAACGGGGGTAGCTGCAGACTTCCTGAGTAACAGCGTCGGCCTCGGCGCAGATCAACACCAAGTGTGGAGAACGGAGCATTAGAAGACTCAGTGAGGCAGCCATCCAGTGGTTCTTTGCTGTCCTGAGAGCAGAAAGAAAGCGATGAAGGACAGAAAAGATGCATGACATAAGCATAAAATGCAAAAAGAGAAGTTGAAACTGAACAGGGCAGTTCAGAGATTATGAATCAAATGATCCTGCTCTTCCATTAAGAGGGATAGTTTTAATTCCCATGCGACCCCTTCATCTCTTTTCCCACTAAGGGGCGCCAGAGGCATATGCTTGGCTAAAACTGGTGTTACTGCAAACCACAAATGTCTTTGTGGTTTTCTAAACCTAAACAATATCTGAAATTACATTATTTTCAGTCATACTCTCATTCTTCTTGCTAACCCCAACTCTTTTTACAAAACCCAAAATATTGCTTCCTAATGTTAAATTAGATGAGGCCATTTAGAAAATGACCCAAAATCATTCATACAACTGTTACTACTACTACTACGATTGTAATATATTTTTTTTATTCTTTGAAAAACACTTCAAAAGCACGAACAACACATGATTTTAAGATCTTCCTTCAACACCTCTCCTACAATACTTCTCAATACTTCTTTCCTTCTGCTTCATTTCCTGACCTAACTAGTCTTAAAATGTTAATATTACCATGTGAAAACTGAATTCATGGCCATAAATAACATTTATTCCTCATCTGTCACATAATATAATAAACCTTAACAAGTCTACATGAGCAAAAGACACAGGGAGAAATGTTTGCATGTGGTAGTGGGTATAGGAATAAATACAATTCACAAAAGTCAATTCATAGTTAATTAATTAATTAATTAATAGTTCAAGGTGAAGTTCCCATCTCTGACTTGATACAAAACCCCCTCATGACCATGAAATCTGGTTTAAATATTTTGCAGTATGGTGTTTGTGCAAGAATAAAATATATGCATAAAAAAAAAGCTGCCATGCAATCCTCGTGCAATTGTAATATGTAGAAGGCATCAGTGTTTGTCTATGGCACAGCCATGTGTTGAATGAGAACGGGGCCAGGCTACTCTTCTTGGTCAGCATCACAACAAACTCCCCTGCTATCTATTATTCTGCTGCCTCCTTTGGTAACAATCATACATAAGGTGAAAACAGTTTTGCTGTTTTTTTTTTTTTTTTGTTTGTTTGTTTTTTTTTACTGTAATGGAAGCTACACTTGGTATATTTAGTTTGGGAGAACAATTCTTTTTCCAGGACAACGAGGTGACCACCCATTACTGTACAAGATGCATAACTTTATGTCTTATCCTTTTATTTTTCTACTCCATTTAATGAGGAAGTCACATGGAAAAAAAGTGAGAAAAACACCCAAAATGCAAAATAAATGACAAAGTATATGTTTTAAAGTGTACAGCAGTCTAAAGCGTAGTCCAAGACTGTATCAGAGCAACCTCACGCTGAACGAGGAAATCATTTGGGACTGATAAGTACTGCGTCACCAGTAGTAAGTGCAGCTTGCAGTAAATAGAGCCTCCCACTCCCGCAGCACTTCTCCACCTCCTTGTTTGCGTCTGTGTGACTGCATACTGCCGGTGATCGTGATGGAAGCATTGCAACCTAATTTCATTGTTACTTCATACTATGTGGCTTAATACAGCATGAAAAAGACCTCGCTTACTTTAAGCTGCCTTGGTGGTGACTTGTCTTTTTTCCTTGGGGCTTCCTGCAGCATTTCTAAAGCCTTTCCCTGACTAAGGATCACTTACCCACTAAAACAAAAGCTTGCATGAATATGTTCACCTATTACAGATTTCTTTTTTTTTTTCCCTAATGTCTTGGAAGCGCAAGCATAAAGCATGAACTGCGCACTGGAAATATTATGTGAATAGGCATTGTTGCTTTCAATGAAATTCAACACTGGAAAACTACCAATTAAAATAATAGTGTTTACATTAGTTTACATGTGAGCTGATGTAGCCACTGTCTGACAGTTCGATAGTTCGATAAACGCTAAATGTAGAAAACAATACTTCAGTAAATTTACTCGCTGACTAACTACCGTCCACTCTTTGAGAAAGGTCAACAAATTCAGACAGTTCTGAGCTAATTGCAGAGAGGTACACTGATGGATAGACTGGACTAAACCTGTATCCTGCTAATACCAGACACCTGTTGTTTGTTGCAAAAATCACCTTACGCAATTTTCACTGCAGATAGATCATTTATATGTATGAATTCACTATCATCCAGCAATTTAGTCAGGTACCCTAACATTACTCTTGACTCTTTTGTAGTACACTATGATACAGGTAATCGGTATCCATCCTGAGAGCACAATGGCTTCAACAATTTTTGCTGTACAAGTTTTTACTGTCTATATCCAATAGCTGTTCCCTGACTAAAGGGGGATTTTACGCCAGGAATAGTACAGTTACACTGTTCATAATGTGAGGCAGTTTTTCACACCTTGGCTGTGCATCACTTTCCATGCTGTTGCCAATAATATTGTACAGGTGTTTTGCTTATCTTATTCTGCAAGTCTGCATGGTCAGTGTCTGCAGCTGTAATTATCCTAGTGTATCCCACTAGGATTCTAGGATGTGTAGTTATTAATTTAGGTCCTGGCTTAATGCACATCACAGGCAGATTTACAAAGATTTGTATTTTCCCCAGCACCAGCTGGAAAAGAATTTTATTCTTACAAGTCAAAACCTTAGACCTGATTTCGAGGAGAATGATTTTGGTAGGCTTAGTAAGAATTGGCACTGATAAGTCTCATTACATGTCTTGAAGATGAGGAAGCACATTTTGAGAAAACTGAGCAAGGAGACAACTCAACTTGGTCAGTGTTGTCTGAAAATATGCGCATGGCAGCAGTCAAAAGGCAGGATCATTATGTCATGAAATACAAAGCAGTAGGCATTAATAGTAGAGTAAAAGAAATAAACGAAATGCCCCTCTGTGCTCCACTTTGTAAGCATGAAACAGAGACAGGAGGAAAAACCTGGAGGAAGTAAAATATTGTTTTTCAATGATTTTCAGAGATATTTGGCCTAAGAGCTGGAGAATAAATAACAGGACAGGAGCAACAACACGATTTTCCCAGTGACAGTTCAGAAAAGAGATGGTGCTGTGAAAAAGCAAGGACAAAGTGAGATATGGGAGTGATAGGAATTGTACTGCAGAGTAGAGAGGGCAAAGAAAGGGAGAAGAAGGCTTGTGATGTTAGATAAGATAACACAGGGCTAACAGAAAGAGTAAGACATACAACAACGCTGCCCTTGAACATGCAGACTGCAACGGTTTTAACTCTTCTGATCTTGATGTGGGCTGAGGTGACATTCTCTTATATACATTATCTAAAATACATATTTTGGTTAAATAGGGCAGTTATAAAATAAAGGGTGTGGTGGGGATAGAGGAAAATTATAAGCCATTAAGGAGGGAAGACATGAAATTAAGAGGATCAAATTGCATTAGAAACATAAAATAGAGGAGAGCTTGCAAATGGACTAAATTACTTTTATTTATGTTTTGAACATTTGAATTTTTCAAATGTATCTATCAACTTGTTTTATAAGTGAAGTGATCTTACATTTTTCCGCTTCTCCAGAGTGCCCCTGGTGACAAATCTGCGTTCTTTATGCAATATCAGGAAGAGTCGGGGGCCTAATATGGTTACCAGAAAACTTCTGAGTGTGTGCAGAACACTAACATGATATTTTTAATCTATCTCTTACTCAGTGCAAGGTCCCATTACTATGACTCAATCAAAGGGATGGCCAAGATGACTCCTTAAATTCTTCTTATTTATAATCTGCTTTTAACTCTGACTGGGATTGCCTCTACTGAAGTATGGTTAGTGATGTGTGCTGCTTTATACCTTATCTCCTTCAATACTATTTTTTAATTGTTTTTGTAGCCCAAACTGCATATCAAATTTCCCCTTAAGGGACAATAAATCTCTGGAATGAAGTGAGGGAGAAATGTATTTTGGTAACACCAAAAGAAGTCTTTCTTGTGCTGAAAGCTGGAGGTTAAAACGTTTGGTATGCATTATGTTAGCTGGCTGGGGTTGAACTTGAAGGACCCCCTGTTTCATGCAGGCTGATAAAAATAGTACACAAAAAGCAACTGCAAGTCTAACCTCAAACTTTGCTCAAACTGTAAATGAACCATTATCAGAATTAGCTCATGGTGATATGTCAAAGTTTTTTTTTAGTGTGGAAGGCGTCCTCCTATTCCTTCCCCTTTTCAAGAGAGACAAGCAGCTGCCATTCATCCAGTTGGGCAAACGGAAGGCTGTGTCAGCTACAATTCCTTCTGGCCTGTTGCCGTTGTGCCCCAGGTGTGTGTTTGTGCCCTGGCTCCTTGGAAGGACAGGACCCGATTATAGCGGGTCGCTAATTTCCATCTGCAGTCCCACATAAAAACACAGAAACCATTAAGGAAAAAAAACCTGATAATACACGATGCATCAAAGAAAAATAAAATACAGTGAACAAAACAAAACACAATGTTTCCCTGACAATACAATGTCATAAACTAATCTAAAAAAAAAAAAAAATTAACATAACAGCTAAAATTTTAATTAAATACTCATGTAATGATTGGGAATTGGACATTGATGCAAAGTCATGACGTGGTCAGCACTGACAAAGTTGGTGATTTAAAAGTCAAGTTTCCCTCCTTTGTAATCATGTTCCTATTTCATTCATTCATTTGTCTTCAACCACTTTTCTCTTTCTGGGTCGTGGGGGTACTGGAGCCAATCCCAGCTGACACTGAGTGAGGGCAGGGTCACCCTGGACAGGTCACCAGTCCATCACAGGGCCAACACACAGAGACAGACAGAGACCAACAACCACTCACACTCACACTCAACCTCAGACCTACGGACACTTTTAGAGTCACCAACTAACCCAAACATGATGTCTTTAGACTGTAGGAGGAAACCGGAGTACCCACAGGCACGGGAAGAACATGCAAACTCCACACAGAAAGACCACAGGCCAGGAATCAAACCCCTAACCACTATGCCGCGGTGCTGCCCCTGTTTACACCAATAGTACACAAATACTTTGGGGAAGAAAGCTCCTGAAAATATATATCTTACTTAAGTGAAATCGTTTGCAATAGTAAGCTCTGTGATGAGACTGTGATTAGAATCCTCCCACATACTTTAGCTACTATCCTTACCTTCAGCTGCTGTGATTAATGCGTGTATGCAGGCGGGTATCTGCGAAGCAGGACCAGAATGAGTCAGGTGCAAGTCCATAATCGTATTCGCAACACTGCCCTCAAGGCTTCTCTGTCTTCCTGGGACCACGAAATGCTGAGCCTATGACATACTTATCAGTGTCACACACATGTTCATCATAGAAATGAGAACAGTGGCTGTTCACCTCCTTAAGCATGCACTTCATCAACAGCAAAACACACAGTCCAAATAGTCAGGTCACAAGGGCTAGCTGCTGGATGAGATTAAAAGAGAGACAATAATGTACCTTTGACGCCCTGTCAAGTTTAAATTTAAACCAGATCATACCTAGATGATAAACGGAGAAGCGTAGGCATTGGTCTTTTGTTTGCATAACAACATTCAGCAACCATTTGCTGCTTGCATGTGCATGTTACTTGTGTAGCATGCACATGTAACACATGTAACACAAAATAACGTTATATATAGAAAATCACGATAAAAAACAATGAGCTTTTACAATTGCATATACAAACACATCACACACACCCTGACTGGCATCTTTCCCATTTCTAACCCACCCCCACGAACTGCACTCTTGCCATTTTGACACCAAGACCAACAAACCAACAAGAAGGAAATGAGCTGGTAAAGCAACACCTGCTTCCCATGCGTTACAGAGAGGGGAGTTAATAAAGCACGGGGGGGGGGGGGGGGGGGGGGGGGGGGCAGCTAGGCAGGGCATGAGAGGAGGACTTGTAGAGAAGTTTGAGTAAAGCTGAGGAATAGGCGGGATAGCTGGAGAGAATGAAATTAAGATTACTGAGAGCAGGAGAAGGAGTAAGGGAGGGGAGCAGTGAGGGAGCTACTGAGAGAGACTGATTAGTATGGTATGAAATAAGACATATTCATCTACAGCTGAGTATTGCTTCCAGCACTGTGCACATCTACTCTATATTACACATACAGAGCATTTCCTACAGACATGAGAGAAAAAGAAAAAAAAAACCCGCCTATCCATGCATATATACACAAATAAGCATGCTCCCAAGTACATTTGTGGCTTCAAGCTAAAATGGTCTTTTTGTTTACAACTTCATGTTTGGTTCATACATTATCCGTCTGAATGTTATACATAGTGGCATCAGAAAATATTCTGACTCTATAACTTTTTGCAGTTTATTGTGTTGAAGATTTAATTAGACAAAGAAACTACAACTTTTTGCATAAACATGTATATATTATGTGTGATCATCAGATTTTATCATATAGCAGTTAGCAGATAGCAGTTGCTATAAGTTGGTTAGTAAATGAGGGGATTTCAATGCTTCACTCCATGGAGGGCCAACACCAACATAAAAAAAATGTATATTAAAAAAAAAAATACTTGAAAACATACATTAGTAAAGAAATAAATGTGTGTGCCATTAATTCTAATAAATGAGGGAATACATAAATAAATTAGTCTGTCTTTCAATTAAATAATTGGGCCAATAAATTAATCCATGAGGCATTAATTTAGGATAAAATGTGTCTATTCTTTTGACATTTAGCTTTCATACATTTGCATCTATTCATGCATTTACATTCCTTCCTGCATTCTTTTCATATTTAAATCTATTAATGTGTGCAGAAATGCACAAAGAAACATATGTACGGGGCGAACTTTCGCCATTTGATTGATTGAGTGCATGCACTAATATAGACTAAGTGTACAAATGAATGTAAATGTCAAAAGAAAAGGCATTTTAACACATATGTTAATTAATGCCTACAATTATTTTTTGTGCATTTTTATTTACTGCCTCATTTATTCAATTTTAAGGCCTATGAATTTATTTATTTATTTGAGCATATATATATATTTAATTATGGCAGAGTCTGTCCTGCTAAGACCACTATAGTGCTACCCTGAAAATATCTTCTTCAGAACGGGATGCTTGCACTTTGTAATTATATTAATGGCTTCAAGTGAGTCGCTGAAGAGTAAGCAGATTAAACCGGATAAAAATAAACTATGTAGCAAAAGTAACCAAGAGCCTGTTTTCATGCAATAACAAAGAGCGTTGTCATCTTTGTACAGAAAGCAATTTCAGGACTAATAACTTAATTCAGTTCAATTCATAGGCTGGAAGAAGGAATTAAATATTCCCCTGAGGTCGATAGAAAAACGAGATACTAATAAAACTGAATTACCATCTCTCCTTTCCATCTTTTATCATAGTCTCTTCCTTATCACTATGAAGAGCCTTATCTCTGGGTCTCCGATTAGATAAAATAAATTGCCTATTTTCCCCCTTTTTGAAGAAAAATGTGTGATTAATTTAGTTTGTCGGAGGGCTAGGCATAAAACATGTTTGGTATCATCTTCAAGAGATTTCTATTTACTGAGCATGTCCACACAGTTTGTGCACTGTTTATTGAACAGACAGGGACAACGGAGGAGACAAAGGAACTGTGGATCATTCCTGTGCTGACTAATTATATTTTCAAACTTTTCAGATTGACAAATGTATCTTCAGCTTGAAACCTTCATTAATGACAAAATGACTAGTCAGTTAGTTGAGAAAATAATAAATAATAAATAAATTAACAATAATCAGCAGATTAATTGACGCTAAAAATAAATGGTGTGATTTTCACTGATTAAAAATTGGGTTTCAAGAACCATTTTAACCTCACTTTCAATGAGTATGTTTAAAAAATGATTTTATCCTTGGGAGTTTGCTTCATGCTACAGTCCAAGGTCTCATCCCAATTATTTCCCTGCGCTGACAACAATTACATTAGAACAAATAAAAACTTGACTTTCATTTACTTTCATAGCCAATTTTGGCCTTAATTAAAAAAAAAAAAAAAAAAGTCTTTTATTGGACAGAATTTCAGAGGCAACATGAGGCAAAAAAAGCAGCATTTCTCTCAGCTTGTGCTGAAGAAGCAACATGCAAAATGTAAAGTCCTATTTTTGAATGCAGCACAATGAGGTCAAAGTTCATTCAATCCCAAGGTGCATGGGAGAGAAGAGTTATTGTTGCTGTGGTAACCAGCATCACTCCTCCTTACCAGTAACAAAGGAGAAGCACAGAAAGGGTGGAGGAAGATTACAATGTTTGGCTGGACTAATATAGAAACACTGAAGGGAGGAGAGGTGAATGAGAACAAGCAGAGAAGATTGAAAGAAGGGAGAGATAAAACTGGCGAACTGTTGCTTTCACTGGCTCAGATTCAACCTCAACCTCTCCAATTGGAGAATGAACAGCTGGTCAGTTTGATCCATGTTCCCTGTAAATACAAGCTCAACTGCCAGAGCGGCAGAGAGAACGAATGAGTGAGCCATTGACAGAGTAGAAGAGATGGAAGGCTAAAATAAGTGAGAGAAACTGAGGTTGGGTGGGTGGAGGAGGGGGGGTAGAGAGATTAACAGTCAAAAAGGAGGAAAAAAATACAAAATAAAAAGAAGAAGAGTAGAAGCCATGTCATTTGTTCACATTGCCTTGAAAAAAATTGAGGAAGGCCCATCAAGGACAATACTGTTGGTCAGTGCCCTCTAGAACTAAAACACATGCAATCATTACAAGCAGGATTTGTTTGGGTCTTGATTGTTTTGATGTTTGTGTTTTCTCATCTATACTCTTACGCTTTTGGAAGGTGAAAGCCCAAAAATTCCATTTATGGGAGAACAATATATCAGTATCAAAATCACACCACTCTTACATCTCCATGTTGAAGTACGGCAGTTGGGGAAAGAGTCTAGACTGGATATCTCCTCTATGAATTATTTCCATTGAAGTCACTACTTCGTACAGGAACAGCAGTCATTGCCTTTGACTCATTGTCGCAAAACAGTCTGCACAGGAAAAAGGAACAGTCGAATTTTTACAGCACTGAAGCTGTACCTTAAAACGCTAAACTGAAATGTTTACATTTAAGTAAGAAAAGTTTAAGTAAAGGAAAGAAAGTAAGAGTAAGAAATAATCATGATAATCAGTAGAGCTGTCGAAATTAATTAGAAAAATTAATAAATAATAAATAATTTGATAAAATGTTTTAATGCAGTTAACGCATCTCATAGGCAGCACACTAATGTGTCCATGGCATGTTGCTGTAAGTCACTGTCCAAGATAAGAGTCGGCAGTGCAGAGCAAAGCCAAGCCGAGTATTAGTATGCGGGACTGTCCCTTGGCGAGGGGGTCAGTAGTGATGGGCGATCACTCGCAGTCAGCTCATTCAGGAGCCCGTGAAAAGCTCACACTTGCTGACTCAAAAATATCTCACCAGTCTAGGTTACATTGGACATAAGAAGCGATCAACTCTCCTCTCTGATAAACAAGTAAACAAGAGAGTCTGTCTCAGCAGCTGTGGACATTTGTTTGTTCACCAAAAAAAAAAAAAAAAAAGTATAAGAAAGAGTGGTTTCTAAATATGATGTGGTTGGTATGTTTTCTTTTGGGTTTATATATTTATATATATATATATATATATATATATATATATATATATATATATATATATCTGGACACCACATCTGCCCTTTAGTGTAAATAAACACACGTAAAGTATTTTTATATTACCTTCTTTCACGTTTTTTTTTGGGCCCAAAATGAAACACAATTAATAATGAATGAACATTAATTGTGATTAATTTAAAATAATCCACAGCGGCCAGGAGATTAATCTAATTAAAAATGTTAATCGTTTACATTTGACAGCCCTAATAATTATTCATCTTATCTGTATCTTTCCTTCCATCTTCCATCACGTGATTCCCAAACCAATCCCCGCTGACCTTTGATGAGGGCGGACTACACCCGTGACGGATAACTAGTCTTTCACAAGGCTGACATATAAGAACATACAGAGCCAACAGTTCATACTCAAATTCATGGCTATAGGCAATTCTTAAGTCACCAATTAAGCTAAATGTGCATGTGTGCTGCAGCTGCTGGAGTTCACTGGGGTACCTGGAGAGAACACACACAGGAGCAGGGAGAACATGAAAACTCCACACTGAAAGGCATCTGGCCTTTGAAAGTCAGAAGGGTGGATTCGAGGGTGAATTCATCAAAGACTGTGCTGTGAAAACGTGCTGCAGGCCAGATCTCAGTTTCACCCTTCCCATTAGTGCAGGCAAGTTATTTGTTATGGTAATCTGCGATGAATAAATTGTAAAATGCAGCATCTATTACTGACTGACATTCATTACAGGGTGTGGCCATCACTTCATTCCATTTAAGCTGAGTAAAAACAACAAACCACAACAGGCTATGTTGGTGTGTGAAGATGGCACCACAGGTTCATTCAGTCATTCATCTTCTCCCAATTATCTGGGGGTGCTGGAGCCAATCCCAGCTCACACTGGGTAAGGGTGGGGTCACCCTGGACAGGTCATCAGTCCATCACAGGGCCAACACACAGAGACAGACAGAGACCAACAACCACTCACACTCAGACCTACAGACAATTTAGAGTCACAAATGAACCCAGACATGATGCCTTTGGACAGTGGGAGGAAACCCACAGAAGCACAGGGAGAACATGCAAACTCGCAGAGAAATCGAACCCACAACCACATTAAGAAATTTATTGTGATATCAATTTGGGCCATGTCATTCACATCTCCTGAAATGTGTATGTGATTATGGAGCTATAGCATAGAAATGCATGTACACAAAAATGCTAAATCACATGCATTTGTGCCAAGCATGTAAGGACACTGACCAACAAGCACTGAAACAGTCTCACAGAGCAAAGGAGAGTCAGAGCTGATTAGATCGGAGCTGTTAACTGTGATCTGTGTGAGAATAAGGTCATTAGGTCTGCAGGGTGCAAACACACTATTTAATATAACCAGCCTTCAGCACACGACAGTTGAATAACACACACTACGAGGCAAGCTGGAGTCAGACATTCTGCCAATGTAAATATGTAGAGATCCAGTCCTTGTGCATGCAACTTCACTGTACACAAACAGTTCACCAAAATATTCCAAGCCCAATTTCAACCTCATGATGGGCCAAATCATTAACAAACACACTGACTCATCTGCACACGCTTACACTACTCTATCTAATCCCAGCTAAGCATCAACAGCTAAACCAAATCCCTTCTGATAAAGCTAAAATCCAATGACAAAGTCCCACCTCACCACACTTAACTGCACTGATTCAGGAAACATTTACTTTCACTGAAATATATAATGTAAATACTCAGGGCTTCAAATCTTATAGAAAATGTTTACATGTGCATACTTAACAATAAAAAAATAGGAAATCTTAGTTTTGCATTTTGTACGAAAGAACTAAGTAAGCAGAATTCACAAACTGTTCATCCATCCACTAATTATACCTCCGTGTACCTGGAGTTGGTCCCAGCACTAAGACGTGGTATATGCTGATAAGGTCATGAATTAGTCACTTGGCTGACACACAAAGGGAGAAAACCATCCTTACTCACAACAACGGACAAAAATACACCCCCTCCCCTCAAGAAAAAAAAAAAAAATCTATAATCTGCATTTCTCTGATTAAAACTGATTTTACATGTAAGCAACTCTACGCAGAAAAGCCAGATACATTATTCTCTAAGCCCAAGTGCCAAATGCTGCACTATCATTCTCTGTTCACACTCACAAATATGGTAAAGAACAAATTAAAGTCATCATATGCTCATCATATTGTCTCATGAACCAAAAATGGCTCATAAGTTAACATAAAATATGTCTCTTTGCTCCTTGACCCTTGCCTTGAACAGTATCTAATCCTGGCTGAGAGACTATGCCATCATAATAGTATTATGTAGCATACATTGGCAAACTGTGCCCAAAATACTCCAACATTGCTGAGATTTAGAACGCTACACCATCCATTTGTACCTGCTGATAGCAGGTACAAGTAGATAAGACAGGCAGGGGTTCAGGATATGTTGTGCTAATGTTTAAAATGCTCTGCATAACGCCTGCAAACAGCAGTACCTATTAGCCAGAAAGGAAGGAGAGCAGAAGAGAAAAGAACAGAACGGAAGAGAGAAAGACTTGGAAACAAGGGGAGAGCAGCGCACATTAAAGCTAAAGAGGTAACAAAAGAGATACCTAGTGCCAGAAAAACATGATGCCGAGCAAAGCACAGGAAAGAGCTGTCAAACACTAGGAGACTGACAAAGGGACAAATGAGAGAGTACACTGAAGAAAATATACCATTACATATCCTCTGCCTATGTGGAAAACCCTGAGCACTTTCCTTTTTCCTACCGCAAAATAAATACATGAAGTACGCTGATTATGTCACTGGAATATCTCATAATTGTCAATTATGCACACCATTTGAAAATAAATCTCTCAGTCGAGGAGCTTGTGCGTGTGATCATTGTTGTTCATTGCTCCCTCCTGCTGTTTGTGACTTCATAGTGTTTCAACAATAATTCTGAATTTAGGACAATGAGAACTATGTCATCGTTATAACAATAATAATCGATCAACATGCCGCGTGTTATTCAACAACTGGAACTTTTTGGGGATATGATGACTTACATTGTTGGGAGACACTGTCAGAACACTTCTGCTCTTCCTCATCTTTTCACAAGTCTCCCTTGCTGTTCAAACAGAGCAGCTTTATGGTCACACCTGGGAAAGACAAATAGAAAAAAGGATTACATGACTTCCTCTTACAACAATCATCTATAAAAACTGAGTCAATTGAGGTTCATGATTAGCATAATCCACCATAATGGCTTCTCTGAGAAAGACTAAAGCAAAGCAGACAAAAAATAAATAAATAAATAAATAAAGCCATGCATTCAAAATTGCTCCATTGAGGGACATTAAGTATACCAACATGATAACACTGTTGGAACTGTGGAATCCCACATGATGCGCTGCTATGTGACACTGTTAGAAGTTATTCTTTAAGGTCTAATAAAAATAACAGGCTGGCTAGCTTCCCGGGTAACGTGATCACTCTCATTGGACCTAATTTTTGTTTTATATTTCTTGGCTATCACTCACAGAGCCAGCAAAAGGTAGTTGCTGCTGAAAAAAAAAAAAAAAAAAAAAGGTATCTTGAGTTTGACTGGTGCTGCGCCATTAGTATTTTGAGCAGCAGCACCAGATTTGCACCAGCAATGTAGAAATATGAGTTAATGTAAATGACCTCAATCCTTATTATCAAAGCAAATCAAAGTGACAAAAGAAATACATCCATAGGTCTGGTAAGGATAGATTTAAAAAGCATTCACAACTCCAGCTCGGGACAAAGCCACAGTGAGACTTTAGGGACGCTGAAGTACATCTCTAACTGTAAGTACAAGGCATCAAAACAGCTGCAGTGGCCATCTGACCATGTTCTCACCAATGAGGAGTGCCTATTAAAGGATTGCTGAGTACAGTTGTCACACTCTTGGAGTGACAACAACTTTCTCCAGATTATTAAACAATGGCCACATCACTTGTAATAGCATGTGTACGTGCACACACACAAACAATAAAATCAATAAAAAGTACGTTCTGGCAGCTGGTTTAAGGAGGCTAAAACAGCTGTGATATGTGATGTAAGCATTAGTTCTGCTTTAAGACCTGGCAGACTTGTATTAGAATGTACCTCAAAGATGTTAAGTAGAAGAAAATAAAATAAAATAAAACAGAGAAACCCTAAAACAATCATTTATCCCAGCTTTTTAAAGAACTCTGTCGAATCACTTTGGATAAGAAGCAAGCTGCAAACTGAAGTTAAGGCTGGCACACGGAGAAAAACAACCATTCGCATCTGCTGGATAAAAAAAATAAAAAAAATCAGTTGCCAACTAACCAAACCAGTATGCCTCTGGCTGTGGGTGGAAATCTATGCAGACAAATGGTGGTGCAAAGGCCTGGCTGACTGGCAGGTTGAAATCTAAAATGTTCTTACTATGAGGTGAGTGCTGAAAAATGCACCATGCTTCCTTGATCTCTATGCATTTACAGATAGAGGACAGAATGCTTTAAATGATTGGTTGAGAAGCTTGTCAAGTTTAAACAATAAATGAATTTACCAATTATTTAATCAGTAGAAAATTCATTTGACAAAATTTAGATTATGGATATATTGTTGAAAACTATTTATTCCTGATTTTCTTAGCTTTCCCTTTTACAATGCCTATAAAAAGCACCCCCCACACTGGATGTTTCACTCTTTTACTGCTTTTATAAATGAAATAATGCGTCTTGTCAAAAAAGCCAAATGATGTTAACCATGATTTCATTTCTAAAAGCAGTAAAAGGGGTGAATACTTTTTTATAGGCATTGTACATATGTTTCTGTGAAACCAAATAGCTGTTAATGTTGGTGTGAAAGAAGAGATTTGAGAATATCTCCTTGGTTTTTTGGGGAAATGACATGTTTTCTCATTATTCTACATCATATGGCAAACAGTTACTATGTCTACTTCACAAAAAATCAAGTGTAAATAAATTCCCTCTTGTTATAGCAGCAGAAGCAGCACCAGAGAATGACACTTTCAACAATAAAGAATTGCTCAAGTTGCTTGTCTGAACTGAATTACACAAATGAATGCTTGATATCACCAGTTAACAGCATTGTCATTAATAGTATTTTATTGCCAACAGCTCAAATTGCAATGAACAGTCCCTGCTTTTAAGATGAATCATCAGTGGTAGAGTTTAACAGACAAAAGGACACACACTAAACATGCATGCAAATCCCACCATTTCCTTTACAACACCAATCACAGATTAAAACATCTGACGTTATTAAACAGTCTACTTTCAGTAAATTGTCTCATCTTTTGTTTGTGGAATAATACTTTTTTAATGTAATTTGTCCTCTCAATAGTGTTTCCTGACGAAACAGCAAGCTTTCATTTCCCCATACTAATCATTCAAAAGCAGAAGACAAGATTTACTCCGCAAACGTTGAGCCTCTTGCTAACAAACCAATTCAGGCATCATTAAAAGCCCCTGAATGCACAACGTTCCACTTTTTTTTTTCCTTCCCCAATGTTTGAAGGATACAGAAGCAGGAAAAGAAGATGGATGACAATTTTAAGGAGACTGTTTTGATTAGGATAGGCAAAATTAGATGAGGAGGGGTTTGAAAAATGTCATGAGATGGACAAAATGAAATGAAAACAGAGCCACAAGCAAACAACCAATTATTCAGCTCGGGGCCTTTCTGTGTGGAGTTTGCATGCCCACCCCGCCTGCGTGGGTTTCCTCGGGCACTCCGGTTTCCTCCCACCGTCCAAAGACATCATGTTTGGGTTAATTGATGACTCTAAATTGTCCGAAGGTCTGAAGGGTGTTAATTCAGCTTAACGCAAAAACTGAAAACAGACAAAAGGCTAACCTTTCTTACTACTATCAGCACATCTATCTAGCTCAAAAATTATCACATTTAATGCATGTGTAATTTATGTTACAGTGAGGTTGACCTTTGGCCATTTTTATATGAATATCTTCAGTTCATAAATTATGGCAGAGAAAGGTTTTGGGAGGTCACAGTGACTTTGACCTTTGACCACCAAAATTGTACCCATTCATTATGCAGTCCAAATGAATGTTTTTCACAAATTTGATGTTACTGAGATGTTACATTCACAAAAATGGAACCTGCATCTGCATTGGCCAACACAATAATGAACAGGCTCATGGAAACACTATCATCAGCACACCTTGAGTAGCTCAACAACATCAACTTTCTCCATGGTGAGCTGTCATAAAAGCGTGTTTTCCAAATTACTGAACTATTCCTATATTAACCTGCTTGGACACAGGGTACACTTGCCATTTGCAGATGACATATGTACTCTTTTTGATGATAGGAAATCAAATATTTATGGAGCGTTTATGTCCTTGAAGCAGATGGACATCTTTCCGCTTGAATGGGCAGGACAACATTGAAGCCCAGAGTAAGCACCACTGTTACATAAAAACACCTCCAGCACTGTATTGCAGCGAAAGAGGAGCAAAAAGTTAAGAGATAGGTAAAATGAACTGATATTTAATTTAAAAAAAAAAAACTATGATGACAAGGGCATGTGTACAAACTTTCTGCAGCCAAAGCAAAGTTTCTGATGATGAATAATCATGTTTCTCATGCAGGAAACTTAATTGTGGATTCCTATACCTCTTTCGAGTTAAATAAAACTGTTGTCCACAACAACTTTTTTTTTTAGAAATAAGAGTTGTTCAAATAGTTGCTAATGTGTTTGTTGGAATTACTGTACCTTCAGGGCTTCCTGGATCATGAAACATAATGAACAAATACTTTCCATTATGACAAAAACACTTGAGTGTAAATGCATTTTCTTAAAGTAGCAGTTTCACCCTGAAAGCATTTTATGATGGATAACCTTTCAAATCATTTTGTTTGGCAACTGTTGTGATAATCAAGATGAGGGTGAATGACATCAATTAGGTAATTCATTAAAAAAAAAAAAAAAAAATTATCTTGCATATAAATTTCATGGAGGAAATTATGAACAGTTCAGCGTCTCAGTAGGGATGACGACCTGTTCCAGTTAGCAACATGAGCAGATAATTAGTGAGCACGGAGGAAAATTGTGTTTCAGAGCAGGTCTGAAAATTATGCTCTGTAGCATAGATGCTTTCTGCATATGAAAACAGATTAGCACTGCAACCTCAGAGGACGAACACAATGGCACTAACAAGGAGTGGAGTCTCTGTGTGTGTGTGTGTGTGTGTGTGTGTGTGTGTGTGTGTGTGTGTGTGTGTGTGTGTGTGTGTGTGTGTGTGTGTGTGCGCGCGCGCGCATGTGTTGTGGGGTATCCCTAATTAGCATTTCTTTTGCCTTATTAACAGTATTAGAGCAGACAGGTGTGAAGAGAGGAGACAAGCGCGCACACAAACATGACCAAAAACATTAAGCTTCAACAAAACAGAAAGTGGCTCTGTGCGTGAAATTAATTCAAAACCATCAACATATGCTGCTTTTCTCAGAGAGGCCGCTCAGTACAACATCTCTTTTCAAAGGCTTTTTGCAAAGCAAAAAAGGGATTGCGAACTCCATGTAAATACTGGACTGTGTCAATATGGCCCTACAGAAATTTACATCAACTACTAGTAATTTTGACGACTGAACATATGTTTCATGCCTCCTGGGTTTATGTTTTGTTTGTGTTTCTTTAGAATTTCAAAGGGAATGCATTTGAAAGCTGTCTAGTCTCAACAATGTGCATACATCAGGCATGGCCAAAAATACTGGCACCTATACACTTTTCTCGGATAATGCAGCACTTCTCCCAGAAAATCACTGCAATTACAGATGATCTGCTAGTCACAATTTATTTTGTGTCTTTTGTTTGCACTGAAGTAACGCAAAAAAAGTAGAGAGAAAACCGACAGACTGCAGTTTATAAGAAATAGCTGATAGTATTCCTCAGCCCTGTATTTCTAATGTTTCTCATGCGACTACATCCCTATGAGACTTGAGAACAGGACTGGCCATTGGAATGAATTTGGATCTGGTTAGCACAACTGTAGCATTAAAATAACCCATTGGTCAGTTGGTGTTTAGGGTCCTGTAATGCGTCATGAAAACACTGTATAGCAGGGATCTTCAACGTTTTCCCAGGCCAAGGACCCCCCAAAATGATGGAAAGATGGAGCAGGGATCCCCTATTTATAAAAAATGTTGAAAATTACGTTTTATATTAAACTGGTCCTGTAGCGCCATGTATACATGTACCTTCTTATTGCGCATTCAATACTAAAGCTATTCAAATAATACACAGGTTCAAATATTCACGTTTTTATTTTCAACATGTTGAACGCACAGTGAGTGCACCGCCGTTTATAAACATACCTCAAACCGATACCTGCCAAGAGCAACAATGTCTGTCAATTGCATGCAATCACGCATAAAAGCTCTTCAAACAGGCATTTTGAAGTGTGGAAACGAAAATGAGTGGTTTGTTTGTGCCACCGGCATGCATGAACATGCCTGTTATCTCGCATACAACACTGTACTATTAACACAGCTGACAGATTCATGTTTTCATTTTAAACATGCAGAATCATCAAGCCATCTCTGGATGTCATACCGCCACATTAGTGAGATGAGCAGCACACAACTTTTCAGCTTGTAGCAGAGAGTCAAACTTCAAATAACTGTCTGTGTGTTTCCGGGTCTTACGCTTTGCAGCTGCGGTGTCTGGGGGCGGAGGGTGACGTGAGGCCCATCTCTCTTGTTGCTTTCGGTTTTTTGTGGTGCTACAAAACGATCCATTTTGTGAAGAAAAAAAAAATGCTAGCTGCTAGCATAATTAGAATCTCCGGCGTATCACACGCGGCCTCCTGATTGGCTCAGCAGCGATAGGGGCGGGGACAGGTGTTGTGAATGAACCGGTGCGCCGCGTGAAAGAGTTCCTGCCTCCGTGTATCTGTTCGCTACAGAGTGTTGGATTCACGTTAATGTGTATTTAAAGACATTTGAATTCGTGGAGAAAAGATTTAAAAAAAAAAAAAAAAAAAAAAATGTCGCCAAAAATTTCGCGCCCCACCTGCAGACTTCCGCGGACCCGCGGTTGAAGACCTCTGCTGTACTGTATAGTGTAATAATACATGCTCATGAATCCGAAATCTAAACCTCCTGGCTATTAGTTACACAAAGTTTTCACTCAGGAAATTCTCAAGGGATCACTACAAAGTCTATGGCTGCGTAATCTGTGGGATAACCAGATCGGTTTTTATTCATTTATCTGTATATAACGCTCAGCTGCTTGGCAAACATTTCCTCACTCCAAGCCATCAGTCCATGAATCATACGCAGTACCTTAAAGGCCACCTCAGTTGTCAAGACACCAGTTCCCAGGTATTTCATTTCAAATACGACGGAGGGGGAGACAATTCACTTGTATCAATGAAACATCGGTGGGTAGCTTTAAGCTTTCTGAGACCGCGGACATGGGAGAGGAACCAGCTGTCCATCTTTCTGTCTGCCCACATTCTGGCTGACATTTCTATAACCTGTTTTGATGTTGAAACTGTCTGCTTGTCTACTTAGTCCTGTTAAATGTTGGGCTCTTGTTCAATTAATCCTTAGGGTGAAGCTATGTACAAGATTTCTAAGGCATAGTGTGACAGGGGACAAATCAGCATGATGGCTAGAAGGCTCAGAGACATTTTTTAAGGACTTTTTCAGGAAAAACTCTAAGGTGCAAATTAGGGAAAACTAGTGCTACAGATGTGTATTTAATGCAACCAACATGAACAAGAAGAATCCAGCCTGTTTTGATGAATTTATGAATTCACTATGATCTGTATTTGAGCTTGCTTATTGTCTGCTGGCACGACGAAGAGCGCAGCAGAGGGAATGTGAGGACAAGTACAACCACAATAAATCAAATAAATAAAACACCATTTTCTGATCTTTACCCCATACTAAGTCTTTTGCAGATAAGTATCTGTCATTAAAGAGCCCATTTGCATTTATTGCATTTTCTGTAATTGTTTCATAGCTATTACAGCTGCACGGTGCACAGAGACTACTCTAGCTTTTGTCTCAGCAAAGCGTGAGATGGTGGTGATGTGACAGGCGCACAATGTTGACCTTTGACTTCAGACCAGAGTTCATACATGAAACATTTTTGTTTAGACATTTTTACATTGAATATTGTCATTTAAAAATCGACATTAATGCAAGAGTTTTTATTAAAAAAGAACAGGAAGGAAAAAAAATGTGTTTTGTTTTTTTTTTTGGGGGGGGTGACTTGTGCTATTTTTTAGAATATGCCTTGTGGGCTTTTCACTTGGTCCCTGCAGGCACCGTTTTGCCAACCTCTGTCCTAGAGTGTTGCATTTTCCATCTCAGACAGCAACAACAAATACAACAACAATAGCAACTTGTAAAACCAAATCAGTGGCCTTGGCTGCGCTCACACATGCACACACAATTAAGGAACATCACAACCTGACGGGAAGTGATGTGGTCCTCAGGTGTCATACTGAAATTTTTAGCCCACTCGTGATTCATAATTCATGACACACTTGCTTTGCTTTATTCCAGATGGATATATGAGAAACTATGTTACAACATCATGTTGCTGCCTACAGCCTGTGAAAGGCCCCCACATGAGAATAGTGTAGAGGACAAAAACAATTCTCAGCAAGAGGTCAGATCTCTGGAAATAGATTCCTTGCCTCTACATTTTCTACATCAGTGATTTTTCACCTTTTTTTTTCCTAAAACCCCAGTTTTCAAACCATCATAGGACAAATTGAAGTTCTGTGTCCTAAACTAGCTTTACACCAACACCACTGACAAATGATTGCTCTGGTGGCACTAGAGACTCTCTTTTGTCATTTGATGAGCACACAGACACAGTTTGTGTATGCATTCTCATGTCTGACCATCCTTTGCATGTCTTGAAGAAATCACTTAGTAGTGCCTCATAAGTTTTTGTTGAGACAATTAAAAAACCTGATTAGCCCTGCATCTGTTATTTATTCATTCCCCCAAGCAGAGACATTCTAATATAGAGGTGAGCAATCAGAGAGGGCTGCACTCCTGCTGAGTATGTAGTGAAGAGCATAAAAACTCTGGGCTGAGATTTCACACTCTTCACACCAACAGTGTTCACTAAAAAAGGTTATGTATTCTCATGACCACGGAAATGGACATAGAGGAGTTTGTGTTGGTGAGCACAGTCTCATTTTATCATTTAAATGCAAATATGACAAATAGAACAGTCTAGAATATATTCAGCATATAATAAGTTAGTAAAACTATCAAGACCTAAATCGTTTACAGTTTTATCACCCCATTTTAACTCCTGCTTCCCTTGAATATGAACACATGCAAGCGCTGCAGGTTAATTACCCTCTTAGCCCTCCGTCAATCTCTATTCATCTCTGTCAGCTAAGGCTTTGTTGGGGTAATCCTTTCTCAGAGTCAGTGAGTGAGAGGAGAGAGAGGAATGGGAGAGTAAAAAAAAAATAGGAATGTATATCAGAGGGACCACATCTAGTTTGCCACCTACAACAAAAATATTGTATAGGTCTAGCATGTAACAATGGAGCTGAACAAACTAAAGCCTTTTTTCATTTTTTCCAGGACTTACACCAAAACACTTAATAGCTGCCTTTTCTCCACTTTGTCTTTTGGTTATATCTGCCACATCATATATAATAAGTTGACAATATCCGAAAAGCCACAAGATTGATGAAATGAATGTGGTGACACTCTTATCAACTACAGTTGTCAGCTTTTCACATGACAAGACTAGAAAAAAATACGAAATAGAACCCAATCAAGAAATAGATGAAACAATTTGCTCCTTTGCTGCCACTAGAAGCCTGCCACTAACCCCAAGTGCAGCTGTTATTGATCACGTAAAAACATGTGATCCAGGCCGACAAAATCTGTTTTTATTTCGTTAATCCTCTGGTTCCCTTCTCTCTTGGGCCTGAACCCCCTCTCTGCCCTGTTTCCGCTCAGGCCTCTCATGGACCCTCTTTCTTTCATTCTCTCTCCTGGCTTGGAGGTCTCTGTTGACCCTCATCCCTTCCACCAATATTCACATTCCTCCATGGTAGCGTGGCGAGGTCTCGCATAGGATTCCTAAAAGTGAAGCTTAACCCCAGAGGATTCGATGTTAAAACTTTCTGCTGGTTCCTTTAATCAAAGAGCCTCAAATTAGCCTCTATTACTACCCAATTTAACAGCAGCACAAACACACGTAATATTTAATTAGACTGAATTGGCTATTTTGGTATTGTTTCCCATTTTAAGGTGGTGCCTCTAGATTAACTTTCATATTAAAGTTATTATTTCATATTAATGTTTTGTCCACTTCTGATAGACAATCACCAATACACTGCCAAAACCCAACAACAGTAACTGAGCAGACTGCATCTTGAAGCTCAAGAAGAGCTACAGTGATATGACTGTCTCTTAATGTGTACAAGTGCGATTGAAGCAAGTTTAGGAAATTCAGTTGAGGCCAGTCATCTCTTCTCACATCACTAAGAAATACAATGTCCAAACTTTTTTGTCTGGAAAATGTATCTCTGTATATGCAGTTGCATTGGATCTTCACCATCCTTGCTTCAAAGCATTCAAGGAGCTGGAGTTATGAGGAAACTCATATATCCTGTTCAATTTTATCATCTCATAATCTTCCAAAGCAATATATGAAGATGATGACAGATTTGCGTGTCAATGTCCAAACATCTGAAACACAATTTCAGCCAGACCTCACAGCGACTAAGTGTGCAGATGTTCAGCTTTTAAAAAGTTAATGATAAATGTTAGTACTTTAGTTCACTCTGTGCTTGGAAGCAAAGATTTTTAAAAAACTGTGAAATGTGCTTTTACGGTCACTGCAGCTTTAGAGTTGCCACTCAACTTCTTATTCCTCATGTCTTTCTAAAATCTTTACTCAAACTAATTCATGTATGCATGTCTGTTATTACACTTCCTGCTGATATGCAAATTTGCCAGAGGAGGATCTGCTCAATATTGTGCCGATGATATGACTTGCAATAAATAAACAAATAATGAAGTTTACATTTTGGTAGAGTTCCAATGTCCTCTTCCACAATTGTGCCATCAAACTGTCATCAAAAGATGACCCATGTGTCCATCTAACAAGTCAAATGTTGTCAAGTTGCGTTTGAATGCAGTGTTTCCCAAAGTGTCTTAAGGCTTGAGGTGAGGCTGCAGTAAAAGTGTGAATGTTCGCTCATTAGGTGGAGTTATATAATTTTATATTAATGTGAATGCGTCAACGCAGTTTGCCATCAAGACTGCCAATCAGCTGCTTTGGAGTCCAGCCAAGAGTCTCCAGCTATGGCGCATGAGTAGCAGTATCTCATCACTCAGCCCAGCTGTACAACCATATTTAGAAATAGCCACAACATATTTTGTCCAACCATTAACAAATTCATTTCAACATATCCTTCTGCTCCATCATCCTGCTGTAATGTCATGAAAATAGCAGTTTACTTAACAAATCTCTCTGTCAGCTCTGTCATTGTACTGTTGTGTTTGTTTGAAACTGGGGGGTGCCCAGTTTACTGATTTCGCAGATTAATAAATTCTGTCTCTTCATATAGCAATGTCCCATTTAACAAGGATTTGAATTTCTAACATTGCAGCCCTAGTACTCCACCAGTTCTTTTTCAATATAAGTGTATGCTGGAAGCATCTTGATGAACATCTTGAATTGATATAATGCCTAAGGTAATTCCTCATCCTGCCAACACAACCACCATCACCTTACATTATGTTCACACTGCCATTGACAGGCCCTTGTAGCGATGGCTTTCAGCAGGCTGTTAGTGCTGTTACTAGCTAATCTGGTTAAAAAAAAAAGGGGGGGTTACAAGCAAGCCACAAACTATATTTATGTTTTCTATTAGGAGCCAAAGGCTCTATTTCTGCAGGGTCTTATCAAGTACCATTATTGCAGGATCTGGAGCCATCTGGCCTAGCTGTTTTTGGCTACAGTATGCTTCCTCTGGAAAGGGGCCGTCAGGTTCTTCCAACCCGTTTGTGACAGGCACAATTGCTCTCGTGGCCTCTTGAGGTGAACCAGCCCGCCTAACCTCTGATCCTGCTGTGCTCCCCTCTTCATCACTTGGGCCTACTGGTTCTGTTTCCCTTATCCCTCAGAATGCTGTTTGTATCACCGCTACTCTTTGTCTTAACCTAAACTACTTATCACACATACATTTACAGGTCATGGTTCGTTTTTATTTTTTTACTAGGAAGCACATGAGCTAGCTCTGCTAAATAAAGTACAGGCCAAAAGTTTGGACACACCTTCTAATTCAAATGAATAGGAAAGTGTGTCCAAACTTTTGGCCTGTACTGTATAAAAATGGATTTATGATTCATCTAATTTGAAATTATATAATCATATCAAATAATACAGCACTTCTCCCAGAAATTTGTTGCAATTACATGTTTTGGTATTCACGTTTATTCCTTTTGTTTGCATTATAACAACACAAAACATAGGGAAAAAAACTCAGTCCTGATTCAGTTCCACACAGAACTCTGCACTGGAAATAATTATTGGACCTTGTCAAAAATGTAAGCGATAATTGCTTTTCAAGCATGTGATGCTCCGGTAATTTCAATTTAGGACACCTATGCTGACAGGAAGGGGGAAAAAAAAGGAAGACTGAAATTTACCACAATCCTTCCCAGAGAACATACTGTGGACAGATGAGACAAAAGCAGAGCTTTTTGGTAAAGCACATCAAGGTACTGTTTACAGAAAAAGAAATGAGGCCTCCAAAGAAAAGAACACAATTCAAAGATATTTTGGGGTTGCTTGACTGTTTCTGACAGTGGATGTCTTGACTGTGTGACTGGCATCATGCAATCTCATGATTACCAAAGAGTTTTGGGGTGCCAGTATCAGAAAGCTGGATCTCCACCTCTCCACCAGAGGCCACGGGTCTTTCAGCACGACAAAACTTGTTCACGTACGTAATGGTTATTTTAAAAAAGGCACTGCAGAGTTCTGAAATGGTCAGTGAAAATCTGGGAGTATTACTGTATTATCTGACAGAATTACAGGGGAGCCGATATTTTTGGCCACGATTGTACCTCTGTGCATTTGTTTCATCCTATTATTATTGAATTGCGCACGGACTGAAATAAAACAAAACGCAACGCTTCTGGACTTGAAGAAACGCAGTTGACTAACCCTAACCCAACAGATGATTCAGCTCATCAGCGTTGAGGGGGGGGTAGTCCTGCTGAAAAGTAAGTAAGCCTCGTGCAAAATGTCAGATCAGCTTGCCCAAGATGCTCGGCTCTACATCCAGGACAGTGCTGGGAGCAAGCAATTGCTGCTCGGAGATCTGTCAAAAGACCGGAGAAAGATGTAATCCTCAACCAATGAAGTGCAGTTGTTAAAGCTTCCTCGGGGCAACAACATTTAGTTGAGAATATATGCAGCTGTGAGGATGACCACCAATGGGCACAGTTAGGGATACGCTATGTTATCACTATCTGCCTGTATTGGCCATTGGCCAACTCGCTAGATTTAGCCAATTTTAAAAACCAATAAAATAAAAGCGCACAGCTTCCTGGAAAAAAACGCCCAACCTCAATGTCATGTTTGGATGATTTGAATAGCACAGCATAATGAATTCATATGCATCTTCCTGCAGCAGGAGAGAGGAACCCAAAATGTCAGTGATTGGGAGATTTTGTGAAAGTGTGTTAGTTTAGTATTACTATTACTAGTAATAATAATAGTGTAAATACGCCATGTATTCATTGGCAAGGAGTATATTTTACTTGATTTCTTTGATGTTTAATTGGTGTACTGTTGTACAATCCACTTCACATGTTCCCTGTGAACAGAGATTCACAGAGATGGGGTCATTGCTATGGTTATCTTAGGAAGAACATCATCCGAGTGTGTTTGAAGCAGGACAGGATGTACACATCTTACTTGCTATGTGTTAAAGCATTGTTACAAATAAATGACATTTTACATAAGGTAAGTTAAAGTACTTATTTTACTTAAGCTTTGTGTTGTATGCCAGCATTTGTCAGTTGGCCAGCAGAGGGATAAATATCGGTATCATTTATTGGCCAAATAAGTTGTAAAATTAAAATATTGGCTTATCAGACATGGACAAAAAATTCAATATTATACATCCCTAAGTACAATGTCACAATACTATGAAGCTCTTGGGAGTCTTAAACGTGCACAGGATGTTGGCCGCTGAAGAAAGAACAAATACAGTATAGCTAAAAATAGTTCCCTAAAAGCCTTGTATCTTTAGCATTTGTTCACCTCACAACACCAACCTCTAATTGTACTTTTTTATCAAAGCGTGGCAATGTTCAAAAAGCTTTCACTAAGAAATCACCTGAAAAAGGGTGATAAATGATGTCACTCCTGAAATTAACACACAACATTTCTACACCTGACTAGAGTGAAATCATAATAGTATGATTACATATGAGGATTTGCAACCTTGAAAACCAACGCATGTTTTCAGTAACTTTGTAAATCTAACTGAACCACCGTAGTCCCTGACCCTCACCAAGACACAGAGCAGTTACAGAAATATCAGTCAAGATCCATTCTGAGACTGAGTCAGATAAGCTCTTAACAATCCATCTGATATGTGTTTGTGGGGCCATAGCAGGTCTCGAGGGATGTTGTCCAGACATACTGTAAATATCACAACAAAAAAAAAAAAGGGGTTGATGCGTGTGTGTGTTTGTGTGTTTGTCTTGCCACCCTAAGGCTTGAAGGAATAGCAAGCGACCCCAAGCAGGTTGAGAATTTACTACACAATCACTCCCTCCGAGAGGTTCCACCTAATGTAAAGCCCACGGTGACACCAACATGCACAAAACGCACACTTTTTTAACGCAAAGTGTCTTTACTATAAAATGTTCAATTATCTACACAGGAGTCAGTGCAAGCACTTTCAGCAAATTGTTGCCAATTAAACGTTCGTAGAAAGTCAATGTTGACGGTCAGAGTTAGACGTAATTGCTCACATGCAGCAGGACTGAGTGTGCTGGAGCCCCTCCACTAACAGCTCTGCTTAAGAATCACTGGGTTTCTACATTTATACATGGAGTGGAAGTCAACAGATCGATAGACTCTGAGTTTTGGATTGAACAGGTAGTGTGGACGGCCAGTGTTATTCTGTTTCTGTCTGCCAGAAAACAACACGACAGCAAGATGAAGAGAGAAGCAGAGAGAGTGAGATGTGGAAGGTATGTGAGGAGATAAGCCTGAATTATACAATTCAGCGGCGTCAGGGGTGTGAAGGAGAGAGAGCAGCAAAGCATGGTTAGGTGTTACATTACAGTGAGGAATATAACAGAAAGGCAAAGAAGGGTTAAAGGGTGATTTGAGGGAAAGAGAGAAGTTGGGAAATTAGAGAAAAGAACAGAAACATGTCTGGCAGCCGACCCAAAATTGGTTTTGATCTGTCACCAGTGGGAGTTCCCACGCCACTTTTTAAACCTGCAAGGAATTCCCATTCCCATTTCCCTGAAAATCACACTTAAATTTTCAGTTTTAAAGAATGCAAAATGTGCGTCAAAGACTACACTGCCTCTAGCCACGCAAAGTTTGTTGTTCCATAAGAGCTGAAATGTTGTGATACATTCGGTTCATCAGCCAGGATTAAAAATAGTGTAAGAAGAAAGCTGCAGCTCTCTGCAAAACTGTGCTTGTAGTTGCCTAACTTCAAGGCAGATGCACATTCGGACAGTACTGTTAGTTTGGCAAAATAGGAAGTAGTGAAAAATGGAAGATTTGAATGCAATAATTACCAGGTTTAAGGGTAAAACGGGACAACTAAATACAGGCAGACAAAGAAAATAGCGGCCTTGTTTGGCACAGGTGAGGTCAACAGTGTTTCTATCAGGCAGTCCTCACGGCTTCTAGCCTTCTCAGGCTAATGAGCACCTTCCTGCCGGGTGTCACTGAGGCAGCTGGGGGTGACATTCATAATAGCACTGTCCATCACACATGTGGGCAGCTGTCCGGTTATGTCTGAGCGCCTGAGCCGCCATCCACATGAAAAACAGAAGGAAAATGCCAACTCAAAAACTGAAGCTATAAACTGATATTTCATGTGCTAAATGCTGTAATGCAGACTTTAAAAGGGGTCCATTTCAGAGAGGTGGAAAGACGTGTCAAATTTAAATTTGTATTATTATTGTGCTGAACTGTGTGAGACGGGAAACATCTGGATGCAGCCAGAAGTTGTTGGCGCATTTCAGACTCCGCCGTGTTCATCAAGCCCCTTCGTTCACGATTGTTTTTTTTTTTTTTTTCCAGTTCAAAGCAAAGCACCAGCTGTCCGAGCAAACAGAAAGAAACAAACAAGCAAACAGTGTGAGCACAGAAGCTCACCTTGTGTCTTCCCTGCTGCTCATCCACCACACGTGGGGACAAAGGGAATCCCGGCGCTGTTTTCGGATTGTGCAAATGCGCTGTCACTGCCTCACCCCCCGGAAATAACAATAATGATAATAGAAATAATAATAATGAATGTTTTATTCCGTTCCAGCGACTATTTTCTCCATCCTCAGCTGGGATATGTTCACTCCTCAGTGGACCCCGACGAGCGCTCTTCTGTCGGTTTCCATCTGGTATTCACATGATTCACACGCTGTCCCGTCTGTCCTGCTTGTCCACTTTCTCCATGAAGAAGGGAAGAGAGTCGTTCCCGGTTCTCCCTTTGAGGACCGCGGTCCTTTATGTTTTGGTCCGGCTGGAGGAGCTGAACGCGTCTGATCACCCCCCCCAGCTCCCTCCTCCCTCAGCAGACCGGCAGGGTGAACCAATTGAGAGCCAGAAAACAAAAAGAAAGACAGAAAAAACCGAGTAGAAGCGATTAGAGCATCTGAGCCTGCTGTGGGACCAGAAAGCATTAGAATGAACATGAACGCATGCAATACATCTGTAAAACAGCCTCCCAGCAGACATTTTATGGACACTGTACACACTTTGTGTAATCATTTACAGAGATTTAGAAATAATTCCTAATCCATACAGGCTACAGTCCGCATTGTCCACAACACAATTACAAAATTCAACAAAAACAACAGAAGGGCTGTCATCATTTTAAGGAAGAAGACAACATTTTTCAGACTTCAGTGTTAAACCTTACACACATTAAACTGTTCCTCTTTCTCTACAGCCAAAGAAAGTGGTCATACATGTCTTCTCAAAAGACTTGTGCTTGTGCCAACTTTGCAGTAAGTGACTCTGAATTTCCCCTCTGTATTTACCAAGGAGAAAACCCACTCACCTCTTCGAACTCAGCACAAAAATAAAATCAAATCTGTAGTTCCGCTGGAGTGTGGTATCACTTTGTGCATTCAGTGGATGGAAATTATATCATAGCTCAATTTGGTCCAATTGGACAAGTTTGTGTTAGCAAACAGAATTAATATTAAGTGTTCGGACTTCACACACCTGTAAACGTGGGCTAAGCTCCATGATTGAGCACAAACAATGAATAGTATTTCTTTTTCATCCTGTTGAGTCACAGTGTGATTAGAACCACCAGAGCCGTTATTAACTTTTTCGCAACATGACCTCACTGATTACACACAACCTACTTTTTACGTCTGACTTTCTTACTGTAAATGAGTGCTGAAGAGAGTCCCATGCTGCAGAAAATAATCATTCCGTGCAGCCAACACGAGCAGGAATACTTTGGGGGGGGGGGCATGCCATGTGAGCTCAAGCATACACCTTTGGTGCAGTGAAGGCGCATGTCACTAAATTGTATTGGAAATCCTCTTAAAGAATTGAGTCTTAATCTGTTTCCTTTTTCTCTTGTTCAACAGTTTGCAACACAAATCGTTGTTGAATTACATATTTGAGTGAAATTAGCCATGAAGCCATATAATGGATTTCTAGTTTAACCCAAGCAGAAGAGTCGATATTTAAACAGCAACTGACAGTTCATTTTTCAGTCTTGGGTTGACTGTAGAGACAGTGACTGAAAGGAAAGGGAAATAGCTTTTTTTTTTTTTTTTACATTTATTAGAGCTCATTAAGAGTCTTTTTTTCCTCCCTCACACAGTGATTTGAGTTTTTCCTTTCCGGCTCTGTTTTTTTTTTTTTTTTTTTTCATCTCTTGTCTCTCTGCCACCAGAAAGCATGTAGAATCTCCTCAAGTGACTGCGAGAGCAATTTTTCACTGGATATGGAAATGAAGTAGAAGCATGCTGACTAAAAATGTTATTTACTCATTTCTGGTACCCCCATTGTCGGCTTTTTCAACTTCTTTGTGTAAATTATCTGACATTTTTGAGGGACAGAAAAGGATCTGAGATGTGAGACTAATCAGCATTGAGACCAATTGTACCCATAAAGTTTGTAATGATATGCAGGGTGAGATGAGTGTACGATGTTATGATGCGCTAAAGACACCCTTCCTCTGTTGTGCTGCCAATTACAAAACAATTTTGTGTGCACATAACAGTGCCCCGGGTGCGCTGTTGCCTGTCAAAAGAGTAATAAACATATTGCAATATGAGAGTAGAGTCTGTCATCGTGTCCTTAATGTCGTGTTCAGCAAACCAAGGTTTGATCTGTAATATTTACCAGAAGGCCCGCTTAGCTACAAGCGCACTACCTCTATCTGTTCACCATTCAATCACCTGAGTGAACTACCAACTCACAATAAAAACACAACATTTTCACACCCTTTTTTCTTTTTAGACTACAGACCTATGACCCTGCGGTGGCATCATCCACCTTCTATGGAGGTATCTGCTGGGGCAGCAGCATCTCAGCGACAGAAAGGAAAAGACTCAACAAACTGATCATTAAGGCCAGCTCTGTTCTGAGATGGACTCTTGGCTCACTGGAGGTGGAGGATGAGAGGGGGATGAGGGCCAAGCTGTCATCCATGTTGTCGAATGACTCTCACCCACTGACGGGCACTCTGACAGCGCTGGGGAGCTCCTTCAGTGACGGAGCGCTACCGCAGGTCCTTCCTGCTTCAGTGGTCAGACTCCACAATGAACAGTGCTACCAGTAGTCTGCATACCACAAACCAACTCTGCTCAACAACAGATATCCGTGTGCCAGTTCTCTTGTTCATGTCTGTTGTTATTGGACAGAGCTGTTGGATGAATTCTTGTTTTATAAATGTATTTATATATTGTGCTTATCCCCATGTGCTACATTCTTTCCTTCACATGTTCGATGCTGCTGCGACATACACATTTTCCCAGTGATGCACAAATAAAGGACGATCTTAATCTTAATCTTAATATTCCAAAACTTCAAATAGTGCTTGCATCCCAGATTTTTTTTTTTTTTTATGGGTTTCAGGTTAACAGATCCAAGAAGATCCTCAGTGTTGAATCGAGCTTCTAAACTGTGGAACACTATCACTGAATTCAATGTCAAGCTGAAGCAACAGGTGAAACCTATTGCCGATTCGTTTTTACTGTAATGTTACGATCGTTTGGTTGGTTGCTATGAAACCTTGCACATCTCGCTCTGTCTCAAAACATCGGAAGCTTATCGTCACACGCGATGTGAACGGGCACGTGAATTATTCTGCATCTTCACACACAGCTAAAGAGACAAAGCTACTTAAACGAGTTGCTTTCTACTGGCTCAGGCTCGGCAGGCTCTGCATAACAGTGTCAGTGTGGACGTTTCATTTTTGGTGCCATTGCTAATGCATAGAAACACACTATGATTAGATGTGCAGCGCTACCTCCATTGCCAAGATACTCATCTGTCATAGAGCTATGAATAAAGTCATAGGCTGGGTCTGAATAGACATGTTTACAGGAGATAAACATTTATCGGCTGGGCTGTAAAGATCATCTTTATATGACCACTGATCGAGATGAAATGAATCTACTTGGATCTATTTATATTCTGGACCTGAGCAGCATTCAATCTGCAGCCAGAGAGGAAAGAAAAGGATTATGTTGAATTGAAAAAGGAACTAAACAGAACTAAATGCAAACCAATTCCATCCCTTCCCTTAAATCCCAGTGGATTAACTCTGTCTCCCATTTAGACATCTGTGCATTCAGTTAAATTAAAGTAATTCACAGCTAACAAAGACCTCAAGGTGATGTATAGTTATATATGGTAGACAAATACCATGTTAATACGGCAAGTACTTTTATTCTGATCTAATTTCATGATGTGAAATGCTGTCCCGAGCAGCACGGCGGCATAGAGGTTAGTGCTGTTGCCCCAGAAACAAAAAGGTTGCGTTTTTTGCCGGGCCTGGTCCCTTCCTGTGTGGAGTTTGCATTTTCTCCCTGTGTCTGTGTGGGTTTCTTCCCACCATCCAAAGACGTCATGTTTGGGTTAACTGGTGACTCTAAACTGTCTGTAGGTCTGAGTGTGAGTGTGAGTGTTTGTTGGTCTCTGCCTGTCTCTGTGTGTTGGCCCTGTGATAGACTGCTGACCTGTCCAGGGTGACCCCGCCCTCGCCTGTAACGTTGGCTGGGATTGGCTCCAGCAACCCCGTGACCTGAAAATGGATAAACTGTAGAGGATGAATGAATGAATGGGAATCAGGACAGAGGAGAACTGGACTTCTCCATATTGATGAGCGATAGTGCTACTGTGCAGAACCAACAGCTAAAGCTACATTTTGTACTTCTAATTGGATGCTGAGTCCCTTTTAACCAATCCCCATCTGTGTTTGTGCGCATGTGTCACTGCAAGTGTGTTGGTTTTTTCAACAGGGGGGATTTACTAGTTACGTAACACAACCATGATTAGGAAACATTGCCATCTGGTAGTTAGAGAGGGATGGTGAGGTACATGCACACCAGAATGTATGCACACGTACAAGCAAACACGGACACACACATACACACCAGGCATGCAGACATACACATAAACACGAGTGTGTAATTAAAAAGTTGCATCCAGGGGGAAAAAGAGAGCAGTGTCTGTACCATCTGTATCAGGTAATCAATTTAAATATACTCCCACTCTTTCATACAGTGCTTGTGATTGTGCATCGGTTCCATGTCACACTTTTCTCTCTCTTATTCTAACCAAGCAATATAGATTCCAGAGCCATTCACACTTCTCTTCCATGCTGCTTTCATTTTGTTTCTGCAGTTAGAATAATGCATTTCTCAACCATCTGTCAACTCAGGTGATGAAAACAAATTGTTTCTAAGAAACTCCACTTTACCCCCTTTAACGCATTATTTTGTGCCAAAAATCTGTTTGTGTTTTCTTTCACAAAAACACAGTGAAACAACTGCGTCCTATCATTTATGCGCCAAGCAGTTCAGCAGTTAGGATTAGTCTGACCTTGAAAGCCACCGAGCCAAGCCGATGCATCACACCACGCTGAGAAGCGCCATAGTAGGTCAAAGCTGTGTTTGTCCAGGATTATCGTCATGAGCGCCTCTGTTTGGTGTCAAGAATTTCAAGAAATCGTATCATCTCCTTGCATGGAATGGCCAGAGATAATGGCAAACTTCAGTCTTATTCAGTATTTCTCAGTGTTAAATAAATATATATAGCAAATCCATGCATTGTAACTCGTGACTTTTGTTTTGAGCTGACCCAACAGCTCAAATTTATGAATTTGAATTCATGTTATTCACAGCATATTTGGACTTTGGACAAATTACAATAGCGGCTTGAGCTACTAACATTATTTACAAAAAAACGATAGTGTGCACTCTTCTCCACGTTGTCGTTCCCTGTCTGTGCTGACAGGTACAAAATTTACTGCTGCTCAGAGCTGTAACTCAAGTTTTGAGTTTGATTTCAATTACCTGCACTAACTCGAGCTGTTTTATTTTCACCCACACAAATTCATTTTTTTCTGAACTTCTAATCAAACTTAACTAACGAGATACCAATAAACCATATCATTATTATCCGTCTCTTATATTTGCTTGATTCCTCAGTTGATATTGAAGCTATGGCAACTGAAGGTTGCAAAGTGGTTTGAAAGAATTTTATTTTACATTCAAAATAAGATTTAGTTTGAGAATTCGCTGAATGAGGACTCAATGATGAACTTTTTGCGCCACATAATCCACCAATGTATTCATATATTATACATAATAAATCTACTTTGACTTTCCCTTTTTCGAACACACAGACTGGTTATTTAAAAGTCTTCCTCTACTCACCTCAGCCATATTGTGTAGCACCATGCTGAGAAATTTTGCCCACACACTGAGGTATCTCACTCTCCTCATTGCAATTTTAACCAGTCAGTCCTCACAGCATGATCTCCAGACATTATCATCAGCAAACCATTGCATATGTACAGTACAGGCCAAAGGTTTGGACACACCTTCTCATTCAAATGAGTAGGAAAGTGTGTCCAAACATTTGGCCTGTACTGTACATACAACACATCAAGGGCACGCACATATAAAAGCAACGGAAGTCAAAATCAGTACTATCCATGCAAGAGATAAAAGAAAATTGTGAGGCACAACTGTATACGTTGTTGATTTATTTCCATTAAGGGTCAGTTGACTACACACAAAGAATCAAACTGCGCTGTATGTAATATCAAACACATAACCGTCACACTAAAGACAGACACTGCAAGCGGAGATCAGAAAAGGCTGAAAAAAATAAACAGTTTACTGTTTGAAAGCAGGCACAGAGGCTAAGAAATAATCCACATGCATCTTTTGATTCAACGTACATCAGACAGAGCGCACAAAACTATGCATCAACTAGCAGGCACACGTTTGTGTGAGAGTCAGCCTTTGTTTAGTTCGCTTTCCCTCCACACGTCTTTGTCTCCTGGCAGCTCAGACTTCCATAGAAACATCGTCTTTACACATTTTTTTTTTTTGACCTGCCAAAATCAGATTGCAATCATCCATCCACACTGTCTATGTAATGACACAGAGGTGTATGAGCGCATACATCTGCGAGCATACGAACGCATGCACACGCTGCATGTACAATCAGGATTTGACCTGCAGTGCTTTCGTTGTGCTACCGCAGACAGACAATCAGAGAGCGACAGCACTAAACACTGTGGGGGTAGACTATTATTTCAATCAGTTGACGACTGGTTGACAGGTCCACGTGGACAGAACGACACACAAGCAGGCAAACAACAGACTCCGTGTACACAATAACAAATAGGGCAATTCTTTTCTTTTAAATTGCTCCCAAGACCAGTTGGAAATGAACACACCTCCACAATGCACACCTGCCAGCACAGCCTTGATATGTCATATGTCCTTAATATGTCAAACATTCGCATACGCTCACTGCAAAATATGCTTTCCCTGAAGTCAAACGCACACATATACTCTATATTCACTCGGGCTCTGTACCTGACTACGTTCCTGACTGTGTGCAGGATCCATTAGTTGACAAGTCTGGAGTAATAAACTGATGAAATATTTACAGCAGAGTGCCTCTGTGTTCAAGTCCATACATGTTTTTTCTCCATAAATGTCTCTATCCTACAGCTTTATATATTTATTTTTTAAACATATGGCTATGCAATTTTGAAGAGATAAAACAGGAGCACATGACAAAAACAAACTAACATACACGCACAGACACACACGCATTTAAAATCAAATTCATACAGGCGAGAGAGTCAGGAGTCATCCGATACAAATAAAACAAGCGAATACGTTTACGAGGCAGTCAGGCAGTCAAAAAGAATCTTGCGTTTGTACTGTGTTGAGTGTTTGGGGAGCAATACGCTGCGACTCTGCAATTTTTGACATGGCTTCTAATACAGCATTGTTACCTCAGGGATTGAGAACTTTGCTAGTTGGAAATGTGTGTAATATTGCACTTTAATCTTCTTATACTCCAGTCCATGCGATGATAAATAATCTTAGTTTCCACCAAAGGGCAAAGCCGCTTTGTCCAGTCTGCCGGTCTGAAAAGTGTTCCTTAAGATTACTTTACTCTCTCTCCCACTTACCCCAGCATTACAGTACATTAGCTAAAATGGAGCGAAATCATATGAGAGAAACTAGCGAGCGTTCATATTCATCTATACACAAAAACCCAGAAGGAAAGAAAGCAAAGTTTATCAAATTACCTGGAAAGCTAGCTCGTAACAATTGCATTAACCTTTAGTGTCTCAATTAGCTAGACTAGAGGATGCTAGCCGCTGATACAGGAATGAGTCCGGTGAAGGCCAGGCAGCTATAACCAAAGTGATGCAATGGTGTGTACTTTAAGGGTGACCCTGTGTGTCTCTGCCCAGATAACCTGATCAGCCCTCTGTCCCTCCTCCTGTCTCCTGTTTGCCTGGATTTCCTCCCCGGAAGGATCAGCTGGTTTATTGGGCTGTTTGGGTCAGTCTGTGAATTATCCCCCTTGACCATGCCTCATTTTCCCCCGCCCTCCTGATAAAGAGTCTGGGTATCACCATCTGCTTAGTTTCATCTACACAACATTTATCACCTCTGTCCTTCCCTCACACCAAACACCACTGCGATTCACATGCACTCCCTGGTTACTTCCTGTATTGATTGTTGCAACTCCCTCCTCTTTGGTGTTCCCTTCATATCCATAAACTTAAACTAGTGCGGAATTCTGATGTCTGAATCATCACCAGCATCCCATCTACTAATCACGTCTTCCCTTTTCTTCAGCAACTCGGGTGGCCCCCTGTCTGCTTCCGTATTGATATGAGGACCTCAAAGCTATACATGGCCTTGCTTTTTCATACTTCTTTGAACTTGTTTTCATTAATGCACCCTCCTGCACACTCAGATCTTCCTCTTTAAATTGCATCACTGTTTTTTTTTTTTTTTTTTTGAGCCAGAGCTTTCGGCTATGCCACTCAGTTAACAGGTGACTCTAAATTGTCTGTAGGTCTGATTGTGAGTGTGAGTGGTTGTTGGTCTCTGTCTGTCTCACTCTCTCACCCAGCGTGAGCTGGGATTGGCTCCAACAGCCAATGAGAAATGGAGAAGCAGTACAATTGAATGAATGAATGAATGAATGAATGAATGAATGAACGTTCCAGAGCAGCATATACATATCACCACTTCAGAGGTTTGAGAGGGATTTTTAACCTTTCTGAATTCTTGATGTGCTGTCCTAGGAACAGGGCTGTGGAATAGAGAAAGTAAATCTTGAGGCATCTACTTAAAATGATTTGCTGATCTTATTAGACTGCACAGACTGCAGCTCCTTCTTTGAAGACTCATCCGATGAACTGATAAATGTGTTGTGTGGCTAGATCAGTAACACCCCTAAGAAGGCTTTGATTATTTGAATAAGATGAAACTGACTAAAGGGACCAAAAAAAGTATGTCATGCTGCAAACTGATGCAACAGAGACGTCACTGGCTCTCAGGTTTGTCAGGATCCCAGTGTTTTGGTCCTGGAAAGCCACTCATACAAGACGGTCCTCATCACATTCCAGCCAAAGCCTCCATAGATAATCCATGGACCCAGTCAGCTCCTCACCCACAGCCGCTGCTCCCGTCTCACCCCACAGCCCCTGCTCCCGTCTCACCCCACAGCCCCTGCTCCCGTCTCACCCCCCAGCCCCTGCTCCCGTCTCACCCCACAGCCCCTGCTCCCGTCTCACCCCACAGCCCCTGCTCCCGTCTCACCCCCCAGCCCCTGCCAATCTCCCTGGGCTGCTGAGCATGATAGGCGTAATAATCTGACTCTTTAGTTTTAGTCTTCAGTGACAGATTTGAATAGTTTTTATCACGTGTTATACTGGGGCTGAGCCGGATACTCTGCTGAAACGAGTATCCGGTACGGATATAAGAATTTTGACAAGTACGAGTACCGAACGAGTTAATACGAGTCAATATCAGTGCTGGGTTTGAGGAAAATCCTCCTCAGGGCATCCTGTGACAGACAGGACAGAGCAAAACGTGTCATACTCCGAAAGCCACGCCCACCGGAAGGGAAAACAATCGGCGGCACAATAAAAAGAAACAAAAAACACTGTCCAGTGCTTAAAACATTTCAACATGCCAGAGCTGTACCGGAGAAAAAACAGTACAACGAAAAACTCACATATGTGGGTCTCTCTCATTGTCCCTTCAGTTTGCCTTCATTTTTGTGGAGAAATGATCTGATATAGATAAAAAGTCAGGCTGCATGAGCGTGAGCGTACATCATCATTTAAAGTAGCTTTTTATAACCCAAATGTTTTTATAAACCAAATGTTTTAAATCTGCCCACTTTATGGGGTTATGGGGTAAAAACTGGATTCGTATTGAAGCCTCATTCTCTCTGTTTCTTCACCGGGTCAGGTGTTTTTCCGGTCGGCTCGCTCTTCTTACCTTGCTGTCATACAAATTAAGCTGTAAATAAAAATATATTGAGGCTTACAATAAATATAGCAACTTCTGACCAACGCATATCAGTTTCAGGCTTAAAAATACATTTGTAAATACCGCGCCCACTTCCGGTTTAAGTACCGCCCCTTCCGAGTACAAATACGGATGCAGATAACGTAGAAGGTTGAACAGATACGGATGGTGGTGTGCTCCCTCATCCCCAGTTAAAACCACTATTGTATTTGTTTTTCTCTGACATTATTGACTTGTGTGATCTTTCCAAGTAACCACGGGCAGATGATGAAAGTAAAACTATGAAAAGAAAAAAAAAATCTGTGGATCAATACCTGCTACATGAGCTTTCCTAGCCAGGTGTCACGATTTTCATTTTCTCCTGCTACAGGCAGAGAACATTGTTTTTCAATAGGTTTGGCTAGTATTTTTCTAGCCTTACTTGTGTGGACGGCAACATTTCTTGTTGCGTTTAAATCCACCTTTAGCAGGGCTCAATGCTGAAACCGCTACTCCCTTGGAGTTTTTTTTCCATTCACAAACTTCAGTTGAAGGCAGAGCAGTCTGAACAGTTGATAGAGTGCATTCAGTCCTCTGTCAATATCTGAGCTACTCTCCAAAGCAAATGCAAGGTGTGCCAGAGACTCTTCTTACAGACTAATGTAAAATGAGCTGGCTCACCAGCTCATCCAGCTCATATTTCATTACTTAGTGGGCTTAATGTTGCGTTTAAAACTGAAATATGGCAGCAGCAGCCCTGAAGTATCTGTTAGTGTTAGATTTTATGTTTATCAGTACTGTTGACTTCATCTTGACCATGATTTGTATTTATATATTTGATTTATTTATACATTTGTATTTATATGTGCTTTTTGAATTTCTTTAGTCAGTGGAAGCAAACCCTTTAGACAGGGAACCTGGAAATGAAGTTGGGTGCTGCAGTCAGATAGACATCAGAAAGATAAGAGATATGAAAAAGAAGACAATAGAGGCAAATGGACTGAGAGACAAAATGAATAAAGACTCAGATCAACATTTTTACAGCTATAATTTACTCAACTCTCTCACGCAGGGACTGCAGTTTGCTCCTGCCTCTTAGGCTTTCAGCTCATCCTATTATAGTTTCCCCACAGTAGGGAGATGAAGCAACACTTTTGCACTGCTTTTGTTGGAAGAGCTTTAAACCTCTATGAAAGCAGAATGCATATAAGTATCTTACTGACCATTTAAACATAGGAACAAAAAAAGACATGTGATTTTACTTTCACACACAAGTTTTGCAAAAGAAAGCTGTGGCTTATAGTTTTTTCAAATACGTTAATAAACTGTTAAAATGATAAGCAAACAAATTTCATTTCTCCAAATGTAAATGTGTGGCCTACAAATAATTATAATATGTAACACTTTTAAATTGTCAAGCAGCAGAGTTGCAGGCTGCTGCCTTATGTGTGTCATTCTGTGAATTAAATTTCATATCTCTGGTCTTTATTCACTGCACGTTTTTGCAATTGTTCTACAAGTCTGTTATTTCTTTATCCAGTCCTTGCCTTTGCAAGTCACAAACAAAAGACTAAAATCACAACAAAAAAGAAAACATACAAGTGAAGTTCATACAAACAACGCTTTCCAGTCAGCCACACCACCAGCTGCATCACCTGTCCTTTAAAGGAGAATCAGAATGAATAAACACACACATGCACAGAATGCAGAATGGCTGGTGTATAAAAGTATATATTATCAAGTATATGTATATATACAACTAAGAAGCTGGATCCTGCAATTTCCTTCTTCCAAACCTTAGTTTAGGAATGATGAAAAAATTAGAATACACCTACGTACTATTTGTAATTATAATCGTTTAAACCGGTAAAGATATTTTACCGTAACTTATGCTGTGTTCATGGTATCTATTTTCTTATTTATTATGCCTGCTATGTTTGTTGTCCAATACAATCTCCTTTCAGGAAAACTTCCAAGGTCCACTCTTGACTTTAACTGGACATGAGTTTAACTTGCTGGGTTTAGTTCCCGGCCTGGGGCCTGTCTGTGTGGAGACTGCATGTTCTCCCTGTGTCTGTGTGGGTTTCCTCCCACCGTCCAAAGATATCATGTTTGGGTTAACTGGTGACTCTAAACTGTCTGTAGGTCTGAGTGTGAGTGGGTGTTGGCCCTGTGAGGGACTGGTGACTGGTGTACCCCGCCCTGTGTGAGCTGGGATTGGCTCCAGCACCCCCACACGACCCGGAAACAGAACAGAAGCGGTAGAAGATGGATGAATGACTGAATGATTCTGCAATAAAATGCTTGACATTTTTCCTCAGTTTCTTACATTAGAAACCACAACATGAGCTACAGAGAGAATAAGAGTTTAATGATGAGACAGCAGTGATGGACCAATCACGTCAATGAAGTCATACTTAAACTATCAGTGGTGGAAAGATGGTCAACCCTGCCACCCACTCATTTGGAACATGTACTGTAAGATGAGAATTTATTGTATAATTCCCAGAATTCTATTGATAACTGTAGAGAGTCAATTCTCCTTCACTTTTAGCTGGAACATTTCTATTCCTTAATAGAGTCTGGATCTCAAAACTTTCAAACAAAGGCGAAAGCATGTGCTTATGAATAAATGCTTCTCAATTATTATATATCCCCCCATCACTGATATTTTTGCTTTGGTCAACAATTCAGTGTTTTTGTAAATGTACAACAGCAGTGCATTATTCATCAAACAAAGGAGAAAAGCTACTCATTCCTCAGTCTTCTCACAATATTGGCCTTTTAATAACAATAAAAACAGTCAAGAAATCGCTGTGGTTTTTCCCAAAGCAAGCATGTACAGTAACAGGCCAGTAAAAGTATTATACAATCTGTAAGTACACGTACGTGAATATAACAGAAACAAAAACAACTGAGGTTGGACATGATTTAATCAAAATAGCTGTGGTCCACTTATTTCTCTATTAATGGGCCATGACCAAGACTTTCTGCAGCTGTGTTGTCATTAAGCAGTGACCACATTAAATTAGTGAAACGTCGAGGCAATGATCAAAAAGTGGATTTCCTTTCAGCAGCTATCTGTGCAACTTAACATTAAATTTACTTGCAACTTGCATTATTAACTTGTTTTCAACTGAAAATGTTAAGGTATCATTGGACAATGGCTTTTAGTGAAATAGCTGGACAAAAAAATGGATGTGGATAAGAATGTGAACACAGCAAAACAACAAAACAAAAACAATAATGGAAATAATGTGGTGGACAACAGTAATTTTAATAAAGACAATATTTTGGAGAGCAGGAGTGAAAAAACCTGATAGACAAAAACTACCTTGAAACAGGATATCCCTGTGTCAAGCCACAGCCAAACTGTGCCATTTTGCCTGCGAGGTGCTGTGTAACCACGCTGCACGGCAGCCACAAAGGAAATATGATCAGTACATTCAGTTGATATCCTCTCCTTCATGGATAGGCTTCTGACCATGCAAATACTTGTAGTCCAAGAGAAGGTAACCAACTCAAACCTTCAAGTATTACGTGAACCGTCGGTCCACTTAATCGCACCTCCTAGCTTCATTAATATGTGAGAGAACACATAGAACTGTAAGTACAATGTCCAGCATAAAATAAAACTCAAACCTGTTTTCAGTTTAAAATCTGGGAAACTAAGGCCACTCCATTTGGGAGGGGAGGTCCATCCACCTAGGCTGGTCCAACGCCTGCCTCCTTGTTCAAAATCACAACTCTTCTGTATTCTCCAAGGTGACTGGCCATTTGGTTCAAATGCTCCGGAGGTTGGTCAATGTAGAATGTGAAAGCAACCTGAAGTATACAGGTCCAGCATTGGGAGGGTCAGTAGGGGGCCACGTCAGTAGTTTTTTGCAGGTTTGCAAGTAAACTGCTGCTTAGCTACAAACTATTACTGAACTGTAAGTCGCCATAAATCCAGAGTGATCTCCACTCTGCTGTCAGTCACACAGGCAGACTGGCAGTTAGGGCTCCCTGTAAAACAGATGGCCAGGTTGTGTTAGCTTGTGTAACAGGCAGTCTCCGAAATACGCCGCCTGACAGACCATCCAGGGATGGATGGCATAACCAGGAAGTAGTCAGTGAATGAAGTCAGCTGTAATCCGGTCATTCAATCGTTGAGGCGACAGTCACACAGTTCCTTGTAGATTCTCTTGCGTATGTGAGGCATGTCCTCCTGACTAAACAGCAGGGGCTGCTTCATGGAAAGACGACGGCAGTACTGACAAATAGACAGACAATGAGGTAAAACAAAACAAAACAAAAAAATAGATTAAGAGATTAGATGATACATGCCACATTAAGGGGGGAAATAATAGAAGCTTTTTGCTAAGCCTTCTCAGAAACATAGTTAAGATCAAATTTGCACAGAAACCAAAGGCAAGAAAGACTGAGAAGACAAATTTATTCTATTTCATCTTCAATTACCAAGACAAAGAGTGATGACAAACAGGAGGCTAGGCAGAGATACAAAAGGGGGTGACGAATGAAGGATGAGAGGGCAGCTGCACAGTAGGGAAGAATAATCACTCACCTCAAGAACAAAAACTCCACAGTCACTGTCATTTTTCTGCTGAGGAATACCCTGAGGAGTCAACAAGTCACAGTAATGCAGGGAGCCAGACTGAGGCTGTAACGGTCAGCATATGGACAGTATACGTGTGGATAATCTGTACATGCATGTCGATCTTTAGTTGGATTTAGTAGTAAAATAAAGTTTTTAGCAAGCAGTGCAAAAATTCGACAGTTTTGTTCCCAATGAGAAATCATTTTCAGTATACTGCAGATATGTGAAAGCTATTTTGCAACCTTCTAGTTACTGTAAATGTACAGTAGTACATTGTGCTACTTAGTCTTGAGTTTATCGTGGTCAAATTAGCAATACGGAGACTTCTTTTTGTCAAGATCCAATATCAGGGACCAGGTTTACCTTGATGATAGTTATTTTCCAGCCTTTCTGGAAAGCAGTATGTTCCTTCTCTCTGGCTTCAGACAGGAGGTACTTCATAATGTTCTGGTACAGGACCACACACACACACACAGAGAGGACACGGCTGAGTGAAAATTAAAACAGTGCAAAGGAGTAAATATTTTCATTCATTCATCTTCAACCGCTTATCCATTTCCTGGTCGTGGGGGTGCTGGAGCCGATCCCAGCTCACAGTGGGTGAGGGCGAGATACACCCTGAACATCACAGGGCCAACACACAGAGACCAACAACCACTCACACTCAGACCTACGAACAACTTAGAGTCACCAGTCAACCCAAACATGTCGTCTTTGGATGGTGGGAGGAAACCCACGCAGGCACGGGACAGAACATGGAAGCTCTGCACAGAAAGGGACCAAGCCCGGCAAAACCTGCGACCTTCTTACTGTGGGGCAACAGCCTAACCACTACGCTGGTGTGCAGCCTGAGTAAATAGTTTACCAATATTAAATACTTTGGTAGAACATTTTCGACAAACTTTAACCTAATTCTAGATTCCAGAATACTGTGTGTGCTACACAATCACAGGAAATGTTTTAAAACAAACTGAAATAAGTCTCGGTGAGGTCGGCGGGTGGAAGGCGAGAACTGTATTACTTGATTGTTGAACAGACTAAATAACTTGACTATCCTGCAATATGTAAAAGTGTGATTATATAAAATAAGATTTGATAGAGATAATCAACTCTTGCAATGAAACTTGTCTAAACAGTGTGATTAAAATGTAACAAGTTGCCTCATAACTGTCATTGCATGAAGATCACCATGATCATCATCAGTTAGGAAGTAATGGTTAAATAATTAGTCAGGAAAGAGAGCTGCATTAACCGATGATCTGGTCTCAGCTGGCTTTCTGCTCAGCATTCAAAATCTTAAATGATCTTTGCAAAGATAATAACATGCACATGCACAGAGGCACTAACATCTGTGGTGTGTCTGAAGACGATGCCTTGGCTGTCATAATAACTGATGGTTTTGGTTGCCATAGTGACGGCAACGAGTGACCAGTGGATTTCTAGATGGATGGGAATTAGCAGCAGCCACTTGGAAAACAGATCCACCTGAGGAAAAAAACAAAACACAACACAATGAGACGTTATCAGGTTATTGTGTTAAAAGATGCCGCAAAAAGGCTTTTTTAGTTTCCACTTTGACTCTTTCACCTGCTGTGAGTCGTGGTTGTGAGAACTACTGAATATATTTTACATTCCGTACAGTTACTTTATGGAGTGAGCACACTAGATTTAGTCTGTGGTTACCAACAGGGGCAACAAGACCACAAAGAGGTGCTATGGCTATCTGGTTCTGAAATCTTTCTGCAGCAGATGGCCAACTACTGCTGCCAGGCCTCCATCCAGAGACAATTTAAATAATGAAATGTTACTGTAATGACAACTTTTAGTGTTGCGCAGTAAACAAATTAAATTATTTTTCTTCTTCTGTCACGTCCTCCTTACTTTTTTAGTCCATCTCTTCACACCATCATAACCCTTGGCAACCAGCTGCTTGTGGAAAAAGCTGTTGAAAAAATGAACCTGTACAAAAGAAATCAGAACACTGTGAAACACCAGTGTCAGCGTTTATCCATTAAATTTGAAAAAAGAAAAACAAAGTGCCTTAATTCAAGGATCTATATACAATTTACTTACAGTGTAATGCCCTTCGCGCATTTTTTTTCTGAAAACCATCCTTACTTACCTTGTGCTGTGTTGCTTCCATAATGAGTTCTCCATACATGTTTATAACCTGACCAGACAAAGATTTAAAAAGGCTGCTCAGCATCAGTTAAATGAGCAAATGTTTTTTTACTCTTCCTCTGTGGTGGATCAAATTTGTAAAACTGCAGGTTACCATATTTCATAAGAAGGACTACATTGTTTTAGGAGCTTAAAATAAAAAATGGATCTGGCAAGCAGGTTGGAGAGAGTAAGAAGTGTGATAAGCAGTAGTTTCTTCTTCCTCACCTGGTCATTGAGCCAGTTCTGTTCCTCCAGTGTGCCAAGGTCCTCCAGGCTCAGGGTGTGTTTGTTATACATCACCATGAAGCCTGCGATAGGAGCAGAGGCCAGTCCCAACCTATATCGAGTCATCTCCCCTTTGATGTCCAAGCCCCTAAAAATGCACCGAGAGAAATTCAGCTTCAGCTTCAGAAAATGTAAACATGAAGATCTGATGTGTCTATTATATTGTGCCTTCAAGTACATTTAAAAATAATGACAGGTGAGGCAAGCAATGGCACAAAATCTGAAATGAAAAATAATATTCCTCAAAATAGACGTATACAGATACTCTGCATACTCTGAATGCAGTAGCAACATGAGGATATGCTGACAACTTGGTGGATTCCGTATTACAAAGCATGTCATCAAGTTATAATCTAAGTTTAAACCTCATACTGATAAAGAGAACAGCAATTTAAGCGGGTCTTTTCAGTTTGTTTAAAAAACACAAGGTCAGGTTAGTTGTCACAGCAAAAATCCCACACACAGTTAAATATACAGTGTTTGGCTTTGGCAACAGCTTCTGTTTTATTATATTTCTTATGCACCCATGAATCTTGGCAGGGTTTCAGGTTTGGGGTGCTCTGCATTGTTGAAGTGGTGTAAAAACTTCCCCTTAAAACAGAGCTCTTCATACTCCCCAGAGATTTGGAGACTTTATTTTCGGATTGTTTGTGCCACTTTTATTTTTGCATTATCTCAATTGCGCCTCAGTTGTGTCGTTTGTACTGACCTTTTGCTGAGGTCAGGATTGCCGTTCTTCTTCAGGTATTCCAGAACATCTTTCTCACTGAGAGGAATGAAACTGCCATATTTCATATAGAAGCTCTCCAAAAACTCTAAATCAGAGGAAATCATTGTAATATGAGCATAAAAAGTGTTGTTCAAACAGGGAGCAGTTTTGCTATCTATACTTTAGCTACTATCCAAATACTGTATAATATCACTTTACCTTTCACATTCAAAATACTGTTTATGTACTGTAGTCTTATTACAGGGAGGTCTCTGCATAGTTGATTCAACGTATTTTTATAAGTTTAAGTCTAATAATAGACAAGCTTCTGATATTTAACTTTTCAAGTACTGTCATCTGTACATAAATTTAGTTCTCATCCTTTTAAGTTTTCCTTTAGAAAAAAGAAAACTTTGGCATGAAAAGGTTCTGAGCCGCAGCAGTTACTTATTCTAGAGCCATGTTGTGCAAAAACATCAATGACTGTCCAAGCTTTATTTAAATTAAGGGATGATGAGTGTATTTATGTAGAGGTCTGAATAGACGTGGTGTGCTCCAGAACAACTTACCGTGGACCAAATCAATGAGCTGCTCCAGGCTTTCTTCAGCCTGCATCGTTCCATCCTTCTCTGCTGCTTCTGACTGAGCATCCATCTCCTCTTTCTCCCAGGTGCCTGACTGACAGTACAGTCTGTGGTCTCTTAATGCCCAGGAGTGCTGTGCACTACACACTGTGATAGGGCCATGGTTTGGACGTGATGTTTCCACTTCCATAGGGGTGGATTTGTGGTCAATGTCAGTTGGGGAGGCAATGTTTCCATTGGACAGGATTACTGGTAAAGAAAGCTGGTCTTCACTGTTAGAAGTCTGTTCCACCTGCATCTCAGAGTCAAGGTCCTGGAGAGTTTCTGACCTTGAGGCAGGGGCTGTCTTTGATAAAGATATTATTCCAGTTCCCAGTTCATTAATGATCATGATGACTTCCTTGGCCTCACCTTCAGGTTCAGAGTCAGATAAGTTTACTGTGTCTCCATTTCCAAATGGAGATTTAACCATGGTGAGGTCAGTTTGCTCTCCATGTTCAATCGCTGTATCTTTGGTCTCCTCCTGCCCCAACATTAGTGCTGATCGAGCAGAATCCATTTTAGAACCGACGATAACCCCACCTTCCTTCTCTGAAGAGGTGTCCTCGTTTTTCTGCATATTCTCTTTCTCTAGAGGGGCACAGTTCCTTATTGGTTCATCCTGCAAGGAGGTGACAGGTAGCGGAAGGAGATTATGCGACTGATTATCAGCCACTGAAGGAGTCATTTGGACGTTCTCAAATTTTCCATTTTCCTCCTCTTCTTGCTCTACTTTATCAAAACCCTTTATACTTGTCAGGTGGCCCCCCACTTTCCTTTTTGGGATGTCCCCAAGATCCCTAACAGCCCCCCTCCCTCTCCCTCTTCCCCTTCCCTTCGCCTTACCAAAGGTTTTGACATTGTGTCCAGCACTGTTAGGTCCACAGCAGTCACATGCCTTAGGAGTCCTCTTCCTGCCTGATGTACGGCCATTTACTGCACCCTGCGTAGGAGTTAATGGCACTGTACCAGGCCAGGATGATTCTGGGTTTGGGTTTTTTGTTGGTTCTTTTTCTGTGGTTACAATTGAAGGTTCTACAGGATCTTCAGGAGATGGAGGAGAGGGCTGTGTTAAGTCTGAGTTGGCTTGAAGGGTGGAAGTCAGGAGTTTGGCAGGGATCGGGTTTATTTCCTGTCCCGTAGTATCTCCCGGAGGAGCCACCAGAGGAGGTGCTACTTGCAGAGGTGGTGCTGGAGTTGGAATAGTTAAATGAGATGATGCTGATGGTGTTGTTTTCATTGGGGAGGCCGCAGAGCTGCTGTGAACCATGACGTCCTTCTTTGGCGCCCCAACCCCATCCCCAAACCCTGCACTCCACACGTTTGTCCACTCCTGTCCTTGGGTTCTCTAGAGTTTTTGGTTTTCAGGTCTCCTCTTTCCTTACTTTTTATCCTAACACTTCTCGGTGTTGAAAAAAAAAAGTTCTCAAGCCTTTCAGGACTATATCATGGCAGTTCTCAAGCTTTCTTCAGTGGTGTCTAGACTCTGCACAAAATGACGCCCGCACAATGACTTCAGCATTTGAGCAGCTGGAAGAGAACACAGGGGAAAAAAAACTAATTAAGGAAATAATTAAGGAAATGTCAGTAAGTTTAAATCTAATCTTTGCTGTTTAAATGTACAAGACATAACTGAGCATTCATCTGGCATTCACTTCTGAGTCAATGATACAAAGAAAAATTAAATAGATTGCTTTGAGTTTAGATGATCGGATCAGAAATATTATAGTATCTTCCTTGAAGCTGAATTTCAGAGGTGGAGAAAATAAAAGCCCTGACCCAACTTCTGTTAAAACACGTTATCCTGTCAGTCTAAATGCACAAGCCTTTTCTGTTTATTTGTTTTTTTAACACTGATTTGAGGGAAATGTGAACATCTAAACGTCCGTGTACAGGGCTTGTGTTACGACATTCCCCCTGGCAGCTGCCTTGCTTAAATCGGCACAAAACATCCGAGATGGATCCAAAAGTCCGAGATCACTTTTCCCGACTATATGCGCGTATTCAGTTATTCCTCAGCCTCCATATTTTCTACAGCTACACGATCACCGCTGAACAGGTGGTCAGCTCATTTGATTTCACTTGCAGCGAACTACCTTTTCGCACAAACATATCAGAGATATCAGGAAACTACTTTGCTGAGACTTTGTGCCACTCGTCTTTTTGTAATATCGTCTGGGGACTTTTTCAAAGTGGTATTTCATTTACATACAAAACTGATGGGCAGCTTTGCTGAGCAGTCGATACAGCGAGAATGAACACATCCCAAGGTTCATATATTTATCCATTTTGTGTAGATAAATTAGTCACTGGGATGTTTGTCAGGGGCTGCTTTCATTCTCAGTCACTTCGGTTATTAAATGAAATGACTGTTACGTTAGCTTCGCCGGGCGTCCGACTACTGAGGCAGGTTTACACGCCATTTGAGAACATAACCTACTTGATAGTAATTCAACTAATGCTGATAAAACTTTTGCAATACTTAGTTCATTGCATTGAAGCCACCTGAGTAAGCTAGCTGCTGCCAAACATAGGCGAAAAAAACAAAGCCGTGCTTACACACATTTCCTCCATTTTCCGAAGGAAGCTGGAGGCGTCTAAAGACAAAGGCGGGGCTGCTGCTCAGTATCTGAAGTGATTTACAGAGGATGAATAAGACGAGGACGAAAAGTTGAATGAAACGACACTATACTATACCTTGTCTAGGAAATAACAAACTGAGTTTCATCTGACCACGATTTGAAGAAACAACAATCCAATCTGTAGTCGCTCATTGATTGCGTCACGGCGTCGATCTCAAACTTCGGCTACTTCCGACATTTCCCCGAAGTCGCCGGCAATTTTCTCTCTGGCAGATTTCGGTTTCCACCACCGTCACAAGATGTCTCTAAAATAAGCATTTTTACAAAGGCAACAAGAAAATCTGTAGCAATTGCCTCCATGGAAACAGAATAAGATTGGTTTTCAAGTAAAATATTAACTCCGATGAGTACTACATGTTCTATCTTGTTGGCTCGACCCTTTAACAGGACTCTGAAAGGATAAAGGATACAATCTCAGAAAAGCGATGTTAAACTCATAAATTCAAGTTAAAAACTTAACAATCACAGAAAACGAGGAAAGCAGGAAATTTTGTTAAAAAAAAAATAATTTCATTTCTGAAAATCGATTCATTAATGACTGAATGTCTAATCAATTTAGGTTCTGGAGTCACCAGCTTTTAATCAGACCAAAGGAAGCAATGCCATGTTTTGTAATGTAAAGCAGTTTATCCTATGTTTTTATTCCTCTTATTATCTTAGTTTTTAAATATAACATCACCGATACAATACACTGTGTTCTGATAATCTTTATTTAGAAAAATCTAAGACTGGAAAACAATAAATAAAGCAAAGGAAGAAAATAAGGAATTAAGTACAAAACTGTCAACATTATAAGGTTACATAGAGAGAATATTGGAATTATTACTGGTTGTACACCAGCAGTTTTCAACCTTTCAAAAGCAATAACATTTTGACTTTTGTAAAACAAATCAATCACAGGTATACCAATATCAACTGTATTAAAATATCACATATCATTTCTTTAGTGAAATGAATGTACTATGATTGAAATCTACGTTGCACAACACAAAAAACATCAAACAAGCAAATTCTACAGATTTTAAACATATGAACAAAATGTTAAAATACTTGAGCTTCCTTCAAGACCCACGCACTTCAAAGATAGGGCAGCAGATAATGCCCTCAAATAAGCACAATCTATTGACCATATATGTGATTATTATTTACTAGCATGATCAAAAACAGTTGGCAAAATAAGTCACTTTATGAGTGTCATTTGGCTCCAGTGATGTCAGGTGACTGGACTTCGTTCATCCAAACAAACATGTACAGATGCTGCCATGTGAGGAGCCTCAATTTTCACATATATGGTATGTCACATAACGCTGTGCCATTACGGTACTAATGCCAAGAGTAATCCTTAGGAAAATGCTGCAGTTTTAATAAGAAAATGAAGGAAATATGATTTGAGGATACATGTTTATTATTCCAGTAATGCTGCAACCTTGTAATCAAATGACTGAGATCCAAATAATTTTACCAACAAGAACAAGATCGACGAACATTCATTTTATGGCATTGATTAAATTGTATTCATTTAATCAGAACTGAAATTTGGGGAAACTGTAGAGAACTGGATATTGGTAATAATGATCATGGTGCAGAAGCCAGTGGCATTTGCCAGGTTCCCAGCCTAGAACAGATGATTAGTTCAGTTTAGTGGATAGGTGATAAATCAACATTCTCACATGATGGAAAATTTAGCAAAAAAAGTAAACTATTACCCTTCAGCCTGTCGCATTGATGGCTGGGGTGTGTATGGTTTTGGATATTGCCGTACCACTGCGACCTGCTGTTAGCAGCTGGAGCTGCAGGTGATAGACGCTGTTAGCTTGAAGACCAGAAACTATCACTGACCGCTGAGACTGTGGAGGAAAAAAACGGATTAACTTTCTTACACTAAAATTTATTCTATTTTACATTTTTCTTACTGTGAACAAATCCCATCAAAAAACCAAAACAACTGCATATTAATGCATCTCACCCCACCTTGTCTCTGGATACAGAAATCATTGCAAAGATGTCACCAACATATATTTCCATTCTCAAAATAAGCTTAATAATGATTTAAAAACAGATAGATACTAAATTGTGCATTTGATAAACAATACTTGTTTCAGTTACAATTTTGTTTCGTGCTCTAGAAAATATTTTCTGAGTTGGAATAGGAGGGATTGATACTGACTCAAATTAAATCACAGTGGTTTTAAAACATATTTCTATACAACATAATTATATTCCTTATATAATCTATCAGATATCAACGTTGAGTCAAGATGTCCCTTCACTTGGTTAATTTTGGATTTCAACTTATTTTTAGACTCATTAATTAAGATGGCACATTTCATTTGCTCTTGCTCTCTTTCTCTCTCTCTCTCTCTCTCTCTCTCTCTCTTACAAACACACACACACACACATTTCTGAGGTCTTTCCTCTCACCGGCGCAATTGTCTGAGTCTGGGAGATAAGTGTGTCTTCCTGCCTTTCTGTGGCTACTGTAACTCCTGACTGTAGTGTCCAGGTGAACTGAAACCCTTCAACAGCTGCTGGGTTGAGTGCATGCTGGGACATCCGCCAGTGAAATGTAGTGAGCAGGGTGCCATTGATTTGTTGGAAATCTGCAGTCAGACGTTCTGGTCGCAGTACCACCTTTCTGGTCGGCAGGAGGTGCTCTAACACAAAAAAGGACCATGTTTTTAGCCGGTTTGACTTCATTTTTTAAGTGAAAATCTCAAGAATGATTCAGAGATGGACCACTCTGGTACTGATAATGTACATTAAACTAGTCAGTTGTGTGCATCTAAAAATGCTACTGGTATTTTGTGTTTAGGTGGGACAGTTTATGTATAAGTATATGCAAGTATGTGTCAGTACGCCAATGTCATTGTTTCTGGATATTTCCAAAAGAAGACAATACAAGATGAACAGGAAGCATTATGAGTGTACAGAATTTATGAACGTTGGTGAAACACTGCCTTTACATCTGCGTTTAGTTGCTCCTACCTTGAGTGTTGCAGGGCAAAGCTTTGCCTCCTCTGACCCTGATAGAGGAACAAGTAGGGGTCGTAACCCAGGCAACAGCTTCTGACCCGGGGTCAGTCTTCAATGCCACGGCGACCCGATACTTACAGCCAAAGAACAGACCTGTGATGGTGTGATGGGTGCCCTGGAGAGAGACAAATTACATCAAGTTGGGAATAAAACCAGTGTTTGAACAGAAATTCTAGTGGTAACTATACACAGCTGGTTATTAAAACAGACCTATTACAAGGTTCCATTAAAAATATACATATTACCTCTATTTTTGTTTGGAAGCAGCTCGTTTGCTTCATGTTAAAATAAACAATAAACTTTGGAGCAGAACTTGGCAACCTTGTAGGTTGGCAGATTCAAATGGTGAGAAATGGCACGACTGTTTAACTTCAGTGACGCAAACTCATATTTCTGTGACCTCAGTGAATTGCTTACAGCACTTTGACATTTATCAACTCTCTGGGTCTGTGATCATTTCAGACCAGTTTTCTTTTCACACACATGAACCACTCAGTACCAGTTCATATTAAAAATGCTTTCTATCGCAAATTCATTTCGTAATTTGTGTTTAAAATGTCTGTTATAGGAACTATTTAATAGTTGTTGCTCAAGTGTTTCCGCTATGCATCTTGTCCATAGATTAATTTCACTGTCAAACCTTTCCATACACATATTTACCAGTTTATGAGGCACAACTGGACTATCTAATGCATTTCCATGCTGCAACACAACAATAGGTGATTTTTGGTATTTTTCAGTTTGTTTTTGTTTAGATCACATTACAGTACCTGCTCTGTAAAGCAACTGCTTTCCACAAGAAGAGAAGCCACAAACAAACAAACAAACAAACAAAAAACTACAAATCTAACCAATCATGCATTGAAATATTTCGTCTTTTAGAAACTTTTCAGTAAGAAAATTACACAGGAATGGGAAAAGAACTGACACATACAGGCATGGAAAGGTAGGATAGTTCAGCTGATTGCAAAAAGACAAAGTTTCACACAGACAGGATGAGAGCATTCCAGACAGATTTGAGTTATGGTGTTGAAATGTGATATCTAACACACACATTCTTTACACATAAAGAGACACTGAAGCAATGCTCACATAGAAAAATAACACCTATACATAGTTTCACAAACAGACGTGCACAAACTCCAGACAGGATCACATTACCTGCACGGTTGTCATTTTTTGTGTGCTTGTAACATTAGTACTGCAGGTATGTGGATGCCACTGCAAAATGTATGGGCCGAGGTGTCTCTGTCTGCCTGCAAAAAAAAACAAACAAGCAAACAAAAAAACGAAACAAGTGGGCTTTGTTTTTGTTTTTAATATGTTTTGGCAAGATGGATACTGCCTGAAACCAGAGAACAATATCTCATGTTGCAAAGGGAGGATTTTTATAGTCTCTCTATTTCTCAATTTCAAATCCTTTCATTCTTTATCTCAACAGCAGATAAGAAGTTTGTACTGCTTGTGAACTGCTTACATTGTTCTCAGTAACAGAAACAGTCTTTCAGTCAGATGCTAATTGATTTCCAATCTGGGGCCTGAACACCAACCAGATCTGACGTGAAAAATTAATAAATAAAGAATGAGAACGAGTGTGTTTTTGGGGGAGGCATTTGTGGTGCAGCAGAGTTATGATGTGACTAGAACAATAGCGCATCATGACCTTTTAAGTTTTTAGCAAACAGTTGCGCATGTATACATCCACTACTCGCAGAAAGGGTGGCTGGCTCTTTAGCTGCTTAATGTTTTTTTAACAGTCTCTGTCTGTTGTGTGTTGAGTGTTTTTGCTGAAAACAGCTTTGCGTCAGACAGCAAAACAATCAGCTTAAACTTTCTAGAAAGCTCCATAAAGCCAAAGCAGGCTGCAGAGTCAGACATTCATTTTCTCATTTTAGCATTCTTTTCATTTTATCATCTGGTTCATTGTTAACATCTAACATTGTTTAAAGAGACTGCAAAATCATTGTGCAATCAATCTAAGGAGTGCCATTTTTAATAAACATGCTGCTAAAGTGAGCATATGAAAGATTCTGTCATCGTCAGCAGTGTTAATGAAACTAATGTAAACTTTGCATCTACAGCTTATTTTATTTTCCTCTCTTTCGGTTTTGAGTGTTGCTAATATAGTACCACAGAATTGTTACATGTTAGCAAGCCAACTCACTGTGGTAAGGCCACTTCCAGAACACCTTGACCTGCAGCTTGTTGTTGTGGTAATGAGGGGCAGCAGCCTCCAGGCGGAGGTTATCAGGGGTGGCAGGGTTTGTGGCGGAATCAGGGTGAGATGGAGATGCAGAGAGGGGAAGGTCAGAGGAGGGGGAGGAAGATGAGGGAAGGGAAGGGGAAGATGGTAGCTCATTGGAGAAGTGTTCACCTTTAGTAGAGAGGAGAGGAGCCATTAATTGTTAAAATTTGAAAGCTTTTCGTTCTTAATGACGAAGCACTTACATTACAAACCTTGCTGGGTGTGTTTGTGTGGCACATTAATGTTTGTACTCCCTTAAGCTGCATTAATACAGTAGTTCTTCTGAATACCTAACTTGCAACAACATGCATAAAACCAGTTGAATCACATGGAAGTTATTAATATATCATGCCAGGAATATCAAAAAATGTTGATAAAAGTGCAGCTTTCCCATCAATTCATTCACTCAGACACAATAATTGGCTTTATCTGCTCTAACTGACCCCCATTAGCACTGACGGAAACCAGGCCAACACATGGACTATGTCAAATAATAAAACGTCTAAATTCTAATTGGCATGGCAATACAATATAAAATGGCTGGAATGTGGTTTGATAGCTGAGATGCAGCTGGCTATAATCAGCTGGGTTGACCTAAAGGTCATCTATAAATACCATTGTCACGACCATTGTCACCACTGTCCACTGTACTCTGTGTGTGGGGAAAAATCATTAACTCAATAATTCTACAGCCACAGCTACAGTCTGCAGTCTGCAGTCCAAGGCAAAGGGATCTAAATTTGCCGGGGACCTCGAACCTTTATTATAGTCATTAATATTATTTCCTTCAAGACAGAACTGTAAAGACCTTACTGGACACTTAGTGGTTCTTACTCTAAGTTAAATATTTGTAGGTAACCTAACACCAGCCTCTCATCTATCAAACATGATACTCATCCAAACTGTTGAGAAATTAAGATTCATGGTATATAAAATTAGACCTTAAATTTTACACTCAATAGATTAACTCCAGGGCAGCAACTAAAATAACATTGCAGCATAGTGTTTAGCACTGTTGCCCCACAATAAGAAGGTTGTGGGTTTGGTTCCTGGCTTGGGGAGTTTGGAGTTTGCATTTTCTCCCTGTGTCTGTGTGGGTTTCTTCCCACCATCCAAAGACATCATGTTTGGGTTAACTGGTGACTCTTAACTGTCTGTAGGTCTGAGTGTGAGTGTGAGTGTGAGTGGTTGTTGGTCTCTGTCTGTCTCTGTGTGTTGGCCCTGTGATGGACTGGTGACCTGTCCAGGGTGACCCCGCCCTCACCCAGTGTAAACTGAGATTGGCTCCAGCACCTTCTGTGACCCAGAAACAGATTAGCAGTAGAAGATGAATGAATGAATAAATAGATTAACTTATTAAAATCAATTGCAGTTGTTGAGAAAAGGTGGACTCAGTTAACTATAGACTAGCTAACCAGACTAACAATTACTATAGTCCTATATGTCTACAGGACATACACTACCAGTCACAAGTTTGGACACACTTCCTCATTCAAATGAATAGGAAAGTGTGTCCAAACCTTTGACTGGTAGTGTACATTATATATATTAAAACATAGTTCAGACCCCCATCACTGTTACACTCCACTGATATGGGCTGTATGACAGAGGCCAGACAGAAGCCTCTCCTTAGTGAACATTTATTTTTAAAAAGCGCACCTCAAGGGCTTTCAGGCAGCAAGATCCTCTGGTCTGATAAAACTGAGACTGCATTGCTAGAACATGAAATGATGCTCAATAGTCTGGGTTTTTTTTCCCATCTAGAAACATAATCTCTGGAGCTAAGCCAGACTGACCATCAGGTAAATACTGACCTCCCTTAGCATGGCCTTTTTCCCACAATTGCTCAATTTGGCTGAGCTGCTACCTCTAAAAAATACCATTTTCACAAACGTCTTTCATTCAACTATTTTAAAGGTCTATGTGGTCATGGGAATTTTTAGTGCCACAGATTTTTTTGTATCCAATCTCTGCAGGCTTCTTTCCACTAGCTCTGAGATGCATTATCAGCCTTAAATCCAGGTGAATGCTTGGTCTTAAACAAAGTTGCAGAAACATTTTATAGATTATCTAGAGAGGGGCATCTGAGCAGATGGTCTAAACACCTATGTGGATATATTTCAGGTTTTATATTTTAAATTGGTGAAAAAAAGTATCCCTTTAGACAATGTAGTATAGCTCAACAAGCAATGTTTTTTCAAATTACATTGCAACAAGTGCAGTGCACTGTTTACAACGTATTGTAAAATACACCTAAATACAATCTTTAGGCCTTAGCAGGATCAAGATGAAGAAGACATTTTGTTTGCTTACCTGAATAAGTTATTGTTGTAAAAACAGTTTGCGCTCTGGGACTCTTCAGCCGCTTTTGACCCCAGAAGGCTACCGTCTGAACAGACAGGAGGTAGGAGGTAGCAGGCAGCAGACCCTGCAGCCACAACTCACATTGAGCCTGTAACATTAATAAGGGAGAACACGCATTATAGTTACATTTTTAAACAGTAAATGCAGATGAAGAATGTCATAGAATTTTACTGAATGACAATCAAATCGGGCTGATGTACCAGTCCTGCCACCACAGTCACTAACATCACCATCTTCATTGCCTCACTACTGTATTCAACATCGGCCTTGGCGTTGTGTGTACTCCACTTTGTGACTGACAGTGTAGACCTGTTCTGCATTAGCCTGTTGCTTGACTGGCAGCTCGTTAACAGGCTCTCAGACAGTCAGGCCAGTCTGTCTGTGTGGACTTGAGTTAGTCACAACAGAGAGATGGTTGGTTGATAACAAATTTGTGTGTGTGGTTGTGTATACTGAAGACAGAATGGCACAAAAGCAAGTAAAAATTTTTTTCTTGGTGACCTGCAGATAAAATTGGGTTGAAGTGTGTCCATTACTCCAAAGATAGACAAAACATATTGTGTGGACAGCTGTACACGTGTGTGTTTGTGAGGGAGAGAGAGGGAAACCTGGATTTCTATTTCTGCATGTCACTGGACATTATATGGAAGGAGCTGGTGTGTATTTAAAAGCTCTGCTTCACTGGAGGTGTCTTCCATGTTAAAATAAATACCCGATTGACATAATATATGTTTTATACACACTCAGAGAGTATATCATCATGTACTAATGGAGAGTAATAAAACCAACGACTGGGAATGTTATTCTGGTTATGCAGTGTTATTCTGGTTTGTACATACCTGTTGTGATGCTGCTGTCTGTGTATGTGTCTAGATGCAGCTGCAAGTAGGAAACACTAGTTAGGGGGCCTCATTTAAATTCCAGGCCTCCCAGCCATGCGGAACAGAGGACCAGACTACAGATAAATGGCTCCACCAGGCTCAGTCTGGGATTGCCATTACTACATAGGATAGCTAGGCCCATATGACTGTACTTGCATTAAAACTCTGCTGTTCATGTTTTCATTTAGTTATTTTTGTCTTTGACCGAAATTCTTCCTTCAAAGACATGTGGATCTGAAGCTTCAGTATTCTATGCATCTTGTTTGGTCTATTGACTAAATTAATAAATAAAAAAAGTTCTGTTGCTCACAACACATGCAGTCATAACTGTTATGCAAAAGCAGTAATATGTGTTTGCGTTGTTTACTGTGATTATGGGTGTTTTGGTGCTGCTGACTGGTCTTTGCTGCATTGTGAACATCACCGTCACACCTATAATCAGGATAACAAAATCCTCCGTCTCGACTGTTATTGGTGCCTTAAATATAATTTCAAAAGTACATCTAGAAATCTGTTGTATCTATAAAGAATTTAGAAGCTACCTTTTGGGCTTAACAGTGAGGAGGCAGCAATGATTCACTCTATTACTCTCTATAGTTGCCTCAGATGTGATTCATTCTCTCAGTCCCATGTTGTCCTGGCAGCTGCAGGAACCAAACAAATTTTCCTATATCATTCATATTACTCTACCGCTGCACTGATATTTGCAGCCCTGAGAATTGATGCACTCCTGCACTAATGCCTTTGTGTTGGAACTAGCATATAGTCATCACTACACCAGATTCCTCCAAATGCAGGAAAGCCACTCTCTGTTGTCAATCAATTTAAATTATGTTATCTTTTTGCGATCCCGTGAAGCCAGAGTTAATTGCTGCCATAGCACTCTAACAAAGTTATGTCCCATGAAGATAATGTTGTGTATGCCAGAGGACAATATTACATTTTCAGATCCACAAGGAACATATGCACAAAAAAAAAAAAAAAATCTGCAAGGCCACACTAATTGGAAAGTCTGACAAGCAAGTCTAAACCAGATCTAAAATACAGCATGTGCAAAAAAATATGTTGCAAATACATCAGCATGGAACATTACACAATCCCCTTGGCAAACCACAAATCATGTTTCAAAGGTTTTAGAAATGTAAATTCTACGCAAGTATGCACCTTCAACAATTACACCAAACAGCAAGACCACATTTTCTTTTTATCACCTCATTTTAACTCATTACATTAATCCACATCCTTAATTGAAACATCTGGGTAGTTCCTCTATGTCTCCATCTAATTCACATTTGCAGGAATTTTCATTAGACACAGGTGGTTCAGCAGTGCAATCTTTAATTTGAAACAATTTTTAAATGTCTAATATTACAAACCAACGTAAAAGAGAGTGTGAAGTCGAGTGGCTGGTACTCCTGTGGTCTCTTTCTTGTTTCCTGGTGTAATATTCCAGTTCGAACACACAGCAGCCATTCTGATCATATTAAACCAGTGTTTACAGTAGCTCTTTACAGAACCTGTTCAGTTTCTTCTGCAGTGCAGAGGCCTTTAAAGCCAATGCATAATCATAAGCAGAATGCAGAATACAAGGGATATATGCACGTGTTTGTGTGATGTGCATCTGTTTACAGGCCTATTAAATTTCTCAGGTGCAGCTATGGATCTTGTATATTCAGTGTGTATGCATGTGTGCTTGTTTAATGCAGTCATTGTGGGAAATTATTTGAATTTAAAACTAGAAGCAGAGGTGCTTGCTTCAAAAGTGGAGACTTTTCACTTCAAAGGACTGTTTTATGGTGAAATTTCGTTTCAAGCATTCACGCTCCAGTTTTCGTATACATGGTAGAGGTTGTTTCTTAGCTAACTAATTTTTAAGTTTGACAGTGGTATTACATATATCATATATATATAAATATACATATAATATACATACATATAAATTTGCCATGCTCTATTCCACAACAAATGGTCTGAATACTTATTGAGATTAACATTTGGATGACTATGCGTCGATGCATTTAATGACTGTGTTCTTTTATTTAGTTAAGGTATATAAAACATTTTCTTACCCCTTGAGTCAATCTGCTGTTGCTCTCCTTTTTACCCTGCTCTGGTGTGTGTTGTTGCATAGGCTGTTTGTGCATGTTGTTTTGAGCTGTGAGTGTGCGTCCATGTAGTGTGTGTGTGTGTTTATGCATTGTGTGCATGTGTCGAGACATCCAGGTGACTCTGTAGCTGTGGACTGGCAGGTCTCCCTCTCTGGGGGGTTCCCAGCGTAATAAGATTGCCACAGTGACCCCACTTCCTCGTGTTCTAAAGACAGAAAATAGGAAGTCCGAAATCATCATCATGTAAACAAATTCACAGTAATAAAGTTGAAAGAAATGTACCTCCACTGGAACATAGTATTTTTTAGTCCTGTTGATTACATTCTTCCATTTTACTCTCTACATATACAGTGAAACAATGGGCATTTCATAGACACAGACAGAAACGACACAGCTATAGATGATGGCACAAGGTTAGACTCATCTATTTAAACCTATTGTGTCTACTCTACCTTTCTGTGAACTGGAACCCCGGTTCCGAACTCATCCACTCTAAAGTTTGATTGCTCACTCTGATATTCATAGGAGGCTCTGGTGGTGCAGGATCTGCAGAGAGAGAGATGAAGGACAAATACATCAGGGCTATATGGCAGAAATGATCATCAACTTCAGTCATTTTCATCACCATTATCATGATTAAGATATATTCTTGTTTGAACTGTTTAAGAAATTGTGGTTTTGCAATAAATTAAGCGAGAAAATAAAAATCTAAATGGTACATGATTGAATCTGAATGGTTGATTGAATTTGCCTTCCATGGTTTCTGTTGCTGGTGAAATCAACAGTTGCAGATTTAAACATTTTGTCAAACGGTGATCTTGATGTAAAACTGTGAATCATTAGTCTTTAATTAATTAGTGAGTTCATGATTCCTACCAAGAGGAGGCTGTTCATCAGCTTGACTGAATTGACTAATAACCAAATGTTTAATGTGCCACAGCGGAACTACATAAAGAAAGAAGTAATGGAGGGAAAGTCTAATTTCCTGATTCAAGTCTACAAAGCCAGTTAGATTTAAAGCATCAAAGGTGAGTGATACTGGAGAAGCCCGAAGCCTCTGTTTTCAGTAGCTACCATAACACAGACCAAAGGCAACTACCACTCATCATTTTTTGGCTCAAAAATGAAATCCTGGGGTTGCAGTTCTTTCAACACTAGCTCTGTAACTCATTAGACTTAAATCCCAATCCTGAATTTGATTAAAACTACAAAACGTATCCGATTAGAACTACATCCCCCATGCTAGGCCCCCTACAGTCCCTGGGCTGTATTAGACTGCCCCAGATGCAGAGATCAAAGTTAGGACAACATATTAGAGCTGCGACATCTGGCCAGTTTATGTGTGCACATGTGTGGCGTCTCTTTGGAATAAGTACCAAAAATATACATTCATCTCAGACCATTTTTACTCTGTATTTCTTCCTCAATCAGTTTGATTTCAAGGCTATTGTTTCATGAGATGAAGACATCAAGATGAGTTCTCTTTAGCAGACATTCTTTCATAATTACTGTTGGCAGGTTATGTGCAACTCTAACATCTGAATGAACAGCAAAGGAGTTTTCAAACTCAAATCCTCTCTCTGGTTAGCATCAGGTCACAGTGGAGGAGCCTCAATTATTGATGTCATCTGCCAGCTTCTTGATTTGTAACCCCTGACTTCCAGCCCCTGACTAATCACAGTAATGAACTGGAGAAACAAGACTGACTGTGATCAGATGGTACTTGGAATGTTTATGTGTGTGTCTTTAACCTTTAACCCAGGGACTTGAAATACATGTAAGACTGCAAATATTCTCTCTCACTCTCTTTCTCGCTCTCATTCACACACACTGAAGACTGATGAGCCCATGTTGAGCCCATACTCCTGCAGAGAGGCAGTCGGCTCTGCTTTGTGTTAAAAGGGTAAAAACTATCATTTCAGATCTCTAGGGGGCAAGATATGCACAGGACAGTTTCTTGGCAAGCAGCAATTACTTTAAGTCTTCATTTGTAGCCTGTTTTGCAGCAACCGTCTTGGAAACAGAGGGAACAGCTCGCCATCTGACACTAAAAAAATCCACCTATCGGTGCTTCCAACGCAAGAACCTCCAGAAAAAGCCTTTATTCAAAGCTAAGATAATTGGCTGCTGGCTACAGCTTTGATCGAACACAATATAACTTGATTTTTCTTTTCCAAACCTATGACTACAGGGTTGGAGAAGAGCCGATCCACATGCAGATAAAACCCAACCAACCTGCATTATAGAGAGTGTAAAGCAAGGTGATTTTGTCATTCATCATATTTTTTGCTTTCTATTTATATATTTTTATTTCGGTTTGGTTAATCATCTCTGCATCAAGCCAAAAGGCTCTCGTTTCCTCAACTTTTTTTTCTTACATTTTGCTGACGATTGTGACACTGCCTCCCCATGAACACATACATTATGACCTTAATGAGGTAGACAAGCACACATTACTGCCAAGAAAACTCATCTGCAAGCCCCTATGCGTAAAACAGAGAAGTATTACTACAGTATCATATATTACAGAAATAGGACTGCCATTGATCTTCTCATGTAACCCAGCAGGAAAGTGCACAAGCATATTTTCCAAATGTTCAACTTTTCTTGAATATGCTGATGGGGCACCAAGAACTGCCAGAAAATGTTACATTTGCCAAGGAACAGGTTGTAATGTTTATAAAACTCCAATGGAGGAACAGTTGTTGATTTCAATGGAAAATGCTATCTCAGACACGTCCTCATAGTCTTCTCTAAGTGTTCAACTGATAAAGAGCCTTTTTCCAAGGCCGAGTCCAACCTGAAGTCATGATTCACGTATTTGCTTCAGCCAATCCTGGCACAGGATTCCTACCATTCGCCAATCCTGGCTAGCCAAACACCAATAGACCTGAATCTGCTAAGTGTTAGGACCACATGTGTTTGTGTATGTGTGTGCTCCTGACTGTCTTACTCTCACTTTCTCCCTCTCAGCAAGTAAAAACCTGGGGATTTCACTTTGGCACTAAACCAATCGAATAATTAAGTATGAGTATGTGCATGTGTGTATATTCTGTTTCCTGACTGTGTTTTATGGACTGCCTGATAATTTCCCCGCTGTGTGTACCTTATCCATCAACACTGAGTGTAAGAGAGAGAAAGAACAGGGAAGGAGAGGAAGGGCACTGTTCCTGAGTTTCCTCGGGGAGGTGTAATATCTCTTGTAAAAATGACACAAACGGAACCCAGGAATTTGCATTTTGCTCAGTGTCTCATGACAGAATATCAAGATTCAAAGACTTGTCATGGAAACGTACAGGAGAAGTCATTGCCTTCAGTGGGAAATGCTTAACAGCCCCCTGAAGAGAAGTATGCAGCCTGAGTGTATTTATATTACCTTTACTGGAGATGTAGTGTTTGCTTGGTGTTGTGAAGCCTCTGCTGCCATGGCTGTTGATGGCTGCTACTCTGAACTGGTACCAGCGCTGAGGTCTCAGATCCGGCAGAACCGCATCTTCAGATAGGGTCTTGAAATGCAGACATGACATAAAACAATGGTGATAAAAACACATTTTACAGTCTCATAACTTTCTATCACTTCCATCATCATCAGCAGCAAAATGTTTGATATCTGTTAACTGATCATGTGGTAGAATTTTAGCTAAGTAATTAAATTGCTTCATTAAACCATACAAATTTAAAAATAACGCATTGTTGTCATCATCCATTTTTGTTTGTTTTTTGATGGTTATATTGTGTTAATGAATGAATCCTGGCTGCATGCATGCCTCAAAAAACGGTCTGGCACAAACTACCTTAACATTACAATGCCGCACAACGTTTTTACACATTGGTTACAGGCGTTTCACTGAATCAACCTCATTGGTATTAGTGAGGGTAATAAGAGAGACCTCTCTCTGCATAAGGCAGTGTAATTTATGCCCCGCTATAACTGTCCTGTAAAATTCAGTTTTTGCAGGACTGGTATATAAGATACAAAAGACACAAAATTCTATTTTATTAAACCAGGAGCTACAGTATGAGGAGTTAGCTGTCTGACTCTTGCCTTTAGTTTGATGTTCGGTATCACACTAAGATGTTCTTATGTGTGGACTGTATGAGACGGCTTTAGTTTTTGCTGGGTGTACCCAGTGCTAACTGCATGTGCATTACGCATATTCTGTCCTCTCTCAAAAAACCATAATATATCTTCTTTCAAAATATGACGAGGACATGTGTAGTTTTAAACATAATGAATGTCATAAGTTAATCAGCTGGGAAGTCAAATGAATATACTTGAATTGGAATTTCATCTGATAATAGTGAAATTAAACGATTTGCCCAAATTATGGGTGAAACTGCTAAAGATTCACGTTTTGTCTCCCTGACAGCACAAAGGTAATCACTGCTTAAAATCTACTCATCCACAGTCACACACATACATGCACGCGCACACATAAACACACACACACTCACAGACATGAGCTGCCATCTATTTAAGTCCATAATGAGCGTTCAGTCATTCAGAGTCAGCCTGTGGAACGACTGTGGCTGCCTGTGGTTCCTTTTTAAGCTCTGCTTATTTACCTAACCTCACACAGGCACACACACATGGGCGTACGGTGCAGACACACACTTACATACATACGGTTTACCCTGGCAGAATGGTAGACTGGCTGGGGTGGAGAGGTTTAGACAGCAAGGCAGCAGACTGATGAGGTGGAAACAGAGTCTAACATCCATCTCCATAGCTGAGAAATTTCATCATTTGAGGCAAATTAAGAGTTATGATGAAAAGATATGTTACAAACTTTGTGGTGTTGCTTCACCGTTAAAGGTATCACAAAACATTTTTACAACTTCAGTGACTCTTGAACTGCACAAGATGCTGAGCTGGATAGAAATAACCATGTGCTGTCTTGTTGCATTTGTTTGTTTTTCTAGCTCACAGGCAGCCTACATCAAAATCTCCTCAGCCAGCATTTCTTAGTAACGAAGAGAGAATGGATATAACAGGATGATAGCAAATCCTTTAAAATTTTGAAAAGATTTTGTCAAAATTTTGTCAAAATTGCCGTGTGAAGTCTTGAGTAAAGGCTAAAAAAGTTTTCTGAGGTCACACTGAACTAGACCTATGACCATTAAACTGTAATCAGTTCATCCTTGAGACCAAGTGGACATTTGTTCCAGATCTCAAAGTTCTGTCAAGATATCACGTTCACAAGGTCATAAATGTGCTTTGTGAGTTCTGTATGACCTTGACCTTTGACCAGTAAAATCTTTTTCATCCTTTAGGCCAAGTGGATGTTTTTGCCAAAGTTCTGTGACTGCTTGTGTACTGGTGTGCTATTGTATGCATGGAATGGATGGCATAAAAATACAATTCTATATTAGGCAACACACACTAATATCTCAAACTTTCAAATCCTCAATAAAGGCCAGGGATCAAATGAGTGAATCTGCCTGTAAATTACCATGGCCACAGTAGTCCATGGTGTGGCATGGTCTTCGCTGGGGTGGATGCCCACATTCCAGCGAGACTGAAGCATGTAAATCACTGGCTCCACACTGACATTGAACTTAGAGACCCACAGCACCTTCACGTGGCCCTCTGAGTCCTCCACAAAGCTCATCTCTCTGCGAGGCTTCAGTGGAACACCTGCAGAGCCGAACAGAAACAGAATGTTTCAATGGGATTATGAGAAACATAATTTCTTGAGAAATATGTACTAGAGTGTGTCAACACCATCATACTCATAACTAAATGTGTGGAACATATGGTATGGTTTAAAATTCAAGTAAGATCTAGAGTGAATGAAGTTATGCAGGTTATGTGAGCAAACCAAACTCTTTGAGGGAAGAAGAATGATAATGGTATTCTTTCCTGCACCATAACAGGTGCAACGACCAGGAGATGTCAATCATCTAATGTTTGTACAGGCACACAGAACATTCAACCAGCTCAGCTGATTGACACCATCTGTGTCGGTGTACTGCGAATCTGCAGGACTCTAAAGTCAATTACAACCATACATTATAGTTTAGAATTGATTTCCTATCCATCATTATTGACAGACAGGCATCAAATCTTAAATCTTAAATCTTGATTTCAAAATGTCCATCAGGAAGAAGTTGTACAAATTAGGTTATCAAACATACAAAGACAAAAATTTTTAGAGTTAGGGTTAGTTTAATACCAGTGATTTTTAAAGACAGTAGGGACAGAAAAAAAGTAATCACAAAAGTGGGACAGTGGGACTAAACATGAAGATTGCTCAAACAATATTCCTATGTGTTAAATTATCATTATCGTGGTCGAATACTCACCATATAACTGTGCAAAGCTGCTAAGATGGAGACAAACAGTCTGCATGTAATGACCTTTATTACATTAAATTACTTTGATTTGGCACCTTGATGCCTTTTGTCAAAGACTCACAAAAAAGATATAAAAATAGATGTCATGAAAGCCATCCAAAAGGAAAAAAAACAGCTAAACAAACACTGAATTAAAATAAAATGAATTAATAATGAATAATCAAAGTGTATAAAAGCACAAAGCTGTTGATCAACAGGATTCTTTCATTATATGTGCAGTGCATACATATGTATATCCTATATGCAGGTATATGGTATCAATCTATATTATATTTCATAGCTGTGTCTGTTAAATTAAGGCAAGAGAAATGATGTCAAGTTAGGAACAATGTTAGGTTAGGTTAGGACTCAGCAGGCCAAGTGCTATACCTGCTGAGACCATATAAAACACTCACTCGCTCATTTTCTACCACTTATGTGTAAGTGTAAGGGACAAAGAGGGTGTTGCAGCAAATTCCAGCCAACGTTATGGATGAGGGCACACCCTGCACAGGTCACCATTCTGTTGCAAGGCCAACTCTTAGAGATGAACAACCACTCACACTCGCTTTTAACTACTGGCAAGTAGCTGTCACCAGTCTTTGGACTGCTGGAGGAAGCCAGAATACCCTGAGGAAACCCACACAGGCACTGGGAAAACATGCAAACTCTCCCCAAACAGAAAGGCTCCATGCCCGGGAACCGGACGCCTAACCTTCTTGTTGTGAGGCAGCAGTGCTAAACGCTATTCCACCACGCTGCATGCCATATAAAACAATTCAATCTTTTAACATAATCTCAGTTAAAAACCTCACAATCTTATTTTATGAAGCGTATTTACTACTGTTCGTATTTACCTTTGTATAGATTAGCTGGCGCTTGGCAAGTGTGTCCACAGCCATTGAAGCAACACTTTCTTGGAGAGGGACAGTGCTGGTCTGAGGAGCAGCTCTCCACACAAGCTGCAGCGAATCCAGTGGCTCGCTGAGGCGGAGGACAGTCACCCTGTCGTGATGACCTCAGAGAGTTCAGAAACTCCCTGCTTGTCACACATTCTGTATGTTTCTAATAGGGAAACAACAGGGAGGGATAATTATTTTCATTCTGGACACATAACGGAAATAATACATTACATACAAAAAGCATACACGTGGGCCATAAAAACTCACACAGTGGATGTGAAAATGTTTCCTTTGGTAAACTCCTACTGACTCTTTGAAGGCAACCCTTTGGATTTGGTCTGAAAGGGCGCTGCATGTGTACATTTCTGTTTCTGTGCATGTGGCTCCAGATTAGCAAAGTGGAACCACAAGCTTTAGCTGATAGATCTGAAATGCCCTGTGTTCTTAACCAGTCAGGCAGTCAGCCATCAAACCAGTAACAGGCTTCAGCTATTGTGATGAAAAACTAATCTATCAGAAAACCACAGCAGCTGGTTCTGCAAACAATCATTTAAGGCCACACACACACATACACACACATGCACACGTGGATAATACGGGGAAACTGTTGCACACTCTCACATGTATACACTCAAAAGGCATTTATAAGAAAAGCCACCATGTTTACAACACTGATAGATAATTTTGCACAAACATACAGGCTTGCTCTTTCATGACAGACAGTGCACAGATTGAACCCCTCAGTGCCAAAGAAAGCATGCTCATAGCACATATGTGAAACTACCACCAAGGTTGTTATTCATATACATACATGCATGGTCTTATCTTACCTCGCATGACTTTGGCGATGGGACCTTCCTGGTTTCCCACAGTTCTCTGCATGGCTGAAGGCACTACACATTGACACATTGAACACAGTAAGTTTTACAATTTCTTTCTACCTTTTTCACTGCACATGATAAAATATGTGAAAAACTAAAGCCAGCAGCTGGTCATCATACCTTAGAATTTAAATGAGCAGAATTGCTACCCTGGGAGTGTCCAAAGGCAACAAAATTCACCTACCATCACCTCTAAAGCCCACACAGGAACTTTCAGTATTCTTTTTATTATTATTATTATTTCCTTGAACACTGAAGTTATTTGCCTTTCTGTGGGGCAAAGTGTGCCAAACTATTTTTCTTGCACAATATGCTTGCTACCAAGGCTGTGTATTATTCCAAAATTCCAATATCAATAACGATATTTTGACTTTGGTACCGGTTCCAGAACCATCGTTTTTCAATACCAGTTTTATGAAATCTGTCTGAAAAGCTCACATTACACACTATGGTGAAAAAAAAGACTTCAGTTTTATTTTTCAGCTCCTCAACATTTTACATAAAAATCAAGAAATAAACTGAGTGCCTTCAGTTTACGTCCTGAGCCACCGCAGCGCCAGGAAAATATGGGCACACAGAGGAGGCAAGTGGAAATCATGCAATAGATCAGTGCAAATAGTTTTTGGTGCAAAATTAACAGATAGAAGTCAGTATGTACAACTCACTACTGCATACTTAAAACCTTTACATCATTCAGCAGTTCTTAAAAAAAATATATAAATAAATAAATAAAATCAGCAGGTCTGCTTTCTCAGGTCGATACCTGGTTGCATTGATACAGTGAATTGCAAGTACATTTTGGCTCACTGCCATTGATGAGCTTCACCTCTCAGGAATCAAAATTCAGTACCAAACAAGACATTTTTTGATGCTCGATGGTATCGTGGCATTTCGATAGGTGTTGAAAAAGTATCAACTTCAATACCCAGCCCTGCTTGCAACTAAGAATTTTTTTTATTAATGAATTGATTCCTTTCTTGATTTATGGATTTGTCTGTGATGTGATATCATGTATGTATTCCAATTCTCATATAAACCAGCAAATGTTTGGCATTCATGCTTCAAAGTAGGTAAGAAAAGTATTTAATGAATTCTAGTAGTCTATGTGCTAAACTCTTAATGACCGTGACTTTACATTTAACAGACATTTACAAAAGAAGTTTTCGATCCCCCGATCTAAATATATTCAATCGATGTATGTCAGTATATTTCCAAAAATGTGCAGCTATTTCTTTGAATTAAATTTAAGGAAACTCAAAGAACAAATGGTGTACGAAATAGGATACAGGATAATAAGTCAACGGCTGTTTAAGCAGGTAGAGAACCAACAAAAAGCCCTCTCCAGGCTCACACTGCATATACTCATCTGGTTTGCCACCTCAGTGAACTGGTGAGTGATGGCTCTTACCAAATTAAAGCCAGACAACGTATAAAAGCTGCGGTTTCACCCCCAACCTTCTCCCCCTTCCCCTCTCCCTCCCCACCTCTCTCAGTTCCCCAGCAAGCCTGGCTTCAATCAATCCTCCAATTCATTCCATCTCAACGATTCCAGGAGAAAAAACAGAATCGACAAAAACCTATAAAAACTGCTTTACACAAATAAGTAGCTACTGTTGGATGAAAATGACTTCAGCATTGTTTTGAATTTCTTCATTTGCAGGCTGATATCTATGTATTAAAATGACAACTACAAAGGCCTGTGGGTTATCTTGACTCTATCAGACTCAAGACTATATAAACTTTTGTCTCTTGGCTAGAATACAGGGCAAACACTGCACAGTGATTTGATGCTGGGATTCATAAAGCTTCAATGAATCAAAGCCAGTGAGGCCACATGTGCTGGATCTTAACCTGTGGGACATAAAATGGAATCTTGGCTCGGCTCTTTAATGTTCAACAATCTGGTTTACTTCAATTAAAATCACGAAAAAATGTTCGGGCTAAGTTAAACTATTCAATTTAATTGAACTAAATTGAATTGAATTGGAAGCTTTTATAGTCAGTATACAAATAAAAAATGAAATTGCAGGTGCTTCTCCTGAACTCTGCATAATAAGTAATATCACTGATTTAAAGGAAGAAAAGAGAGAGAGAGAAAAAAATAAATCATAAGTAACACTTCCTCCTGTCTTTATCTTTTGCGAATTCAATACTGATGTCCTGAAGGCTTGACATGCGACTGTCAGTTTACCTCTCCACAAAGAACCGAGGTAATAGTAATAGTCTTATTTCTAGAAGCCCATGAACTTTTATATGTCTGCATTTCAGGCTCATTTTATAGACAAAGTAATTCTAAAAATAAATATCCAACAAAAGACACCATCAGCTACAGCATCAGTTCTTGTAACGCTGGTCAAATTCAAACAGTTCCAGGTACATGTAGTAACTACCTCATCATAACATTCACCTGCAGCGCATATCAAACATCCCACACGGACAGAAGCCTTCACAGTGCAGGACAGCGATCATAGTAGCCTTAGCTGGTAAAGTGATTTGGCCCTTTTCAGAAGAGTTAAATGTGTGTTGATGTATGTCGGTTTTGTCGAGACTCCATTTGAGAGTGGTCTTACATACAGTATGAAACAATTCTGACAAGGATCTGTACATCATCCATTTAATATGCAGCCTCAATATGGCCTTGATATTGGTAATGTGATAAAACAGCAAAAATGACTTAATCCTGCCTGAATGTAAGCAGACCACAACCATCATTCTCCATGAAAGAACAAACCAGAAAGCCTTCACAGCCATTTTTGAAGCCTATGTTTTGTCCAAAAAAGACATACTTTCAAAAGAAGCATTACTTTACCCCCCCCCACCCCCCACCTTTCTCCACTGCTTGTTAATGACATATTTCTCAAGGAATCTGGGTATGAGGAGACAGAGATAGTCCAATCCACACACAATCACACACGCATACTATTGTAAGCAGATCCTTGAGTGTGCAATGTTTCTTCGAGGAGCTCTCATGGGTATCTTCACTCGGCCACACGCTGGGTTGAGCTTAAAGTTGCCAAAATCTGCAAAAACACCTTTGCCTCTCTTTCTCACACCAACCAAACAATGTCTTTTTCTGTGGCCACCATACTTGGACTTTCTTGGATCCACACCCAGCCCACGCTGTGCTCATTTCACGTCTCTTGCACTTCCACTTTGATCCGTTACAGACATGTTTAATTTTTCATCCCAGTCCTTTTGTCGTTCCCACCCCCCATCCCTTTCTGTCTTCCTGTTCTTTTTGTCTCCTGTCTTCACCTTATCACTCCTTCTCCAGCTCTACTGTACCCCAACACGCAACTTGGCGCACGCCTTTCCCCACCTCCTTGTGCGCCTCATCTCTCCCTTTAAAAAGATCTCCTCGCCTCCTCTCCTTTCCTCTCGTCTCCAAAACTTTTCCTCCTCTACAGCTTAAACTTCTGTGAAGTACGCAGTTCAGTTCTATTTAAATGGGTATTCATAAGCAATTTAAAGTAAAAATGCCTTGCTAGGCAGACAGTGTGCAGTTTTTTGATTTCCAAATTTCCATCTAGTCTTACTCCTACAGTATGTCCTAAGTCCTTACCTGACATATGTACAAAATATGTCTCCTGCTTTATAAAGGAAATAACCGAACATCAAGCGCCAAGGAAAAGACACCTGCTTTTTCACATGTAGTATCCAATCAGCTTGGATGCATGGAAACAACCATGCAGCCATGCAGGAACCCTGCAGATTAAGGCTCGGAAGCCATGAGCATGACATGACTGCTGGTGCCAGATGGATTACTTTGAGTATTTCTGAAACTGAAACTGCTCTTCATCTGTGATCATTACACACAAAAGTCTTGAGAGCTACAACAAACAGCAGGACATTTCAGTGGCTTCCACTCCTGCCAGGGGTTGTCGGGACATCAGTCCAGGACAATCATGATACTGTAATGTGTCCCTGTTGAATCCAACCAATTATTGTTTGAATGCTACAGTCTGAGTTGTATTGCTGTGCATGTAATGGCTACTTCAGTATAATGACACAGAATACTACATGAGCAAAAGTTTTCATAAACAATGACACTTTCTTGACCTTTTTTCTCTGGGCATTTTTCAAAAGTTACTACGGACCATTTTTGCAGCTGGCCTCCTTCAACAACAGTATGTTGCCTCTCTGCTGCTAATGGATTTAAGCAGAAAAAAAAAAACTCTTGGTATGTATGTGGCACACACCTTACACTCTCAAATATCACATGGATGCTGTAAATCATTTAAAAGTACATGCAGTGTTTTTTGTAAGAGGAGCTGAGAGATGAACAGACACTTTTGGCCTTGAAGGTGACATGATGAGTTATGTGTGGGAGAGAGTGAGAATAGCATACACAGCATGGGCCAGAGGTCAGAGATGTTCCTGTTTAACACACCAACACACTGTAACAACAGAGATGAGACAAATGACTGCCTGTGTGTTTCCAAGTGTGTACAGTTGGCATAGAGGTTCCTCAGATACCTGATATATTAATTACGCACACAGCAGTGTGCGCACACACACACACACACACACACACATATACACACACACACATACACACACACACACACACACACAGGCCTAAACTACTGTTTTATGGCTTCACCTACAGGAAAGAGGAAATAGGAGTGGGAGAGATGGAGGTGAATTGCAGGGTGAGGGGTTCAAACTGGATGGTGGGTGAAAAGAAGTGTCAGTTGAAAAGGAGAGAGGAGATGAAAGATGAGCAGTGAAACAGGTCCAGAAAAAAAGGCCGCGAGAAAAAAGACAAAGCAAGACAGCCACATACCAGATGTGCTCCCTCCTCAGACGCAATCACCAGTTCAGTACATGCTATCTGAAAACTACCTATGTTAATTCCAGCAGGCACTGGATGCTAAAGTAACATCAGTAACAGTTTGGTTCGGAAGCTTTAGAGTTGGACGGATGCTGCATTTGGAATAAAAACAAGACTCTGATTGACATGAAAGCCTATCACTGTGGGTTTTTATTTTTGTTTTGCAAATTTACATTGTGATATTTTGTAGATGGGTTTTGCTCATCACTACAGATTACTTCATATGTCAAGATGGCATCTGCATGAGACATTGATTGACTTGTCAACAAATCCAAAGCCAAAACCATATCAACATCAGTGCACCATGTATTTATTCTGTGTCATTAAATATTGTCTATTCTGTCCTTGGAGATGTGCACATCCCACATTTGAGGGAAGATGCTGAACATCTAGATCATGTGATGCAGCCACAAATGTGCTAGCTCTTATCTATTAATTCGGCTCCAACACACACACTATTCAATCATCCCCCAGCCTGAGGACTGGGTGTCACTGAACCATACCTGAGTTGCAGCTGTTAATAGGTAAATAGCACTTCACAACACGGATGATGCATCCTAGTGCATCCTGGAGATGTTTCTTCAATGCTTAAAGTCTGCCTAGCCAGTGACTCCCAGGAACAGACAAGGTGGAAACCAAGAATAGGTAGGTGACCTGGGGGGGGGGGGGTTACCAATCGGATGGATCTAAGGTTAATAAATCATACAGACAGACTGAGTATGAGAACATTTATTTGCAGAAAACTATGCAAGAACCAACGTGGCCTAAGAATCAATCACGCTAGAATGAAAAGCAAAGAATTCATTGGTCCCCAGCTATCTGACACAACAAGTGGCCAGATTAAGAAGGGAAACACCAAGACCACCTCATACACCATGAACTGCAGGGCCATCAAAATACAGAGCAGAGCGGCACAAGAGACAGGGCAAAGAGAGAGCCAGGAAACAAACAGCCTTCATTTCAACTCCTTCAGCTTTATGAAACGACTGCTTGGTGACAAGCACAGTGGTTGTGTTGAGAGCTTCCTCCAAGACACCTTGACTGGTCCAGTGAGGAAAAAGAGTTAAATCAGAAGGAAGTCTGAAGGAGGTTGAAGAGGTCATCGAGGCAAGCATTAACCACTTCCAGACAATCTCAGTGCTGAGTGTAGGATTGAAGGTTTTTTTCAGCATCATCTCTCAGAGGCTGTTCCTCAGGAACAGCTACATCGGCCTCCCTGGTCCAGAAGGGTGGGATCCCTGGATCCCCCAGCTGTTTGTAACACACAGGTGCAGTCACGCAGATAAGAGAAGCTCACAAGAACAGAGGCAACAAACCGCACAAGCTGGTCGAGCTTGCACTGCACCATCACTATGTTCCCAGTAAGATCAAGGATCTGATCCTTGTTATAATAATTTCAGGTCGAGGGTCACTTCTGGTACAGAAAAATTAGGCACTGTCTTTGATCAGCAATTACAGGCTGCACCATCTCTGTTATTCTCTCCCCCTTGCCATGAACATAGTAGTCAAGTCAGCTGATGTGGAATGCAAAGGGCCTTTCACTAAGTCAGATGAACAACACTGATAAGAGCATACATGGATGACCTCACCATAACTACAATGTCTCAGATTGCAGGTGGATCTTTAAAGGTTTTGAGAAACTCGTCATCTGTGCCAGGATGAGTTATAAACCCTCCAAGTCAAGGTTCATGGTGTTGAAGAAGGGGAAGGTGTCTAACAAATTCTAATTCTTCATTTCAGGAACAGTCATTCCATCCATCACAGAGCAGCCGGTCAATAACTTGGGGAAGATCTTTGATGCAAGCTTGAAAGACACCGAAAGACACCATCCCCATCCCAGCTATGCATGGACTTGGTGCTTGGCTCACCTTGGCTGACAGGTCTGTTCTACGGTAGATTTAAAGCCTGGATCTACCAGCACACAGTCCTAATAACAGTTGAGTCCCTCATCAGGAAGTTAAGTAGCTTTCTGCTGAAGTGGCTGGGCTTTGCATGCAGCCTCACCAGAGCAGCACCATATGGGACAAGCAACACCTTGCAGCTACTGTTAAGTGATCTCCAGGAAGAGTTCATGGTTCCTTGCACACCGGAAGCCCTCCAATACAGGGACTCCAGGGACGCTAAAGTGTCAGCAGCTGACATCGTGGTGAAGACAGGGAGGAAGTGTCCAGCAGGGAAGACGGTGGAGGTGGTCCCGCCAGAGACAAAAGGCGCTGGTGGGCACTGTGGCACTGTGGAAGAGCGCATTGAGCAAGACAATGAGAGGAAACGCGCCCAGTACCAGGAACTAGTGGAGGAGTGCAGGGGCAAAGACTAGGTCCTCACTCAGTTGGGTGTCACAGGAGCAGGCAAGCAGAGGGCCATTCAATCTGCCAGTTAGGCTGCAGAAAAAGCCATCCTGGAGATGTTTCTTGAACAATTTTAAACCTTAGTTGTTTTTTTTTCTATAAAACATTCTTAATTAAATGACACTTTATTCATTAAATGTTTCCTGTTGGTAAGATGCTATACAAGAAAACAGTCTGCAAAATAAATATATTTTGTTTATTTTGTTTTTATCAGTGATTTGGTCAGTAACTATCAGGACCAACTACATTCACCTGATGTTTGATGTCAGCACTATTTGCTGCTGATGCTAGTTAATAGCAAGCGAGTGCTGAATATTGTTAATGAGAATAAGTAGCACTTGGAATCATCAATGTTAATTCATTGCAAATCAAGAATGAAAATGAAACTGGCTGCCCCAGTCAGTTCCATGCACTGCATTTAATGTAATACTGGAAGTAACTACATTGTGGAGGATGAAATGTTCACGGGAGTTCAATGACTTGCTGCATTTATATAAGCCAAGTAAGATTATAAATACACTTCAGAAGGCACAAGCCTTCTTGCTCTATATTTTGAATATGCACACATGCACAGGCACACGCTAATACAGAGACACACACACACACACACACACACACACACACACACACACACACACACACACACGCACACACACTTGTGGTACTTGAGTGAAAAATAGCGGAACAAATTCCTAAAATCCTTTGAAAAACATGTTAGACGTTTGCCAGACCTTCAAAAAAACATGTAAAACTACCAGGGATAACTTAAATCAGCAGTTTGTGTGAGGAGAGGAAGGGCTTTAGGAGTTAGAATAGAGGAAAAGAAAGAGAGGCTTGCAGAAGAATCATAAAGGTCAGTGCCTCAAAATAGTTCAGCGATTGACTTCATCACTTCTCAAACCACATATGACCAACAAAAACGTCTCCCTAATTATTTCCTCTGGTGTTTTCACTATGTTTAAACAGAAAGCAGCAATTAAAGGATACCAGAATGACTACTACATGATAACAACATTTGATTGGAGAAAGGACAGAACTGTGGTCTTAGACAAGTTGAATGTCCTGATGGTAGTCAAAATACTTGGAAAACTCCAGATTTAGAAACCCTTGTAGGGTCCTTCACTATATCCAAAGGAAGATGAGCTTGCATTTCTGACAATATTAATTACTGGCAGAAGCAAACAGCATTTTCCCATACTGGACAAGTTTGAACAGCAGAATGACTGTGGGAAAAGTAAGCACAGTTAAAAACTGTTCCAGTGGAAGACATTCAAGCTTATATAGGCTAGCAAGCTGTTGTTTGCAGCTGTTGTGCTGGATTGTGCAAATTAAGCAATAAAAACTGATATACCGAGACAGAGAAAATTAGAGGAAAGACATATGGGAGTAAGTGTGTTCCAAGAGATTCCATTCTTTTTATATTGCATTCTGCATTTTGATCACAAATTTTGCTTATTTTATTTGAAACCACCCTAATTGAGTGAGAAGCAGCAGATATGAGAGATCCCTCCAGACTGAGGTCATGGTACTTTGTGGACAGCCCCCACAGCAGCTTAAGGAGTTCAAACATCTTCGGATCTTATTCACAAGTGAGGATGATGAAGTGATGGTGAGTGTGTTGAAAGCTCAATGGTGTTGGATTGGGGCATGCTGCCCAATGCTACGTGTTACAGTGGACTGTTCTATTGAAGGTGGAATCAAGCCCAAAGACAAAGATTTTAATTTGCACATCAGTATTTAAAAACTATAACAATATATTTGTACAAATTGAAGTAAACAGTAAAACATAATCAAAACAATAATTGGTGGTATCCGTTTTTTACCTTTTTAAAACAGTTTCTGCACTATTACTCAAACAATGGTGGTCAACAGATGGGAACTTGCCACAGTTCCTAGAGAGAGTTCAGCTGTCTCAGTGTTTTCTCTTTCAATGTAATTGTAAACTGGTTATGATGGTGTTGAGATCTAGGTTCTGCGCTATAAGTGATGGATCAAGGTCGTGCTGCAAATTCAATTTGGGACTGAACTGACACCTCGCTGATAGTATTGCATGATGGGGAAGAAGTTGAACAGGTCAAGTGCCAAAAACCTTGCATGTTACTGGATGCTCTAGCTCTGATTGAAAGTGAGAGATTGACATGAATTTTATTTGAATTTTGTTTGGCCACTTAGGGAGCCACCTTTACATCTCCACATTAGTGGATAGAATGTCCTACCTGGCCTGGAAATACCTAAGGAAGTCCCAAGAGAGGCTGAAGTACATGGCTAGGACATGAGCATATGCCACATGTAAGTGATGGAAAAATTGTCAGATCTCTGGAAGAAGAATTATTTCTGTGCAAAAACCAAATAACCACGAATAAGTTAACACATGGCAAATTTAAACATGAAAACAACCTTTAATTTAGTGAGCATAGCCTCATAGGAAAGTGTTGCATTTTCAGTAGACTTCTTTCTTCTAATAATGTATAAAATAAACCAAGCAGAACCAAGATTACATAATTTTTCCATCTGGTAGAAAGAGCAATGTGAAATTCTTCAGATTTAGTAAAGAGAGGAATGAATCAGAAAGGAACTGTTTGTTAGTCGACATTCTGCTGCCTTTCACACCTGGTACCCATTATTACTACTGTTTGAGTTTGTGTGATCTGCAAGTGTGTGAGTGAGAAAGAGATAAAAGAAGGAGATGGACAGATGGAAGAATTAAGCAAGGACTGTAACGTAGTTTTAGTGAACTCCCATGTGTGCTTTCATGAGTGAGAGTCCATTGATGATGTGACACAAACCGCATCTGATTGGGTAACATCTGTGTGGGGTGTGTACGTGTGTCTTCAATAGTGAGTTTCTGGGACAGGAACAGATAAAGTGCCACAATCAATGAGACGTTGCCTTCCTCTTTGTGTTGTCTCATTTCTTGCTTTAATCTTCCTCTGATCCTGCCCTATGTTTTTGATATTTTTTCCCCATGCAAGCGCTCAAAATGAAAAAGATGACATGGGAGCATTAAAGTCACCTTCTTAGCTTCACATCATAACCATTGTGTGTGAGTGGGTGTGTAACTGCTAGAGGACTAATTGACTGTGTTGCACACATTAAAAGCTCAGTAAAAACATTGGTGCTGCTCCAAGTTTGCATGAGGACCAAAAAGGGACTTGAGTGAAAATTAATACAAGTCCCCAAATTATTCTGTAAAAATCTCTGTCAGAGGTTATTGAGTATGTTACCCTGCCAAAGGGTTTTATGAGATCCTGCAGTGGAATGCAGGCTGAGACCAAATCACATTTTGTTAGATTTGCCTAACTAATGGCCCTAAAATTGGGTTTCTAAACATTAGAAAAATGTAGCTCCCTCGAGTAAAAGTCCAATATTCACGCTGTGCTGAGAAAAGAACTGCATCTAATGTCCAGTGGACTACTTCTTTCATAATGACTGTAATTCTTATCTCATCTATTGCTGGGTACCAAAGATCAATACTGTTGTGGTACCAGCTGAAAAGTGGCAATATCGAGAATTATTGGAAAAACTGTCAACCATCAGAAGCCGCATATATGTTACATATATGTTTTTAAGTATCATTAAGTAGTCTGCCTCTTTGTTTTGGGGCCTATTGCTGATTCTGTTTTGTCCTGCTGTTCTCATGTTCCCTCAAGTATGTTGCCCCTGGTCTGTCCCTTGGTGTTTGTGTCTTGCTGGGCATGGCTGCAGTTTCCTGGCTGATCAACTGGGCCAACTGATCAAGACACCTCATAATTGTTGTTACCTTTTGAATGTTAGAGGGCTTTAGAGACTGTATAAAGTTCCCATGTTACATAATAAATAATTAAAACAGTGAACCCTTAACATCCCATACATCCAGTTAACAAATATGCGTACCTTGAGTGCATTAAACAGTGCTGGACTTCCTCTGCTGTATAATTCATTATTTTGATTAATCCTGACAATTACAGCTGAAGACTGGGATATGTGCTTTTCTGCTTTAATTTATTTTTGTTGGCCTGGTCTAGTGGCTTTTACAAATTGGGCTGTATCCATTTTCAACAGACTGTAAAAAAGTAAGAATTAATAACTTTGAAATTTAAACAAGCAAGAAGAGACACTGTGCATGTCTGTGTAGTACCGGGCTGTCTGAGAGGAAAATTGTGGTTTACACAGCGTCAGCTCCCAGTGGCCAGATTCTGAGACTGTTTGTTGGACCTCACTGTGCCACACTGGTGTTCACGCATGTACAGCAACAAGTCACAAAGCCAAGGTAATTAACTTTAGACACGGTATTAAACAAGAAAATATTTTCCATTTTCATACTTTCACTGTCTTTGCTGATTTCTGACTGTCAAGTCTACAAAACAAAGGAAGCAAGGAGTGCAAAGGAGCTGTGTTTGTCTGTTTTGTTTGTTGTTTGTTGAGGTGCTAAAGGTGGGGTGGTGGGGGTTAAGCACAGCTGAATGTTCATGCCCCATGGTTTCGCAGTGTTGTATCCCCTGTGACGATCTGTGGGTGGCACTTCTGGGGGGAGCATGCTCATGGATGTTGTTGACATTAACCTCTGCTTGCCTTACTGCATACAAGTACACACACACACACACACACACATACTCATAGACACTACTGAAACGTGCGCTGTTAGATAAAAAAAAACAAACAAAACAAAAACAAACAAAAATCCGACATCCGACTGTCAAGGGTATCTCTAACAAAGCTTGGAAATGTGGCAAAAAGTAAAATATGGGTAAGGTGTGCTTCCAGCTGGGTTGGAAGTTTAAATTGGTCTGAACCTGAACACAGAGTTCAGAGAAGACATCAATAAGACACAGGACAGACCTCAAGAATATCAAGTGAGTTAAAGTGTGTGAGGCAAAGGTCACGGTGGACACATTTTTTGTTTAGTCACTTACTTTTTTCGAGGTCAACGTTTTTCTTTTTGAATGTATAGTAAAAAAACATTTCAAAACCAAATTCTTACTGAAACTATGCATTTAGCTCCTTGTAAGGATCAGATTACGGAGATGATAATTTCCATGAAAACATAGAGGTCCAACATCAACCCCTGTCTTATCCACCTTGTATCTGTGTCCCTGCAATGTGACTACCACTCCATAATAGACTGCCATGAGCAGAAAGCTGTGACAAGCTGGAACTGCAGCTAAAAATACTCACAATGGAAACTCCACGTGAATTAAAAAATAAATTGTTGTGCATAAACAGACACACACACACACTGATGCCTTCTGTGTTAACTGAATAGACAGATAATTTTTGATCCATGTGGACAGATAATGGGGCTATGGGAGAGGATGCTATTTTACCTGAAAGCACAACCTTTGTTAACATGCACATGGTGGCTTTGCAGAATACATACAGAAGTGAAGGGAGAAAAAAGACACTACTCCGACCCTGACGCACACAGGACAAAGCCCCAACAGTGTTGTTTCCTTAGTTGTTTGCTGGTAAATATACTTTACCAGCAAACAAGCACTGACTGACTGCAAATATTAGAGGTATCTTGTTACACAGTTACAAAACCAGTCAGCATCATCTATTGCCTATAATGCTGTCACACCTGCAAATCACAATCTTTTTCATCAAATGTATCATAACATGTTAGAAGCGCCCTCTTTTTTGGGAGTTGTTAAATCACATCCATGGGAAAAAGTATGGAACAGGAGTCTGGCCCACGTATTTAGATTTGACAATTTTTTTGGTTGGATTTCAAATATCCAATTCCACTGCAATCCCTCCTAAAATTCTTGGGAGTGCTGCAAATACTTCTTTTTACCTGTCAGCCATGAGTTTTACCAAGATGACATTACATGCATAAGACTCATCCACAATTCCACCCCAACAAACCAGAGGGAAAAACAACCGATTGTATTAAAACACACAGCCAACTCAGAGGTCTTGGTTTTGTTGGTATAAAATGTGTTTGATGTGTTTGTGTGCGTGCGTGCATGTGTGCGCATGCATGCCGGCCATGTGTGTGTGTGCATACTTACCTGAATGCAGCGTCTGTGGTTCTCACACCAAACCAGAACTTGGTTGCTCTGGGGAAGAAAAAGAGGATGGTCGTTAAAGCAAACACGCACAGAGAAACAAATCTTTCGCAGACAGATCCCAGGCTTGAAGCCTTCAGCCTGTGTTTATGGTGACCAACAGGGAGACAGAAAGCAAAATACTGGGAATAAAAGATCACTGACCAATGTACATAACCAAAGGAAACCTGTCATGCAAACAGACACGCACTCAACCTTCGTCTTATTTACTTAATTATCCTGTGGGTCAAAAATTACTTAGCACAATCTGTTTGTGGTTGCTGAGCCAGACAGAGATGACGTCACTTGAAGAGATGTATTGTGTGTGTGTGTGTGTGTGTGTAACTGCTAAGTGCTAAGTGAGTCAAGACCAATGGTAAATAGTGCCATAAAAACAGTGGCAGACTACAGGGACAAAAATACAAATGAACTGACCCAACATCCATCCTTGAGATCTTTTTATACTATTAATAAAATTTACACTAGTCAATGTTTGGAAGTGAACAAAGAGTAGGACAAAAACTGGGAGCATTTTACTGTACTGTGTTTACATTACTGTAAATTTGGCAAACCTCTCAGAATAACCATGAATAATTAATCACCTTCAGTATTAAATAATATACAGTAATAAAGAGTTTTAGCATCATTTCTTATAGTCATTTGGTTCATTTATAGAAATGTGAAATGGCAAATACACCATATCCTGTCAGAGGCAAAGGTAACATGCTCGAGATAAAATTGAACAATTAACTTTTCCAGATAATGTTTGTGTCTAATTTTGACATTTTCAACTGATGGATTGACTTGACAACCAACAATTTCAGGATTGCTTCCCATCGGTGTAACCATCCATGTTGATTTTTTGCATAGTTTTTATTATTTAAAGCAAACTCAGTACAGGGTAGGTACTTGCAATGGTGTGTCTACAGAGTGAATTTTTCCCCTGAGATGCTTTGTCATTATCAGTGCAATAATGATGCCATCATCCACATCAAAACAACTATTTGGATACTGATGGGCGTGTATTTGTGTATCTCTCTGTTGTCATGTGTGTGCACACTTGTGGGAGTGTATGGGCCTCTGGTGTCTGTGCGTATATTTGTGTGCAGGTGTCCATGCATGCATGAGTGCAAATGTGCGTACGTGCGTGTGTGTGTGCAGGTGTGTGTGCGCATATGTGGGATAAGCCTTCTTAATGACTCTTAAACCCTCTCCAGAGTGAGCTGTATTTAGCCTGAACCAGGCTCATCTCTTTCCACAGACACTTTTCACTGCTTCTCCTCTGTTAAGTAGCCTTTGTGCTCGTGGTATGAAGGAAGTGAATGGGTTAGAAGTGGGGTAACAGTGCAGAGGTTACGGGTTAGACATTTGGAGTTCAGGGCTCTTAAGGGCTAAGAAGATACTGATTTTACTCTTTCATTTTAAAACAGACGCAAATCAAATGATATCTGGTGAAAAGCTAGCACCTCGATTGGACTTACAGCTGCAGAATGTAGACTTCAATGTTTTTTTTATAAATTTAATGAATTATGACTTTGGAAAATTGAAAGCAAGAAATTCAAACCATGCAAGGGTGAGGCTTGCTTCCCCTAACTTTCCAAAGTCAAAGAGCTTTCAGTTATACCAGATTTTTTTTGGTGATTGGCCAGGGAGCATACAGTATGTGCGAAAATGTGTCATACTCTCACCCCGTTCATGTCCTCTGCTACAATGACTTCATTATTGGTTTGCAAAATCAGGAGACCACAAAAATTGTGTTCAGAGTTGACTGTCAGGGTTGGTCGTAATCTAAAATTGTATCTCTTCTGTGAGGATGCCTTTAAGACTGCTTGAGCATTGATGGGGTGGATGCCCTTGGCTAAGCACAGTAATCTGTACTAGCTGTTGAAAGAGATAATGCTACGGTGACAGAAAGGTGGGAGGAAGAAGGAAGTGCAGGATTAAAGTAATGGTTAAAGCCCTGGTTAAATGGGTCTGCAACAAGTCTGTGTGGAGGGAAGGATAGAAAGAAGAAGAGACGAGAGGGAGCGGGTGCCACAGTTTCACACAGACATAGACATTCTTTCCTCCTCAGTCTACTTGTTGTCTTTTTATCTCATTAAAAGTTCTTCGACTAGGAAAAAATGAATACCACCCAAGTGATACTATTACTATACTGAATTCATGTGCCATTGATATAACTCTTATGGTAGACACAAATGGCGGAGGGTCTTAACCCTCCTTTCCGTTTAAATATTATTTAAAACGCTTCCACTAGGAATCAAAATTGTGGCACAATCACGCTGAAGAAGGCCACATGTCCATGTGTTATATGGGAAAACAGAGATTGAGAATCAGTTTTTCATCAGCACCGCTAAACATGATTACACTCTAACATACATTATTCCTTCCTCATAAAGTTATAAACCTTACAACAATAATAGTTATTTTTATTGCTGATATTGTTGTTATGGCTATTAGTAGACGTTAATAGCAATGGAGGAGTGCCATACAGATCCATTGTTATCTGGTCCACAGAGGTTGTGGGAAGTGGAAACTGCGTCTTTGCTGGCTCTTAGTACATACATTTTTCCATTTATAATTGTTGAAGACGACAAAATGATAAATAGAGAGAAAACCTGTGAAGGACTTGACATTCACCTGTGGGTTTTCCAAACACAAAAATACAAGCTAAAATATATATGTTTAGAAAGGATATTATTTACTTTGGTTATTCAAATATCTGATAAAGTGAGGTCATTTTCTAAAGTTATTATACAATTAAAGGGGAGCGATGCCAACAAAATTACCCTAGTTCTTAATCATATCCACATGAATCATGATAAATCATCATCATAAATTATTTCCAGTAAATATTGTGCAATGTTTCAAAGGCATCCAATCTTAAATGTTATGATTTTTGGCTATATTGGCAGTCTCAGTCTCTCCTGCTCCTGGGTGCATGATCAGGAGTGATAATTTTAGGTTTATATATCCAGCCATCTGCCTCTCTTCTGAAGCACAGAAAAACATAAAGGAAAGGGGGGAAAAAAGATCCGAGTATGCACACAATTTTCTCCTCCTCTTTGTGCTTCACGTGCTCATCCAGATTAGCTTCTTTCGGTAACTCTTTCACTCTCTCTGCTTGTCATTTTGACATTCCAACTCTAACTCTACCATTTTCTGCCAGCTCTTACAAAAATGACAGGTCAGGACTTGAAAACAACCAAGATGATGATAAACTGTGGATGCTGTAGTCAAAGAACTGAGAATAATGTGGAGGCCAGTTAAACATCCCCACATTTTTCACAGTGGAGATATAAAGCTTTCCCCCTGCTGGCCTCATATCTTTATTCTCTCTTTTAATCTTTTTTAAACTCTGTTCCTTTTTCTGTCATCCTCACCGTAACATCTATTCCGTCGCACATATTCAGCCCCCTCTGTGACGCACACATTAACTGAACATACACATACACACACTTATCCTGAGTCAATTTCATGGGACATATTTGCTGTCAGAGTCAATCAAGGCAGTTTGGACGAGCCTGTGTGCCGTATGGCTGTTAAATGGTGGTCAAATCGGGGTTTCGCAGGGTCTCAGAGTATGTGTGCAAGTCTGTCTACGGCAAAACAGCTGCACATGTTGAAAAAGTAAGGGTAAAAAAGAGAGTACTGGAAGAAGAGAGAAAAGAAGTTGGATATGGGAGACTGAGAGGAAAATGGGAGGGGGAGAGGAAGTTGAAAAGAGCAGAGGGACACAGAAAAAGGAAGGTGAAAGATGGAAATAAATATTAGTTAATATGAGCAGGGAAGACGCTGGCAAAGAGTGGTAGACACTAGTTCTGAAACAGGATGGAATAAATTCTGGTGACTGCTGTCTGTCGTCTGGCTGAAGTTTTAGAGTTTAGGAGTTTTTTTATTGATGGGAACTTGAAATATGGTATTTTAATTTTGAAACTCCCAGATTATGGAAAAAGTTGTATGTGATATATTTATTGCAAAACTCTACCCAAACAAAAGTTTGAGTCCAAAGGCTTTTTGTATTTTATGATCCAAAAATCCTCAGTAATGCTCAGAAAATACTGTGCATGAAAAATACAAGAGACTTCAGACAACTTCAAAACCATGCAAAACCTCTTCTCATTTTTAATGATGGATTGCTGCATTGGCTGGATTTCATACCAACACTTAAAACACACGGTCTTAAAGTTTTTTCTATCCAAGAGAGAAGTTTTTCTGCGCCTGAGACTCGTCAGAAACAGAACGGATTCACAGAGAAAGAAACACTTGCACTAAAGGATTTCCACATGGCTCTGATGGCTGCTGAGGCTACAGTAATCACTGTTAATCACTGAATAACATGCTGATATCAGTGAACGCAGGAGCGGGAAAAAGGCTGCGGCATAAACACTTAGATCTATGCACAAAAACACACAGAAATTGTCGACATGCACGCGCACAGCTGCACACACCCTTCAGTGTTTGAAAAAGAGATATAAATCACGCTTCTGCCAGATGCAGCGATAAAAAGTGAATGTGTGTGCGTGTGTGTGGTGTGTGCATGTTGTGGCCAGTGTTTGAGGTGAGCTGCAGTAGAAAGTCTATTTAACACTAGGCATTAACTCTGGTAATCGTACCCAGATGACCAGAAGTAAACATAGTTAAGGTGTGTGTTGTGTGTACATGGGTGTCTCAGAGTGCATGATGACTGTATCATGACAAACACAATATAACGTTCTTCCCAAAAAAGTCCTCATGGAGGTCTCAACATTCCGGACAGAAGCCCCAAATTAGACTACATTTGTGTGTGTGTGCCAGTGTGTGTTTGTGTGAGTGTGTGCACGTGTGTCTGTCTGTGTACATGGGTGAGCGTTAGTGTTTGTGGTGCTCCACATCCTGTAAACAACAACCATCACAACAAAGTGGTTGTTATACTGTCCTAAACTTTGCCCTATCTAACTATTATGATAATGTCTTTGATGATGTCTTTCAGTCTCAGTTCACTTTCAGCAGCAGTGATGATGAAACTTTATCAATGTTCCCTCCAAATGTTCCTCCAAACAAATTAAAGGAGAAAAATCTACTTTTTGAGAAATATGGTTCTATGTCCTACATGGCCAAGTTAGATGAGAAGACACCATCCTCACAGCTAGAAGGTATAGAAAGCAGGCTCATTAAAATTGCACAAAAACTGGAAACAATAGTTTTAAATCCGTCGTAAACTCTCCCTACCCTTCACCGGTGAAGTTCACCATTTGTTCAGTCCATACCAAAGGCTGGTGGACAGATGTTACCTTTGAGCAGGGGATGGTCAGCTTAATGCTAACTGGCCTTTAGTTGGACCCTTTTTTTTTTAAGCAAAGACATGACCGCGGTATCAATCTTAACAATATCCAGACCACAAAGCAAATATGATTCAGCTCAACACCTTCACAGTTTTGATGTGGTAAAAGGGTCTCTTTATCTGTCTCTTACTCTGTTGGTGGAAGAACAAAGGAATGTCACTCGTTGCTTTGCCATCACTGCTTTGACTTACTGTCTTGGTATTTCTCCTCCTGGGTTTAGGTGAGAATCTCTCCCATAGCACCACAACTTTATCACCACCTAGCCACAGCTATACCTACAGTATCATATTACACGGCAGCCTCAACACTCCAAAAAGGGGCTGATTGTCATTCCACTTTCAGTCATATCAGTTTGGCTGCATGTCTGTCTGCCTGCTGACCCATCTTTCCATCTCCTTTCACGTCTTTATGTTTAACGACGTCTTCCTACCTGTCTTTACCTTGCCATCTGTCTCTGTGCAACCTGACCTGACTATTGTCTCAGGCCGTTTTCAGAGCGTGGCTAGTTGGCTGACTGACCTCTGGGTTGATTAGAATTACCTACCACAGCGCAATTGGAAAACCAACGCATGCACGCACACATAAACATGAATGCACAGGCAGCTTATTCAGCTTCATGCTGGCCCTCAGCCCTGGCTCGTGGCTACTCATCAGCACCACAGGCATATGAGTGTTTAAGACATGCAGTCGGAGTTTACTCTTTATTTTTAGGAATTAAGATCAAAGAGGAATTTAGGAATATGACAACACACCAACATATACATAGTCACATACACACACACACACACATACAAAGAGCTATAATTAAACTATTACACCATACAAGGGAAAGTAGTGGAAAACCCAGAGAAAGGCAGAAAGAGGTGTAAATAGAAAACTGGTGACTCACATTCTAGTGGCTACACACTAGCCACACACACAGAGAAAGAGAGAGAGAGAGTGGAAGAGCCAAAAACACAGGGTTCACCCACATGAAACCAAAAGAAGTGAAGTGCGTGTTTGTGTCTGAGCATGGTGACGGAGAAAGATGAGTAAAGCTCTTTTTGCCCACAGTAATGTGTAGGGATCGTAGCGCTTATCAAAATGTTTTGGGTTTTTTTTTTCTGTTTCTTCCACCCATCAATCCTTCTGTCTCCATACTGCCCTATTATTGGGTCAGAGAATGATGTTGTTTCCCGGATGTGGTTGAGAGGACACTTGTTTTCGTTGTTTACACAAAGTTTAGAGGTTCCTTTTACCTTGGAAAACATTACTAACGCAGTTTTCATGTATCAGCTCTTTCTTTACATGCTAAAATGAGTCTGATTCTTACATCCACACAATTTTCACCTATTTGTAACTTCCCAACAGGGTACTGAAGTAAGTGCTGGCTTCTTTTTCAGACATGTTAAATTTTAAGATTGTGTCTAATTTATCTGATTTATGTCTGATTTGTCTAATCTAATTCTCAAAATAATGCAGTTAGGAATGACAATACACCAAAAGTATCCTCACATTTCAGAAGCTTTATTAGCACGTTGAACCTTTGCAATTAAGAATTATTTCAGTCCCTGGTAAATTTGAGTCATTAACAGTCTTGCTAGTGGAATGTCAGAAAATGTTAAAATGTGGTTTTGTCCAAAGAATTGTTTAAATTCTGAAACAATTAGTCAATTATCAAAATATCTGCAGATTCATTTTCTGTCAATGGACTAATTGACTAATGAGGTCAGCTGAAAAACAGTTGGTTGATAATCAAAATCTTTTCAATAAATTTCAATGTATTAATGAGCAAAATCTTCCGATTCAAGCAGTTAATCTATGAAGTATCTGAACATCTCATTTTCCTATAAGTAAAAGATCCAATGCAGTGAGTTAGTACGAGTCCCATCAATCACCCACTCTCCTTACTGCTAATGATCTGTTTTATTCTGCCTTGTTTCAATTGCCAAATTGACATTATATTCCATCTTCATGGAATAATCACTGATAAAAATAGTAGTAGTAGCGTACTCAAAAAGTACAGGAAGTTTGTCAGTTTGAAGATCAGTGTACAGAGTCAGAAAGTCCTAGAAGTGTAACCAATTGATTACATTAGTATGACAGATAACTTCCTCAAAAAAAAAAATCAAAGTTAGCGAGTAGTGAAAAGTAAAATCAGAATGGAATGACACATTTCAACTTCTTAAAATGAAACGCTAATATAAAATTAATATTTATTTGCTACCTCCCAGTCAGTTGGTTTCATGTAATACTCTGCTGCTGTTTGATGTTCAACATCTGACTACTGTGCTCCACTTCATAAAGTTTAAACCAAATGTTCCCTTTCTCACACCTCCATTCCAGAAACCACACACACGCACGCACGCACGCAGACACACACACACACACACACACACACACGCACGCACGCACGCACGCACACAAGCATGCACTATTGGGGAGTCATCCAGGGGCCACTCTCATTACCCAGTGTGCAGGTGAAAGGGGTCTACTCTGGATGGACGAGGCCAGACCAAGATGTTGCTTTATATATGAACATATGCAAACCCACACAAGCACACACACTTTCTTCTACACACCTCAGAGCCATTGGGGCTGAACCCTTTGGTTAATGACTTTCCCACCCACTACACAGCATGCACATGTTGAAGCCGTTAAAATAAGTGGCTTTTCAAACTTGGTAACGTCCTAATGTCCCTGTTAATCTCACATTCCTGACTACAAAGGCCACAATACGTGGACCACTGATTTTAGTGAGATGAGCAATTTTGGCAGCTATTAGAAACAAGCACACCAAAATTATTCAGCCTACCTGTGTCCCTCTGTGGACTGACCCAGGACAACTTCAATCTGAGGAACATAAATACTTTTCTCCAAACTTCCTGATGAGAACCATGTTGGTAAAGACACACTTTAAGTCAAGATCCCTAAGATGGACAATTAATGTTCTCATATACATCCCCACTGATCTGATGTAGCTGCTCAACATGGCATATTTAGAGATGATGAACCCCTTTGGTGTACCTTTAGCCTGAAACTAACACATTCCTGATAACTATGTATAAATGGGAAACAACAGTGTTCTTGATATGACTGGCACAATTGAGCGACCAGTATGAAGGATGGCGATGTGATTATAACTGCTGTGGTTTTTTAAGCCAATCAAAATAAAGAACATTAAGGGTTTCTTTTTTTTCTTTAATAAAGTTTAACTATGCAGTTTAACTTTAATCTCAGCAATAATGCCTGTGTTTACATGCATAATTGGGTGCAGATTGCTAAACACAGATGTGAGCTCATTATGTCAGTGCATTGTGAGAAAGTCATTTTAACTTCAGCTCTTCTGTACGATTTCCCACTTTGCCTGTACTTGATGGTTTCAGTACGCTCTGAAACCATCAAGTACCATCCTCACTTGAATTTCACCCGTCAATAGTGTGTGTTTATTTATGTATAAACATATCCCATTAGATTAGTTAGAATATGAAAATAGTGAATGACAAACACAATCTTGATTTTTTTTTTTTTATGCACAGGTCATAAAATCAAGTGACCTGGAACAAATGGTGAACTACTGAAACACGTAAATACATTTTGTCTGAAACAGCTGGCACTGTGGAGCATAACTGCTTGAGGAACAGCATGCCTTTTCTATATTGTTGGCTCCCATAGACGTTTGAGTCATAAACTGGTCAGCCTAAGACGCAAAATGGACTCAGACCTTTTGAATCTACGAATTCGATTCTGTTTTTTGATGTACAGTGTGAACGTGGGGGAGATGTTTGCGGGTACCTGGAGGTGTCTGAAGGCGGCGGTGAGCTGGGTCATGTGCAGGGTGAGGCACCTGGACGTGCATCTGGCGCTGTAGATCTTCTCCTGAACTTCCTCCTGCTCCAGGGAACTTCTGCGGGCTCCAGCTCCCGCCAGCACCCCGCACAGCAGCAGCAGCAGCACCACCACCACCACCAGCAGCAGCCTCACTGACATGGCAGGAGCCGAGACCAAATGAAAATGAAAGAGAAGGGGAAGAAGAGGAGGGAGGGGGTAGGGGGTCTGAACGGCGGCTTTCGTCCCGGTGTCCGGCTCGTCGCCCTACTTGCTCTCGCGCCCCTGTAAGCTCCGAATTAAAACATCACGCAGAGCGCGAGCCGCGGCTGTACCCTCCTCGCGGACACGCCCACCGCCGCACAAGTGCAAGTGCGGCCACGTGGAGTTCTCATGCTCCTCATCCCTGTTGGTCCATCTGCGTTACCATCTCCATCACGTTTTTTTTTTTTTTTTTTAACCCCCACGCCTGTGAATCCCTCCATTCCCACCGGGCAAACCGGCATCAAACACACTTCATTCGTCTTCACCGTAATTACTCAACCCCTTCGTCCCTCTCAGTCGCTTTCTCACACTGGTAGCAGCACGTAAATCAGGATCCAGACACATGCAGCCTCTCCTGTCAGCACATCCGTAACTGAGCCAACAGGTGATCACATACTGTGCGTGTAAATTACACTGCTTGTTGTAGCCTTTGCAAGTCGCCTTTAATTGTAAGCCAGTGTTCGTGATGATGAAATGATTGTGAGTTGGCATTATTCATCCCTCTCTGCCTGACGTTCTCAGTAGTGATTTAGTCATTTGGTTGGGAATATTTATTGTAATGGCATGATAGAGTTCGCTGGAAGTCTCCAGTATCAGCTTAATGTCTGCAGCTGGAGACAGGTTTTTGCAGCGGCAGTAAATTGTGCAGCTTTTAGAAAGGAGGAGGGACTAATGTTGAGTTACATTTAGTGGGCACGGAAAGTATTCAGACCCCCTAAAAGTTTTCACTCTTTGTTACATTGCAGCCATTTGCTAAAATCATTTGAGTTGATTTTTTTCCTCATTAATGTACAGACAGCACCCCATTTTGGCAGAAAGACATAGAAATGTAGACATTCTTGCGAATTTATTAAAGAACAAAAACTGAAATATCACATGGCCATAAGTATTCAGATGTTTTGCTGTGACACTTGTATATTTAACTCAGCTGCTGTCCATTTCTTCTCTTCATCGTTCAGATGGTTCTACGTCTTCATTGGAGTCCAGCTGTGTTTAATTAAATTGATTGGATTTGATTAGGAAAGGCACACACCCACCTCAGAGACAACTGCGGTAAGGCCCAGATCTGGCTGAGGTTACAAAAGAATTTCTGCTGCACTTAAGGTTCCTAAGAGCACAGTGGCCTCCATAATCTTTAAATGGGAGACGTTTGAGACGATCAGAACTCTTCCTAGAGCTGTCCACCGAGCCAAACTGAGCAATTGGGAGAGACGAGCCTTGGTGAGGGAGGTAAAGAAGAAATCAAAGATCACTGTGGCTGAACTCCAGAGATGTTGTGGGGAGATGGGAGAAAGTTCTAGAAAGTCAACCATGACTGCAGCCCTCCACCAATTGGGGCTTTATGGCAGAGTGGCCCGACGGAAGCCTCTCCTCAGTGCAAGACATATGAAATCCTGCATAAATTTGCCAAAAAACACATGAAAAACACACTTGGTCTCATCTCTGGTCTGATGAGACCAAGATTGAACATTTTGGCCTCATAACTAAATAGTATGTGTGGAGAAAAGCAGGCACTGCTCATCACCTGCCCAATATAATCCCGACAGTGAAGCATAGTGGTGGCAGCATCATGCAGCATCACTGGCTGAAGGAAAGATGAATGTGACCAAGTAGAGAGACATCCTGGAAAACCTTTTCCAGAGTGCTAAGGGTCTCAGACTGGGCCAAAGGTTAACCTTCCAACAAGACAATTACCCCACACAGCTAAAATAACTGGCTTTGAACAACTCTAACTGTTCTTGACTGTTCTGCCCAGCAAGAGCCCTGACTTAAACCAGCACCTCTGGAGAGACCTAAACATGGCTGTCCACCAACATTCACCATCCAACTTGACAGAACTGGAGAGGATCTGCAAGGAAGAATGGCAGGGGGTCCCTAAATCCAGGTATCGAAAACTTGTAATTCCCAAGAAGTCTCATGGCTGTATTAGCTCAAAAGGGTGCTTCTGTTCAATACTGAGCAAAGGGTCTGAATACTTATGGCCATGTGATATTTCAGTTTTTTTAAATAAATTAGCAAAAAAGTCTGCTTCTTTTTTTGGTCAATATAGGGTGCTGTGTGCACATTAATGAGGAAAAATCTACTTAAATGATTTTAGCAAATGGCTGCAATATAACAGAGTGAAACATTTAAGAGGGTCTAAATACTTTCCATGCCCACTGTAGATCTAATAATCCAACTATATAGTCTATCCAGTCAACAGCCGTCTCTCCCCTTAATATTGATTAAATAAAATTCCAAAATGATGTATGAAGCCCATCTTTAAACTTGTATTTACACCCTCCATCATATTATTCTGTAGATTCATCATCATGATCAATATCATTAAACTCATACAGGCACAAGAGGCATTCACTATCATTCTCATAATTCCCCTGCACTGCATGAAAGTTCTTTTGACTAGGAAACATTTATATTAGAATGCTAATTATTTTTCTCTGAAAATACTATAACATTGTTGATATTATTGATTGATATTTGATTTTGTCCATATTAAATGGTGAGCTACAGCTGCACATGTGCTATCAAAGGAGAAGCAGCTGTTTTAGCTTAAGGGTGTGTTTGCTGACTCAAATATCACACTTATTGACTTAATAGGACACTCATATAAAATATTGTCATTAGTCACCATCATTATCATCCCCCTTTCCAAATGTATGAGATGAGCATTCTCTTAATGTTTGTCTAACAGATTCTCATAACATTGCTAGAAGTTGTAAAATGAGTTATACCTCTTGCGTTTATAATGTTAAAAGTAAACTATTCATAATGTTTAGTATGCATTTTAGTCAAACTGACGTTAGGATATGTTTTATGTATAGAAGGGTTCAATAAATATATTTTATTCAGTAAATATGAGCTGTCAGTAAAGAGATTTCTCAGTGGCACATTTACTCCAGTTAAACCGTGGAATAAAGGAATCTAGTACAGGAGTAAGCCCAACTACTGACTAAGACACACTTTTACAGGAGCATCATCATTATTCCCTCCACGGTTCAATGTCATATTTACAATTTTTACCATCATCTTTGCTGCAAACATTATAATGACTGTCATTATGTTCATCTCCATCATTGTCATCATTATCTTTCCCTTTTCATTGTAACCCCAGCTCTGACATGTTGATGATCTTCATCTTCATGATCATTCTGTCATCATCATTGCATTCGACCTCTACTTCATCATCATCATCATTATCATCATCATCATAATCCTGCATGCCAGTACGATTATCACCACTGTACTTTAGTTGTCTTCTTTGCTTTCTCTTACTTCACTAGGGCAGTTTCTCATGTCTGCCATCTTTTAGTCACCTCTAAAACTATGTTTATTGATTCCAATCATCACTATTTTCATCTCTGGTATCAACATCCTTTACACTTTAGTTCCCATCAGGGCCTTCATATAATCTTTATTACATGTGGATCCTTGCATCACCCTTAAATGAAGACCATCTTGCTTTTAATCATCATTGTTCCCCCAGATCAGTCCGTATGAAAACTAACTTCACATCTTTACTGATTGTGTGATCTGGTGCAGGTAAACTAATCAAAATTATATGTGCAATGTAAATGAGTTCTAGTCCTAAGAAAGAGACTGTAGAATGAGATAAAAATGAACACAATCAAATCTGAATCAAACAGGAGATAAAGTGCCATCAAATAAGAAAACCAATTCATGGGATAATGGTTTGTATAGCAGACTGTTGTATGAGGCATATTAACACGTTACCATTACTGTTGTAAAAATCAAACTTCCCTTTGTTGTCTAAGAATTCTCTCACTGGACGATTATTGGAGCAGACTAATAAAAAAAAAACAATGATGAATGGGAAAGAGACCTGAGGAACATATTGAGGTAAATGCATGTCAAAGAGGCAGTCAGTTTCTAAGTCACCACTTTTTCAACAGCAGAAGGAATTACAAGAACCAGTGCCAAGTTAAGATGTTTTTGACACTGGGTTGAAAGCTCTATCTGTTTATATGAAGCTGTAATGCAGAGGAAGAGTCATTGCTGTTGGCAGCAACTTGTTGAAAGAATCATCTACGTTTTGATTTAGGGGAAATGGAGTTCTATAAATATTTATTATGTACTGGCAGGACTGCTATTAGCCTGTTAGTGGAAAGTGCTGCGCCATTTTGCACTGTCTCATATAGAAAGACCTGTGTACTGTAAATCAGTGTAATAGTACAACTAATTTCAGATCTTTGTGGCTTAAATCTCAAAACAATGATGAAACTGGGGTTGGCTGTAACTACAGGTTATTTTCATTATGTCATTCTCAATGAGTCCATAAAATATGGAAAATGCATGCTGTGATAACCATTTATTGGCATGCATGACAACGAGTGAAACTTCGGTCACAAAATGTTTAGCATTTTTGCAGGGAAGAGGACTGAAACAATTCTTTCATTTATTAGAAAAGTTGTTTCTCTGACATGTTATTGAACAATGGATAAGAGTAGCTGCAAACAAGATTTGGCCATGTAATATGTATTATGGGTTGTGGCTTTAAAATTTGAAAATATTTTAGTAGTCCAACCAAATAGAGATTTTTTTTCAGATCAGAAAAATGTATCCCCTTTGTCATCATGATTTACATTCAGGCCCTCATGCAGTCCAACCACTGGTATAGTCGTGTGGTTGCTGTATGTGGTCACGTTTTGAAAATGCATTGCTCTATGAAGCCATTTTGAATGTATTTGTCACTGTGTTCAAAAGGTTGTGCGTGTTTGTGTGTGACCCCAAAGGGCTTAGACTACCCTTAAACCAGCAAGCATAAAAACACCCAAGCACACTCCCCCACTCTTCCCTCTCCGTTTTTTTTCTCTCATACACGCACACAGTAGTTGCCCGTTAACTAAATGACTGAAAGAATATTTTCATATTTTCATAAAACACCCTCCTCGGGTTTCTGAGTAAACCATTAGTGGAGTAAAGACACTCCCCAACACATACTCAAACATCACACACAAAAGCACATGTGCACATTCACATACACGTAACAGAAGCATTTGACATCTGTCCAGATCTGCTTCCTGATTAAAGCCAAATGTCTTTGAAATGGCTGGAAAGAGAGATGAGACAGAGAGCAAGTGGGAGACAAAGAAATTGTGTGTGCAATATAAACATGGAGAGAGAGACAGGCAGACACACAGAGAGTAGGATACAGATGGCCGTGCCAGAATCTTAATGAATAAGCAGCCTTTATAAAAGACCAACGACAAACCTCTCCTCTACCTCACAGCTTTCATCCTAATTTTCAAAGCAGAAAGCCTGTGGCCTATTATTATTCAGTCCTCTCATCATGTTGCACAGTACCAAAGCTACAAGTGTAGGCACCAAGGCCATGTCCTCGTGGCCTGAGGGTTTCATTCCACTATCACACAGAATTTCATCAGGAGTCCAGCCATTCATAAAGATTATACGACTGTGTGTTTTACTTTTTTTTTTTTTATGTCATACATCATGAACTGGTAAGTTAGGTGCTGAGGTGGGGGTTTCAAAAAGTATGGCATGTATGCTAGTTGGACATTTCTGAATGTAAGTAGTGAAAGTAAATAGGCTGCATTTCTTACATTTCTCTATTGTATTTTTGTATAAATACATAATTATAGTATCTTGAACTCTTCTATATTCATAGTTTAAGTGCTTATCCATGTTGATTTGTAAGTTTTTGTAGCATCCTCTAATTTTTCCTGTATTCTGGATTTGTGGCAGCTTTTGTTATTTGGGCTGAATTTGCGATGGATGTGGTAAAAGGAGAGCTCAAAAAGCGACAAGCAAAGTTAAAGGAAGATGCATGGAAAGTTGGCAAAGCTTTGAAAATTGACTTGAACTTCAGACAGTGGGCCTCTGGTGCCTGATGCTGATGTTTTATGAAGTCCAGACCAAAAGCACACATTTAAGTGAAAGCATTTTGTATTTCTCCTACTGAAATTTATTTCAGGCACATTTCAATTTAGTAATAACTTTTTTTTGTGTCACAGAGAAGATTGAGTTTCATGAAACATGCTAATATGAGGAGCTGCACTGTCACATGTGGTCTTTGGATCATGTAATCTTATGAACCAGTCTGTTTGAGATCTGACTCTTGGACCTTCATCACAACATAGACAACCACATGAACACAACTAAACCAAGTGAAAATCAACCCCTGGCCTTAGCCCTGTGGACTACAAAACAGAGAAGCTGTTTCCAATTCTCAAATATAATATTATGGATTTAACATGTCACTGATCTAATCCACTGTTTCATCTACTTAATCCAAAAGCATTTCACAATTTTTGTCACAATCCCTAAATGATGTTATCATTCCCACTCGGGGTTACTGAAGATGTCAAAATGATCATGCCCTACAGCTGAAACTACTAATAGCTCATCTATTCTGTCACCTCCAAAGTCTTTATCAGCATTGTTTTCCAAGTCAGAGGTGTTGGTAAGAAGAACCGTGTTATTTATAGAAGGCACTGCATGGAGAAGAAACAGTAAATATAAACCAGCACAAAATGAAAGTAAAGTACAAGTACTTTGTAATGTGCTGAAGCACAGTATTTGTGTGTGTGTGTGTGTGTGTGCGGGCGCGCACATGTGTTTTGAGGGATAAAGAACAGTGGAAAAATAAGTAGAGCTACAGTGTCACTATGTGGCATATAGCTACAACTGCAGTTTCAGTGTTTGATTCATAAAGGACTATCAGGAGTTAAGTCAATGAACAGGAGATCACGCAATGCTGTTTTTAAAAAATCGCTTGAACATTTTTTATATACAGCCCATAGTGTGCAGTCAAATTTCTCTTCGCTGTGTTGTTCATCACATCAAAACGTAATAACTAACATTATCTCCTGGCCTTCACAAAACACGCATCTGGAATAACTTCAAGTTATCACTTTCCCGACGTCATGTTGTCACTGCTTTTCCTCCTAGCTCCTGTCTCAGTTGATGCCTGCAGATAAAGTCGTTGCATTTGGCAAGTGGATGTTGGAGTGGAGTTAAAAGGTGAAGTGGTGTCAAGATTCTGAAATGTAAACATTGCAACTAACACAACTTAGAGAAACAACAATGCTAGACGACTCTAGCTGACTGACCAGTTACTGGCCAATAACAAACATTTGGTTTTAGAGTGCAAAGCCAGAAAGAAATGGCCATTAATAATTGTTTCCTAATTGGGAAAAGATTGGTAGGCTAGTGTTATTGTCTTTATAACAGGAGGGAGGGGGAAAAGAGAGGGTGCAAATGAAGGCTCACAGTTAATGTCCAGGGGTAAGCTTGATCTGGAAATGCTGACTAAAAATAGGAAGAAAATGACCCCGACTTGCTGATAGCGTTTTTAAATCAGGAAATAGCTCAACGGATAACGCGAACCCTAACCCTGTGTTGATAAAGAATTTGACAATAAATATTTAAGTGTTTAATATAACTTTCAGTGTCTTTAGTGGCCATGTGAATGGACAGCTCCAGCCAGTCCAGGCCGTGATATACTCCATTTTTACTGTTTCAATCATGCTGATTTAAACTGAAGCTTCACATTTTTAGATTTGAATTGAAATTGAAATTGAAATTGTGAAAAGCAAGGCTGTGTTCCATATTGTGTTGTTCAGAAATGTTTGTCTATTGCCATATCAGTGTATATGGACCAAAATATAACCATTAAAGGTAAAGCAAATAAGTAGTGTGATACTTGGGACGACAGCGACACTATCACATCCGAACATGGTGAGTCATTTTTCTTTGTTGCACCAACACAAAATTTGAGAGTTGCCCCACAATTCCACTTTACCCACTGAATGTAAGGGTTTATACGTGTATTTACTAACTACAAATCCTTCTGTGGCTCCCAATACGGGGCCAGGGAAACAGATAACTAAAGAAACATAGCGTCTCAAAAGCTATAATTGTTGACCAGTAGTGTAATTCCTAAACTCTCAAAATCTAAGACAGCATAAACTGTATTTGTTAATGTTACTGAGCTGCTAGGTTACCTGTTGGTGGAGGAGGAATTTCCATAAACTCAGATGTTGTTCTTAATATATGTTCTATGAAGAATTGGTCAAGGGTGACTATAAACGCATTCATTATGAACAAATGAATCATTATTTACAGGTTGAGTTCATCAATAAATTTAGTGACAGCTCATAAACCTCTGGGAAGGATAACGGAGCAGGTGGAAGAGTTTTCTTCCACTAGAAATAGGTGTGAATGGGGAAAATATTGACTCCACCACTGCATAGAATGCAAAATAATAATCTGAGCGTCAGAAGCAGAAATCGGATAGTGCACAACCCAAACAAACTTAAATTCCTCACCACTGCCCTGACCTTGGTGTCACTACTCCTTCAGTAGATATGAGCGCTAATAACTGTAACTTTCGGAGTGCTGTAGGTATGTTCTTCCACTAAACAATACTTTATAACACTTTTTATAATCCTTTTTTCGTCGTCACTAGGACGGAGCTCCATCCCAGCCCGGTCGGCGGCAGTAATGCATCATCAATAGGTGGAAAAAAAAATAGCCGTAGAAGAAGAAGAAGGCGGAAGTTCGGCGGATGTTTTTGGGAAGGGAACTGGTTATCTGTTTTGCCGGAGGTTACACATTTAATACCGCTTTTCGTGTTTTATAGCACTGAATTCGTCTAAGTAATCAGTTGAGGCAGTAAAGAGCAGCTCACTTACACTGAAGCGGTTTGCTTTTCAACAGATACATTACATGAGCTAACGGTTACAAGTTAACGTTGGCTGTTTAGCTCTGTTAACAGACTAGCTTCGCTAAATGTTTCATTTAGAAACATTGTGTGTGCAATAAAATTTTACCTGCGTTAGCCCCAATGTGCGCCTCGTGAAAGTTGGACTCTGGTTTGCATTTGAATTATTAATTCTCCTCAAATTGCTCTTCAGGGAAAAATGTCAAAAAAGAGTAAGCGGAAGAGGTTGTCTTCATCTTCCAGCGAAGAAGATGAGAAGGTGAGGAGATGACATTCAGAAATATTTGCGATTATTGCATGGGGTGCATAAGTGATGTACATACTGTGAACATGATTCAGGCACGAAAAAAACATGGCGACGCTTCCAAAAATAATGCTACAGATACTTTGTTTTTTAAACATTAAACACTGAGTAGTCAAAAATTTATGTAAAAATTATGTTTAAGGACAAGCTGGGACCCTGTTTATTAGAAGGTTTAAAAAATTCTGTATTTAGGTGACAGAAGGAGAAAATGTGGCCCAGTGAAAACACAGAAAGCCTAAAAGACATTTAAATAAAGTAAACATACCTTGTGTTCCACACAACACTGAGCACACCCTGGATTTTATGTTTTTAACTGAAACTTGGTTAGAACAAAATAACAGTGCTGCTGCTCTCATTGAGTCAACCCCTCCTGGTTATAGTTTTATCAGTCAGGCCAGAGTGAGCAGGAGAGGAGGAGGGGTCGCAGTCTTATTTAATGAATCATTTCCATGCAAGCAGTTATCTCCTGGAAGTTTTCAGTATTTTGAATATATGGCTATACAGCCTAAGGCCTCATCCAGAGTCCTGTTTCTGAATGTTTACAGGCCCCCCAAATACTGTGCAGATCTTTTTGATGACCTCAGTGAACTGCTGTCTATGATCTGTGTTGATTTTACTGTATAATTGTTGTTGGAGATTTTAATATCCATGTGGGCAGCTCTCAGGGCAAAAGGACTAAAAACCTGAGTAACACTCTGGACAACTTTGGGCTGACTCAGCATTTAACAGAGGCCACGCACGATAGGGGAAACACTCTTGACTTACTTATCTCTAAGGGTCTGAGCATCTCAAAGGTTACTGTGTTTGATGTGGGCCTGTCTGATCATTCCTGTGTTTTCTTTGAGAGTATGATTTCAGTGCGCACAAATGTCTCAACAGCAGTGATCTCAAAATGGTGTATAACTAAAAACAGTAGTGAGCTCTTTAATCAGGTCTTCCTTTTTAACACCTGCCCGGTCTGGGGGTTCAATCAGTGAGCTTGTCAGTAGCTTCAATACTAAAATGTTAACTGTAATGGACACTATTGCTCCCACTAAGGTGAAGGTTATATCTGGAAGGAAGAAGTCATTGACATCTATAAAGAGAAACTTCACTCTTATTATTTACAACTGAGGAATGCAAGCAAGTCCTACTTCTCTGACATTGTCACCAAAAACAGTCATAATGCTCGGGCCTTATTTGCCACAGTAGACAGGCTAACAAACCCTCCTGTGTCAGTGGCAACTGAATTTCATTCACTATGGCCTGCAATCACTGCCAAATTCTTCACAGACAAAATGCAAAATATTAGACAAGCAGTTGGTACATCAGCAGCAGGTTCAGCACATGTACCATGTCCACTGAAAACCATGACACAGTTTCAACCCATTAACAGCAAAGACCTGGAGGACATCTTACATCAGTTGAACAACTCCTCTTGCTGTTTAGACATCCTGGCAACAGGTTTTTTCAAAAAGGTCTCAAAGGTTTTGGAGTCGGACTTGTTACAGATTGTGAAATTGCCCTTAATGTCAGGTGTGATTCCAGAGCCAGCTGTAATCAAACCTGTTGACAAGACACAAATGAACAACTACAGGCCCATCTCAAATCTCCCATTTTTAAGTAAGATATTTGAAAAATTGTTTTTTCAACAGCTTAATTACTTTTTAACACAAAATAACTGCTATGATGCCCTCCAGTCAGGTTTTAGACAGCACCACAGCACTGAGACTGCTCTGACCAAAGTGTTTAATGACATATGTCTGAACACAGACATTGGAAAGATGTCAGTCTTAGTTTTGCTGGATTTCAGTGCTGCATTTGATACAGTTGACCACAATATATTACTTAAACGACTGGAGAACTGAGCGGGTGTTTCCGGAACTGCACTAAACTGGTTCAAAACATACTTAGAGAACAGGAAGTACTTTGTGTTAATAGGTAACTTTACATCCAAGCAGACAAGCATCACATGTGGAGTTCCCCGTGGTTTCATCCTGGGACCTCTTCTGTTTAACATTTACATGCTCCCACCGGCACAGATTATAAAGAACAACAAAATAAACTACCATAACTATGCAGATGATATATATTACAATGTCACCAGGAGACCGAGGCCCTGTGCAGGCTCTTGGTAAATGCATTGAGGAGATTAATGACTGGATTTGCCACAACTTTCTCCAGCTAAACAAAAACAAAACTGAGGTAATTGTCTTTGGAGCCAAAGAGAAACGATTACAGGTCAACACACAGCTTCAATCTATACATCTAAAAACCACCAACCAGGCCAGACATGTAGGGGTAGTGATGGACTCAGACTTTAATTTAGAAAAACACATTAAGGCAACAAAGTCAGCCTACTATCACATTAAGAATATATCAAGGTTAGAAGATCTGATGTCTCAGCAGGACCTGGAAAAACTAGTCCATCCATTCATCTTTTGTAGGCTTGACTATTGTAACAGCATCTTTACAGGTTTACCTAAAAAGTCAGTTAGACAACTTCAGCTCATTCAGAACTCTGCTGCTCAAGTCCTCAAAGACCAAAAAAGTGGACCACATCAGCCCAGCTCTGAGGTCTTTACACTGGCTGCCTGTCCATCGGAGGATAGACTTTAAAGATCTGATGCTGGTCTATAAAGTTCTGAATGGTCTAGGACCAAAATACATCAGTGACCTTCTGACCCAGTTTGAACCTTCCAGACCCCTCAGGTCATCTGGATCCGTTTTTTTAATCAGTCCTCAGAGTCAGAACCAGACATTGACAAGCTGCATTCAGCTTCTATGCTCCACATGTGTGGAACAAACCCCCAGAAAGCCTCAGATCAGCTGAAACACTCAGTGTATTTAAATCCAGATTGAAAATACACCTATTTTCAGCTGCGTTTGAATAAAGCTCAGAATGTACTAAGCCTGTAATCATATTTGTAATGTATGTAATATTTTGACTACTATACTATTTTATCAAATTTTATCTATTTTTCTTATTTCTTTCTTTTTTCAGACTTTAATCATGCTATGTTTTAATATTTCTGTAAAGCACTTTGAATCACCTTGTTGTCGAATTGTGCTATACAAATAAATTTGCCTTGCCTTGCCTAAATGTATTGCTGTGACCAGGGATGTAGTCTAATCTCACAACAAGCTGTTCACTCAAGATTTTATGTTTATCTTTTTCATTTTAGGCATCCAAAGAGCAAGGTGCTTACAACAGGTTCAAAAGTGTCAAGAGGAAGCATGAGAGGTTAGAAATTGTGAACATCACGAACGTCATTCATTTCCATTTGTATTTTTGTCACTGACTGTAATATTCTCTGTCTTCTTCCACCTATAGTTGTGCATTGAAACGAGAAAATTCAGTTTCTTTTATACTGAATGATTCTCAAAGCGCCTGCAAGACCAAAAAGCCCGCCCACAGACAGGCCACAGCACAGGCAGCAAATCAGAAACCTGTTGAAAAAGCAAAAGAATATAGAAAATCACAAAGTGTCTCTTTGCTGTTCCATACAAGGAAGCGTTTGGGTAAAGCAAAGAATTATGTTTCAGAGAAAGACAACAATGGCAGTGGGAGTAGGATTTTGGAAAGGGGAAGCTCAAACCCCTTTGGCACAGACACTTCAGGTACAGTTCCTCAGAAAACAGAGAGTATCTATAAAGGCAAATTACATGACAAGTCTTCCAAGAGGAGCCCAGCTGCTGAACAGAAAGTACAGAGGAGCAGTGCAAAGAAGAAGCACAGAGCTGAGGAGTCACAAAGGACTGGAAATGACAGTATTGCTATCAAAGATTTGTCAGAGCAGAAGAGAAGGGAGCTGGTCAAGAAGATGGCCCAAAGGTGTCAAAAAAACGAGTTTAAACCTAAAATGAGACTTCGTACAGAAGCACTAACTCTTTCTGCCTCTATCTCAAATAAGCTTTTAGTCAACCAGCATACTACCTCAGATTGTAGCTCCAAGACATTAAAGAAAGTAATTTCAAATCAGAGGAGTGGCAAATCATTGTCACATAAAACAGCTCAGTTATCATCTCCTCAGCAACAAATAGATTCTCTCCCACCAACTTTGCCTCAAAATTTTAAGATACCAAAAAAAGTTCAGCTAAGACAAGTTGTTAGCACTGGTAATGACAGAGCAGCAATTTCTGCAAGTACAAATCGAAATCATCAGACTGCGCTTCCACACTTTGATGCCTCAATAAGAAACATGGAGCAAGATAACATCCTGCAACGTCACAGCTATTCGGATGTAACTACGAGTTTTTTTTCTGAAGAACAAGATAAGCAGTCATCCCTGTCTCACCAACTTCCACCTGTGAGCAGTGCTACAAATGAGCCATGCTATGATGAGGTAGTAAAAAGTATCACTTGTTTCTTCTGAATGCATCATCATCCTTTACAATTCTAGCTTTGCAGAAATGGTAGATTTCTAAAATTAAAGAGAGGATAAACTTTTTTTGCCTGTCACAAAACTATTGTTCTGTAGATTGTTCAAGTTGCTGAGCAGCTTCATTTCGCCCGCACGGAGAAGAAATTGGAAGTGAATGTAATGCAGAGTTATGGAGAACTTACCTGTATGGAGATAGACCCCCCAGAAGAGGGAGCCACAGATATAGACTGTAAGTTTTGTGCTATCCCTATCTATCAGTGCGTATTTGCATAAGTACAGTACGTGTGTACAACATATGAGGCTATATTTTCTTTTGTATGCATGCATTGTATATGAACATGCATACTGGCACTAAAGGATAAGAAAAGCTTCAATACCAATGCAAGTCAACCTTTGTAGCTGTACTGTGTTTGTAGTGATATGGTAAACTTGTTCAAGTTAATTTTTCCCTCCTCTACATCACCTCAGTCTGTCTTTAATATGTCATAAAAGGAAAACTCAGCAATTTTAGTTCATCCAGTAGCAGAGGCCGATGTTTTATATATATATTTTTTTACATATATTGGCATTAGTATTTAGTCAATTTGCAATGATGCCTGAAATTCAGATTAGGTGCAACCTATTTGTCTTGAACTTATTTTAGATGCCTTTACACCATGTACATTCAGTTACTTGCACCTGACTTTTAAAAGCACGCACCTGTCTAGAAAGGATTTCATAGCTGATGCTGCCTTATTGGAGCAAAATCCATGCTGCGAGGGAACCAACTGCAAGCTCAGAGACAGGATTATGTCAGGATGCAGATCATGGAAGAGCTAAAAAAATAATCTGCCATATTGAATGCTCCCAAGAATGCAATGGCCTCTCATATAAAATAATACAATCCATCATTTGGAAATCTTTGGCCTTTGAATTACACGTGAAAATATGTTGACCATGCCCTGTCTCATATGATATGGGATGTAAATGATGCGGGTTTTTCCTGCAACTGAATTAACACTTTACTCAGATTGACATACTTCAGGAACAAAAATCTAAATAGTTATCTGATCTCAAAATTGTATTTGATTTAAAAAAGTAATTTTCAGAATTTTTAAAGGCACAACTCCTTTGCAGAATTTAAACGGTGGGTAATTTAATTTATTCACATTTTATATTTAAAAACAAATAATTAAATAAACATAAACTTGGTGTTTTATTACAGGTAAACCCATTCAGGGTAACTTAATCCTGGTTTTGGACACTAACATTCTCCTCAGTCATCTGGATTATGTGAAAAAGATCCGGTCTTGTGGCCTTGGAGGTATTTAAAATTATTTTAATATTTGATATTACTTGAATTATTTATTGCTATTTTCTGTGTGTTACTGTATAATTTAGGATTTTCACCCCAAGCCCTTTTTTTTACTGTAAACCATCTATCCATTCCTCTATCCATCCATCATTTACTGCCTTACCCAAAGTTCATGACCACAGGTGAGGGTAGGAACGTAGATCAAAGTTAAATGGAAAGTTTCGCCTTTTGCCAGCACCTTCTTTACCACAACAGACCAGTACATCAACAGAATCACTGCTGCCACTGCACTGACCTGTCTATCGATCTCACACTCCATCCTTCCATCACTCATGAAAAAGACCACACAATACTTAAATTCTTCCACCTGAGGCAAAGACTGTCCTCCAACCTAGAGAGGGCCAGCCGCCTTGTTGCAGATGAGAACCATGGTTCTCGTGTCTATAAATATAATGAAAAGGACTTGTGACAGTGGGCAGCCATGCCACACTCCCAACATGCACTGGGTTCAGGTCTGACTTACTGCCAGCATGCAAACCAAGCTCCTGCTCCGATCATGCAGAGACCAAACAGGCCTTAGCAGAAGGTTCTGGACCTATACTCACGGAGCACCTTCTACAGAATGTCAAGAGGGATATGGTCCAATGACTTCTCCAAGTCAAGAAAACACACGTAAACTGGTTGGGAAAGCTCCCAGTAACCCTCAAGCAACCTGTTGAGAGAATAGAGCTGGTCCAGTGCTCATGACCAGGAGGGAAACCATGTTGTTCAGCCTGAATCCGAGGATTGACTATAGGCCGAATCCCTCTCTCCAGTACTCTGGAATAGACTGTCCCCTGAAGGCCGAGGAGTGTGATTCCACTTTGGTTGGAGCACACCCTTCCTAAAAAGAGAGACCACCACCCCAGTCCAAGGCATGTCATTGGGATGGAGTAGATCCTTGAAGTATCCCTTCCACTAGTCAACAGTGTCCCTAGCCGAGGTCAACAGCTCCCTTCCTCCAGTGCAAACTGTGTTGGCAGGGTACTGCTTCCCCCTTCTGAGGTGTCAAACGGTTTGCCAGAATTTCTTCAAGGCTGTCTAATAATCGTCCTCCATGGCCTGCTCTATGTGAACACCTCCCAAGCCTGAGTTTTTGCCTCTGTAACAGCTCAGACTGCGGCATGATTGGCCTGCTGGTACCCATCAGCTGCTTTAGGAGTCCCACAAACTAACTAGGCTTGATAGGATTCTTTCAGCCTGACAGCATACATTATATCTGTTTCCACCCCGGGTTTGGGAGTTGCCACCACAAAAGGCACCAGAGACCCTACGGCCACAGCTCAGAACGGCCTTGTTGACAATGGAGGCAGAGAACACGGTCACGCTCAGACTCAATATGCCCAACGACCCTTGGGATCTGGTCAAAGCTTTCCTAGGGGGTTCAGCCAGACTTTCCCAGCAGACCCTCACAAAGCATTTGGGTCTGCCAGGGCTTTTTCCTCCAGCAGCAAATCCAACTCACTACCAGGTGACAATCAGTTGACAGCTCCATCCCTCTCTTCACCTGTCCAATAATAATACGGTCTTTTATGAAACATGTAATCACTACTTGCTTTCTCCCCACTTCATGTTATGTCAGCCCTAGGTTTTCCTGTAGTCCTCATCCCCTGGGTAGTTCTTCAGGAGCTGGATTCCCTAAAAAAGGGGAGAGGCCTATCAGGTTCTGTGGCACACCTGGCCACTCCTGCCATCTCATTCATTTACAACTCTTTGAAGAGCCGGGAACCATACCTCTGGGGACAGTCAATGCAGCAGGCTGCCAAGAGCAGTGGTACGTACGGATTACAATTTAGGGCATAACCTCACAGAGCTCATACAAGTGAAGATCTGTCTTTTATGCTTTTTGTTTTGGTGAAAACATAGTGATAAAGTAATCTACCTATCATATCCACACTCCAGTCCCTTTGGAGTATAAGTAGTTTTGAGTCATATGAAGATATATTTGAACTAACTGTTTTTTGCATTTGAAATTGCATTTGAAATTGCTGTTCTGGTGTGTGACTTTTTTCCTGTTTGATTTTTAAATTAATTAAGCATAGTATTTGAGGTTCTTAGAGATTCCAGCTGACACTAGGGGGCACCATCATTACGCTGGTTGCCCAGAACTCAGGAACCTACCATACACAATGTGTATGTGAAGGTAACGTTGCTCCCAAGCATAGGGTAACCTACTTTTTTGCTGGATGTAATATTGATCAAACATGAATTTTTCAGTACTGATGGTTTCATGTCTTTAATAAAGGATGCTAAGAGGAGATTTAGTAAAATATTATTCATGGGACCAAACACATGTTGCTTGAAATAGACATGAAACTTCCATCTTTTGTTCATCTCTGTATCTTCTTCATCGTCTTGAAAGGAAAGATGTGGTGTTGTATCTCTTTTGCGCATGCCATGTGGTTTCATTAGGAACAAAAAACATTTTTTTGTTCTTTTATGCACTGTCATGTTTTTCCTCTGTCATTCTCTTCTTCCTGTTTCTTCCTCCTCCCTCTACCATCTTGTCCCCAGATGGTCTAAATGCTGAGAATAATGATGACAGAGTGCTGCAGTGCTGCCTGCAATACCAGGGTCTGTATGCAGGGTGTGCTCTCATCCTATGCACGTGAGTACCCCCTCCCCCCATTGCACACACACTGCTGCTGCTGCTGCAGAGCGTGTGTCCTCTGCAAATAATGCAAATGCATGTGACTGAGTAGGTCCAGCCAGATAGTTCCAGTTGGGATGAAAGAAAGAGATAGCCAGACCGTTATAAGACAAGAATAGATATGCTGAGCAAGGTATTCTGAGTAAAGTTCAGGAATCTATTCAGCTCAGTAGCAGTGACTGTATTATTTTATGTTCTTTTTTTTTATCTCTTCCTGTTTGGCTGCTGGAATTTCCAGACACTGTTTTTGGTAATTAAGCAAAATAAAAGAGAAATTAAGGGGTAGCATGGTGGCATAGTGGTTAGCGCTGTTGCCCCGCAATAAGAAGGTTGCAGGTTCAGTTGGGGCCTTTCTGAGCCCTGTCCAGGTACTCCGGTTTCCTCCCACCGCCCAAAGACATCATCTTTGGGTTAACTGGTGACTCTAAATTGTCTGTAGGTCTGAGTGTGAGTAGTTGTTGGTCTCTGTCTGTCTCTGTGTGTTGGCCCTGTGATGGACTGGTGACTTGTCCAGGGTGACCCCGCCCTTGCCCAGTGTGACCAGTGTGAGCCAGATATTGAATTGATGTGGTACAACACAGATTAATCTTTTGTGAGTTGTCTGTTTGTTGCATGTCATTTGTCTTTACCTGAATAAAAAAGTTGCTTTCCCTCCTTCCTCTATAGAAATGACAAGAACTTATGCAGCAAAGCCCTTCTGAGTGGGGTGAAAGCCCTCAGCAAAAATGATTTGGAAGCAGAGGTTGACAGATCCAGATATGGCTTTGACCGTCTGCTAAACATTGAAGCCACCACGATGCTTTACAAAAACCCTCAGATCTCATCACCAGTGCTGAACAGGAGTTGCACACCAGCACAGTCACATAGTCCAAAGAGAACTGGCCTATCTGAAGGAGTTGTCTTGAAATGTAAGCCAAGAATTAATGTGTTCCTCATGCAAAACAGGAAATTAGTTGCCATACACCAAACTGCCCGAGTTAATAGAACATACCATCCACGCACTTGCCTTCTCCACACACTGGTTCCTACTTTCCTGTTTTTCTTTCCTTCACTTCAAGTCCATGCATATTAAGTGCTGCATTCAGGCAACAGCTTTGATAAACACAACAAATAGTGATAAAACGCTAAAAGTCATTTAACACATACACATTCTCAGTGAGAGAAAAGTGCATTTCTGCTGTTCTTTTGTTGTGTGTATACTTTGCTTCCGTACTGAAGCATATGTTGTGCATGATCACAGATAACCAGCAGCTTGGCAAAGGAGAGGAAAAAACCCATTTGGATATTGGCAAATGTGTTTCTGAACTCAAAGACATCTTGCAGGAGGTACTATCTGATGTCTTAGAGGTGGAAATGAAGGCTGCTTACGAAGACCTCTGGTTGGAGGTAAAATGGATCTTCAAGATTAAATCAGAATCAGTTTTCTTCAGTGTTACTAGTTATTTTATATTTACACCAACATGATTTTGGTCTAATTTTCACTGGCTTGTTATGTATTACGTATGTATGACTCACAGTCATTTTTATATTGCATATTGCAAGAGTGCTTAAATAAATGTGCTTGTAATGCAACTTTACAATATATGGAAATAATTACTGTATGTATACACACCTCATATACAGCTTACTGAGATTTACAATGGACAGTGGTGAATGATATTTTTAAATTATTGAGTAATGTGTCCCAGAAGGAGGAAACAGATAAGCGGTAGAAAATGAGTGAGTGAGTAACGTGTATACGGAACTGAATTGTAAATAATAAGTTTTTTAATAATCGTTTATTATTTTTTGCACTGAAATTTGTTTTATGTGGTTCTCTTTTAATAGATAGTTTATCTTAAACCACCCTGGACTCTCCAAGATATCCTGCAATGTTTGAAAAAGCACTGGATTGCTGTATTTGGGCAGATTGCGCCACGGAAAAAGCAGCAAATTCTTTTAAATCTCATTGAATTTTTCAACTCAGGTAGGTAGATGTGTAGGTGAAAGAGTGCTAAGGTCTGTATTAGAATTCTTGACTGATCCCTCGCCTGACTTAATATAAAAACTATATCGAAAAGAGTAACAACAGCTAGAAAAAAAATGTTAAATGCACAAGTTAGATATTAGTGAATCACTTGGTTGGAATAAAATCACAATCTAAAAATTCAAAAAAAAAAAGTATGCCATTTTACTTGGAGCTCATTTAAATAATTTACTTTAAATGCAAATGACATAATTGGGTCTTTGTTCCGTTGTAATATGCAAGTAAAGGGTTTGTGAGTGAAAAATAAAAAAAATAAAAAAAAAACCTTAACATTAATGTGAAAACATGAATATCCCGAAGCTTTTCATGCCTTCTTGGAGAATGGCATTGAGATACTGACTCATCCTCCTGAAAAAGCCTTACTCCTCTGGGGTATGACGTTGCAAACCCAGCACTGCGCTAGAACCATACAGAACTACATACCAAATCAGGTCATCTGCTAAAGCAGGACACTCAAATGTGTGTCAGAAAGATGCTGAGTTGCCCACTGCAGCACTTCTTGCTCTGTATCATTGCTGAGTCTAATTACTTTATGCCTACAGGCCTGTGTGTGTACTTCCCTCTCAGATTCAATCTCTGAAGTCCACCTGTGTGGGTGTGATCGCTGCACTAGTGCCACAATATTTTTTAATCAATCAAATAGCTGAAACAAAAGAGTTTTACCCTTGCTCTGTGCCTCCTTGGTTCACAAGTCTGATTCTGGCTTTGTTGGTACCAAGCAGGAGGGCTCTGTGCCAGGACTCTGAGAATAGGGTGAAGAGGAGGAGGAGGAGGAAAGGAAGGAGGGATAAACTGAGTGTGAGGTTAAGAACCAGTCCAGGAGTGGAAAAGTACTGCATGCAATTTCTGGTCTCTTCTGTGCAGGATGTTATTGTGTGTGTCATTGCTTGTAGCTATACTAGTGAGGACGGACTCTTCACTGGCCTATGCAAAGTAACAAAGCTTGTCTTTATATGTGAGTTAAGTTATGGTAAGGGTAAGCTTTGTGGGGTGTTGAGTGAGATCACAAGAATTTCATGCAATTTAAGTATCATGCAAATATAAATAAATAAGTGTATGTAGCTGGCTTCACGATGGCTAGAGTGTCCCACTACCTGGCTTTGTCTTCCATCTTAATATTTATAATTCTTCTTTTCCAAAGGCTAAAATGAATACTGCCAGTCCTGCAATTAACTAGTCATGTGCAGTTCAACTGAGTGTATATCAACCTTAATATCCATCATTACAGAACTTCCCTCCAGGAATTAATAAACAATTTCTGATTCAGATTTTATTGCATGCCCCCAGGTACAGCTGTCTGATGTCCTATAAATATACGTGTGTATGTGTGTGTGTCTGTATATATTTCATATTTTGCACATATTCCTTCAGGTAAAACAAAAGACCGTGATGATATCATGACAGCCCTTCAAGAAGCTAAGGACCTTGTGAAAGCATTTGAGAGAAGTTCAAGCCGTGTTCCCAGTGCCATTTCCCTAATTGGTAACATTATGATTACACTACAACAGGTCAGTAATGAGCACATTCAAAGGTAATTTACCTCACCTTAGCTGAAATTTACTCCACTTCTGCTTTGTGCAAAGGGTACACTACCTTTTTAGTGGGAAGTAACCAAGAAATATAAACAAATACTTATGTTGTGTCTATAGTCAGATAGCGGACAGGAGCTCTCTTCTCTGCTTTTTTGAAAGGTCTAGATAAGGACCAAAACAAGATGAAGATAGACATCATGGTTTAGACACAGATTTTTATTCAACACGATGAGATGTTTTATTTAAAACTTTCAGTTTGAATAATAGCTCTGTCTGTGTTTACAGGGAGACTCTCCAGCTTATGATATTGTCATGAATGATGATGACGATGATGACGATGAAGACAAACAACCCACACCTGCTGAGGTCACTCATCAGGAAGTGTGGGCCCTGTTTGAGAACATCTGGTGTAATGTGTGTCAAACAAGGTGGGTGCAAGGCAGATTTATGATGGATATAGTGCTGGGATACTACATATGGTTACACTGTGCAAAACTGTGGTGGAAATTCTTATATTTCCTGGTGCAAGAATTAAAGTGTTCAACTTGGCCAAGCTTGAATGTTTTAATTTAAGAAAACCATAAAAGAAGCACAGTTCAATGATACCAAACCGTAACAAAGCAGACAACAAGTCAGAGTCACATCAACACTAGGTCAGCTGAGTAGGGGCAGAATCTGATCATTTCTGTGTGGACTGAGCTGTTTTATTCATGTAAAACTGTAAGCTGAACATCTTATGGGGATCACCTGAATCTTCTGACTATTCATTGCTGTGGGCCTGACTTTTGCTCTTCTATACTGGGATCATGAGATCTCTGCTTAACCTGATAGGATAGAGACATTGAATGGTGCTCAGACCATTAAGGCCACATGCCAACAACTGGAAATAATGAATTTAGGTCATTCAGTCCACATTTCCCTCACACAAACTAGGTTAGGATATCATGGTCTGTAATGATATTTCACAGATATTTGCCTGGATTTGGTCGACTTAGAGCACCACACAATACCATGTAAACAACAAATGAAGTAGTGATATACCAAAAAATGATTTTATATGGAAAAATTTGTTTGAACAAAAACTATTTTGGAGCTTGTTTCTTTTGATATGTAATGTGCTTTTTTCCATTTCCTTGACCTTTGAGGTCATTATTTTCTGTGATTCTTCAGCTTGGAAGTGTTCAAAGTGCTTGGTTTTGACCCCCACACCATGCAGAGTGCTTTGCCAGCGGGAGGTCCTCCACCACCACAGCAGGCCTTGGCTTGTTTGGACAACTTGTCCTCCACAGTCTCACAGCTGCTCGAAACTTTCAGCAGGTATCATACGTCCGTTATCATGGCTGTCAGGCCAAACATATCACCAGACATTCTGCTGCTCTGCCTCTTTGCCACAATGGTTATCGAAACCTGAAATGAATGATTTTGCTGAATGTTTATAGATTCCTCAAACAGGAAAAATGAAGCACAGAGAGGGAATCCTAGCAGCTGTTTCTCAATTAAGGTTTAGTGTTACATTTCATGTTACTGGCACCTTGGAATGCTTTCCATTCAACTCTTATTTCTTTTGGTAATTATGGAGATCTCCAATGCACCAAGGTGCCACCCATTGGTTTTGCGAACTGGTTTTGAGACCACGAGTTTGTGATTTGATCGTAACTATCAGTATTTTTTGAAACCGAAAGAAACCATATCTGAAAGGTGCTGCTGAGAAGCAGTGATGGAAGGATCTGACTGGCTCTATACTCTATCCTGACAGACATGTCTGTCTGTTAATTACAAAATGGCCATGATATAATGCATTTGCTGCTCTATTATTGATTTTTCTGTAAATGGGACCACAATTGAAACTAGCAACTGAGACCATGAACCTTTTTTAGAAACGGCTTATTGAGGTACTAAATCAAATGATTAGAAGGCTCATATTCCCTTAGACTTCATACAACCTGACTTATTTTTGCAATCTTTGAAGTTGCTCCCTATTGGTTATCAGATAGAGTGCAGGACACTATAAAGCACTGCATTGACTTCACTTTTCAGAGCAGGAGTCTGTCAATTTGTGTGATATTTACTAAACCCACTGACGAAACCCTCCTTTATTTATGCATGTCTCACCTTTGACTCAACTCTCAAAGTGGCCCCTTTGAAGCTTTCCCAGATCTGTCCTTAACACGTGTACTCCCTCCTGTGTCCTGGTTAGGTGTGCTTGTGGGTCATGTGACCTCATAACTCCCAGGCCCTTTTGGCATGTAGTGTACGTTAGGGTGTAATCTGATTGACCTTGTGGCTTTGCCTTATCACCTTTTCCATGATGTAACAGGGAGCTCTGCACTGTAGCTCTGCTCAGCTATTCACTGAACCTTTGAGACAGAAACAGTTATCTGACGGACGTCTTTTATCTGCTTTTGCCTGCGTTAGCATTGAAAAATATATAATCTATTTACATATTGAACGGGATTTAGGAATAGTGGAATAATACTGGGTTAACATGTCATGTCTTTATATTACCTCCTTCATGTAGGTACATCTTAAAATAAAATGAATGAATAAAACTGCTTTAATTTCAGCATTCTGCTGTGCATGTTGGCTGTAGGTCACCAGCACCTTTCCTTTTGGTATCTGACATTGCTTGAAATTAATTTAACAAAATGAGAGTAAATTTCCCCCTTATATGCCTCTAATGGGGGTATTAATATTGTGAATGACAGCCTTCATTAGACATCATCTGATTCTTATTTCTGCTTGCATTTTGTCACTTCCTTACGTGGCACCCTTGTCTACATGCTTTTTACGTACTAAACAATATAATTAGTTCAGCATGCTGGATAATGCCTCCATAGAACATTTAATATGGACAATAACTGCTCACATGACATGTTTATCACTTGGCAACGTTTTAACTGATTTCATAGTGTAGGATCCACTATAGATGGTCTGGAATGCTTCCTTTGATTGTTCTATGGGGCGAAAAACAACGGCTTCCTTTTAGTAGGGATGGGCATCTCAAGCAAAAAGTACCAGTGAACAATTAATGACCAATTAATTTATCTCATTTATTTATTTTTTTTGTTTGTTTGTTTGTTTTTGGTTTGTTGGATGGTTATTTCTTTGGAGATTCAGATGGTCTTGTGACTTCAGAATAAATTATTTTATTCTAAAGTTATTCTAATAAAGTCAATTAATTGACTTTATTAAATTTCGTAATTTACTCAAACTCATGTTTTCAACAAATATATGTTCTCAAATATATTCTCAACAGCATCACAAAGTTTTGTGGCCTTGTGGTAACGGATTTTCTTGATGGAACCATACATTTGGTGCAACAAATGCCATCACATCAAGTACTCTGACGTTCAATGAAGTTGATGGGAAGCATGTTTTTCACCATCATCTATGAGATGGTGGCTATTGTTTGCTCTGCACTTCTACCATCAAACTTACTTTGTGCAGTAGCAAAGCCAGCCAGTGATTGTTGATCTGTTGACTGGTTCCAGCCTTTTTGCCGGTTGTTTCACTCTCACATAACTGTGCATAGCTTTACCTCACAGGGTTTGCACTCCACCTCAGTTTCATTTAATATTTTTTGAAGGAGTTCCACACAGACCTTTTTGACAGCTGTAGTAGTCTTTGTGTCTTTCTTCTGTTTGTATTGTAGAATCTGGTCCATCTCATAGTGCTGTAGCAAATGCTGTACCACACCCAGGAACCTTTTTAAGACAATACTTTACTCACATAAGCTATTTGATCTTTTAGAATTGAGTGATTATTCAAATGTTCAATAATCCCTTTATCTACTTTTTAGTTGTTGTCGCTACCCTTTTATTGTTAAAAATAAATTTGTTTTTGAAAGGAAATTTATAGTACATGAACAGAGGTCATTCACGTGCGGTATCAGCTCATTATCACTGCCTTCCTCCTCATTTTATTTTCTTTCTCTTGTGGTTCATAATTCATCATAATTTATTTCCTGTGTAATCTTTTATCTTTGCTTTGTATTGTAATTTCTAGTATTTCACAAAGAAAGCCTCTTGCAGTTAGGGGGTTGGGGGAGAATCTCTAAAAGCAAATACAAATATTTAAAGGCATTTCAACAATAATTCAACAAAAAGTGTGTTTTTAGATGGGCCTCCCAAGTATGTATCCTCGTGCCCTTTATTACAACTCGTCTCTGTAGCTCTCTGTTTCTTCTTTGGGCTAGTTTCATGGTGCTTTATTACCAGCAGTTTTGTCATTTTGTCACATTGTCTCATCGTCTGGCCAGTGTAGATACGTGGGGTGATTTCCTCTTTGTTTAGTGAAAAAATGGGCATTCTTGGATGCAGTTTTCACTATTTTGGAGCAATAAAGTTCTAAAGAACAGCTATCATACTGGAAGGTTCACACATAAGTATGTTAGATCTCTTTGCAACTGCACTTTTTGCTACCTCCATTTCTATCGTCTCTGTCTATGCTTTATTTATGTCTGTCTGCACTTCTGAACTTATCGATGCACATGCTTATGTGTATTCAGTTGCTCAAGCACAGTTGCCTAGGAGACAGCCAGACTCGTTTTCACATGTTTAAGCAGAGCTATGAGTCATTCAGTACAGACTATAACCCTTTGTCTCCCTCTCTCATTTTTCTTCCTCTGTGGACACTAGACATGGATAATTTAGCACCATCGTCTCACTCTCATCCCGGCTTTAGTTAATGTCATTATTGTCTTTCCTTTTGTGTCCTATTGCATTTTTTTCTGTGAGGTCAGAGTTTGATGAAATGAGCCATACACTGATCAGGCACAACATTCTGACCACTGACAGGTGAAGTGAATAACACTGATTCTCTTCATCATGGCACCTGCTATTTGATTGGATATATTAAGCAGGTGAACATTTTGTCCTCAAAATTGATGTATGGCAAGCATGAGGATTCGAGGGAGTTTGAGAAGGGCCAAACTGTGATGGCAGAAGGACTGGGTCAGAGCTTCTCCAAAACTGAAGCTCTTGTGGGGTGTTCCCTGATCAGCCATGGTCAGGGTCTGTCAGAACCGGTCCAAGGACCACTGGTGAACTGGCAATGCACGTGGTCCAGTCCAATAGACGAGTTATTGTTGCTCAAATTGCTGAATAAGTTCATGGTGGTTCTGATAAAAAGGTGTCAGAATAAACAGAGCATCACAGTTTGTTGTGTGTGGGGCTGCATAGCGGTCAGCGTGCTCATGATGACCCCTGTGCACTGCCAAAAGCACCACCAATGGGCACGTGAGCATCACAACCGGAGCACAGAGCAACAGAAGAAGGTGACCCGGTCTGATGAATCACATTTTCTTTTACATCTCGTGCATGTAAAATGAGTAAAATGAGTTTGAGGTGTTGACTTGGCCACATTCTCTTAATCCAATCGAGCATCTGGGGGATGTACTGGACAAACAAGTCTGATCCATGGCGGCCCACCTCACAATTAACTGGACTTAAAGGATCTGCTATTGGAATCTTGGTACCAGACACCACGTTGAGTCCAGGCCTTGACGGGTCAGGGCTGTTTTGGCTGCAAAAGGGGGGCCAACACAATATTAGACATCTTATTTCTCTATACATAAACTTTCCTTGCGTGCACTTGTTTGGTACATGTTGATGGATGGACAGAGGAAGTATTTAATCATAAACTGTTCATGTGTAAATAAGATGTAATTATACTTGTCAGAGACTGGAAGATATGTCTATAGTCTTACTTTTGGTTAAACAGTCGATTTTATTTAATTGAAAGTTAATTCAATGTTATAACTTGCGAATAAAATCATTCGTTTAAAACACAGTTAAGAAATTGAGATGTATAATGGTCCCAAGCCTTCTGGGATGACCTTTTAAAATCTCACAATTTTTTCAGTCTCACTTTGAAATTTTTTAGAACTCATATTTCTAAAGCTTTTCTTCATGTCCTTCAGTGTCTTGTCATCAGCCCCTAGTTTGGGAGAAGTCCAAGCACTGCTCAGCGTTATCCATTCTAATAAGGTTGGTGCCATTTCAGTTTGTGTTATGCAATTAGGTTTCGTCATAATGAAAGCCATTTTCCCCCCGCAGTGGGCTTTGTTAAGTTGACCTTGAGCTTGCCTTGACGTGCACTTTTAGTTCAGCTTGAATGTATTGTGTTTCAGATTGTTGGTGTGGATTCCAGATTGACAGCTGAAGACCTGCTTGATTGTTTCTCACAACAAGACTACAGGTAGGACACACACGCACAAGTATAGACAATGTTGATACGGAGGGCATTTGTGTGGTGATTGTGAACCATGTCTTTTTGAGGTCCAAGTCTAAAGTAGGTTTCTTTCTCTACTCTGGAGGTTATATGCATTTAACTAGTATTCCACATCCAGCATCACATCACCTGATTTTGACATATGCGACAGCTTTCTTTTGACCAAACATTACAGCCAACATCCTCAGGTTCTCAGGTTTCTTGCATTCTTGTAGCATGCCCAGGCAAGATGTTTGTTTATCTAGCGGTTTGGCCTTTACTTGATGAGCTCTGTCTGTGGGCATGCCAACTCTTCCAAGTAACTGTACCCATTCTTTTCTTTTTTTGGCATGGGGTAAGCATTAATGCTTCTTCTGCACTAAGATTTAATTGGGAGATGAAACATGGCACACACAAGTAAGAAGACTTTATTTGAATAGTGGAGAGTAAACGATTCCCGTGCATGGACTCAAATAAAGTGATAAAGGACTAATATATTCAGCATTTATCAACTGCAGGAATTGATTGCCTGATTCATTATCCAGCTTCTGCTTTTATTTACATTTTTGGAGAGCAAAAAGTGAAAACGTTTATATCCATTGCCTCTAACAGTGCATGAGTTGTGTTCATACATAGGAGAACCGACAGTGCGTCATTCATTATGATGTGATTCTCAAGCTAAACTGCAGCTGTGCTTATGAGTGAACCCAGCAACTGCCATGGAAACAAGCCACAATTCTATGTATTCAACAGATTATCCGTCTCCTGGCCATCATATATCCTCTATTAATGCTTCTGACGGTTTCATAAGCACTCCAGAGGTAATATGGACTGTTAGCAGGATTGATTTTATAGCTCTTCTTGATCCTTTCTAGATCACTTCAAATTAGTGAATCAGGACAGCAGTGATATTAGGACGCTGTTACACTGATACTGATTCTTACTACAGCGGTTTGTTTATAAAGGGATGATCATTAGATAACCAGACACATTTATTTCTCTGTATTTCCGCAGTTATTAAAAGAGAAATAAAAAGGTTTACGTAGTAAAAAAAAAGACAACATCTGCTCTGTCACTTTGTGGAAGAGCTTTGCAGGCACTTAGCAGTCACGTCATCCCAGCTTTTGTTACAACAGAGCACTGCTGAAAGACATAGTTAAGCCATCTGCGATGTGATTATAAATTTTTTATATGTTACATTAACTGTGAAGTGATCTCAGCCTTTACTTGCCCAGTGCACTAACTATGGTTTTAAATATTTGATTTCTGTTCTCAGAGCACTGGCATGATGTCATACGTTATGTAAAGCCTCAGGGAGGCCCTTTTTCTGAATCAGCCAGTCTGACTGGCAGCTTTCAATACAAATCGGCCTCAAAAGCAAATAAACATCCAGTGGAGATTCAAGGTTTTAGAAATGTCAGATTCAGAGCTGTTTAAATATGAAACATTTACCCTTTGTTTCATATTAAACAAATGTAAAGATGACTTCGAGCTCCCGCTCTTTAATCAGTCTGGGACTAAGCTGCCTCACCATACGTACTTTTACATATATTTGTATATTCCTTGCGGTTGTAGCTGTTAATGTGACCAGGCACCTGGCAGGATGCACATGGAGGCAGAGCTGTAATGGGTTCTGACAGCATTTATTTAATTGCGTGCTCTGCTAAATAGTTTGGAGCATTGTTTTTGTCTGTATTACATAAGTGTTTTTCTAAAAGCCTTTCCAATTTAAGTTTATTTATTTATTTATTTATTTATTTATTTTTTTTAAGAGAGGTACAAAGTACAATAAAAATGTGTTTTCCAGTGTCTGTTTCTCAGCTGAGTTAGTCTGTTAGAATGAATCCATTGCATGTACAACATAAGCCTATCTGTTTGGAAAAATTAGTTTATGCACATGTATATTGTATGAACGCAGGATTTGGTTTGAGTTTATGTAGGATGCCAGATTTTATTTCAGTCGTGAATTCCAATAGGACAAAGTGATGGAGTCCAAATAAAATAAATAACAGTTGGCATTTCCATTTCAATGGAGCCCATCCTGCCCGTCCTGCTCCTGCTACTATCTATGTGTTTTTCCTCTGAAAGAAATGATACCAAATAGTGAATTGTGGTGTTGGTTGCCATGGTAATCGTCATGTGTCTATAGCAGCACAGTTAGGTAGGAAAATGAATCCAACTGCAGGCTTTCTGTTCAACATACCACAACATGATTTGCTACAAATAGCAACATACCAACATGAGCGCAACACTCGGTTATATCATCTCAGTGTCACGTTGTTCTATGTTCGCGTCAGTGTAGATCATTACTCTCTCCTGGGGATATCCATTAACTACCTATCAAACACATAGATCGTTATGTAACACAGAAGTAGCAAAGAGCCTCCTCCTAGTGTACACATTGCTGATCTGGGTCGATGACTGTGCAGAATTCATATACGTCCTTTGTGTACGACTTTGTGCGATTGCGTTCAGTCTTTCTTTATACAGGAGTTTGAGCATTGATGTGAACGGAGTGTCGCTGATGAGTCCGTTGTTCTTTTAATTACATTGACCGGAAGCCGTTTATACAGTCATGAGGCCAAAATGTGAAACTAGAACAGTTGTGATGGACCACCATTTGTCCGTAATACAATCTGCTGTTTTGTGCAGGTTATGAAAACACACAGCTGCACTTGAATGAAGGAGTATGAATAGAAGTAGGGTGAAAACGGGGGATTGAGAGCCAGATTCTGGTCTTTCTTTCCTCCATCTCTTCCTGCAGTTACGCAATGTTCCAATAGAGACAAAGCAGAGGAGAAAACAAAACAAGCAACGAGCTCACCCAGTGTCTCTGCTGCTAAGCAGCCGTTGCCAAGATTTAAGAAGCCAAATTTTGTATGTGTCTGTGCTCACACAGGAGACTGGCTCTCTGCTTTTCTTCATGTTTTTGTTAGCACAGAAACACACATGATGGCATGAGCTGAAAAATGTAATTCGGCCGAAAAGCGTGAGCATGAATAGCTGCCATTGAAACCCAAAGCTTCTGGAAACTGCAGTTTGCACAAAAGCTCTTTTGTCTGTCGTGGACATTCTGTGCTGGACACGGTCAGCAAATAGAAAGTTCACTCAAAAAGAAATTCTCTGAAGAGTCATTCGGGTTCATCTACATAGTACAATGTTAAGTTCCACTGCTCTCTGCTGGGTTACGTAACATTTGGGCTTAGAATGCTTTGCTGCTCATGCAAAACGATTTGTTTCAACAAAGAAAAACGATTCGAGACTGAATGGTCAGTGATTAATATAAAAACAACAAAGTTCCAGATAGCCATATCATTCACTGTACTTAACCCACCTACCTGCTATTAACCAAGGCTGGGGAAAGTCACTTAAGGATCAATACTTTCATCAGATTTTTGTGACAGCACCAGGAGAAATACAGCAAGTCAAAAATAGTGAACTCCCACCGCATGCGGCCGTATAAGACAAACAACAATTGTATTGTAATTGTGTTTGCAGGGAGAAGCTGAGGGTTGGAGGGACCCAGTTAATGGAGCTAAAAGCGGCCTTGGATTCTTGTGTTGGGGCCACAGGCCAAAGCATCACCTGCACCATGTGGCCCTCGGCGGGCCAGGGTACAGACATTTGCACAGCTACCAAACAGGTGCCTTGAATAAACTGATTCCTTGACGTAAAGAGAAGGAGAAAGTTTTCTTTTGCGCTGCCTCCTGTTCGCTTTAATTTTAATCATATGTATAAAACCGTTACTCGTGACAGACGTTATATTTTTCCTTGCCTGAAAAAAATGGATGTCTGTAGATATTTTTTTTTGTTATTCCAAAAGGTAAAACATAAGCTCAACCTGGTTTTCCAGCACTTAGACTGATGTGTTCTCCACATGACAGAGCAGTTGCTTTTTTTAAGTTAATTTATGAAACTTGATGCGCATGTAATGTATTTTGATAATAGTTAGTTTAATATAAATGTTTTCCTAGGACACTTCAGATCATACAGTGCCAACATATAGAATTTGGGATATTTATTTTAACCCATATGCATAATGTATCAGCTGACAGTCTGTATGCACCAGCCCTCAGAACCAGGCCACTCCTCCTTAAAGCTACACCGTCTGAAGTTATTGCTAGTTGTTACATAATTATTCAACTTTTGCATTATTTGTGATTCTACTTCATGTATTTTCTCACAGAGATTGAAGGAAGAGTAAATATTTTAATTAAATTTCATGTCTGTTAAATATGTAGCTATACTAAAGTGTTGACTTATCACAGATCAGAATTAAATCTACTTGCTAGCTTTCTAAATAAGGCAACAGCTTCCGCTTTATTCATAGAAAAATCTGTGAACTTTCTCATTTATGTTAATGCTGTGACGGCATCACAGAGAAACTGGGGAGGCTGAGGTTTCACACCAAGTACACAACCTTTCTCATGGTTCATCATCCTGAACATCCTCCATTGTATATTTGACCTGCCTGTGTTTCCCAGTGAAAAGCTGCAACACAACAAAAAAAAAAAAAACAAAACACACAGCTTGTTAGGTCGAGCCTTTCTTTTTCTTCAATAATAGAAATGCACTTTATTGAGCTTCATCTTTGGCAATTTTTGTTGTTCCTTTTTATATAAAGTGTAAATTCTTTGAAAAGTCAGAGTACACTGTTAAGAATAAAAAAAAATAATTTTGAGTAATGACTTTTTCTTGTGTTGATTGTTTTGAAAAGTTGATTTCCAGACTAATGCACACTCACTCGCACTGAGTCACAACAACTTACATTAATTATTTTATCTATTAGTTTGTTTCGGGCAGAAGGGGGAGGCCACCTGTAGATGAATGCATCTGTGCTGTGGTGAATATGGCCGGAGTGGCATCACGTGGGCACACGACTAACGGGATTATCATACAAGTGACGCCAGCAGACAGGCTGCAGATTACACCTGCTGCTGCTGCAACACAGAGGAGTTAAAGTATCAGACGTCATGCGGGGGGGTGGAGGGAAGAGGACAAACAGTGAGGGTCAGCAATGATCTGCATTCACACAGGACTCCTGTTTCCTGCGCCCAGTATGAATTATAAGCACTTTTTTTTTGTCAATCCAGCCTGGAAGAGTTGTATAGATCCAAAACAAGAAGCAGCTGTTGCTGAGTCACTGTCTGTGGAAAGCCTGACCGGACATTCAGTTCTGTATGGCCGGTCAGTTTTTAGTATTTCATATACTTGCTGTAGCACGTGTTCTGTGCGCGTCAGCAGAGATTAGAGTAACTTGTGAATGAGCACAGGTTGGGATTTAACACTGACTGCCTCTCAGCTATTTGTCAGGTCATGCAGAGGAAGTCGGCTCAGTTGGTCCTCATTCAACACTCACAGTCGTCGTCCTTTCCTGCTCTGTTAGCCGGCTTAGCATAATCCGCCCTAAAAGACACTTATATGAGCAGGGACAGGGAAAAAAAATGGCTTAGTGGGGTAGTCACTGAGGAAAATGGTGGCAATCTAAGCAAGCATTGTTCTGAGCAGGAGGCTGGACTGGAGCCGAGCCAGCAATGAAGTCTAAATCTGGGTTGTTAAAAATCAGCTGTTGACACTTCAGGCTTCTAGCTGAAATTTACAAGCAGAACCACAACCAGAAAACTCCCTCACCAACAGCTACAAACACAGACGGGTTCATCTGACCAGCGGGGTCATTTTATGCCACATATAGAAAGAAGTGCATTCACTCAACTGAACAGTTCAGATTAAAATGATTTATTAATTAAGAAATGTTACAAATATGATTCTCTTACTGCTTGAACATTCCTTCCAGAAGAATCTGCCAATGCCTGACACTTTATAACACAAGAAAAAAGGTCTTCAGCAAATTGCATCTCTACGTACATCAACTGTTTAAAATCACAATAACAAAAGTTTAGTTAGCAGAAGCATGGTTGTGTGCACAAAAATGAACTAAATCCGGCACTGGTTAGATTCGTACTTAAGCTGTCTCTGCTACTTTTATTTTATTGGTAAATCAGCAGTGTATAAAAAAATATAAAAAAGGCCATCATTTGAGATTCAAAAAGCAATCCAGCTAGTTTAAAATGACACAAAAAGCCATGACAGGTGTTTATCATTTCTCACTCTGAGTAAGGCTTCAAACCACTGACCTTTAAATATGTGAGCAAAATTACATTTTCACAACAGAAATATTCTTAAATAAACTTAAACTTCAAAAGTCATGTATCATCACACCATGCTGCCACCTTCCAAGTGACCAACAGTAGTTCGCTCATCGAAAAACCTTCAACAAAAGTGACAAATCTTTCAACTATGAAAAAGAAAAGCACTAAATGTGTATTAAATGTTGGCATATGGCAAAAAAAATAAAATAAAATAAGTGAAGAAACAAAATATATACAGCCAAAAAAAAAAAGAAAAAAAAAGTATGCAATATGCAAAGGCGTCATGTTGCTTTGGGCAACCACCCTCCCACCCTGTTTCCCACCCATGAAATGGAAGTCTTCACTGAAGACCCCTCACCCCGACATCCCCCATCCCCAACTATACATATCCGTTCATACACACAGAACATCACGAAGCACGATTACGTCACTAAGCCTGTTAGTTTGGAAAAAGGTGAAGCACTGTGAGACTCCCCCGATCCCTTCCTCCCTGCCTTCCCCCTCTTCATTCAGAGAGAGCAGACAGGGCCTGGGCACAGTCGTTCCACTCGTCTGTCTCAGGGTTGTACATCTCCATCGAGTTGAGGAACTCATTCCCATCAAAGCCGCCCACAGCGTAGATGGTTTCACCCAACATGGCCACCCCTGCATTGCTGCGTGAGGACGTCATGCTTCCCAGCATTCTCCACTCATTGCGGGCTGGGTCATAAACCTCCACACAGCGCAGCGCATGAGAGCCGTCAAAGCCGCCAACGACAAATAGTTTGCCTGGACAGAGATATCGAAATCATAAACTTTGTCACGACATGTTCTGCCACACACACACACACACACACACAGTTGATCATCACCCATGTTTACCTGCGTGGACCGCCACAGCAGCTCCCCTGCGAGCAACATTCATGGGGGCTATCAGGGTCCAGGTGTTGTTCTCAGGGTTGTAGCGCTCCACAGTGTTCAGGCAGTTCCACGACTCCGCCCCTCCAATCACATACATGAAGCCATCCAACTCACACACTGCTGCCTGGTGCCTCCCTGGGAACAATGGTTTTATGAATAAGACTTTACAGTGGAGCACATGTCCACCTATGAGCTGTCAGTTGACGTCAGTACATGAGCACTTGTATTATGTAGTAAAAACTACTTATTGGTCTGCATACTTTCACTCATCTGCCAACCATGTCATTTAACTGCAAAGATATATAAACAACTATAACAGTACGTAGTGCTGTCGTGGTTGTTGGCAATATCACAGGCTGATCTGGATTCTGATTTTTTTTTTTTTTTTTTTTGGCATAACAAAATGCTCAACAGGAATTCATTAGATATCATCTCCATTCAAATGGGCTCCAGGACACGTACTGATGTTAAGGGAGGCACAGTTGGACCAGGTTTTGTTGACAGGGTCAAACGCATCACAGTTCTTCAGGCCCTTCTGCCCGCAGGGATCTGACCCTCCCACAACGTAGAGTTTGTTGTTCAAGGAGCAGACACCTTTAATCAGAGGAGACAGGAATGAGCTAAACCATAGTTGGTACTTACGGAGCTACTTTGTTTTACTTCTGTCAGTTCATTGATCTTTGCAGAGGGGACTGACCTGCATTGCAGCGGTTTGTCCTCAGCTCTGGTATTTGAGTCCACTCATCAGCATGTGGGTCATATGACTCCCCACAACTCAGCTCATCAGAATGCCCATTGGAACCCCCAATCACGTACAGCTGACCCTGTGACAAGTGAAAATGGCACAAATGTGAAACTTCACAATGCATTTAAATTTCTGATGCATTATGTAACATTAAGACAATTCTATTATGCGAACAGGGAGGAAGTGAAATTCTAGGCCCATATTAAAAGCGTCACTTTATTCTTAAGTTAACTGAGAAAAAGATGAATGGCTAAGTGTACCATGAGTACAGCCATCTGGAATCGAGCCCTTGGAGTCCGCATAGGAGCGATGAAGGTCCAGCTGTCCTCTTTGGGGTCATAACATTCCACAGTCCTGAGACACTCCTCTCTGTTGTACCCTCCTGCACGATCAGAAAGATGTACCGGGATCAGATTTCTGAGCAGAGTGTTCTCCAAGAATTTTGAATGATGGTGAAGTGTAAAGCTACCTAAAGCAATTTAAGCCCAATCCAAACCAAATGGCATTGATGGTAGATTTTAAAGTAATTTGATCTCATTCACTTAAACGTTGTTTAAGTGCCTACCTGCTGCAATGAGTCTGCCATTCAGGGCTGCAGTGCCCAAGCCAGAGCGAGCATAATGCATGGGAGAGAGTGGGTGCTCCTCCAGCTCCTCGGGCGGGGCCTCAAAGCTGAGGCTCTTCATCAGGCAGGGTGTGGATGACGGAGAGGTCTGAGGGCTGTTACGACCATGTAAGAAGATCACACACAGCACACCATCCAGCACAGCTAGACACAGGTAGGTGTTGTCTGAAAAAAGGATTTGAGACTGTTAGTCACTTGAGGGAATATAAAACACACAAACCCCAAACACTGTGATTTTATCAAAATGAATCCACTGCCCTTTATGAATAAAGCCGTTTGGTTTCTATGTTTTGACACCAGACTTGAATTTAATGTAATTTACTCTTGTTTTGAATATTCTGATACTTGTTTACATTATGAAATAAAATATTTTTGATCCCTTGAATATATATTAAAAAAGAGGACAGATCGAAGGGGGAAAGTCTATGCAATAACCCCCCCCCCAAAAAAAACAAAACAAACAAACACCACACTTACTTGTAGTCTTCTCAGAGGCAATGTACTTCCACTCTCTCCTGGCAGTCTGTTTAGGGTCATTTGCTGCTTGGTTAGAGGGTGACAGGCTTCCTGAGGAGCTGCAACTCATCTGTCTCTGGGTGCTCTCTCGTACAGGTTTCTTCTGCAAGAGCACAGTGCAGCTACAGAAGCCAAGCTTGCACCACAGGCCAACCCGTAGCCAACACCTTCTAATCATACCCGACCTACGCTTTGATCCAGCTGGTCTAATGTAGACGTGAGCTAATGAATCTGAATTTATCTTGCCCTGAGGTTTGAAATCTCAAGCCATCTGAAGCCACCAACACAGCACTGCAAACTATAGTCTCAGATCTGACAGCACACAGTTCAGTCACAACTCAAAATACCGTAGAGAGTAAACAGACGCCTGTCACTGCCCTTTCTGAAGTGGTGGGGATGATACAAGTCAAGATGGTCGGAAAGGTTTTTATGGGCTCAACAGCATAGGCATGCATAATAGCTCATTTCTTGCTAATCTATGGGGGATGGATTTTACATTGTGGCTAAAATTAGGTATTAACTGAGCCATATCTACATCTTAGCCAGGCACAGGTTATGTAGCACTTTTACACATTGGCCAGGCACAAGCTGGACAGTAAAGCTACACACTGCCAAGCACAATGTGCTAGAGACTTGATTACAGTGAAGCCAGGCACAAGCTACTGTTGAGTACCTGCACAAACTGAAGGTGGTCCTCCTCGCCACCAAACACCTCACTGTGCCCATCAATCACCAGCCCTCCATCCACCAGTTTATGGTCAGGTGAGTAGTACAGCGTTTGCACCTGAAAGACAAACAGGAACAACACACCTATGTGGCTGTCTCCATGGCAACACACTGAGAGCCCCAGTCTCAAGGGGAGAAGGGGAGAAGGAAGGGGGGCAGTGCTGTGAAGAGAAGGAGGGGGAAGGGGAGGAAGGCTTGGATCTTCAGGCCCTTGAGTACAAAGCTTCCTTTATAAAGACGCGCCGATGCCACTACATAGAGTGGGTTAGGTATTAAGATCAAGAAGGTAAGAGGGTATCGGACAGTGACTCTTCTCAATTTGCATCTAAAAAAGAGGGAGTTGGTGATGAATTAAAGACTGCATCTGAAAAAATCTTCTGTGAAGAAAAAGGAGGATGATTAGGGGCTCCGTGTGGCCCTCTTCTCCCCCCTCTGCTGCTTGGAAACCGGTCCTTTAGCTGAAGAAGTTGGTCATTTTGGTGACAACAATAGGCAGCCAACTCCAGATGACTTAAGACAGTGGTGATGTTGTAACAAGCTAATGCTTGAGCCTCACCAATTGAATCCGGATTTCATGACAGATTACATCCAAAAAGAAATTAAAGCAAAACTTGTTCTACTGAGGCCCGAGAAAATAACAAAACTTGTCACTCGGTTGTGCATTGCACTGGAAACTTTCAGGAAAAAAGGATGCTAAAATTCTAATAATTCTACCTGGAATATTAATAATTGTTTCATTGTATGGTAGTTGATCTAACCACACCACCATGTTTATGCCCAATTGGAATGGTTTGTGAGCATAACAGTGGGTATGATGGCTTACACTAGCATGCATTGTTAGGAGCCACAAAGAGACATTCAATTACATGTATTTGTTACTAAAGGTTTGAAAGAAATATTCTCTTTAAAATGCAGAAATGGGATGCAATTGTATGTATGGCAAACACAGATGGGAGCAGTGTTGGCTGCAAGAGAGGCTGCTGAGAGGCAGTAGTGCTCCTCTCCTCTCTTTTCTCTGACTCATTACCCTGGTGGCTCAGTCCTGGCTCCTCAGGCTGGTCTCCTGCTGCTGCTAATAAACCTACAGGAGAGATAAATCAATGGGGAGGAGTGCCTGTTAGTGCTGGAGCAACAAACATGCACCTGTTCAGATAGTAAATTGGCAGTGAGACAGTAGAATCAAGGGTCAGACCTTTGAAAACCTGAGTTTTGGTGTTTCCGAGAAGAGCACTGTGATACTCAGATGGGGTTGTATGTAAACCAACCACATACCCAAAAGAGAACAGTGGAAACAAAAAAATAAGAGCAAGCAGCAGCTCTTTTTGGCTCACCTCTAATGTGCAGTATGGGTCAGGGGTACAGAGTTTCTTACTGCAAAAACCTCAACAAATCACAGGGAAAAAAGAACAGTCCTGACAGAGCAGCATGACAATGGCATGCTATTTCTATTTCAGCCCCCTTAACTGCTTCTTAATGTCAAAAACAGGAGTCAGAAAGAGGGGAAGGGGCAGGTTAGTACCAAAGATTGACCTGAGAGTTGCATGCCTAGTACTGACCTCCTCCATCAATCGCTCCAGGTGGTCTCCATTTTCCCAAAGGCTTCGCTGCACCCAATTGAGGACCTTTGAGTAGAGCTTGCCATTGCTGGGCAGGGTCAGGTTGTCTTCTAGCATTACTTCTAACTGTAAACACAGTTACACACAGGAATTAGATTTATGCACAGCAAAGTGAATGCATAACTAAGGAAACCTAACCCTCGAATACTACTTCACCTGAGCTTTCAGAGCACTTGATCCATTACTTACCAGAGTGATGGCTTTCACTTTGTCATATTAAATTGCTTGAAAATAGACAACAGTATTGAAATCAGCTAGTTCCTGGTGCAAAATTGAAACCATGCATTAATTATTAGATTACTTTGTTGCATTCATTCTGAATGTCGTTAACAAAGGGGGTTAAGATAAATTATACAAAATTAAAGGCTCTTGTTGCTTTTATAAAGGTTTTGTTCCCTCTGCAAAACAGGTTCATTTGGTTCTTCAAATGACTCCAACAATTAACTAATGGGCCAAATGTCAGTCACTGACATATCACAGAATGATCAATGCAAGCACATTTAACAAATTTATATTTGACTTTACCATTGGATTTTTACTAGAAACGAGGATTAAAAAAAAAAAAAAAGGGGGGGGGGGGGATGTATTTATTTTTTTAAACAAGAAATTCTGTTCTAGGATACACAATATTTGGTTGTTTGATATTCCATTAACTGACAGAACTGGAATGAGATCAGTATTACCAGATGCCATTTTATTGTTGATTGAGCCATTTTGTAATCTATCAACTGATCATTTCAGTTTTGCTCCCAGCTCATGTAAAAATCAGGGTTAAGTGCGACAGAGGCCCAATAGTGAGCAATCCAACCAAACACAGCTCCATCTGATTGATTTTGATTTCAACAGCTTCACCCAGAGTTTCCTAACTAGGAACCAAAACCTACACTATGTAACCCGCCCACTCCCTTTACTATTGCATACGTGTAAGCTCCCTGCCCCTAATACACTCTCAGCTGGCTTTAGCAGTAGGAAAAGCTATAAGAGGCCTACATATAAACAAAGTGCTGATAATCTCATGTCATAGTCAGGTAAAAATACAAGGGGGAGTGGAAAAAAATAAAAATTAACTGCACCCAGAATTTCTAAACCAACCCAAGACCTCCAACACTGGCTAGAGGAACTACAACAGACAACCAATGGGTGCATAGCTTAATAATTAGAGAATGGCTATAACTCTAAACTTTCTACAATTACTTACTTTTATTTAAATAAAAAATAAAAACATAAAAAGTAAATACATAATTAAAGAAGAAAGAAAATTTAATAAAAAAAAAAAAACAAAACAAAACATATATATATCATACCTTGAGGCGGGGAAGTTTGAGGAAGTCCTCCTGTTCAGACACTTCCAGTAGATGGTCTTGGATAAAGGCATCCACTTTCGCCAAAACTCTGACATCTCCCATAGAGCTGGCAAAGTTACGAAAGGAGATGGCGTTCTGGGAATCCATCTTAGACAGCAAATAGTCGCCACATATCTGACAAGACAGATGTTGGAGGGTGAATTGCAGCCTTCATTACTTCATTTTGTGGACCAAGTTAAACCTGGATTTAAGTAGTGGCAAAAACAACAACAAAAAAAAAAAAAAAAGAAAGAAAGAAAGAAAACCCATACCTGTTTCACTCGCTCCATCTTGAACCTTTTTGCTGCAGAATAAACTTCTTTGACCAGCTCTTTGTCAGCCTTTAATCTGCGTTGCGCAAAAAAGAAAAGTTAATCATTTTCAGAAGTTGAGAATTTTGCAATGGTGAACATCAGAGACAAAAAGTTCGAAGGCCAGTTCAATACTCACTGGGCGGTATATGCGTAGTTGAGCAAGATCTCCACAGCCTCCGGATCCAAATCTTCAAAAGTGACATGTGAGACTCCATGAGGCTCAATGTCACTGTTAAAGATCTCAAACAAGTAGGGACTACAGCAAGCCAGAACAGCACGGTGAGCCATCAGCTCATGACCACAAACCTGGATAAATAAGACAAAAAAGGGAGGGGGCAGACAGTCTGTCATGGAAAGCAGCATAATCAGAAGTTGGAGATTCTATATCCTGGTGCTTCGCTTATAATTATACTAATTGTTGATTGGCTGCAAAAGACTTTTGGATTTATTATAGAAAATGGTTGGGTCTATATTTTACAGTTGTACTCACACAAAATAGAAAACAGCCCCCATGAAAATACGCTGTATGGTTTTTATCCAAAAAGAAATTTGGTTTTAACATGTTTAAACTCTATGGTAAGCTTGTAGTGCTAATTCATCAGAGGATGACTCATTGGATTGTCTGAAACAGCATATGTACGTAAGTGTGTATGACCATGTGTTAAACCGCACCTGTAGTCTAACATCGCAGAACTGGCCGCTCTTTCTCAGTGCATTCATTTTGGCCACAGTAGAATCCAGGAAACTCTCATCTTCAAAGATCAAATAAGCATTTGGAATCATCTTGTTGAATTTTGTTGGTATGCCTGAATAAGATTTATAAAAAAATAAAAAAAAAGGGGTTAAGACAAGAATTATTATTTGTAAAACAATTGTCTTGTGTACCATTTCTTACATGTGTTAAAATGTGCAACTTCTGGTTTTATTGATGAACAGGTGTCTGTAATGTACATCACAATCTTTCCTATGCATTAGTCATAGCCTTACCTAATAGAGAATAATGCAAATCCAGAGAAGTACCACTGCTGAGAGTAGAACAGGAACCAAAGGTAGGCAAAGCAGACTGAGATCACAGTGGAAACTAAGTCTTCTTCAGCCAAGGAAAAGGGATGGGACGTTGTCAGAAGAAATGCCAGTCGACTACACGGGCGTGATCAGAAGGGAGTGGGAGATCAGCCGCACGGACAAACTATCAGGCTTGAAGCGACTGTAATCAAGTCCTTGGGATCCCGTTGGCTATAGAGTTGTACTTATTCTGTGTTTGTCGTACATTATAACCTAGAAGGAAAAAGGAAAAAAGGACATGAGTTATGTGGTTCTTTTTTTGGTGGAGACAGAGCAAACAGCTTATTGTGAAATCCATGCTGCCTAATCTTGGCACTCTAGCGATGCTGGAATGAGTCATGTCCACGTGGTAAATCAAAGCGGGCAACCTTGCACATTGCATGGCGGACAGTAGCTAAGGCCATGCCTTTGACATTCCTTATTTATAACACCCTCCATTAAGTGCTTCAAATCCCCACACCTGCTGCTACATACCACCATGCAAAACTGTTTATTCTGCCTCATTCCTTCAGCTCTGCCTCCTAATTCTGAAGCATGGCCACTCCAGCCCCATCTTATGTTACAAGCCCCTTTGGCATGCTCCTCCCCACAAGAATCTTGTCATTCACACACTGACCTATAAGGAAATGCAGCAGGGACCAACTTATGACAGGGTTTCCACAGCCAGTCAGTTGGTTGGATTTTTAATGCAATTAAATCGCTGCACTATGAATTCTGGTTGGCTATTTTAGGTACTGTAACCTTGTTGCACAACAAATACCAACATTTGCATGTTACATCCAGCAGAGCTTCTCATAGCTCTCAATCAAGATTTATTCTGCTATATTAAGAATCTGGATTTCACTTAGGCCTAACCATATCCATCCACATTATGGCATATGCAGTTTGAAGCTCCGGGGGAGGGGGGGTTTAAAAAGAAAAAAAAAAATATATATATATATATATATATATATCACACCATAATTCCAACACTTTTATCACCATCTCAGATGGGAATACTAGACTGGTCACAACAGCTGCTCTAGAGTCTGAAACTGTATCCACACACCATATGACAAGGCTTTCATGGGTAGTTAAGCTTTATTCAACTTAACTTGCGATTGTAATGCAAAAAAATGCAAATTTAGCGATGTACATGTAAATGTAGTTTACACAATCTTCTGTCAGAGTTAAGATACCAGTTTACATGTCGGTGTTTAAGACTGTTTAGTTGGATTTTTTGTAAAATCCACTGGTTTGCTGGTTTGTTTGCAGTGCCTTTAACAACAGGACTTGATGATGACAATTGATGAATTGATTGAATTGTCACCAAGTAAAAATGGATTTATCCAGATTTAAAAAAATTATTTAATCAAGTGACCTACTAAACTCAACACTACACTGTGTACAGTAATATAGATAACCACAAAGATGGGGAAAAACTGGAAACATCTTGATTGTACTACTAGACCTTAGATGACATTTATGTCTCTCTCCTATACACGAATGTGTAAAGAAAGACAGAATGTACTTGGAAAGAGATTTGGATATCACTGAAGAGGGAATAAAAAGAACAATTGCATTGCATTGCCCTGATGAAGCAGCTTACCCTATTAAAACCATCAGTTCGCACAATTTTGTTTGATACTTTCTATCCACATGGCACAAATGCATTCTTGTTTGTTTTTTCAGTCAAGGGAATAGTGCTGATAAATATAGGCTAGCAAGCAAGCAGAAATTTTCCTGTGTGTGTGGATGTCGGGAACATTGAGCCATTTTTTGAGTTGTTACACAACATCTGGCAGAAGACACTTTGTGAAGGCTCAAATGCTGAACTCCTCCACATGACCCCACCACACTTTCCTGATCCTTCTTCCTCTCCCATGTCCCCACCTGATAATTATTCACTGGGCAAACCAGGCAAACTGGGCATTTAGTTCTCAAGATAAAAACCTTTTCATATGGGGCTGCCGCTGAGTCAGATTGAGAGAATATAGCCAGGCAGAGCTTTAACTGCTGTGGATTTATGGGCATGTGCTTAACAACCAGGGAACAAAAGCCTTAAAAGAGAAAGGGGTGAGATTGTTCACTAATTTGTCACAGAGGGCAGCTCTGAATGGATTCTCCCTCTCAATTTTTCCATGTGATTAGTCAGGTACAAAGCGCAGGTCGGACACTTTACCATCAGGGCTTGTTTGACCCCCCTCCAGTGGAAAAGAGAGGCATTACCAGATATTTCGTCCGTTTTACTGTGAGGGAATTTTTCCATTTCCAAAATTGTGACAACATATATGAGTGAAGCAGCAAACACTACACAAAAAAAACTCCACAGCATTGATCTGAACAGCACAAATGTCAAATCCCATCTCAAACAGTCTACACGAAAATTAGGAAGACTTTCTCTAATCAGGATCAACTTGCCCACCTTCAAAGGTTGGGGCAGTTGATTCACCAAATATTAACCTAAAATAAATGTTAAGAATGTCTGAACATTAGCACACTTGGCAGTTCTTCACTGTCCAAACTGGGAATTTTCCACGTGGTGGCCATGTTCATAACCCGATTAACAGCACAGTCGGGTCACTTACGGCCTTGGCACAAGGGAGGCAACACTTGGTGGGGCAACTTGGTAGGCCTTAAAATGTCCTTTAATCGATCGACAGTCGACATAGCAGAGCGGACTGTGCTCAATGTCGACACTAAAGGCGACTCGGTTTTATGTTAAAAACGATTACTGTCCATAAAAGCCAACACAGCACGGCACTTGTACGTTGCCCATCCTAACATCCCCTAGTGGGCAATCCTTAGCGTTTCACTCCTACTACTTCATGTTTGCCTATTCGCTGTGAAGCAATGCCATTCATCCCCCTCCCGCCCCCGCTGGTAGAGTAATGTACGAGAGCCATGATGGCTGGTGTGCCAGAAGTCATTTAGCTAATATGGACATTTATCCCGCCAACAGTAACTGGGTCAGAAAGACGGACTCACACAGAACAGAGCCGGCCTAGCTCAGACAGTAGAGACACCTGTGCTGGTTTCAGACAGCCTGGAAGCTGGAGGGATGGAGACACGCTGGTTAGCTAGCGGATATTAGCCCGCTAGCGGGAAAACCTGCTGCTATCGGTAGCCATGAGCAAGACAGCCACACCGGCTGAACAACCGGGAGGAATGCACCCAGCGTGTCCTAATCCGCCGTGGAAATCAAGTCCAACCGTGCAGCAACGTGGTTTACATTTTTTTGAGGGCTAATACTCGAAAGCTGAAACAGTGCGGGAAAAAACAAAGAAGCGGGTAATGACGTTGTTCGCGCCAACGAGGTTAGACGGCCGTTTCCCATCCAGGCTGAGCAGAGTGACCAACGTGCTGCCGGTCCAAGATGAACGGCCGAATCCGCCAGCACATTTCACCGCCTCCACACATTAGCCAACAAAGATACCAAACTGCACCATTCACGCCAGACCAAAATAATAACAATAAAAAAAAAACCCTTACCTGAGGCGTTTGACATACAACGATATTAGACATATTTAATGTGAATTCAGACTCGGCTGGTTTCGGATCGAAGCAAAGACGCAACGCGGCTACAGGCACGGCTTGCTCGGCAGTGCTCGGCGTCTGTTCCCGCTGTGTGGGAATAAGCACGTCCTCTCTCCGCCTTGTCTGGACCGGCTCTGACAGGACACGGACGTGTGGCCGCGCCGAGCTCGCCAGACAGAGGACGTAGGAGTGCCACGCCGCCAGTGACGCAAGCGACGGTGGGCGGTCCTTTCCAAGCGCACAGGAAGGCGATCTAGGCAGAGTCACAGCAGTCGTGTCCATAGTCATCACCGTTTTTTGTTTTTTTTTTACTTAAAGCATTGACTGATTTCCTGAAATACCTCCTGACCTCCTGAAATATACAGTTAGGTCACATCATTTAAAGTAACCGGCCGGGGGTAAAGGAGGTCCACAGGTTTTTTCGACTTAACTTTGAATCTCAAAGGAGGTTTTGCTGATATCACCTACAAAATATCCCTTCATAATGCGCTCTCAACCTAAGTGTAAAAGACCAAAACAGCCCCCTGTCCATCTGAAGTTTATGTATCAGATCTATATCTCCCAAAGCCACACTGTTTAAGAAACAGTCCCCAAACTAATTGTTACTATCCTTCTTCAGTGAGAGTGTAAAGAGGGGAAATCTTTGGGCCAGGCAGAGAATAAGAGAATGGAATAAATGAGGAAATCATGATTCAAAGACAGGGAGAAAGAAAAAGGAAGACAGACTAAATCAGCGATGTTTTATGGAATGAAATGCACTGGTTCAATCTTCCACTTAAGTACAATCGAGTTTTTCTCTAAACTAGATGTAAACACTTACAAATAACCACCTTAGCATTCAAGTGTGACATTATATAGCAGGTGAGTTATAAAAGTGTCCTCGTGTTTGCAGAGTAGGATTCAGCAGCTGGTTTAAGGATGCTTCAAGTCAATTTGAAGTTCTATCAAATCTGGGACCATTGTTGTTCCTCTGCCATTTGTCCATCATATCATTATGGAATTCTCCTTTTACATTTGATGTATTCTATCCTTTTAACACAACAGCTGTTCAATTTACACGAACAATGTGCCACATTTTGGAATGATATCTTATATTCTCCACTATATAACTATGAGTCATGCAATCTTTCAGGGGCGAGCAGGCCCACTGCATAAATTGTTTGATGTTTATTAATAAGGAATATCCAGGCTAAACCCTCTTCAGACATTGCAGAAGAAGAGGAGGAAGAACCCATTCACCTGCCAAGACTTAAAGGAGCTTAGTACTACCTCAGTAGTACGTCAGTAATTAGATTGGAAGATAAGAAGCACTTCAATACCAATCTGTCAGCCAGCTTTTGTATTTGCTCAGTGTTTGTGTGTGTGTGTGTGTATCAGCATTTATCTGCATAATGCCTCTGTGCTATCTAATTCAATGACAGCAAGCAGAAGAGATAGCAACTACAGTCAGGCATCCAGTCAACACTGATTAGATATATCAACACAAAATAATCCCTTCATAACAGCTCCTGTGCTGGTATTAGTACCACAGCACATTGTGCTTCCATTCATGTGCGGGTGACTTTCTGGACAAGGTCAAAGGCGTTGCTGCTGGCTCACAGTCAAGAAGCTGGAGGGCTGGTTGTCAAGGATGGAGACATGCATCATATATCACCTCTGTTTTTTGGAATTGGTGTGCCTGGACTGTAGTGGAAGCAGCTCCATATCCATAGCATTCACAATTCAAAACTATTCAATTTAGATCATGTCATCACCAATGAAATCTGTTCAAGAGCACATGAATGGTCAACGCATGTTTATGAAAATTTCATTTTGCTGGGTCATGTCATAGACTGCCTCATTCCTTTTTTCCACAGAGATGTTTCTTTTTTTTTGTGAAGCTGCATAAATGTGCTGTGCTTGGTCACAATGAATATTTCAGGTATCTGGACCCAGCAGTAGCACGTGGCCAGACAGCAATGCAAGTTAGAGGCAACCAGGAGGTTTAAAAAAGTAAAGTCAAGAATTTAGAGTGGCACTGCAGTGTAAAGAGAAAGTCCTTCACATGCATTTAGTTTAAGTAAGGATTTGCTTTAATGTGAAGGACAGTCTAGTAGTTCTTTTACTGATCCAATATGTTTTATGTTTAAATATGTTTCTTTTACTCTGCAATAGTGGAGTGTAATATAATGGATTTCATTCAGTATATTGACTTAAATCCTCCCTACCCCTTCCTTGGGCACTGGAAAATAAGAATGTTACCACATGAGTGTGGCGTTACATAGTCCTCAGATAAGGTTCTGATAAACTTCATTCTGCTCTCGACAGGCTGATGACTGATGAAACAGAGGCAATGGGTTTTGAGTACAGCTAGCTAATGAAATAGAGAAGGACATTTCTTTAGTTGAATCCAAGCTGTGGCCTACTTTGTAGTCTGTGTAGCCTGAGATATTGCACTAATAAGGAGTCAGAGGCATGATATCTGCTTCTTTTATTCTTCTCTTTTTTTTTCAAATACCTAAACTTAAAAGAGAAGGGCACATGATGTAGAAATAAGATAATAAATTACTTTGCCTCATGACAGTTAAGTCAGCACTTATAAACATGCACAATCCTTCCTTATCAATTAACTAAACCTGCTATTTGGGATTATTTCAGTTGCTCAGGTACATAAATGATATGTAAATGATAGATAGCTTTCTTGCTACAAAACTAAGTCAGATTTATGACCATTAGACATCAACATATGTTGAAATCTGTAAGTTCATATTATCCTCAATAAATCTGTCATACAGTCCCAACACCATTAAGTCAACAGTTCCCTCACAGTCACACGTGCTGTTACAGATGCATGTGATTAACCATGACTTTGACTTTAATTTAATCCCATCATGCATGTCAGCATGTGAATGAGATCAATAGCGTGGTGTCTAGGGGTGCGTGCTAAAAGTAACACGCCAATTTTGTCACATCAATCTTTACAAAGAAAAAAACCCAATAACTAGAGATACAAATTGTATTAGTTTTCTTTAAGATTGCTGTTTAAAAGATGTACAAAACTTAATGTTTATGATGATTTGAACAAGTCATAATCTGCAACCTGTGAAGCTCCTGCTGCATAAAAAAGCAGTAATGTGAGTGTTGAGTTACAGTTCAATGATAACTCTCAGTAAACAGCCTCTGGTGTAATATGTAATGTAACTATGCAGACTCACAAAAACTCCCTCTCTAGTTTTTCCCACAGCAGTGTGCCAGGCCCTCCTATTGTTTCCACAGGAGGGAGAGTCCAAGAGTGTCACAAGAAGAAGCTCTCTGTCGCATATTTGAATACAAAACCCTTTTCATACTTCATTTGGGTAACAGGAATGCTTCCTTTTCGTACTTTCAACACTCCTGCTTTCTGTGTTGTACCAAGGGGGCCACACAAACACAGTTTTGTTGAAATAAGACTTGATTAATTACATCCAGAGCTGCTATCTTGTTGCGTTGACCTGCCTGGAGGCCACACTGACTTTTATTTAATATACCATTGAGTCTTATTAACTTAGAAACAATGGTCTGTGTGTTTTCATTCAATCACTGTATCGACCTCATCTTTTGTTTTCTCTGTACGGAACCTGTACCTGTTGTGAGAGTCAGATTCTTCTCCTTTGGTATCCACAAATCTGTGTTTTTCTGAGTAAACTGACAGCAGGGAATGTGAAAAACCCAAAGTCCTTCACATCTCCACAGAATTTCAACTCTGCTTCCACAGAACTTTTGGAGTGGTTAGTCAAGAGGTTAGATGTAAGATACTCACATATGATTGTGGTATGTTAGTCTTTAGTTGAGTTCAGAGGTCATGCTCTTTGAAGTGCACTTGTAGCATATATTGCCCTACGATGTAAACAGTAATGTAACCATATCTGTTCGACTGAATAAACATGAACGGTCATTTAAAAAGTAAAAAAAAAAAACAACAACAACTGAACCATCAGTCGTCTCAAACAAGTTTTTTCATTTTAGCAATATCAGACAGGAAGGACAGTTAAACCACGTACAATGTGCTTCAAGACAATTAAGAAGAAAACAGTGTGAGTAAAAGCTTTAAAGTCACTTTAAAGTCCTCACACACTTCCCTCGTCTGTTTTTCTTATTCAAATATAAGCTCTGCAACTGAGGCAGCTATTTAAGAGAAACTTAAATCAATACCTGGGTCACTGCAATCATGAGTTAAGAATATCATATCAGAATCTAATGATTGACTGGAGAAAAATATCTGTGTGAGTGCGTGTGTGTGTGTGTGTGTGTGTGTGCTGGTACACAAATGATTGAAAGTTTTGCAAACCATTAAGTCAACACATGATCACTCATGTTGTTTGGGCCGATGACCACAGAGGGAACTGGTTTGCAAACATGCAAATCTGAAGATTTGTACGTGACAGTGTGTTTGTTTGGTCTCAGATAATTCAAGTCATTGAGTGCTCCAATCTGTTTCTCTGTCTTCTGTCCTTCCTTCCCTGCGTCTTTCTCTCTCACTCTGTTTTAACTTATGATTCTACCTTTTACTATTTTGGTGAATAAAGTTTAAAGTCTAAAGCGTTGACAATTTGCCAGATGCCCATGTTTTTAGATACGTAAATGACATTAATGAGCCTTTTTACCATCTATATATCACTAGCCAGTACCTTAATTAGATGCTGTAGCTCTCACTGAGCTCGCTTCTTTGTCAGTGTTAAGGCAGAATAATTTCAGCTGAATTAACCAAATCTCATACACATCACACAGAGTCAGAACCAAGTATTACTTATTTCTCAAAGATTTAAAAAAAAAAAACAAAAAACAGCACAACAGCACAACATCAGTACTGGTGCCATCAGTGCCTTTAGTCTATACAGGAGGAGCAGATAGAAAATATCACCCAAAAGCTGCCGCTTTAAAACAAGAAATTTAACTGTGCGGATGAATCATTTAAAATAAAAACACATCACGTCCCACAAGCACAGCAGAGTTCTCAGGGTTTTGTGTCTATTCCTGGACTCCAAGCACTGAAGAGAGAACATTAAAAAAAAAAACCCATCTAGAGAGAAAAAAACAACACCTCCCCTCCTCCTAAAATGGGAACTATACTTATACTGGGCTCCAGTCATTTCTTGGTATTTTCCCTATTTGCGTAACCTTTGTTTGTGGTTACTTTTCCCTGTCGTGGAAACAGTGAACACGTCATTTTAGCAACTCCGTTTTCCCGTCGCCTGTTCTCTGTACTCCTCACAGCAGCTGGAAAATACAGTGCTACTTAAATCAGTCTGGGATTAGTGCTTTCTTTGCCGACTGTTGATAAACATCAAAAGCTGAGTCTCGCTCTGATATGTTGAATTAAAGTTCATGCACCAGCCGCTTTAGTTGCAATTCCTCTGGGTCGTTCTAAATGAGACTGAGCTTTCCACTCAGCACACATCATCCATGGTGATGAAAAGCTGCCAGTGACGCTTAATTAACTGTGCAGCAAACTCACTCATTACACTGTGCTTTCCATAATGAACTAGTTACCACCATATCCCCTTTGTGGCACAGTGCAATCATACACATTAGGATGGTAGCTAGACAACAGATTTTTATTCCATGGTGAAAGAACTGCTTTATCAACACCAATCATCGGTTTCATTGTACATTTACATTATAGTACTGATAAGCATTGATTTCAAGCCTTTAGCAGCCTGTAAAATATTTCACTTTAGTTTAATGTGTACAGACCTATAAACTTTGAGCACTACATTCATGTATTTAATATTAAAACCATTAGTCTGTTCACACTCACTGTTACAAACTTACATTTTTTTAAGGGAACAGCTTCCACAGAAAGCCACCAAAAGGAACTCAGAGCTATTGATTTTACAAAAGGCCATCATTCTGTCTCTGACCTGCTGAGTAAGGTATCTCTAAAACATGAAATGTGACAAGTATAGCATTGTAGATAAAACTTAAGCAAGTTGAGACATGAGCACGTTGTTTGCACATGATGAAGAAACATGCAAATAAACTATCACGCTGCACACACACAAAATTTTTGGCAATGTTTTTTTTTTTTTTTTTTTTTTTTTAAGTGGTTTAACTTTTAACCAATGTTCTTCTACTTTGACCGCAGTCATTCAGTTATAGCCGGAGTTATCAGCAGCGTCACAATCGCTGGAGTATATCATTAATCTAAAAAAGGAAATTACATATAAAAAAATCCAATGCATTACATACATACATACTTACATACGTCTTACAAATGGATTTCACTGATGACGGTTGTTTTTAAGTGTTGTTATACCAGAGATTCACCCTTATAGGCTCAACTCTCTGGGTCGAAGAGCTTCATCAAAGAACCCACAACAAACCGGAGCATTTAAGATTTTGTGCTGATTGACAGACAGAATGATTTGGCACACTTCAAGTCAAGTGAAATCGCAGGAGATGGTAAGCATGTCAAAACTGAGAGGCATATGTGCATTCATTTCTTTTCTGGGGTATATGGTCTAGTTTCTTTGTGAACTTGTTTCAAATTAACTAGGGCTGCTGATTTCCGTCTTGGACGGTGAAAAGGAAAAATAACTGAAAAAACTCTGGCTATACAAAGCACAGTTCTTTTACATTTGATGCCTTTTTAATATGCTTTTGTTTTGTATTTGTGTTCTTATTTCTTTTTGTGTTGTGTGATTTAGTTTCAACTGCATAGATTTGATGGGTTTTTTTTCAGCGTCTCCAGTGCGTCTACAGTAATCTTCCTTTGTCCACAACAAATTCATTCCAAGAGAGAAAAATGAAGTAACCCTGTCCTTCACCTGTTTCACATTGTTTGCTTTTGCATTAAATTTAGATTTATTTTGTCCCCTGACAAAACGCATAATCATACATCCACCTTTGCAGACTGTCACACAGAAGTTTAATAACCTTTTAAGTGCTGCTGCTGGTGTGCTTATAAAAGTAATTGGAAGAATAACTCAACGTACAGACACATTTGAATTTTATACCCAACTGAGCAGTGTTATGTGAGAGGGAACTATGTCAGAAACACGATTTACATATATATGTATATGTATATATATATGTTATATATATGTATATGTATAACATACAACATATGTCATATATTTGTGGTTTCTTTTTTTTTTTTTGTATGCATACAACAAAGCACCCGTGCAGAATGTTTTCAGTGCTCTGTTGTTTTAGATGGTAACATTGAGCAAAGGTTTAACCTTTTAAAGACACATTCACATTAAAGAGAAAACTGACATTGATGCTTCTTGTTTAAATTCAGGGGCCCAAACTGCAATAGAGACAGAATATACAGTTCACAAGTGTAGCACATGTAGATGAGAATGTTCTAGTGGAAAATGCACTGATATACTCTGTGCTGATGTGTTATTTAAGCAGCGACTGTTTTTATTGTTATCTATGATGTGTTTTGTTATGGCACCAAGAAGAAATGTCAGCTGATATATTCCACTGTGACAGACCATAATATTTGTTTTAGTGATTGAATCACAAGAATTCCACAGTTGTTACACACACACACACACACACAAGAACGTGGGGTAACATTGCATGCATACACATGAATAATTGTATAAAATCTTCATAATATATTGATTATAATGCATGATGTAAATGTTGGTTAGAAAACCACACAAACTGCTTCATTCCTTTCAAATGTCCAAAAGTAGCTTTTTAAACACGTCAAAAAAAGTAGTGTCTGCTGTGCATCTTCAATTCTAGCTGATATAACACAATTACAAACGTGAGATTTGTTTCATGATATGTGTGTGACCATTAAAAATTGCAAAAGAACTGTGCGCAGAAAAAGTAATGAAATTAGAGCTTAAGACGGCCTCATCTCACTCACACATTTTCTACCGCTTGCTGCTTCACACTCAGACCTACAGGCAATTTATAATCACCAACAACCTACACTTCTTTGGCCTGTGAAACACAGAAAGGGCTCCAGACCCGGGAATCGAACCCATGAATTTCTTGCTGTGAGACAACAGTCACCATGCTGCCCCTTTTGTGGAGACTTTAACAATGCAGTTGCTTTAGATGACTGTTGTGTTTTCCTCAATGTCATATTCTACGAATGAAGAACAGTGTTGATATTTTGACCATGAGTATGTGTTTTGGCCAAAACATTCCTTAAGAATCATCTCTTTGACCTAAATGTCTCATCATTCTGTTGTCGTGATAAATACATTGCTTGGTGAGATAACTCAGGTGGAGAAGCTGATGGGGGCATATTGACAGCAGTGTAGCACGTCAGATAATTTCCCTGAATTGTCCACAAGTGATAGATTAGTAACTAAAGCATAAAAAAAGAAATATTGAGATGAGAAATACGCTGAATGTACACACACGTAAAGCGTAGAGTACTTACAACTTACTCAGCCTCCTCAGTGATACAGCATGATTTCATTCATGACCAAGGTCACTGAGCTAATATACAATAAAGCTTCTTCATCTTGGCTTTCACGTAGAAACATCTGCTGTGTTGCCTGTTCTTTGCTTAAGGGAGCCAACAAAATAGTAGGTGTGTTACCTCAGTAAGAAGTGAAACATTTAATATGCCACACTGACCTGCATACAGAGATTTTCAGTGTATACAGTAAGAAGGCACGTACACATTTACACACACACACACACACACACACACACACACACACCAGCAGCGCCACCCACTCTAATCTCTGTTTGGGATAAGTGTAAGTGACCTTGTCAGCACTCCTCTCCCCACATACAGAATAAATTTTCTCACTAGCCAACGTTTGTTGTCAACATGAAGCCACCTGAAACTTGTGAGTCTCTGTGGTGGTGCTCACGTAGCGACTATTGAAACAAGAATTTGACCTGTGTTAAATACACTATTGTGCTGAAAAAGATGTTCACATATTTCACAGTATTTATGATTATATATTTATCTTTATGAGTATACTAAATTGCATTGATTGTGTTTTGAGCAAGCGTGCATTTTTGCAGAATTTTCCCCAAAAAATATTAATAATATATGTCTGCTCCTAGATAAATCAAAAAAGGAAATGTCATCTTTAGTGAAAGAATCATAATTTCTGTCCCTGAAAGCTCATTTAGATAAAAGACATCGTTAATCTTTCCCATTTTTTTCTTTTTTTTTTTTTTGTATGAATCAGGCTTAACCTCCTGGTAAAACATGAATTTTCACTTGAGGCCTACTAGGAAAGGCACATATTGATAAAACACAGATGAAATGAACATCAGTTACTTCCTGTTCAGTGTGACAGTTAGCCAACATGCCCAACGTAACGAGCTCCACGATGTTAAAATTAAGCTCTTTAAGTAAAAAGGCTTTTTTACGGCCCTAAACTGGGTCTCTATTAACAGCCAACAGTCCAGCTGCAGTAATCTTTAACTTGGACCAGAGTTAATGTTTTCCTCAAGTAAATTAACAAGCGGGTAAACTTATTCTACTCTGTATGTCACATTTTATTTTTGTCTGGGTTCAAGTGTCAAAGTTGTATCTTCTGCGAACTAAAATAAAGTTACCAAGTCTCCCTGATAGCAACTGTAACACCCAGCAGCAGAGCCCGAACAGGCATTGCTATCTAATGTTGGCTCTGTTAATAACAACAGTGTTAGACAGGTGGCCCAGACCTTTATAGGTAATTCGGTCACTCATCTACTGATATTTCCTTTCTGAATCATTTACAACCAAAGCATACACTTTACTACTAATTGCTACTACACACTACGAAATTTCAAATGTATGATGCTGAGATGTTTTGCTAATTATCTGAGTTTTTTCCAGGCTATAGTTTCTGCTTTCACTCTGCAAGTCCAGTTTTTGGTGAAGGTGAAGTTTATAGAGCAAGTGTTGTCTTCTGACAAAAATCACAAGGTTAGACATAATTTATCTTCCTCAGGTCCAGTAATAGTCATTATGTAGCTCCGTCACTGACTGTTTTAAATTTTTATTCCAGCAAGTGTTTCAAATCCTTCCTGCTCCTTCAGTGGAGTCAAACGTGGTTGTCTTCACATTGGCTGAGGTATTATTAAAAAAAAAGAAAAAGAAAAAAAGAAGAAGAAGTACAATGTTACTCATTGTCTCATTTTACTTTGCAAAATGTAACGTTTATGTTGAGAGGCTGCAGGCGGCACTTGTTGACATTCCATTGCAGATAATGGGATCTATTCTATTATTCTCTGTAGCCCATAATGTTTTAAACATGCAGACGTACCATTTTCTGCACTTCTTTGTTAGATAAACATCCATGAGGCAGCTTCCTCAAGGCAACATGAAATGAGACTTAATGCTGAAACGTGTTATTTTTGACTGATACTTCCTAGTTTAGTGAGATGCTTTCACTACATAATATCTAAGTAATGAAATAGTCTTCAACACACATTGACGTGTATGCTTACACACAAAAAGCTGCGAAAAGATTTGATTGCCAGAAACTCCTCACCTTGGCCTTCAAATGGTCAATGTTGGGGTAACGTTTTGAGGAAATGGCTAAATGGAAAGGTTCTTTTGTATAATAGTGCGCTGCATAACTGCTTCTTGTTTTTTATCTTGTGTGTGATCGAATGCAGGCTGCGTGGGTTTATCTAGGAAGGAACTAAGTGACTGCCAATCAGACTGAGAAAGACATTCACTTACATAATATCCACTTATTTGTTCTGTGTGTCCACCCACCGTCCCTTTTTGAAAACGCACACACAGATACACACATAAAACCATATATCTGGAAATATTCATATATGGCTCTGGAGAGAATCTTCATTTCTCCAAACTGTTACATAAATTAAAATTCTTTCTCATTATCCCTCTGTCCATCCCAATGTCTTCTCCTCTTTGCTGTGCTGTGCAGGGTTAGGGTTGACCAGCAAACATCAGCCAGTTATGTGACCCAGGACCATGTCACACAGATGGTAGTGCAGCTTACTTACTGTAAATTTGATATTACTGTGCATTTATCCTTGCTGTGAGATTAAACTGAATTTGTGTGGGATTTCTTGGACACATCCAAAGTCCCTTAAGAGCAGTGGAAACTGAGAATCCTGACTTTGCTCAGCTGTGTGTCTTCTGCAAGTCCGCTCTGTGCAAAACACCTTATATATGTATACTTAATGATATAAGAAAGTATACAAAGTTTTCGTACCACCAACGTTTTTGATCCAATACCAAACAATACCAGGGCCAGATTTCCTATTATTAAAATTGGCCAATATATTGTTTGGGGGAAAGCATAAGGAGAGATTTATTAAATTAATCTCATCATCAATAATCTTTATTATGCTATATTCTATTTATTTATACTAGTCTATGATGAATGCATTAGATAATCTATCTATCTATCTATCTATCTATCTATCTATCTATCTATCTATCTATCAATTTTAGCAATTTTTAAATGTAAATTAGCCTTTACAATTTGCTTAAGGTCACAAGTCTTTACCAACACTGTGCTTGCCCCTATTCTCTGTCTGCCTTTTCAACACATCCATACTGTCGCATGTGCTCATAAATATATATTGTCCGTGTTACCAGTCTGTGAAAAATAAAGTCTCGACAAAGTTGTTAATAGCAGCTTTGAAGGGAGGATGTGCAATCCAAATAGCACCAGAGACCAATGGAGAGAGAATGACAAACAAAGGAATAAGGAGTAATGAAATTATGCTGTGAGGCAGCAGTCTGGTTAGATCCAGTTACAGATCTGAATCAGACAGATGGAGAGAAGTTTGTTCTATCCATTATCACTTGAAGGCAGATATTTTATGTCCTCATGTTAGGTCTAGCATGTTTTATTCTTTCAAGATGTGGATGGTTTTTCAGTTCACACTCAAGATAACAAGAGTCAAGAAATCTTTTTATCACTACGTAATGTGTGAATGATGACTGAGAGAGACCGGAGAGAAAGAATGAGAGAGACATCGAGTGAGATTTTGAAAAAATGGGTACAATTGTTGTGCACACAAATGTTGGTATCCGCGTGGTTACCTTTGTCTAAACTGTACCGTGTTTATGAGAGAGAGCCATAATAGGAGAGCGACAGAAAGAAAGAATGGAGAAGAATTACAAAGGGTGTGTTGCTGTGCATGTGCACAACCACTGAGTCTCATTGGCCAGAAGAGTTATGTTCACTACAAAAGAAGGACTTTAGTGTGATGAGAGGCAGTAAGTCCAGGGATTAGGACCTGTTGGGCAACAGAGAAATCAGCCCCAGGCCAGATTTTCGGGTTGGCTTACTAGAGGAATGGAACACATGTGTCATGTGGATCTTGTTTAGGAGACAGAAGGGATGGTGTGTGTGTGTGTGTGTGTGTATGTGTTACAGTGCAGCCTCTCCTGTAAACTCACATTTGGCAGTCAGTAATTTGCACCTTCCATTTTATACCACAACACAGACAGAAACAATTAAACTCTGATCTCCCTACAGAAGTAGCTTCTTTCCTCTCCCTTCTGTTACCCCAATTATGAATGTAAAATGGAAAGTTAGCATCAACACTGCATTGCATATTCTATCAATTTACCTGGACATGCTGCAGTAATTTCAGTGTCAGTTGCCAAGTAAATTGCTTCCTGTTTTCGACTCCAAACCTTCACTGCAGGATTTTCAAAATGCTTTATTTTCACAATGGTGTGACAACATAGCAACCATAGAGAAAACATGAGAAAACTGTTCAACTACCATTCTGACCATGATTTTATGGCCTTTCTTATTTTCCACATCGCGTTGTCTGAAAATGCTGCGAATGAACCCAACTGTAGTCGACATTATATTCACATGAATTTGGGATTGAGGGTTTAAATAGTCATTTGTTTTATAATTAATAAGTGCTATCGACCTAGATTATCAAGATGAAAATAGACATTGTCACATCATACCCATTTGCACAAAGAGTGCATCCCCAGTTTGCAAACTCAAAACTTACCTCTTTGCCACTTATTCATTTAACAGATAACAAGTCAGTACACATGAAAAAATATACTTGATTAACGCAATAAAATATTCTCAAATCACATTTATAGATAATAAAATATGTGGAGGTAGTCAAAGTATTCTCAAACCAGGCCTGACAGTGAAAGTTAGGTTGAGATTTTTTGTGTGCAACAGGGAAGGAAGTTGTGCAACTTTAACGTGAACTTTTTCAGACTAAATTTCGACTGAACTATTGGTTTTGTTGGGGTTGGTAATTCTATGGTACAACTGCTTCCTGTTACCAAACTCTAGTCAGAACCTAAAACAGAAAAAAAAATGTTTTACAAAACCGCTGTCATTTTAGCTGTTTGTGTAGAAGATAAACTGCTGCCAGCATAAACAAACACAGGAGCGAATAAATTTCTCGCAAGAAACTCGTTTGTCAACCTAAGCAAACATGCAATTTACAAAAAGACTGGAAGCTATATAAGTATAATCACATTCATGCATTGTACATTTTAAAGATCTGTGTTGTCGTTGGGGGAAGAAATGTGGATGAAGTAAGACTCATGCCTATTGGTAAATAAATTCATTTGTTTCTGAATGACACAAATCTACTTTGTAAAAGTGTGAGTGCGTTAGTAATGGCTTTATCACTGTTTTCTGTAGGAGCTTGATGAGAACAGGCTGTACCTCCATCACAGCTTGGAAAAAAATTTTTTTTGTGTTGTTGAGCAGCATGTTGTATAACCATTGCTGAGAATTCAAGAATAGACTGCATGTATTTCTTACAAGCTTTAGTCTCCTTATTTGTTTGCCATGCAAAACTCTGCATCATTTAAGTATGTACTGGTAAGTGAGGTTTGGCTTCTTATTTGAATGTTTCCGCATAACTTTCCATTCTCATCCTGCAGGAAATACCTGGTGACATCTGAAGGAAGCGCTTTATTAGCAATGTATGTAATTGCAATTGCTGCTGTCATGTATGTTTATATAGGCTTTGTCAGTAATTTTCACCTGATGATTTTAATTGTTATTCCTTAATTTCACACGCCTTGTTTAATCCGAACAAAAACAGCAGTATAAATATTTAGTGGTACAATAGTACCCCCTAGTGATGACAAATGTTAACTGCAAAGAGTGAGGTATAACAAACTATGTGCAGAGCAGGGGTGATAAAAGAAATTGGATTCTTTTCTCAAGTAAAAGTAACAGCTGTTTATCTATTTTGTCTGCAGTATGTAGTTTGTCAAGAAAGTGATAACATACATGTTTTCCTACTTTAAAGTAACTGACATAATTCAACAGTGCAAACAGTGTAAACTCTACAAAAAGGCCCCAGGTCCTAACCACTGTGCCACCATGCTGCCCAGCAGTGCAATGGTCTCAAGTGATTCTGGAATAAAGACTCATATTTCTGGATGTTCAGTCACTTTTCAATCAGTAATCCAAAATAGCTGAGACGGAGCCCAGGCTTCAATCCAACACTAAATTTGTGGAAAAGGGATGTTCATTCCTGATCCCCTGGCAGAGCTTGAGTATGGAGAACGAATTAAATTGCAGTTTCCAAAAAGTGAACTCTGATTCTATTATTAATTATAATATATAGAGTTTTTATATTTAATTGAATGACATTTTTCTTTATCTCCTATTTGGGGTCGCCACAGCAAGTCAGCTCCGTGACTAGCTTGACTGACTTGTCCACTGTTTTTATGCCAAAGGATCTTCCTGTCGCAACCGTCCCCATTTATCCAGGTGTGAGACCGGCTAAGGACTGGCACTGGTTTGCGTTTTGGGTGGGGTTTGAACCCGGGGCTTCTGCTTGCAAAGCATGCATCTCCACTACTGAGCCACATCTAACTGACTGACTGAAATCAGCATCTACTTCTTTTTATGTACCAGCTGAACCTGTTGAACACTTCTCTCTCATTCTTCTCTTTGTTTCACCCTTATTTAAAAGCCTTTGCTAAAGTTATTCTGTGATTATTGGTGATGTTGAAGTTTTTTATAATCTCACATGTTGAGGTTTTTCAACAACAATGGAACTGATGTTTATCCCGGACAGTGAAAATGAAATAGAAGCCTGCTGATTTTTGGTATTTCCGTGGTGAATTCAACGGTGAAATGTGGAATAAGACCAACGCTGAGTGGCAGTACAGAGCACAAAACCACCAAATGGATGCTTTCTCTTCTCTTCACACCAGCTTGTCTTGCAGCCTGCCTATAACCAGCCATCTGAGAACATGTATTCCTCTCGGTGTCCAAGAATAAGTGTTCACAGCAGTGCCACATCAACTATATATATATATATATATATATACAATATATAATATATATTGGCTCGAAGTCCTGAACGTTTCTCCACATATCTGTGGCAAATGCAACAGGTGCGCCACTCCAATGTAAATAACTCCTGCGTTCCTGTGTGTGTGTTTGATTACGAGCGGCTCAGTAACACTGTCGTTGCGCGCACGGTCGCTCCGTGTAGCCCAAAAACATCCCATCCAATCAGAGCCCTGCTGCTGCGCGTGAGGTAATTTGGCCCCAGATCCTTTCTGCCCAGCTGAGAGGTGGTCTTTGTGTGACAGAGCTGAGGAGCCAGTCCACATCAGAGAGGTGAGAGGCTGCGACTCCAGCACTACCGAGGAAACAACAGCAGCAAAGCTGACAAAGGCCTCCATTATTCCACTTGTGCAGTTTTTTTTTTTTTTTTTTAATCAGTTTTAGCCTCCTTTTCAGTCCCTTTTCAGAGACTGATGTCTCTGCCATCGGCTCGAGATTCGCGTTGAGGTTCTTAGGACACACACACACAGACACGCACAAAACAAAACCAGAAGTGTGTCTGAGAGGACTCTCGGATCTGAAATGGGCTCCGGACTGTTGTGGCTGTCCTTCACGCTGTCCGCAGCGTTGTTGTCCGCCGGGCAGGATGCCGGGAACGGGGCCACAACGGAGGACATCCCGGAGGGCGCATCCACCCTGGCGTTCGTCTTCGATGTGACCGGCTCCATGTACGACGACTTGGTCCAGGTCATCGAGGGCGCGTCCAAGATTTTGGAAACATCCCTGAGCAGACCGCAGAGACCTCTGTATAACTTTGCACTGGTCCCCTTCCACGATCCAGGTAACGCACAGCCAGAGTCTCCCTCCGTACTGACTGCTTCCTCTCGCTTCTTTTATTTATTTATTTTATTTTTTCTTTGTTTTCGCTTTTAATATACGATGTGCGCACGTGCTTTGATCATTTCAGCGGGATCAGAAGCGCACAGAAAAGTGAGAAATGTGTTAGTTTGCTCACAGTCCGCCCTTTGAATGTTCCTCACAGCAGCAGATGAGCACAGATGTTCGACCTGGCGGTCACTATCATTAGCATTCCGCCGGGGTTCGTGTGTAGCTGTGGGTTTGCAATGCAGCTTGATGATTATCATCACCCAGGGGTGCTCTCTCATTCCGGACTAATGATGCCCGGGTCAGAGGTGCAGATTGGGAGTCACATCAAAGTCAATCAATGTCGAGTAATCACTGTCATAAAATTCACATCATGTTGGCTTCCAGTCCTGAAATAATCCAATGTAGTGTCAGTCTAGTTACATCACCTATATAAGCCTGCTGTCACAACCACAGAATCGTTAAAGTAGAAATTTGAATGACTAGACAGAACAGAGGTCAGAAACACCATCAATGTCTATTATACTGCTATTATAATGCCTTATAATGGATGTTTGAGCGCTGACCTGGAGGTGAAAGGTGGAAAGTGTCCATCAGGTCAGAAACTTCACTGAAGAGCTGATAAATGCCAACAAGGAGAGAAGGAGAGTGAATGAGATAAATCTGACACTACTGAGGGAAAATCTGTCCGCCTGTTATACTCAGTAGTGGTCTTGAGCTATTTGAATAATGCCACTTATTCCATTCATCTCTTACTAACACTTTTGTAGAATTTCTGTCATATCCTGCCAAAATACAATTCACGTCCTCCTCACCACTCCAGAATACATCATACAAAATGATGTGATTGTTCAACACTTTGGAAACAAGGTGAGCTGAGAAATCTGGGAGAGGGAAGGGCGTGAATGACCAGCGGTAATCTGTGTGGTGAAGAGTCTTATTCTCGATGTTTGTCCTCTGCTAAATTTCAGCATCTTACTGAATTAGGAACATGAATTAGGTTCTTATCAGGAACAATTTCATGAAGAACAATCTTTCAATCTCGATAGTTTCTGTCCCCCAGCCGTTTAAGTTTCATGATAAATTATATCAAAGCAAGAGATATGCTCAGGATACACAAATGCCACTAACGATGAAATTATTATTGTGGGCCTCAGTGGGGAAGGCACACCTCGGTATCTTATAAGCAGACGCTAAATGAGCTATGATGTGTCGTGTGTTGGACAGAGTGAAAGAAATGAAGGAGTACCGTGATTATAACACGTATTTTACTTCAGGGTTTGATTCATCATAAATGTAACCTGAACTAGAAAAAAGTATAGGATTTTCCTCAGATAGTAAACAAAAACTAAAACATTTTCAGTCAGTCAGAATGTCAGATGTGATTCCTTTTTACTGCGTGTCTTTGTATTTGTCCCTAACCCCCATTTAACGTTCATTTGCTTCTTTAAATGGTTATGAGGATGTCAAGAGTGTGTTCGCCATGCCCCCGGGGAATAATGGAATGATTAACACAGCACACTGCAAGCAGGAATAGCTGAACATTTCCCCAAATGTTGTTCTGCCCCTGTCTTTCTCTTGCTTACTTTGTCCTGCTCTGAAAACATACCAACGCTACGGAGAGAGGCAGTTTTGCTTGTTTAAGAACTTAAGTCTTGGTTTTGTTTCATTCTGACACTGATCCATTTTTCCCACTTTTCAACCGACCCAGCATGATAATGCGGTCCCTCCTGTTTGGTTTGGCTCCTTTTAAATCAGAGACTCTGAACCTCCTCCTTATTTACACTGCAATCTGACACAGCAAACATTAGAGTGTGTGTTTGTGTATCTGCGTATCTGTCGGTCTGTGTTGTGCACATGTCTGTGTGTGTGTGTGAAGCGAGAGTGTCAGTAGGATGCCTGGGTTTTGGGGTCAGGCGTGTGTGGGAAGATCTGTCAGGAAGCCTCCCCCCTTTCCTCCATCCTGCAGGGGGAGAAAGAAAGAAAGCAAGAAGGTACTTCACAAGTTGTGTACTTAGCACTGCAGTCTGAGAACACATCAATGAAATTGTGGAAGGGTTGAATTTCAGCTCCTCTGTTGTGTTATCTTTTCATACCCTAGCAACTTTTGAAAATGGGTTTCAGTTCATGCAAGAATCTGTTGAATATTAGCACTCTGGACTGGACTAAAGTAGCAGCTGTGAACATCTCTGTTCTGCAGATATAGTCCAGAGAAAGATGAGTAATGCGTCACCGAAGAATTTAGTCTTTGGTCGGGAATCCAATGTGTAGCACGAAAAGTCTGTCTGAACTCAGGGTTACATTTATTTGAGTGTTTATAGCCAAATAAAGTTTATTTCACTGCATTCATGCCATTCCCAACCCAGAAAATATGGCCTTTGTCACAGGACCAATGTCAAATTGGACTAATTTCCAATTAAACATGAATGAAGAAGGTCTGCACACTCTCAGGAAAGTAATGTTAGGAGTGGACCTCGAGTGAGCGTGTGTATGCATGTATCTGAAAATGTGTTCCCACTGCTCACTGGGAGTCTACATTTTCTTCTTTGAGGCTGTGCTGACGTCCTTAGACACACATGCTCATCCTTGTAAATAGTACCTTGCTGTGAGAAGGCGTGTTTGTCTGTGTGTCGTGTACATGCTTGTGTGAGTGTTTAATTGGTTGGGGTTGAGATGGGTCAGAGCTCAGTGCTTTGGGTAAGCGGGGGACCTAAAACACTCGCCGCAGTTCCATAAATCCAATTCAGTCTTTTCAAGGAATAAGGAAGTGCATGCATGACCTCTGGCACAATGCTGTGAAAAGGTTACAGTCTGAATCACTGTTTTAATTTGTGATCGCTTCACAACCACATCAAATGTAATGTCTCTCATTTGAAAAATGTTTAGTGGCACCAATTTATACGAGACAGAGAGAAAACGTTAGTTACCATAAACTTGCAGTGCACTTATTATGTAAAGGTATTATTAAGAACATTTTGTTGCAGACAGTGAAGTGCGTGTCTCACTGTGTCATCTGCTCAGATGCTGCTCCAGCCCTCTCCTGTCGACACTATGCTCATCAGGACTAAGGTCAAGCGACAGACTTAGCTCCTTAAACTCCTTTTTTACCCCTCTAATGATGATTAAAACTCACATTTCTCATATTACAGTCTCACCACGTTCATTCTTAAAACTGAGAGGCAGATCTTAAAACTCACAGCAGCATCTCTTGGTTCCACTTGTCCTTGATGTTTGCTGCTGAGGGTCTTAAGTAGCCATGAAATGCCTCGCGTGCTGAGTTACCGAAGAACTGTTCAGATTTCAACATTTCCGATGTAAATCAGTTCTTTCTCATCAGAATGTTACTTTTGTTTTGTTGATATCTTGTGGCTTTCTCTGCTTGTTGCCTTTTGTTATGAGGAGATAGGCCCCTGGGTGTGGAGGGATGGTAGGATAGCCTCCGTCTCCTCTGCATGATTAAAGACCCTCATCTCTTCAGGACCTCTGTTCGTCTTTGCCATCCCTTTCTACTATTCCTTTTTGCCCTTTGTTTCTTTCCATCAAGAGCAGTTTAAAAAAGTTTTTTTGTCTGAAATGCCCCGCCTGCGTGAGATTACAGGGATCCTGCATTTGGCTGGACAGAGTCAATAATGATGCTATTAGGCAGGAATGCCAAAAGAGAGAGGAGGAGGTTGTGGAGAATTAGAGGAAGAGAACAGAGCCCATGCGATGACTGCATTGTGTTCCTGTGTGTTTCATGTTGTAATAGACCTGCCCTGGAATATTAAAATAGCCTTTAATTTTTGGGCTCTGCACAACCTCCTGAACTGCCTGAGGTGTACCTTTGTATAATCGGTGCTTAGAGGTTATCCACCTTTCATCTAAGTAGGCAGCACATACAGGGATACTGCAGGAACAAGATCCCAAGACTAATCATGGACAACGTTAATGTTGGAGTTGAAAAAACAAAAACAAAACACGATGGCTGACGTAGATCCATTTTGAATGAATGACGTGTTTGCAAAGGTTTCCTTCTAAGCTTTGGACTTGTCTTTCAAACCCGGATGAATTGGGAGCCTTTTCCTGAGGTCTTGAGGGTTAATTTTCTCTGGTTTTGACCTTGAGGGCTCTTTGACATCGCTGTCCTGCCGCTCCTGACCTTTACCGGCTGGTGTTTCTCTTGTTTTGCAGCAAAGAGGCCTGAATGTGGGGCAGACTGCCGTGATGAATAGGTGGTAAAATAGATTTATAGGGAGAAAGATAACATAAATCATATCTGATGTATCATACAAAAAGAAACAAATTAGAGGGCGTTGCAAATTTTTGCAGTAAACTGCAAGATGATGGCCAGGTAGACTGGAGTCCCAGTAACTTGGAAAGATTTTTTTATGAATACGATTTAAATATGCAGTGGTAAAGCTCCACCCATTATCTATTTACCTTTTTCCTTCTTTCTCTTGCACCTTCATGCCACAGCAAATTCCTTGTCTGTGCACACCCATTTGGCAACAAAAACGCATGATTTGGATTAAAGCAAATTGCTGAATCACGCAGGAATTTTTCTGCTATTATCTGTACATTTATTCAGCTTGTGCTGTGTCACTCATGCTTGTTATGTTCCATGTCTAAGGTGTGTTTTTCCTGTTCTGGGGCAGACATGTTTACCTGACCTATTCCTAACTCTTACCATGTGTCCACAGCATAAGCAGCCAGTCACTCCAAGACCATTTACTTTGGAGAGCTGGGTACCAGAGGCAAATCAGGTGATTTTGGTAACAGCTGCCACTGGCCTCCTTTTGTTGGCGGAGAGAAGCATTTAAACGCTTCTCTTGCAGCTTGTTGCTTCATAAATAATAAATTTAGGAATAACCCATTTTTATGCCTCTGAGTTTAGGTTCAGAACCACTCTTTCAAACTCACTGACCTAGAATCCAAGTGGATTGTTTCCAGCTGCTCATTGCCAGATATACCAGCTGCCTGTGCTGTATGTTAGTATTTGCTAGTCAGCATTTTTTATGCTTATTACTACATTAATAAGGAGCAACCTCAACTCCTTTACCGTGACCTCTTCAACAAAGGCGTTCCCCAAAGGGTTATTTTTTTTTATTTCTATTCTATACATCATAAATCTATACATTGATGTCAAGATGTTACTATTTTGGTTTATTACATCACACTTATGCTGTCTGGAGGATTAATTAGGAGCAAATTCTTACCAGATTGATATCCCTGTAGATCTGGTGTGAAAGTCGAACATTTCCATGGTTTGGCATAGCATGACCTCATTTTGGCAGTTTTTTTCTAAGCTGCTCATGTACATTTTAGCTGAAACATGTGTTTAGAGTCACAGTTAGTCATTTGTCCCATGGAGGCTGAAGGAGGACTTTTTTTTTTAGCTCTTCTGGATTCATCAGTTGCAGGTATTTATTTGAGCTGTGTGATCCACAGTCCACCTCAGCTCCACTTTTTTTGTCCAAACACGGGTTCCTCTACACCCAAATGGCAAACCTGAGGCTTCAAAACGGCATGTTTCCAATGTTGCATGTGCCAGCTTAACCCATATTGCCAATGGCTAATGGGACACATGCTGTACATGTTCCAGAAGAAAAACTATTAGGACAGCGTCAAAGAAGAGAAATAGATTTGAAACAGCAAAGCAGTTTAAGTGACATGGACGTCTTTAGAGTTTTTAACTGGATCGACTGTCAGCCGACTCAAAGCTTAGCTCATTTTAAAATGTGTGGAAACCTCTCTTTACCATACATAAGTATATACAGACCAGCCAAAAGACTTTGGACTGGTACTGTTAAGCGTCTTTAAAATCTCATTTTTAATGTTTACAACATACCTGAGTGGATCTTGGAGTGCGTTTGTGCATTGCGGCACACTGCATGAAAATCATTAGCTTAGACAGCTGAACATGCATCTGTGTGTGGTCGACAGCTGATCTGCTGCATCTGAGGTTTCTCCGTTCACTTCAGCATGCACTATTCGAATTTCCTCATTAAAACAAAAGAGGGACACTCAGCGGAAAACCCCACCCAGTCACTTTTGAGTAGCTTACACCATCAGTCATAAAATGTGTGGTTGTGAGCTACGCAGTCTTGTGGTTATATATAGAGTAAATTCATGCAATTTCTGCTATTTAAATGCCACATTTCATTCAAACAAGAGTAAGTCATACGACTCTAGTTGAGTTCTAGCCTTTATTGTTCATTCTTTCATTCATTCATCTTCTCTCACTTATCCATTTCTGGGCCGCAGGATGTAATGAAGCCAATCCCAGCTCACTCTGGGTGAGGGCAGGGTACACCCTGGACAGGTCACCAGTCCATCACAGGGCCAACACACAGAGACAGACAGAGACCAACAACCACTCACACTCGCACTCAGACCTACAGACAAGAAACAGCCTTTGGACGGTGGGAGGAAATCCACACAAGCACAGGGAGAGCATGCATGCTCCACACAGACCTGGGAACCAAACCCATGACCTTCTTATTGTGGTGCAACACTGCTAACCACTATGCCGCCATGCTGACCGCCTTTATTGACATAATGGAGAATTTGTGTATGAAAGTCAATGGCAGCAGATAATAGATTCCATTGTCTCTTTAAACCACAATTTTGTCTTTTTCATCCTCCATCCTCCTTTCATCCCATTAGCTCTCCCTTTCATCATTCACACATTGTTTATGTACTGAAATACATATTTGTCTGACCAGTTTGCTGTTATAACATTACAGATACAAGAGGAAGTTACCCAACACAACCTGTCAGGGATTGGCTCAGTTTTGTAAGCAGTTTTGTAAGATGTTTTGTTTGAAAACGCTTTGTCTGCTTTTTTGTTTCAAATTTTCCCCAAGTGAAGCTGATGAGGCGAAGAAAGAAGCTTGTCCTATAAACCCCAATATCATTTAAAATTGATAGGGGGTGTCGAGTAGAGTAATGACAGCACAGCTCTGAGAGCCATTAATCACGGAACAGATTAAAATTCTCCTCAAACATATGGACATGATGTTCATCCTCAGTCCAGTTCTTTGACCCTTGGCCCAATATGGTTTGCGTCTATGCAGTTTTTAGACATCTGGGTCAATATAACTTGCTTATGCTCTTGTTTTAAACATCTGGCAAAAGTCACCACCTTGATTTTGGTTGCAAAAGTCTGGACTGTATTGGAATATTTAATACAAACTGGATTTTAACTGTTGCTGATTTTTCTCTAGTAGTTCAAAGATAAATGTATGCATTCACCTCATTACTGCCCAAGTCACACAGCAGTTTAATTCTGCAGTCACAAAGCACAAATTTGCAAACATACAAGACACATACTCTGAATTCATACTATAGACACATTTACTTTTTGTATTTAGGACAAATAATGCAAACATTTCATCTCTTTTACTTGCAGCTTCCACATCATGAGGGCATAAACAACGTTGGTAATGCTTCTATCCAGATAGGACTCTTCCTTGTTTTGAGCAATAAATGATCCACTTACTTTCACCCTCTTCCTCCACCGGTTCCTTTTTCTCGTGTGGTTCCTATTCAGACAGAATGTCGAGGCGGTCACCAAACGCACATAAGACATTACATGTAGCTTTCTCTTTCATGGTTTCTTTTGAAGAAATACACAAATCCACACATCATACTCAGTCATATAGAACATGAAGTGAACTAGATTAAAGGCTTTGAATGCTAACATATGACGGTGTTTATTTGGGTCATTAAGAAAATACGTCTTTGTTGAATCCACTGGGATGATTGTCCCTGCCCACACCATTTTCCTCACCAGATGTAAATGCAGCTTCACCTCTTCATTATTTTTATTGAAGTCGTAGCACATAGCTACAAAGGGCCTTTTCTAATTTGCACAAATGTAAAGACATATCTAGACATATATATAAACATCAAGGTATTTTCACCTGCTCAGGCCTCTTCAAGAGGGGCCACACTATAGACTCATAAATGTCTGTCTTAAATTCACACACACACACAAACACACGCATTTAATCAAGACTTCCACTTGGGCTACATCTTCGTCTGTGTTCTGTGTCTGGCACCAGTTTCCAGTCAGATATTTGGCTGTTGAAGGGTTTAGAGCGGTCATCTTTCTCTGGAACACTCCCCATCAGGTCATTTATTTGGGAGGAATTACATGTCTGTGTGAGAACAAATAGTGCGTCTACTGGGTACTTGTGTGTGAAGGGCTGTGTGTGATCATTTGAACTCATGAGTGCAATTCATACAGAATGGTGGTTTTGTGGCTCATCATCCTTAGACATATCCAGTTGCATCAAATAAAGCAACATATGAGGGGCAGGGCAGCAGCTAGTAGAGTTTAAACTGCCTGGTGGTCTTTTTCTCTTTCTGCTGGTTGTGGCGAAAGGTTTCCATCACAGATTCGGTTTTTGGTGGTTTGAAATCAGACTTGGCGTCAGCTCTGATGTTGCCGGCCAAACCTCAGTCATTGAAATGCAATGTGAACAGCCAGGGTAAAAGATGATGGAAAGTTCAGGAAGATAAACAGGAAAGAGCAAGAGAGGAACTGTATTGAGGGACAGAGAAATTCTATTGAATAAAAAGAATAAGTAAAATAGGATGACTTCAGCCACACCACATTGAAAACATGCCATTCCAATCATCTGGAAAGAAGTAGAATAAAGAACAGGTGATTTGGAAATGAATCGCAAATATAGCAAAAGATATAATAATAATAAAAGTTTTTTATGTTTTTTTGCGTTATATACATTTTATCTCCACATTATTACAATGTGCAAACTTATCTTCCAACAATAAAATCACTTATATAGTAAAAATGTGAAAATGTTTCACATTTTTAAATTTTTTACATTTTTATCGCTTATGACATAATAATGTAAAACCAGGCAATAGATTATATTTTATTATATATTATAGATTATATTATATATTTATTATTCATCATATATAATTCTATTCTGAATGTGAAAATAAATGATTGTCAATATACCTGCCTGCCATGTTAGCAGTAGTCATTGTTCCTCAAATTTCTTTTGCCCTGTGTTATATTCTCCTCAGTCTTCGTGCAGACTGGAAGAAGTAAAGAAGAGCTGAATTTGCATTGTTAGGTGGAGCAAAATATATAACAAGTTAAATAAAAGAAGAAATAAAATTGTGAACCCGTCTGAAGAGAGGATCATAAACTTCTTCTCAACTATGCTGTCCCATTTTAAATAGGCATCCCATATGAACTTAATAAAAAAAAAAAATAATAAAATAAAATAAAAAAAAAAAAGCCAGGAATCATTATTTTACAAGTGAATAATTTCCTGTATGGGAAAGTCTTTTATAATGATTGTGTCTGAGCTTAGGGGGCTGGTGGAAATAAAAAGAAAGGAGAGATAATTAAATGAAGTACATATCATTAACCGCTGCACATAGTTTATGTATGTAGTCGCATTAAATTACAATATTAAGAGTGTTGGCAGCTTGAGCATTACACCATTGTTATCAGCGATAACAGCATCATACTGCTGACATTTCAGAACATCGTGCCGTTGACCTTACACCTGACGTATTTTCTTGTGTGTGTGTGAGTATAAATGCACATTGTGCTTTGTACACAGTGTAGTCTCGGGCACTTTCACCTCACTGCCTTAGACTAATTGCACCAAGTGCTGTTTCACATATATTTTCTCAGTGGGGCTGATAAGGTGAATTATTGCCCCATAGCTGATGGTCAGGATGACAGCTGGCCTAAATCAGCAGACAGATAGAAAGAAGTGTATTTGTTTATGGCCTCTGGTTCTCTGCCTAGGAGTGTTAATAGCTTTAGGTTGTCTAACCTATTGGACTTTTTCGACTGGAGGAACCCACAGAACTTTACCTCACCTTTATCTGAGTTAACTTGCATCACTAGTAAGATGCAATTACTCATGAATTCAGTTGGAAGAATTTCCTAAGTTATCAAGAAATTAATGAACCATTCCCTATAGATAAAAAAAAAACAAACCAACAAACAAACAAACAAAACAACCCTTTTGTGACTGTCTTGCCATTAGGTTGCTGTTGGTTTACACGCAGGGTACTGGATCTCTGGAGCTTAGAAAGCCAAGTAATCATGTGTGAGAAATAAGCAGGTCTTTGTCTTTGGGAAAGAAAACATTAAAATGGTATAGACGGTATGCTGCTGACTCTGCACACTGTGGCATGAAGACTTTCTCACACGCCAGGTCATATCATGAGCTTAACTTACAACAGTTCAAGAGTGCCAATGGTTCTGTTGGTTGTCTCTATGTAGCAGCTTGTGAAATTCTCTGTATGGCTGCCAAAACTCAGAATTTATTCGGTTGGAAGACAGTAACGGCTGTGACCCCTCAACGTATTGGCCTTGGAATTCCTTGCTGTTGATGTTTTATGGAAATAGAAACTCACTACATGCTAAATGTATGAGTGACTCCCTGCAAATAATTTAAAGCCTGAATGTCAGTGGAGGTAAAACTGAATTTATCAGTGGACAGCTGCCCAGTTTGTTCCATCTCATTAGACTTTCTGCGGTTGTCTAAGCTTGCATGTCATTTGCAGATGCAAGCTTTTACAGACAGCTTTACAGATGAATGCTGTAAGGCTATCAAGGTGGAGGCTGAAATCATTTATTTTCACTGTTTACACTCAACCCACTTAGGTCAACGGCTCACACTGCTAACAGATTAAGAAAACAAGATGAGATGTGTTCTAATGAGTTCTCCTTTCGACTTGTTTGTCTTGGTCATTTTCTCTCTTTTGTTGTTTCTTTCATCAGACTTCACAGCATTCCCCCACTCTTAGTTCATTCACTTGGCTTTTATCATGCTACTTTGGTGTTCCTTGTCATCACTCAGAAGTTATTTCCAAGGTGACAGCCAGAAGACAGCATTGCAATTTCGCTTATTTAGCGGCTCACTTTCCTTCGAGTTTACTCATCTCATCCATACCGTTATCTATACTGCTTATCCGTCAGGGCCATGGGGGATGTTGGCACCAATTCCAGGTGACATTTGGTCAGAGTGAGGTACACCCTGGACAGGTGCCACTCCAGCACTGGACTGACATAGAGAAATACAGAGACTCACAACCTTTCAATCCAACTTTCATGCCTATGGGCAATCTAAAGACACCAGTTACCCTAACCCAATGCCTTTGGACTGCATGAGGATGCCGGAGTACCTGGAGGGAACTCACACTGGCACAGGGAGAGCATGCAAACTCCACACAGAAAGGGGAACAAACCCAGAACTTTATTGCTATTTAGAGATTGCTGTCCAAAATCAATTTTGTTTTCGATTACCTTAAATATTCAACAGCTTCAAATAGGTGCCTTTGGACAAGGCAGAAGGGTATGATGGTATAGAAACTCCCAGGCTCTTTCAGACTTCCACATGTGGATAAACTCACAGAGATAATGAACTGTAGTCGTATCCCTGTGGTTATTTGTCAAAGTCAGAGATCGCTACACAACGTTGAAAAAGTTAGATTTATTTCATCTCATGCAGATTTGAGGTTGTGAGTGCTTGCTGTGATTTTCCAAGGTGCTGGTGTGAGAGCGTGGCCGTAGTTAGGGGTAATGTAGCCAAAATAGTATAAAGAATACTTACAACAGCCATGGGAACTTCTCCCGAAAGGAAAGACATGTTAGATTTTCCATCTCTGAAGAGTTTGGCTCCAGATCCATGTTCCGTTCAGATTGGCCAGACCAATTTCCATGTTAGTTTTGAAAAGTGTTTCTGATTGCCACGATGTTCCTACCCTCCACCTTGAGGATTCATAAAGATGCCAAAATCTGGGTTATTTGGAAAAAGACAATCCTTTTGTATGTTATTAGAGAAATTTCGAATACTTGAAGAGCGCATTTCAAATACAACTGTATGGTGATCTTGCAAATTGGTATAATGAAAGAAAGGCTGAGGAACAAAAACTCCTCCGCAATAAATGTGTTTTAACACTCACATTAAATGTGAAGACTGTTGTGAATCAGTTTAAACTGTATACTTTTCCAAAAGTTGGGAATCCTTTGTAATTGTACTCTCCTAAACAAGGGGACCTTTGTTTTTCATCTGCTTGCATTGGGTGAACAGCAAAATGTGTGTGTGTGCGCTGCGGGCCACTGTGTGTGCACTTTTTGCAGCCCCTCATCAAGCTCATTCCACAGCACAGCTGCAGTGGCTGAAGTCACACAGTTCGACTCAAAAAGGGGCTTAGCAGATCATTAACGGATAGAACAAAGTAAGCCGAGAAACACCAATGAGTACTCGCACTGGCAGAGGTCCAGAGCTCAGGCCGTGCTGCCACTATGTGGTGGGGGTGCTGTGCTTCACTGGGACATAATCCTGAGCAGACTTCTACACAAGAACAGCACGACGACCCAACTTTTCAGTATTCTGCTGCCACAGCATTTTAAACAAGCTATAAAAGTTCATTTATCAGTCGACAGAAAAACAGTTTCGTCATGTGAGAATTTGTTGCTTTCCTTATCTAGTTATCCACAAACTGGATTAACTGGACTAAAAACAGGATTTTGATCATATTTTTCAAAGAGAATAATATTCAGGAGACTGATAATGAAAGTAAATATTAATCACAGCCAAGTATAAAAATATATGGCAAATGGTACCAGTACATACTGGAGGAGGGATCTATAGTCCTCTTCTCCCTTTATTTCCCCTTGCAAAGATTATTTTAGGCTTTTGCTTTAAGATGATGCAGTAAAGATAGGGGCATGAACTCCAGCTATATAAATAGTCCACATTTGACACATGAAAGCTGATTGAAGTCAAACTTGATATTTACTGTATATTTAACTTTCTTCTGTTTGTTTACAAAGATAACAGTTACACCACAAATGGTAGAATGAGTAATTCTGGTGGAATGGTAATCGTGTCAGCAAACTAGTGAAGCAGGACCGTTTTTGATTAGAGACTGGATCATTTACACAGTCTCATCCGAACCAACTAAAAACAGATTACATATCTGTATGTCAGTTGCTGCAGCCTTAAAAAGCTGCTTCTTGTGTAAATGACAGAAGAGGGAATCGTCATCATCATTATATCTGTCTCCATGCGAAGACTGTAATTCCAATCAGTCATTCCTTTTATGTTTCCTTCATCTCCGACATTCCTCTCTTTATTCTTTCCTCTCACTGTTGAAATTCTCCTCAGTAGTTCATATTGCAACATTGTAATCTGGACATCCGTAACCATTTGCCAAAACTAACATTTGACTCAATGGAAGAATTCATGGAAACAAAAAATGCCTTTAAATTTTTATTCATCAGATGCACAACATGAGCCTGTGGCCAGATTAATCAAACATCATCTTTCTGTTGTTTCTCTGCAGAGATCGGACCTGTAACAATCACAACAGACCCCAAGAAGTTCCAGTACGAGCTGAGGGAGCTGTACGTTCAGGTGGGTGAAGTCACGTGCATCAAACCAAAGAAAAGGCAGCAGAAGCCTGAACACGAAGGGTCGTATGGCTTTGATAGAACCAGCCAGCTACAGTCGTGCTAGACGGCAAGATAAGAAGATGTTAAGAAGATTTTAAATTGGATTGAAAAGAAACAACAACAGCAACCAATAAACGAGAAGACATACGCAAGAATAGATATTTCTTTGTTTTACGAGAAGCAATTTGTGCTCCCGTTTTGCATAGATTTTTATTCTCTATTATAACATTGCTGCCATTTGAAGCCTCATGGTCACATGTTGATGTTTAGAATTTAAAAAAAAAAAACAAAAACATGCTCATCTCATGTTTATTTATCTCCTGCACCATTACAAACAAATATATAAACAAAGAAATGCAGGGGCTAGACAGTTCAACAGAGTGCTGCCAAGCTGAAATCTTTGTGTAATCACTCAAAATAAAGAAGGTTGTGCCGGAACCTTCTCATGAACCATCGAGGCACAGCAGCAAAACTGCAAATCCAGTATTCTTGATCTCTAAGTAAAACACAGACACAAAGACAAGCCACATTCAGAAATCTGTCTTTTGAAGACAGCCTTTGGCAAGAATCTCTGAATCCTTGGCATATTGTGCCAATAATCTGGGTTGTGTGTGTGTGTGTGTGTGTGTGTGTGTGTGTGTGTGATGGATAACATGGAAGAGATCCAGTTTCCTCTCACTTGCTGCTTCATTCCAGAGTCTGTTTTTCCTCCACGCCCCTCTTCACCTGTACAACCTCCAAACCTCCACAGGACATGGAAAATGTTCTTTGGAATTGACATTTGTCTTGACATTGCAATTTTTCGTTAGATTTGGGTTTAAGGTGAGCAGATGTCAGATCATCATAAGCCACAAGAAGAAAAATGCACAAGGGGGAGCTTATCAGGCTTAGCATCATGGGGCAAAAGAGGAATGGTGGAGTGGATTTTTAGCCAGAGGGGAGATGTTGGGGTCCAGGGGAAATCCTGTCTCTTCACCTTCTGCCCCTTGGCCTAAGATAATTGGTCACTCCATTCCAGATGTTACTCTAGGGGGTTATGCATCAAAGATAGTTTGTGAACCCCTCAGACAGATATGTGCCTATTGGAATGCTGTAGAAAACTGAGAGAGAGCTGTAAGAACACTCTCGCACACTGTTCCTTTTACACATACATTTATTGCTGTTGTCAGTATGGCAGACAGACGCTTGTGTTTTCACCCATTTGCTGTCCTTAAATTCATCAGATGTCAAGAATGGCCCGTGTTCCTTCTGTGTTGTGTTCATGTCGGCTGGAAAGGTAGACTGAGGAGTGTCTAGGTTTGCTCTGCTGTAACACAGTGTTGCATTTATTTCGCGTGATGTTATCGGGAAAGTAAAATTTGAAGGAAATCAAACAGTTTCAAAGGTTGCTGGTTGGAGACAGGCTGCCTTATTTGATTTTGAGCTGCATTATATTGAATCTAGCGGTAATGCGGTGCATATGTTGGCCCTGTGATGGGCTGGCGACTTGTCCAGGGTGCACCCCGCCCTGGCCCAGTGCGCGCTGGGATCGGCTCCAGCAGCCCCCTCGACCCGCAAACGGATAAGTGGTAGAAGATGGATGAATGATTCAATGAACGTAATGCAATGTTTTCTGATGTGCTTGTGAGCACTGCATTGTTAAATGTGTACTGCACCATCTGCTGAGGATGTCCCTCTCTTTCCCAGGGTGGCGGGGACTGTCCGGAGATGAGCATTGGCGCCATTAAGATTGCATTGGAAATATCATTGCCGGGGTCCTATATTTACGTCTTCACTGATGCCCGGTCTAAAGATTACAGACTGACTCATGAAGTCCTTCAGCTCATTCAGCAGAAACAGTCACAGGTTTAAAAATTGTTTTTACCTAACCGTTATTTACATGTTAAAAGGCACAGAGATCACTCTCTTATGTGTGTGCATGCACATGTGCAGGTGGTGTTTGTGCTCACAGGGGACTGTGATGATAGGACTCACATTGGCTACAAGGCTTACGAGGAGATTGCCTCCACGAGTTCCGGGCAGGTTTTCCATCTTGACAAGAAACAGGTCAATGAGGTAAGAGCATCATTTAACAGAAATGTGGACTAGTGCTCCCTGCTTCTTTTCATGTAAGAGGTACCTATCTTAGAAGAACGCTGCTCTGAATTGAGAAGACATGATTTGGTCACAGTATTTTAAGAATTTCTTCAGAGCCAGATTTGCTTATTACAAATTGGACAGCACAGGCTTTATAGCTGCTCATGTTTCTTCTGCTGTGCCTACATTAAAGGCCAGACCCCAGATCATACCGTAGCCCTTTTTAACCTATCCAAGAAATGTAAATCAACAATCTGAGACTGGGTCAAAGCTTCAAGTTTGAATAGCAGTTTTATTGCTGTTAGATTATATTTGTTATGAAAGGAAAGAATCCAGATTTCAACCAATTTGTTTCACTTTTACTTTCTGACATTTGCTCCTCAGTTTCATGAAATAGCACCTGCAGTATTACATTCAGAGAAACAGTATACAGCCCTATCAGAACAAGCTTGATGGTAAAAAAAATATTTCACCAATAATGTTTTAATGTTTGTTTTGTAGTGTACATACTACAGAATGGGATTCACCTCGATAATTATATTTTGGTGTATGAAAACACCTTTTGCTTGTGGGACAAGTATGGTAATTAGCATATTATTTCCATGCTACGAATGGCTGCTCCTTTATATATTCTGGGTAGAACAGTAATTGTGCAAAAAGTAGTATTGGGGTTTTTCCCATGAAGGAATCAAAGGGGCATGCCAGGGAATTTTTGAAACCTCTTGGTGAAAGCTTTCCACATTTTAAAGGGTGACCTTGTATACAACTGGAAATGTAAATGTGTATGTAATGCACACTGTACATTATATATGATCTCTGATTCCTGCATTTCTTACTTATACTATCCCATGCCATAGGTCCTTAAATGGGTGGAAGAGGCTGTGCAGTCATCCAAGATCCACCTGCTGTCGACCGATCACTTCAGTGGGGTCAGCAACACTTGGCACATGCCCTTTGACCCCAGCCTCAAGGAAGTCACTGTGGCCCTCAGTGGTCCAGCACCTGTCATTGAGATAAAAAACCCAGCGGGTAGGTTAAAGTGCTATAATACAGCAACAGAAAAGTAAATCTGGATGAGTTTGGCGAGTATGAAAATGTTTTGAATGTCTTTTTTCTTTTACCCCGAGAAATGTAAGGTCAAAGCAATCCGAAATCGCTGCATCACATTACACTATGCCATTTAGTTTGCACAGATGACAATGCAGCGAATTGTGAAACTTGCAGCAGAGCTTCAGTGTCCAAAAGTTCAGGCTTTGGTGTCAGTCTCATTAACTGACTCTTCTGAGTTTGGGAATCGAATTGTACAAGAGAGAAGGTGTAAATGTCAAGAAATTCTCTGAGCTTAAGCTAAATGTTTCAGCTACAGTATGGTACACAGCTTGAGGCGGAGATAAAGGGAACATAATAAAGAGGAGGATAAAGTGTTCTGATTCTCAGGTCTACAAATCTAACACCATGTGTTGGGTAATGTGAAAGTCATATTTTGCATCTTTCACTGAAAGCTTATTTGACAACTTGTGCCAATATTTTATGTGAATTGCATCAGAGTTAGAGAGAAGGGTGAATAAATTTTCTCCCTGCGTTTCTTCCCCAGGTAAAATTGTGGGAAAGAGTGACGGGTTAACTGAACTCCTGCACATTGCTAACTCAGCCAGGGTTGTCAACATCAAGGATCCTCAGCCTGGGATGTGGACCATCAAGGTAAATAATTCATTCTTTACCTGGAAATATATAAAAAGGTACAGGCTCCTTTTTAATGATTCCAAGAACGCAGAGCTGTCTGAACTGACTTATTGCAAATAGTTTAGTAATGTAACCACGGAACGAGGTCACAACTCACACCCCAGGAGGGATCTGTGCCCTTAAAGTTGAACTACTGCAGTAATATATCATTACGTTCAGATAGAGTGATATGTAATCAATTCAACATCACTGAAAAGACAAAAATAAAGAGTGTGATCGAGGCATCTACTATCACCACAATGTCCTACTTTTGTTTGTAGTTCCATTCCCCTTGCAGAGTTAAAACCTTTGGCACCCTGCTGCTGAGGTAAGGCAAAAAAGTCCACACATTTGACCGCACACACTGTCATTTCCAGATGTTGGAAAACAACAAGCATTTTTACCTGAGTGATTTGTTGATGGGGCCTCTGCGGCCCCTGTATTCTCTGTAGACCCTGCTGCGGCTTTTCCCCTCACTTTTGCAGAGCTGCGTTATGAGCACCCTACTGACTTATAGAACAGCAAATTGGAAGAAAAATTCTTACCTCTGCATATCATCTTCAAGGAAAGTGAAGTTGTGAGCTGTTGAGGATACAGTTTTTGGATAAATATGTTCAATGTGGCACGTTTGCAGTAACATCATTTCTTCTCCTGCATGTGGCGTTTCATTTTCATCATTTCTAAATTGCTTGGCCTTTTTATTGTATTTATTAATCCCCTTTCAATGATGTTATGTTCCATTTTGGGACAATCAAATGTTTTCAAAGTTTATTCCATCGCTGGCTAGAATGCATATAAACAATTACAGAGCTAATTATTAATATACTGATTTATTTATAGACTGAGAGCTATTTACTCTGTCAGGTGAAACGGGGTCTTTTCAGCTGTGTTTGTTCTTAACCCACGTTATCTCATGCTAGGCTCTGCCACATAACACTGACATAAAAAACCTTTTGTCTTTGGAATAACACGGTGCTCTAAGATGAAATGTTCTGCATCACGCAGTTTTTTTTTCGAAGAGCCGCCAAGCCACCATTTTAGCGAGTTTTGACTGAGTTCTGTGCTGGCCTGCGTCTGCCACCACAGCCAATGGCGTGTTTGGTTTCCTGCATAATAAAACATCCATCACATGCATGGTCACTCGACCATGCATTGCATAAATGACAGATTCTCTTCTCATATTTATTGTTATTTTCCAACATCTGGAATTGACAGTGTGTGCGGTCAAATGTGCGGAGTTTTTTGCATTACCTCAGCAGCCGTTTATTTTGTATTAAATGTCCATACTTTTGATGGCTAAATGTGTGGGTTGCCTCCCTTCTTGTTACTTGCCATAAGCCAGGCAGTAACTAAAGTTTAAGAGAATATTGTGAACTGTTTTCATTGAAGTGCAGAGGAATATTAAACAGACATAAAGGGAGACATCACATCTCCCTTCCTTTTTTTCATTCTCCCTCTCAGTTTTCTTTAATAACTTTCTGTCACTAACGGTACTCTTCTATCCTCATGCATCTTCCTCCCAACACATTTCCTCCTCGAAGTCTCTCCCCCGGGGAAGCAAAACAGGATTTGCTGTTCTTTCTCATTGGTTCCCATCCATTTCTCCTCTTGGACAATGCCTTTTCTAACCTCAGTGCGCCACAACACTTTACCTGGCTTTAAACCAAGAATTTTCTCCCTGTCATTTGTAACTGTGTTTACCACGGCATCCAAACAAATGTGGATAAACACTCAGGGAGTTTGTTGTTCTTCCATGTCGGTTTGCAGTGAGGCGAATGGCCCATGACACCCTTGCCTCTGACCCAGGCCGTCAGTTGCGTGTGAAAAGAAAATTACTCTTTTTAATCAGCAATCAGTAATTGGAAATTGTGGTGGTGGTGGGGGGGGGACTCAACCCCTTGCTTTTTCAGTTTTGCTGCATCACTTAAAGTAGCTTAAAGGACGACCTACGACATTACGCTGCCATTAATTGACTTTTCTTTTGAGTTTTATTTTCAGTGAAATAAATGGTGTTGTTTAAATAATGGGGAAAAGAAGCAGGGCACTGATTTTAAGGAACCCAGAGGGACTTTAAGGAGCTCCTATTCACCTCGCGTATCGCCGGCCCACTCACCCTTGATTCAACTTTGACTGAATAGCCAGGATTTGGATGGCTGAGAATGAGCACAAACAGCCCCTCTTATGGCCCATTTACTCTTTTGCTTGTGATTAAAACAATTTCATAAATATCCGGATAAGTAATAAAGAAGTGATAGAGTTAAGGTTTAATTGAGACCAGGGTGGGTCACTGCCTGATCTTTGGTAAAAGCGTGACCTTTAAAGGACATCTCCCCTAATTTCTCATTTACAACTAACTAAAGACTAGGGCTAATTCTATGGCAGCCATTGGGGTTGGTTTGATGGCTACAGCATATATTGTGTTTAACGATGGCACGCATTAGCATTTTAGGCTTCACAGGGTCTCCTTTGTCCTGCGGTTACCTCATTGTTTTAACAATTTCACAGCCAACGTATCTATTGTTGTTCGTCTGCCTGAATCCATTTCACTGTCTTGGTCGGGAGTTTTCAGTCAACACTTAGTCATGCTGAAATAAACACAGTAAATATTCTCTGTCATTTAATGTAATTGCAAATAATAGTTAATGTTTGCATCAGTCATTTTGCGTTGTGTGTCAGAGTTAGTGACACCTCCAGGGTGTTTATACCAGTGTAGGAGTTTCCACCTCTCGCCAGCCTATACTTCACTGTAATTACTCTGTCTCTATTTCTCCAAAACTTCAAAAGAACACTGCATGAGGAAGACCACACGAGCCATTAGCCACTCTCTGATTATCTTTTTTTTTTTGTTTAATTAAAGTACAAATACCAGACAGAATGGGCCATCTCTGAATTGTGGCTGTTTATAAGCTCAGGTGTTTGGTACTTGACAGTCAGCCTTACAAAAAGTGGCTTGTCCATACATGTGGGAATGTTGCCACACAAAAGCCTGTTGCTCAACAACCTCAGTGTTGGGCTTGTTGCTTAAAGGACTGTTGGTTCATACAACAACCAAAAACCATCAAGCCAGAATTTTGGATTTGTCCGAAACAGTGTTTTAAATAAGAAACCCAACACTGAGGTTTTTGTGCATATATATACTTTGAAGTGAATCTCCCATTTTTTTATTCCCAGATCTCTAGTGGAGGAAGACACTCTGTCCGTATGTCAGGTCTCAGCACCATTGATTTCCGAGCTGGGTTTTCCAGAAAGCCAACCCTGGATTTCAAAAAGACCTCTAGCAGGCCAATTCAAGGTCGGTGAGGTCAAACCTTTCCAAATTGTAAAAGAAAGGGACACCACAGCTGTTGCGTGGTTTCTCTGTCACCTGCCATCTTCACTGATATCCTGTAGCTTTTAAGCAGCACAGAATACAGCATAACGTATTTCATTTCAACTTTCTAGGTATTCCCACACACATCCTGCTTAACACCACCGGACTATCCCCTCCTGGTCGGGCAGACCGGCTTGAGCTTCTGTCAATCACCGGAGAAGTAATCAAAACGTTGCCAATTCGTTACTATCCTGAACGCCAGCCGTACGGCCTGTGGAACATCACCGAGTTTATTCCCCCCGATGAGGCCTTCTTCCTGCGGGTGACAGGATACGACCAGGATGGTTTCCTGTTCCAAAGAGTCTCTAGCGTTTCTTTCTCCAGTATTATACCTGGTCAGTGATGGTTTGACCTGTGTTTAGATGATGATGCAACTTATTATACCTGAGCGATTATAACTCGCTATATCTCTTTTTTTTTTTTTTTAGATGCCCCTAAGGTGCTGATGCCAGCCACAACTCCTGGTTACTACCTCCAGAGAGGGGCCGTTAGCTGCAGGGTAGAGAGCCTGATCCCTTATACTCTTCGCTTCACCAGGGATGGAAGGAGACTTGGAGTGGACCAACTCTTTAGGTGAGCAGGGCTGTGGGGGAGCTGACATCTCACCTCCCAAGCCTACAGCTGAAAGGCATGGTGTAAAGAAATTTCAAACTAACTCTGCACAATGTAATTTCCACCAAAATCCTATTGATACTCCGGAGAACACCACATTTAATGCTTTAACTGTGACTGTGGATACATCGGCTATAATCGCAGCCATCTTGTAAGCATTTTAGAAGAGGCTTTTATGAGCATGTGGCCAATCAGAACTTCAGTCAGTGACTTTCTTGGTTGCCCTTATAAGACCTTGCCTTTTTTTTTTTTTTTTTTTTTTTTGCGGCGGGGGGGGGGGTCAGTAAAACAGATCGTTAATGAGCACCATAGAGCTACTGTTGTTGGACCAGGCTGATGATAATGGGTTCATCATGTTTTCTTTCAGCCAAGAGACTAGCAGTATCATGTAATCGACATAATTCAGTTGACGCTGAAAATCATGTCGTTTACCCATTTCAGCAATGATTTGTTGTTTCACATTTCATGCAAATCTGTTTTAGCATTTTGAGGGATACTATATCCCTCCAGCAGGCAGGGAGACAAACATAATGCATCAAAGCTCTATCCTCGCTCTAAGTCCCTTGGAGGAGTTTTAACTTTCATGCTGTTTCCATCTTTCATTCTGTGCCACTACTCTAATTCACCATATCCAGAGATTAGTTAGTAACATATTGAATGAATGCAACATTATTTTCCAAAAAATCAACGTGAAGGGCATTTCTGAACACTTATTCCCCCCTATAACCGCTGATGCTTCTGATTCCAGCGAGTCTGATGGAGCATCCTGGGAAATAGCGCACATTACTTTAAAGGATGAAGGCTACTATGAATGTATTGCCATTAGCAGTGCTGGGACTGGAAGAGCTCGCACCTTCCTGGATGTATCAGGTATGTAAACATCTCAAGACTGTCGATGACAGATTCCTTTAACAGCTTGTTAGGCCACGCAAAAAACTTTATATTTTATGGGTTGCAGGAATGCATTCCCGAAAATGGCTCAACAGCGCCATCTTGAAAATTAAGGAAGTCGAGCGCCTTGCTCTAGATTGGCATTGGCAGTAGCACACATATGTACACATAAAGTACATATGTATCATAGTCACATATATGTACACATATGTATCATAGTCAGACACACAAAAAAGTCTCATGGACTCATACATTAACTCCAACAGGAAGTCTACCATTTTGAATTTTTGTGCACAATTTTGGCTTTAATTCAAATGACTTCACATTCACTCAGTATCATCTACAGACCTTAAAATGAAAACTAGACAAAATCTTTTTAGTTACTCATTCCTGCTGGGTGTGGCTGTGACAAAAGCTTAAAGGTCTTCGCCAAGGTTCGCCATAACACAGGAGGTTCCCATAACGCCAGCAGACATTGTCCAATCTGCCCCAAATTCAACACACATGATCAGACTCGCACCCTGAACAAGCCTAAGCATAAATATGGAGTGTCACCTACTGGCAACAGGAAATCAGCCTCATACACCAAAATATACTGTCCAAACTGACCCAAATTTTGCACACACATTCAGCCTCCTGCGCTAAACACGTCCATGTGTCCATAGTGAGTCAGACTCACCGCACCATCTACTGGACACAGGGAGTGGACCTCATCATGCGAACATCAACTGATTTACATGAAGTTGTGTTCTCCACATCGTAAACTATGATATGATGTACAACTGGTGGAGGGTCTCTTCTGTCACCTAATGGACACACAAAATGTTGCGTGCACGCCACCTCTGGGAAAATGTTCCAACATGACTGGGTGTCAGTGAGTCCAGGGGGCTCCCAATTTGCACAGGGGTGCGAGGGCCCATTCATCACTGCTGGCAGCGTTAATTTGAAATATAATTGTCTTTAATATCCTGTATCACATGGAGGAAATACAGCCTAAATAACACACATACAATAAAATACACAAAAAACCTTTTGGAAGAAAGTGCTGCCAGAGCAAGTGTATGTCACGCTCACAAGATTTACACAAACACGCAGCTTATGGCCATAGAATGACACTCCAAGGGGGAGCCGGGAGTGTTTTACTCAGTCAATACAGCTTACAGTGGATGCCATGCAGAGAACCTGCATGATGGCAGAGTTAATACAAGTTTATGGAAAATTTCACCCTAGTTTACAGCATAATGCCTCACAGCGATCATGTCATGGGATTTATGGTGTGGTTTGTGTGTCTGATTTATGAAGTGATGAGCTGTGGATATAGTGTAAGAGGAGAATACTTTTAAAGCTGTAAATGAGGTGCAGGCTTTGCACCAAGAAAAACAGTGTTTAAGTGGGTATGCTGTGACTCAAGGGCGCCATTATAATACGCAAACAATTTATGATATGAACAGAAATTCTTAATCTAGCTAATACATACTTTTTATACATATCATAGATCAGAAAGATTTTGTGATCTTCGTGATACCATCACGATTCAAGCACAGACAAATGGGATTATGAAGAATTATATATTCAGTCTCGCCATTGGCAAAAGTAAGATGTTGCTTTTGTTTTTCCAAACTCTTCCCTAGTGTATTTATTTTTCAATCAGTACTCTTTACACGATGAGACACCAGAAGTGGCAACACATGAGGCCAAATATAGTCAGTAAAAGTCTCTTTGTCCTGAATTTGCTTTCCAAAAAACATCTTGCCTTGTGGAATTCACTGGAGCTCCATCAACATGATTAATGCCAAGCAGAAGGGAAGAAGGAGAAACGCAGACAAAGAAGAGAGACGTAGTTGAAAGGCTCTTTGTGAATCAAAAGGACAGGACCTGTGTAACTCTAACTCCAAAGGTGCCGAGGCAACTAACTTTATTCAATTGTTGTCACTTGTAAGGTTCAAATATTCGTTGACTAGCTGCACCAGCAACACCAAACTTTGTTAGTAGGCCCGTTTTATTCTTTACAGAATGACAGGTCCCCTCACTCTACACTTGTGCGTAGAGAAACACACACACAACAGCCATTTATCTGCCAAATTCATGTCATCCTAATCCCAACGAGCTGTCATGAAGGCTCCAGCATCCTCCCCTTATAAAAGCCAGAGCCTCAGCTACCACTTCCTTTCCCCTTTTCCCTGCTTAGCTCTGGCTCACCTCTGAGAAAATGATTGACGTCACTCTGAGGCTTCAGGGATTAGTGTTCTAGACATGGTGATGAGAGAAAAGAAGAAAGAAGTACAGAAATTAGTTACTACAAATTACGATTATTCTTACAAAATGATCATAGCACAGTTTGTGTCTAGTCAAGTCAAATTCTCCAAATAGCTTTTTTTTTTTCATAGTACTGACAGACTTTTAGTGTCTTATGATCAACACGGTCTTGATTACGATTTAGATTAGAAATAGCTTGCTTTTGGCAGCATGGGTGCAGCATGCCAGTTGACATAAAGGCATAAAAAGCCCAAAAAATACTACTTTAAAAATAGTCTGCTGTCTTTGTTTGCAGCTGTTGTGCAGTTTAACTGTGCTCTGTTATTCATTCACTCATACACATCCTGTTTAGTATATTTCGGAGTTCCTATGATATGCTTTTTAAGGTGTGGTAACATGGGTGGAGATTATTTGTGATATGAAGCAAACATGCTTGTCTGCAGTTTTTAAAATAAAAACATGTTAGGGTGGCTGTACCCATTGTCACAGCTATTTTTTTTTTGAGTTGCTGACATATAAATGAAAGTATTATGTTCCATTTTTAGTCTATTTTGAATTGCTGTCAGGGGAATGAAAAGATAAGAACTTAAATGAGGTTTAAGGGTTTTTTGGAATAAAGAGAAAGCTTAAAAAAAATTATTATATACTGGACACGAGAAATCAGTATAGTGTGCAATATTGTGCCTCAGGGGTAGAAAATACTCTGTCTCTATTTAGGTAAGTGTCGTTTTTTATGATTTATAGTTCCTGGCAGCTGCCAACAACATTTGTCCTCATTCTGCAGAGCCACCTCCAGCTGTCACCATTGACGGTAACGTTACCGTCACTCCTGGCTCCAATGCTGTCCTCACCTGCCACGTGGTTAGCACAGTTAACTTCAACCTCACCTGGCTGAGAGGAGGTCACGATGCCCGCCTGGACCCACAGGTGCATGTCCTGGCCAACCTTTCTCTACAGGTGTCCGCTGTGACTCCAGATCATTCAGGCTGGTACGAGTGTATCGCTATAAACGAAGGAGGGGTGACTGCAGAGAAAATCTACCTGACCGTGGAAGGTGAGGAGTGGTAATATGTGCAAATTTCACAGTTCTAAAGCAGATGCAACGAGGCCAAAGTGGAGTTCTTGCATGAGACATTTCATTTTGTCACTGATGTATGAATGTGTCTGACACTTTGCCTTAAGTATGTGTGCCTGCTTCTATGTGATTTACACCAGGGGAACAAGACCCCATTTAAACACATCCTCTTTCCCAACTACGAGACTTTCTGCCAAGTGCAGCCACCCTTCATCCCTCCCCTGCTCCCCATAATTCACAGCTAATGCTTTATGAGATGTGTGAAAATTATTTATGTCTGACTCGCAGGCAACACTAAAGTAGAAATTTCCATGTCCAGACAGCTCTTAGAGTCTTCTGCCTAACACTTCACTGACACAGAATCAGGAACACTTTCTCGTCCAGATGTAAAAGAGTACTGCTGATGATCGAGAAACCACCGCAGAGAGTGGGCCAATGCCTGGCTAGAAAATGCTGATGTATTACAGCCACTGGAAATTAAATATTAGCAGATGATGTCAGATCTTAACTCACTGAGGGATAGAGAATTTAGAGACAACAAGCAACACGATTAAATGACTTACCAAATCAACAGTGTGTATTTATTCTGTTACACAGCCTTCACTCGCAGAAGAAGGCCATTACCAGATATTAAAAAACAAAACAAAACAACTTTAGTGTTTTTAAATGAAAAACTAATTGCTAATGTCTGGGCCTTAATATTTAATTTATTTTTGATTTGGACTGAAATTTTGGCTCAGTAAGGCAAACCACAGTGACATACATTGTAAGGCAGCAGGTTTAATACCAGTGCTGCAGACAGGTTTGGAGGGGAACTCTGTCATTTGACTCATCTTACTGAGTGATATGTTGTACAGTTCACCCTAAAACATTCCCCCTGGTTTAAAAGGATTTTCTTCCTTTTTTCACTCCTATAAATCCCTTTTTTCACCATCCTGTTGCAACTTTTTGTGTTATTCTTTTTTTTTTGTGTGTGTAAATTACTTCTCTCAGCCTTTTCTGTTCTTTTTTTTTTACCATCTCTTTTTCCTGAACAGCTGTTAGCGAGCCCTGGGGGGTTTCCTAATTACCCCCTGGTCAGCTTCATCCTAGTCATTAGTTTCACTTTGAAGTGATTTAAGTCTTCTAGCATCTTACAAACCAAACCTCAGTGCAGAATACAGTGAAACTGAGAGCACCATTATAACTAAAAATAAAAACCTGGCCTTCTGTCCCTTGCTCATTTTAAATGTCAGTATGTCATAGAGTTCAGGAGCTGTCATGACACTGTATTTATGTAGATTTCATCTGACACCACAGCATTAATAAGAAGACAGTCAAGGTAGGTGAGTGAACAAGGGAAAAAGGAATGATGGAGCAGTTGATCAGGGAAGTGCTGAAGGCAAACTTCCTCCTTAGATGTTTAGGCTACTGCTGAGTCAGGGTAGAAAAGAATCCTCTTCCTTCTGAGGAACTTTCTTTTTCCAGAACTCTGACGGGTCCTTGCCCTCCTCACGACACAGTGAGCCTTGCAAGAGTGAGAGGCAAGATAGGGGATGCTTATAAATTTATTAGCAACATCTGGTAAATGTGCTGTTTTAAAACCTTGCCTCAATGATGATATCAGGGGAAATGTCAACACAGTGCATTCCCTTACAGCAAGCTTTTTTGTTAGCGTGCATTGACTTTAATAAAAAAATCACTTTGTCATCTTATATGGGCCCAAATTACAGTTCTGCTCTTTTGGAGATGTTCTGTCTCTTCGTCAAGACACTAATTCTCACATTTTATCTACTTGTCGAAAATCTCACAGACTCTGCAGATGATTTTAGTTGTGGGAATAGAGTAGAGACAACACGCCCTTAAAGTGATGCGTTACACATCATGAATCAATTTGAAAATCTCCCACATTCCACAGCTCCTCAGGGTCTCTGTTCAATAGTCCTCTCAATTTTACCAACAATGAGGAAATGAGGGTGAAATATCTGCTGTGAAACATTATTAGTTGGAGCAGCCCTCACTTTTCCTGACAGTAAAACTTTATGCTCAGTTACATCTTGTGGCAGAGTTCAAATTCCTTCATGGTATAGAGTTCCTGACTTGCACGTGAAGGTCCCAAACATCAGTATCGCATTGGGTGCTCTTGCACATAATAATGAACTGGTGGTAGGAGCACCTCCTGATCCTCCTCAGATCCCCGAAAGAGCAAACTAACTTCTCAGCTCACAATTGGTTTCTCTTTCCCACATTCACTTCTTGAAACGATCTTAGGATGCACGATTGAATTAGACCAACATGATCATTCCAGTATCTTCAGTGAACTCAGCGACTAAATTAGATGGGAACTGATTGTCATTTCATCACCTTTTCCTCTAGAGGCGCCCAGGGTGTCAGTACAACCTCAGAATCAAACCTTTACAACAGGAGGGGAAGTAAAGATTCGGTGCTCAGCCAGTGGTTACCCCCCACCGCGTCTGGTTTGGACCCACAATGATGTCTTCATCATGGCTTCCAGCAGGTAGAATCATCTATTTTCACATGGAGACTTTTGATAGGTGTTCAAAATGTGGGGATTTAAGAATTTTATGAAAGAAAAGCATTCAATCTGTTAGTACTGCAATCTGAAATCATGGTATTGTGTTTTGTGAGATTACAGTAGTAAATCAGTTGTGGATCCTTCATGTTCAGACACAGGATGACTCCTGATGGCACATTGGTTCTAAGAAAAGTGGAGAAGAAGGATGGAGGGGTGTACGGCTGTTTGGCCAGCAATCAGGCCGGGACAGATACAATGGCCTCCACCCTCACTTACGTTGGTGAGTGAAACAACGTTGCTTCAATAATAAAGTTTATAAATTGAACTCGAAAATAATAATGCAGGCTTACAAACAGAAACATTGATTGTACACGCACACACAACTTTATCACATCTTACGTTAAAATTAGACTGCATTTTACACACCAATATTACTATATTTAGATTTTTGATATTGAGAGGATCTCTGTATTCTGCGACAACTCTCCCTTCCTAGAATCTCCTGTGGTGACAGTGGCATTAAATGAGATACTTATTGGCATTGGAGAAACCACAGTGATGGCCTGTTCAGCATCTGGGATTCCTCAGCCTGAGATCTGGTGGTACAAAGGTAACACAAACATCCACAACGCAACGTATCATCCAGTCTGAGACAATAAAAGCTCAAGAGACCTAAATTGTATAGGACAATTGAGCAATTGTTAGTTTTACCCCCTGTTTGCTCTTCTAGCCCATATTTAAGACTTTTTAAGAACTCTCCTGACCACACTCCGTTGTTGTATCATCTAGGTGATGTCCAGCTTTATTCATCATCCCGCTTGGATATAGACACAATGGGAGGGACGCTCGCTATCAAAGAGACCCAAAGGGCTGATGCTGGAGATTACAGCTGCTTGGCTGTCAATACTGCCGGCACATCGTCAGGAAAGATCTCTCTGGATGTAGGAGGTGAGAGTGGCAACTTGTTCATTCAACTTTGTAAAAGCACATCTCAATCAAGTTAGGTCAAATAGGTCTGTTTCTTTTCTTGACAGTAAAATTAGGTGTAAATGTTATAAAGAACCCAGATGAAAACTAAGCTTTGAGTGTTTTCAGCAGCTTTTAAGCATTTGGGAAGAATGTCCTCAATGATCTCATGCATGGCTGTAAAACCCAGGTTTGGGCTAAATGTTGTGAGATATGAGATGGTTGTCTAAAATTATACAAAGGCTGCTTTGATGTTGTTAATGATCAATTCCTTTGCCAGACTAAGGGAATAACACAGTTGGGTCTATAATAAAACAAGGTCACAAACACACACAAGGAGTCAGTATCCATATATGGTTAACCAGCACGACTTGCACATTCATGTAATTATAAAATATCACAGAACAATGGATAGACAGGACCTATGAATCTGGTCTGAATGCTGTTTGCTTATCTATGCAAATACAATATTTCTGTTATGGAATCTGTGCGCAATTATGCTTGGCCTCTTTATTCTTGGCCTCCCTAGCTGCACCCCAATTCATCCAGGAGCCATCTGATGTTTCGGCGGACATAGGCTCCAGTGTGAGCCTGCTGTGCAGTGCTCAAGGTTACCCTGAACCAGTGGTCACTTGGCGAAGGCAGGATGGACTTGAACTTTTGAACAGGTCCCGCACACATGGCACCATTTCTCAGAGCAGGGGAGGCCTGCATATCACCAGTGAGTTTATTCATTTGATATGGGCACATACATTTAATAAGTAAATGCTCTTTGTTTGTAACCTACTGTGACCCTCTTACGGTCAGATCTGTGGGTGGAGGATGAGGCGCTGTACATCTGTGAGGCCCAAAACAACCTCGGCAAGATTCGTTCGCAAGCCAGCATCACAGTTACAGGGCTGGGTAAGAGTGCCATTCGATGAGAAATTACTTGTTTCTGATTGGATGTTGTATCTTCATTTTAAAATGTAAACTAGTATTCACAGTGTTATTATCCAGAAGGAAATCAGGCAGTGTTATGAGTTATAATTGAGTGATTATTCATCAAGAAAATGGTTTATATTGTGTAAATTTAAGGAATAAGGCAAGTATAGCTAGACTGGAAAAAATACCATGAGAGCTCTGTCTCCGAGAAAAAACTCGACTTCCCCATGGCCCAAAAAAGGAAGATAATGATTCCAAGATTTTTGGGTATGTCTTATTAATATCAATGAACCTATTCCCTTTACATGTCCAGAATATCCTTTAAAACAACATAAAGTGTGTATCATCCTGCATGTCTGTGTGTGTTCTGTATTTAAATGAGTGGGATTTCTTTACCACATAACACATATAGCACACATTTCACTGGGTGTGCTGGAGTACACGTTCCTTGCTAACCACTGTTTTTGTTTCGATGTTTCTCTACTATGGAAACACACCAAGCACTTACATGTGGACCTGAGGTTAAGAAACATGGCCCACCCAGATGATATATGGCTGTCCCACTGCCCCATTTTCCTGCTGACAGTCTTCTCCCAGAGGACATAGGCAGTGTATTTGAGCGTGCACTGTCGTTTCAGAACCGTAACGGAATGCGAGAAATGCAGTTGGTGTAAAAATGCCATGTTTGTGTGTGTTCTTAGGCCTTTCGGTTTGACCAACACCCTCCTGTCTATCACAGGCGTTATGGATGACATCCCCAACTTCTCTGTAAAGACCTAGTACGCAAGAGTGAATCTGTGTGCCATTTTGCAGTTTCACAGATCTCAGCTTTGCCAAATAGTCTCAGAAGACTTTTACTGCTCAGTGTTGATAAGAATCTATGCAGGCATTTCTGGAACATGCTGCTCTCATCCTCATGGTCTTCTTTTTTCGACCTCTCTTTTTGTGGTAATTGCAGTCTTGCCTGTGATTGCAATGAGTCCAGCTGTGCTCAGCGTGATTGAGGACCAGCAGTTGACTCTGCCCTGTATGCTACTGGCTGGAAATCCACTGCCTGAGAGGCAGTGGCTGCACAACTATGGCCTGGTGAGGACGCAGAGAGGACATTTTCAGACGTCTTGCATGCTTTCATTTTCAACAAGATAATAACCGCAGTTTAAGACGAACTGATCGAATTACTATTTGCCAGGTAACATCAGACCAGTACTTGACAGTGAGGAAGGATGGCAGTCTACATATTGAGAGAGTCCAGCTGGAAGATGCGGGTGACTACACCTGCTTGGCTGAGAACGCTGTTGGGGCAACCAACCATACAACCACTGTCAACGTTTATGGTAGCATGCACATACAAAGCCGCCAGTACACAAGAACACAAACGCACAAGAATCTGAAAAAGCACAGTTTCTTAGTCTCAAATGTGCAAATGTGCAGTAAATGATGGTCTTTTGGCATCCAAGCCAAGCTAATAGATTGCATTAGGAATCCATCTCTTTTACAATATACAGTAACACATGAAATAGAAACCACTTGTCTACAAATTGACGTGCAATGGAATTAATTTCTCATCATACAGCACTGATGCACCACACAAGACAAGCCCATCTTCACAGCAGACATTTTCATACCGTATACGGAAAAGCTGTAGTGTAATTAATGATGCTGAAAATGCTCTCATTGTGCTTAGGGGAGCCAGTTGCAGTGTCCTCATATGCGCATGCAGGTTTATGCCATCGAAGCTGCCAGGCATTGTTCATATTATTATCTACACCTGTCTTTTTCCTATTACGCTGCCTCTGAACATCCTCTGCGGAAACCTCATATTGTAAATGTTCCATGAGATTTGTAATACCCCACTCCTCCTTTTCTCATTGCGCTCCTTAAATGTCTCCAGTATGATGTAGAAGGCTCTTGACCCAATGAATAGGATTATTTCAAAAGTTTCAGGAAAGCCAGGAGCAGCTGAAAGTAATGGCTGAATTTAGAGCACAGTGAGAGGGAAAAATGTGTTCTCCATTTATACTGAAGTCCATCCTGTAAGAACATACCAGTTTAAATAAGAAGAGGCTGTTGCATTTATAAAAAAGGCACAGGCTGTTTCAGTTCATGAAAATAGGTCAGTCTAAAGAGCCGAAAATGACAAACAGAAGACCACCAAGTAGTAATTGCTGGTATAGACTGGTATATTTTTGAGTTTGTTGTTAGTTAAATCCCTTTTTTTCATGTACACGAAGGTGCGTCATGCCTCCAAGCTATTTTTTTGTGCGGATTTTCAAGGTTGTAGCAAAACAAAAACAGGACGGATAGTAAAGGATAGACTTTCTGTAGATGTTTCTGAGACGCAACGAAAAAGTGGTAGTGATGCATACAGAGAAAAACACACAATGAAACTACTGGATTTTATGAATAGTGGATGTGCTGCATGCATACGCAACAAACATATTGCCCCGTCTGTTTCTTTCCTGTGTTTGTAGTGATTCCTACCATTCGGCATGGCCCCCAAGTATTCAGCACGATTGAAGGAACACCCATATCGCTGCCTTGTCATGCCAGTGGAGTGCCTAGTCCAGACATCACCTGGGCCAAGGTTTGTACTGATGTTATACATCCATGGATAAAAGCCAGTGAAATTGTCAGCTGACAAGTGAAACAAGGATGTGGGTGCACCCAACTCCTATCCATGCAGAAAAACACGTCTGAGCGCTTACATCTGGTTTGGAAACGTGTTGCAGTGCAGGGTGTTTTCCACCTGATGAGTTCAACCATTCAACTCCGTCAAGATATTAGCAAACGATTAGAAACAACTTCTTTGGTGCAAATGTGGGCCACAGGAAGAGCAACATGGGAGTTTAGTTTAGTGTGTTCATGTGCACTCAAAGCTGGGTGTTTGGCCGTGTGAGCTGTTGCTTGCTCTTTTCCATCTCTTGCACTAGCTTCTCTGAGTTGTAAAAGCATTGCTGTTAAAGTGAACAGCGCTACAGGGACATATGAAACCAGACCCTGCTAAGTTCTGCACCAGCTGTTAAAACGACATTTCCACTGACTCCTTTGCTGTTCCCCGTAACTAGATCAAGTGAAATTAGTGATGCATAAAAGGATACTCCAGATATGACACACTCCCAGCTCATTGACATCCCATTTGCTTCAGGTTCCGTGTTTATTTGACTATCATCTTTTTAATGGCAGGGATGAGAATCAGATCATAATTTGAGCTCACTCAGTGGGTCAAACCACACATCCGCTCTAGTTTAAACTCTATTGTCACAATGTCAAATGTTAATGAAGTGGAGTTAGTGAAATGACCTCTGCACCCTTCTTTTTCCCTGCTGTGGTTTGTTTTGTAGGGTGGAGAGCTGCTGTACTTGGGTGGTCCTGCCTTCTCCCTGGATCCTGATGGCAGCCTTCACATAGCTTCGCCTTCTGGAAATGAGACTGGAGAGTTCATCTGCACAGCAACAAATGCTGCCGGCTACGCTTCCAGGAAGGTCCAAGTCACTGTCTACGGTAAGCATAAAAGCAAGCTAAAGGTTAGATCAAGTCTGCCCAAATGTTAGCTGAAGTAGGAATTGTATGCCAACAAGTGTTTCTAACACTGATATGCTTGGGTGTCTGCTGGATTTTACTGGGAAGACAGTAATTTTTTTATTTGCACAATGGTTTCAGTGTTATTGCCATGCACAGATACAGTGTTCTTGAAGATTCTTATGGCATGACCATCTAAAATCACTCACTCACTCACTCACTCACAGTCATGCTTACTTCAACTGGCATTTGACTAGATAAGTATAGATATGAACTAATTAATGCACACACTAGAAATTTTGGGTACCCATGTGCCAGAGATAAATGGAAAATTATGTTTTCTGTAGCCTACTTATTTATCGCTCTTACCAAGGTAACAGATTTGGTCTGCCCCACCTCCTTCACTGTAACAACCATCTTCTGTTATGATTTTGTAGGTCTGTCTTTTAAACTCAGATATATATAGTTAAAAGGGTTGAGAGACAATAAAATGAGTGGGAGAAATGAAGTCCTTTTGACAAACAAGAATACATGATGCAGAAAAAACACTCACTGAATGGATTCAAACTAAATGTGAATAGGTTTTACACTCTATTCTCATTCTCATGATCTCTTTTTTTTCTGTCTTACCCTGTAATTGTCTGAAATTGTTGGTTTTTGTCATTTCTTTCTCCTTGTGTATGTCCATGTATGTCTGTTCAGTACGTCCAAGGTCCAGTGTTGGTAGTGGTGAAGAATCAGCAGAGCCAATGAGAATGTCAGTGGTTGAGGGTGAGGATGCCATTTTGCCATGTGAGGTCCACAGTGTCCCACCTCCAACCATCAGTTGGGCAAAAGAGAGGCAGCTCATCTCCCCTTTCTCTCCCAGGTGAAATACAAATTGCACCACGCACAATGCTTTTGTTCGCTCCAAGAACTCCCTGCACCTTCAGATATTCTTCACCAGGTATTGTACACATACCTTAAACCAACTAGAGCCGGAGCCCAAACTGCTACATGCTCATACTAGTATTCTACCAATGAAGTGACAATAATGTTTGTATTTGAAAGGCATTAAGAGAAGCGTACATTAAGTGTTCATAGCCTCAGGGTATAATTTGTGGTTTTTATAAGTAATGCCTGCATGCCTGCCACAGAAGCGCTCTCTCCCTCTCGTATAGGGAGAGAGAGAGAGGCTGAAACGGTATTGTCTGAACACAGCGGTATGCTTCGGTTTCATTTGTATGTTTTGGACAAGATGTTGCACTTATGCTACATACATCAATTTGATTTATTGTCGGGTTTTGTATTCCTCCTAGACACACTCTGCTTCCTTCTGGTTCTATGAAGATCTTGGATACCAAAGTCTCCGACAGTGGACTATATGTGTGTGTTGCCTCTAACATTGCTGGCAACCTTACAAAATCCATTGAGCTGAGTGTTTTGGGTAAGTTCAACTGATCACCACTTACAAAGATGCAATCATTTCATATCAATGTGATCATTGGCCAATGAAAAGTGTGGCTTTTTCTTTTAACTTGAATATAGCAGGTCCTGTTTGTCAGGTGACCTGGTCATTAACTATATAAAAAGTAAATATCAAGGTGTTGTCAAAGTCACTGGAAGAATTGATGAATGAGGGATGGGATGATTAACCAATTAGTATCGACGCCACGACCTGTGGCTACACAATGTGAGTACGTTGTTGGAGCAGCTGTTCATAAATGCAATTTGGAAATGAAATGGAGATGCTTTGGTTTTTATGTCTTCCATTAATTATCATAAATAATACCCATAATTTGATATTTTGAAGTTATCCCTCCTTTGTTACGTCATGTCAGATTAGGGAGTGAACAATGACTGGATGTGCAGTACAGGTTAGGGCAGTGTCACAACAAACTGGCAGAAGTAGAGCAAATATTCCTACTTTTTTTTTTTTTTTAAGTTGTTATGAAAGACTTTCACTTCACTGTGAAAGGTTCATTTGTTTTTCGTTGTTCAGATCATAGAAGATGTATTTTTCCTTCTTCCTTCTGCATTTCTGAAAGAGTGTAAACTGCATAAGGAAAATAAGAGACTCAGGGAATCGTGTTGCATCATTCCTTTGCTTCGTCACATCACATCGAATCACATGGTGTTGGATGTAATTGTGTTAAGTGGACGCCATGGCCATTAGGGTTGAATCGCACTGGTAGTTGCTGCTTATGTATCATTGTCTTATTGGATCTCTAGCCAAAATAAGTACAACCTGAAGATAGTTCATTTCTGGATAACGGAGCACACAATAGAGAAATGAATCTTTCATGCTTTAGATCCTTTCTGTTGGATGGAATGCCGGTAAATCTGAGCTAAATCGTTCCGTGTCATCTGTCCTGCAGTGCCCCCAAGTATACAGGCTGGCCCAAGGGTGATAAAGGTCCAGGTGGGTCACCCTGTGGAGCTGCCATGTGTGGTGAGAGGCGTTCCAGAGCCAACTTTAGCCTGGACTAAGGATGGAAACAGCTATCCAGTCTCCCTTGATGGCAGTTTAGCTCTGGGAAACGTTGGACTGCACGATGAAGGAACCTACACCTGCACAGCCACCAACGCTGCAGGCACAGATGAAGCTCGGGTTCAGGTTCTAGTCCAAGGTTGGTTTCAGTTAATGTGTGATCTTGGTGATATAGATTATACAAACAGTTTGAGTTTTACATGATCCTAATGTTTAACGTAAATAAAGCCAAAGGAAAATAATAAAGATGCATGCACATGCTCGGGCATGACATACGGGTCAGCATGTGCATCCTGGCACAACACCAGGCAAGTTCTTCTATTAAGACACGTGCTAATTTGTCACACACCATTTGTATTGTATGATTGTTTGTGCTTTCAGTTCCCCCTGTAGTCGAGGTGCTGGAGCCCCCCTTCAACAGTCCCCTGCAGGAGAGAGTTGCAAACCAGCGCATTGCCTTCCCCTGCCCTGCCAAAGGTACAGTAATAGTTCCTTCTATCCTTATCGTCTTATTTTGAAGAATAAAAAATTGATCATTTATTTCCCTCATTTAGACATCTACTTGCATTTTTTTAATGTTTAGTAAAACTAGTAAAATGAAAAATGCTAATTTTGCTTTAAATGCACAAATTCAGTACAGGTTTTTTTTTTCCCTCATAGCTAATAGCTTGGGTTTCCTTTGCTATTTTCCCTTCCATCATCTTTCCTTCAGGTCTTCCCAAGCCAGTGATTCAGTGGTTGCGTAATGGAAAGGAACTGACTGGTAATGAGCCCGGTGTGTCCATCCTGGAGGACGGTACACTGCTGATTCTGGCTTCTGTGTCACCTCTGGATAATGGAGAGTACGTCTGTGCTGCTGTCAATGATGCCGGATCCACTGAGAGGAAATACCAGCTCAAAGTCAATGGTGACTGACCTTTTTATCAGATCGTTTGCTGACACTTCAGTGCATACCTGATAGAAAGCTTTCTGTAAAAACAACCTTTCACACCGCCACAGTTCCCCCGGATTTCCAGGACAGTGAAACACCAGGCAACGTGTCAGTGGTCCTGAGCCAGCCAGTCAGCCTGCTGTGTGATGTCACAGGAAGTCCAGCCCCTGTTATCACCTGGTACAAGGATGAGAGTCCTGTAGGTGAAACCCCAATGAATATGTTGTTACACATTTCATAAAAAACACTGACGATTTAAGGTTGTTTCTTTTTTATAAAATGTTAAACAAGTTGTCTTTCAATATGCATAACCTACATTTCGGTGGCCTACCACTGCCGTCTATATGGATAAAAGTAATAACGCATTATAATGACTTTACTTTCATAGAGAAATGAAAGTTGTCATAAAGGCTGAATTAGTGCTGATGGCAGAGATCATGGTCCAAGAGAGCAGACTGAAAACCACTGTAGATTCTGTGTGGATGTAGAAGACATATTCAATTCCAGGCTTGGTGGCAATTTACTTAAAGCTGTGATGACAAAATAATTACGATGACTTGATATAAGAAGACAGATTTTGGGCTGCCTTCGCAACAACATCATAGTGAGTTGGCTGCTTTTTTGTTCCCATGCCTGCCTTTTTCATTTTTCCCACAAGGCAAACATGAAAGCTCAAGTGCTTCCCTTAATCTTCTAATCACAAGTAATCTAAATCAAGATTCTCCGTTCTTTGGATGTTTAGGGCTGTGAGAAACAGTTTTCTACACACTTTGCAGAAAGTGATTCTTTTTTGAATATGCATGAATTTTAAGCAGTGTTTTATTGTGATGTCTTCCAATTTGCACCATAATATGCTGTCATTTAGTAGTTCCAAAACTGTACCAGTTTTTATATTCATGCTTTATTTCATTTTATGTTGATTGACAGGTAGTTGCTAGTAACAATGTCCAGATTCTTGATATGGGAAAAACCCTGAGACTACTGAAGGCAGCCACAGCAGATGCAGGCAGCTACAACTGTAAAGCTATCAACATTGCTGGAAGCACAGAAAAAGACTTCTTCCTGGATGTACTGGGTGAGCAATGGAATGAAATGAAAACAGCTTTAAACACTTTTAATACTCAAAAGTAGCCAAGTATGTGACCCTTTTCACTGTTGGGATGTTAAAATGAGTGTGCATCGAAAGAAATTGAAAAGGTGACTGTCTCCCCATGTGCCGCAGTACCACCAACCATTTTAGGGTCAGACACTCCTCAAGATGTTACATCCCTTCTCAAAGAGGAAATCCATCTTGAGTGCAAGGTGCAAGGAGTGCCTTTTCCCACAATACAGTGGTACAAGGATAGGAAGTAAGTGTCATCTAAAACTGAATGAATGATGAATGACTGAATTATGAGATATGAGATAGAGTGGTTCAAACTTCAATAATGCCTTTTGCCCTCACCCATTTTTATTTATGCCAGGCTGGTGTTTCTTGGTGATCCCAATCTGGAGGTCATCAACAGAGGTCAGGTTCTGAGGATAAAAAGTGCCCGTCTTGGGGACCAGGCCCGCTATCAGTGTAGTGCCATGAATACAGCTGGAAAACAGTCCAAAGACTTCAACCTTAGTGTTTATGGTGAGTATCTGTTTTGGCAAAGCCTCAGCAGTCTGCCACCGAACTATACCTTCACATAATTATGTTAAATACACACCTAACGTCGCCAAGTATAGTGGGAGTTTTATTGTGCTTGTGCTGCACTTCCAGTGCCACCTTCCATCAAAGGAGGTAACTTAACCACAGAAGCCGTAGCCCTGCTGGACACAATGGTAAAACTGGAGTGCGAGGCACGTGGGGTGCCACTTCCTACCATCACCTGGTACCGAAACGGCGAACCCATCCTGTCCAACCGACAAGCTCATTATGTAGAGCGAGGCCGCTACCTGAAAATCCCTCGTGTTCACGTGTCCGATGCTGGTCTGTACACCTGCAAAGTGACCAGTGTGGCTGGAAGGGCTGAGAAGGCCTATGAGCTGGATGTTTACTGTAAGTACTTCACATCTTGACACCTGATAGTTTCTGAATTTATTTTTTTAGCTAAGTATTTCAGGTTGAAACAAAAGGTTAGATTACCCAGAGCACAAGCAATTTTAACATTGTTTCCACAATCCCTCTGATCTAAACCCCATTATTGTATTAATCTGAGCCTTAAGGCAGTTTATGTCACTCACAAGACATTTATAGCCGTTAAGAATGATTTCATACAGCTGTGGATAGCTGGCCAACAATCAAATCTTTGATCTCTGAAGAGTGCAAAAATGAATCGGAGGATTTGAAAGATAACGCAATTTTGTGTGTTATTTCTTGATGATAGCCTTGAATGTAAGATGCAAATAAGATCACGTAAGAGGAAGAAAAGTAGAAAAGTCCTCTAAGATTAAACTCTTTTTCTGTTCTGATCTTTTCTCACTTGCCCCCCACCACCCCCACCGGTCCACAGTGCCTCCTACCATTGCAGGGGGAGAAGGTGGGCCCAGTGAGAGGAAAGTGACTCTCAGTAAGCCTCTGATCCTGGAGTGTGAGGCTGGGGGACACCCTCCCCCCTCCCTCATGTGGCTGAAGGACGGAGTTCCTGTACATGACGGGGAAAACATCCGTGTGCTTGAGCACGGGAAAGAAATTGAAATCCTTTCAGCCGCAGTCTCAGATTCGGGTCGCTACATCTGCGTGGCCACAAGCATCGCTGGGGAAAATGAGGTCAAATATGACGTCAGAGTATTAGGTATGGAAACACACCTAAATATCTTCATTCACAACCCATACACACTCTTTCACTCATTGTTTTTTTTTATAAGGCATACATGTGTGCATGCAAGTTGTAGCAATCATTCAAAAGATGAGGTCTGAACTGACTTCCACACAGATGTCTTTGATGGACCTCAATCTAGGTCCAGGTTATTGTTTTTTAGAGCACAACTAAAAGAATATAAAGATATTCACTCTGACTATAACTGTCATTTGTTTAGCGATTTTCCAGGCTCTAATGTATTTAAATATTTTCCCATAGTTCCTCCCTACATCGAAGGAGCTGATGATGTGACATACAGCACGGTGGTACTCAACAGCCCTCTTGAGCTTGAGTGTGAGGCCAATGGAACACCTGTGCCTGTCATAACGTAAGCTCTGCCCTAACCCTGCCTCAGGCATGCACACGTAAAGGCAAAACTTAAACACACATACATACTCATGTAGATATTCATTGTAAAAAACGGCATTTCCAGGTGGTACAAGGATGGAAACACAATCAGACAGAGGGAAGGGTTACAAGTGTCGGCCGGTGGGCGACGGCTCATTGTGTCTCGCGCTCAGGTGTCTGACACAGCTCATTTTCAGTGTGTGGCTACGAATGAAGCTGGAGAGGACAAAAGGGACTTCAATGTGGTTGTCCATGGTAAAACATTTAAATATGATATCATATTATCTTGCAATAAAATGGATTGTTTGGCAAAAAACTAAAAAGCATCATAATTTTGCACATGTTCTTATTGAAATAAATGTGATTTGTGCTTTAAATGCAACCCATAGGGATAATCCATCTTTGGGTAACTACTGTTCTCTGTATTAATGTAATTTCCATCTTCCCTATTACCCACTGAAAAGCATTTAAAAAGAAAGTCTATCCTTTGATTCTGTCCAGTTCCGCCATCTATCCGTACCACTGGGCCTGCTGAACGTTCAGTAGTTCTCCAAAAGTCCATCAGTCTGGAATGCATCTCTAGTGGCATCCCCCCTCCGAGCGTTACCTGGCTTAAAGATGGCCGTCCTGTTGACACAACACAGGAGCAGCTCAAGGTTAGTTGATTTATTGACTGGATATGAATTTGTGCTTTTGGTGGGATCCATTCATGCATCTTCTACCTCTTTTCCGTTTCTGGGTCGTGGGGTTTGCTGGAGCCAATATCAGCTCACTCTGGGCGAGGGCGGGCCTGGATAGCTTACGAGTCCATCACAGGGCCAACACACAGAGACAGACAGAACCAACAACCACTCACACTCAGACCTACAGACAATTGACCTAAACATGCATGTCTTTGGACTGTGGGAGGAAACCGGAGTACCCAGAGGAAGGTTTTGGTGTGATATACTGTACTGCTTAAATTACATTTTTTTCAGCTACATGCTGCAAATTCAATATAAGTTGATGAGCATTACTTGTTTTGTTTTGTTTTGTTTTGTTTTTTTATAAAAATCAGTAACTCGGTAAAAAAAACTCCAGCGGAGTCAGCAGGGTGATCAATGACCATCTATGGCAGTCCCAGACTCCTCCAAGTGACTGTTCCAGAAGATGGAATCTTCATCATCATCTTGAGTAGGCTGTTAGCTTTCACTGGCCAGTCATTGAGGAAATAAAACAACACGGCCATAACCACTTTACTTAGCTTTATCTGGAAGAAGGTTCGAAAAGGGTCAGAAAAGCAGGGCATCACCTAAACAACACGGTAATCTTCTACAGCCTTGTGAAGCAAAAGTCAGGTGCTGATTCAGAATGAAAAAGACAGAGATGTAGTTGCTTAAGGTACCTTGGGTTTTATAATTCCATTGGCTGTTGAATTTGTGTACAAAAATTAAATAATAATAATAATTAATTGTTGATACCTATGAGGCAAGAGAGAGCCAAAAAAAAAAAGAACAGTGCCACAAAGCCAAAATTTAAAGGAAAAGTAAAGAGTGAAAAAGTTAAAGAAAAGAGTGAAAACTGTTCTGCTAAAGATGCTAAACTCTGTCAAATGCATTTGTCTGTCTGCTTTATAATCAGGCAGAGGTCTGTTGTCCTTTTGCTGCCTTCCTTGAGAATTGAGGGCTGGTGTGTGTGTGTGTGTGTGTGCGCCTCTGCATGCATGTGTGTACATTCGCAGGGTGTCCTGAGTGTGGAAAGAGTTTTACACCTTAATCCTTTCTTGAGCTTGCAAATCTCCTTGTAAATCTTTCAGATGCTTTAATAGTTGCCCTGCTCAGGAAAGAAAGTCCTTTTGGTCTCTATTTCTTATCTGAGTGGTGGTTTGAAGGTAGGCAGGCAGGAAGAGAGGTTCTTGGGTTCATAACCCAAGAACCTCTCCATGACCTTGAATACTGCCTAGATGCTGGCGCCGGGCATGTGTCCACTACAGCGTGTAGGAGTGTTCCGAGCCGCCAGTTCGGTGGTTGAGCTATCAGCGAGGTGTCCTTAATCCTTTATTCTGTCCATTCCTTATCACTTACCACTCTCCCATAAAGTCAAAATTATGCTTACCCTGTGTTTATGTGCACTTGTATCTGTCACAGCTGGAGTCTGCAGGCAGAACACTGAAGGTCACAGAGGCAAGACTTGAGGATTCAGGGAGATACACCTGCTTGGCCACAAATGCAGCTGGTGAAGCTCAACAGCATGTTCAGCTCAGTGTCCATGGTAACTTAAAGATCAACATGGCTCTCTCTCTCTCTCTGTATTTCTATCCCTGTCTTCTTCATCTACTGGTTTTTGTCATCTGTGCCATGAGACTAGGACACCTGAGAATAGTGTCGAACAAATGATTGTTCTTGTGTGTGATACTGTGTGTCTTTCAGAGCCTCCCAGTATCCCAAACTCTGGAAAGATCATCAACCAGACCATCTTGTCAGGGTTTCCCACTGAGCTCGAGTGCAAGGCCACAGGCAGCCCATTACCTGGTAAGACGGCTCACAAATATCTTTAATATCCTGCTGTGTCTGCTCATAGGCTGCAGGACGCCGTTCCCCTTGCCGCTCAGTTGGATTTGGCTGTACTGCTGTTTTCTGTTGTTATCTTTAACTGTTAGCAGAGTGGCAGAAAATTGACTTCAGATGGCTCCCTGCCGGCAAACTTGACTTTCTTTCTACCAACTCTCTCTCTAATTGCTTGAGCTTTTCAGTGTAGCAGTTTGGTGCTAATAAGAAATCAAATTCCCTCAAAAATGAACAATTTTTTTTTTACTTTTTACAGCAAGTGTTGCATGAAAGTAATCTCATACAGTTATAGTGAAAACACTTTGTTGTCCCAAGAATGTCTTGAATTTTAAACAGTTAATATGACATCAATAATAAGGTTTTGTGTCTACACATGCTTTAAGTTTATACGGATATCCATGTAATTTTATCTCTATTTTACAGTGTTAAATTTGTTTTTAATTTATTTTCCTCTCTCGTGCCTTTGTCTTTGCCTTGCGTTAAGCATTTTTAATTTCCATTGTGCTTCAGCTATCACTTGGTACAAAGATGGTCGACCTCTGACAAACGCAGCTGGGGTGAATCTGCTCAAGCGTGGCCAGATGATGGAGATTGAACGGGCTCAGCTATCTGATGCTGGGACATACAGATGTGTAGCAGTCAACCTGGCTGGAGTTGCTGAGATACTTCATAACCTGCAGGTGTTTGGTGGGTAACTTTTCCATCATGTTAACTTTAATTATCTGGTAAGATAGCTGGAAGCTACACGAATGTGCCATTGCAATTAAAACACGACTAAATGACAAACAGGCAAGCTATGCTGAAGTTTTTTATCTACTGGGGTTGTGGATATTCAACTAAAACGAGTATCCAGGACAGATACAGCAATTTTGACAAGTACGAGTACCGAACGAGTTAATACGAGTCAATATCAGTGCTGGGTTTGAGGAAAATCCTCCTCAGGGCATCCTGTGACAGACAGGACAGAGCAAAACGTGTCATACTCCGAAAGCCACGCCCACCGGAAGGGAAAACAATCGGCGGCACAATAAAAAAAACAAAAAACACTGTCCAGTGCTTAAAACATTATTTCAACATGCCAGATGATCATTTTAACACGCTAGCTATACCAGAGAAAAGACAGTAAAATGAAAAACATACATATTTTCACCCTCTTAAAATAATTGCCTAAGTCATTTTTTTACAAAAAATATTTTTTTTTGCCTAAATATCATATATTCAACAAATGGTTCCTTTTTTGTGTCTTGAAAAAAATGACTTAGGCGATTATTTTAAGAAGGCATCGATATGTGGGTCTCTCTCATTGTCCCTTCAGTTTGCCTTCATTTTTATGGAGAAATAATCCACTGAATGGAGGTGACACACATCGATATTTACAACTACCTGATGGAGTCCCCCGCTAAGATCATCATTTAACCTGATATAGATAAAAAGTCAGGCTGCATCCTCACTACTACGTCATCATTTAAAGTAGCTTTTTATAACCCAAATGTTTTAAATCTGCCCACTTTATGGGGTTATGGGGTAAAAACTGGATTCGTATTCGTATTCGTAGCCTCATTCTCTCTGTTTCTTCACCGGGTCAGGTGTTTTTCCGGTCGGCTCGCTCTTCTTACCTTGCTGTCATACAAATTAAGATGTAAATAAAAATATATTAAGGTTTACAATAAATATAGCAACTTCTGACCAACGCATATCAGTTTCAGGCTTAAAAATACAACTTTCGTATATACCACGCCCACTTCCGGTTTAAGTGCCGCCCCTACCAAGTATGAATACGTCTATAGCTAATGTAGAAGCTTGAACAGATACGGAAGCTGGTGTACTCCCTCATCCCTATTATCTACTGTCTAGAATCTATACACTATAGCTCAATACCATACATTTTGATTGACCATTACCCTTTTTCTTGTGTGTCTTACAGTGCCGCCTGTCATATCCAGCAGAGGTGGTACAGTAACTGTGGTGGTGAATGATGCTGCCAGGCTGGAGTGTGAGGCCACCGGCGTTCCTGTGCCCAGCCTCACATGGCTCAAAGATGGCAGCCCTGTGGCAAGCATATCACATGGCCTCCAGGTGCCCATAAAGGAGCTAAACGAATGAATCAATTCATATTTGAATGAAGGAGTGATATCTTTTTTGTGTCAATCAACTACTGCACTAAAACAAAAAAACAAGATTATTATTTGCCCCCCCTTTTTTAAGCTTTTATCACTGTTATCATATAAAAGTATATTTTGAGTTGAGACAAGATGGGGAATAATCTCTCCAGTTTGGCATCATTTGTGTTTTTAAGTGTACTGATCCTTCTCTGTATCTCCCAGGTGTTGTCTGGTGGCAGAGTGCTGAGTCTGAAAAGTGCACAGGTTAGTGATACAGGCAGATACACATGCGTGGCCATTAATGCTGGAGGAGAACAAAACAGAGAGTACGACCTTCTTGTTTATGGTAAATAAACCATCTTCATTTGCCAGTTGTGATTACATAAATATGCAGCATACAAACAGCATATTCTTGCATGCAGCTATGTATTTTAATTGTAAGTAGTTATAAGAGTAGGTGGAATTAGTTGTCGTCTTAGTAAAATTTCTATATTTGATATGTCACTGTATTTTTTATACAAGCCAGTGTTTGGATCACATATGTAGACTTTTATAAGCCAACAATAATGCAGCTTGCTATTAATTGCTCGACTAGATTATGACAATTTCCTGCATTGTATAAAAAATGAAAGGCATAATACAATAACACACAAATGTCTCAATTGGAGAGTTTTTGGCAGGAACTTATTTCTCTCCTCAGCATATGAGCTTCCTGTCATTTCCTTGCACCACTTTTTGTTTTACTTGCTAATGTGGCCAACTGCTGTATGTCTTTCAACACAGCACCCGATCCAGCATGAAACAGAAAAAAGAAAATATTTGAAACAAGGCTCTGAGCAAAACATGCGCATGAAGAGGCGGTATGATTAAGCCAAGTTTAGAATTTCTGTAACCCTTGTCAATTTCCTGCACAGAGCTAATCTTGATGCAAATCAGTTGTTATAGGAGTCTAATCAAAGCTGTCGAGGAAGTAATAGGAGACAAGGAGTTTACATAGGGGATTTTAAAGTCTGCTTATGTGTGTCTGTCCAAGTATATCCGTTTTAACATGGCAACACAGAGAATACAAACAGAAAGATCAAAACGAGCTTGTCAGAGAAATAAAGGGAGATTTGTTGGTGTAATTGCTACCAGTCTTTGGCAGTTTCCTGTCTCTGGTTAGACAGTGAGCTTAGGGGCTGATTCTGTCCTGCCCCAGTGACTTGTCCGCTGTCTAACCAATGAACAATACAGAGCAAATTGTCCCGCTGGTTTAGCAAAGTGGCCACAAATACCTCATGAAATACTGAAATATTGATTGTATGGTGGTATGAAATATTGATGAATAGATGAAAAGAGCTTCTTGAGGATGACCTTGTTGAAGTTAGATTGAGGGAGTGCAGACCTCGTCTAACCCTACCCCCTAACCCTAACCCATTTCCTGAACTCTTGCGCTAAAGTTTTGCTTTGACCTTTTTCGTTAACCAGTTGTACCCATCTTTGGTCACAGGACACCAAAAGCCTACTTGGGAGTTTCTTTGTTCCAGTTTCCATTTTCTTTTTTTTCACTTAGATTGAGTTTTATGAACTTCTTGGAAATGAAACTATGCAGATTTTTAGTGTTAGAAAAAAAAAGGTTTGAATTGGTTTATTGTTTATTGGTTTATTATTGTAATAGCCCAATGGTAAAATGAATCCTTTAAGAGCACCATATGCACAATTTAATATAGTCAGGAGGCTTTCCACCAAGTTAATATAATATAGATATTGAGGTAATATAAAGACTTTATAGCACTTAGAGTGGCTTTGTGGGCTTTTTTGTTTTTGCTTTGTTTTTTGTTTTTTAAGTGAAAACTATGGGATATTTAAATAAAATATGAAATTATACAAATGAATGTTTGATGGAACTTGTCAGAGAAATGATTTCACTGATTTGTTTTCATGTCTGCCACAGTGCCACCAAACATCAAGGGAGAGGAGGTGAATACCACAGTGATGCAAGGCCATTCGGTCGAGCTCCACTGCCAGAGTGATGCAATCCCTCCACCTGTTCTCTCCTGGCGCAAAGATGGCCGCCCACTATTCAAGAAGCCTGGGCTGAGTGTGTCAGCTGATGGGAGCTTGCTAAAGGTACAGCTATTGTCAGAGATAAGAAAATCAGAAACTAAAGCTTTCTCAGAGGACTTTCATATTTTTTTATAATATATATTCCATTTAGTATCTATTGAATTATGTGCCAGTCTATTGTTATCTAATATAAATTGTCTCAATTATTTTTAGGTTGATAGTGCCCAGGTACACGATTCAGGCAGATATACCTGTGAAGCCACCAATGTTGCTGGAAAAACAGAGAAGAACTATAACCTCAATATTTGGGGTAAATGTTTGTTACCTTTGGGTAAATTTGGGTTTAGCTTTGGAGTTAACTTTGAGCTTTGTATTTGGTGCCTGTGTGCCTTTGTAAGTGGCACACAGGCTAAATAGAACGTTTAGAACAACGCGGAGAGTGATTGCACTGGTTTGTGCCTTCTTCACAACAGCCTGCTGTTTTTTAGCGAAAGTGATTTTGCATAACACCGATTTAAGTTTTGCATCTTCGGTTCCTTGTAATTCTAATGTGCAAGCATTACAGTAGGTACAGAAAGTATTCAGACCCTCTTCAATGAAATTTTTGCAAATGTATTAAAGAAATATCACATGGCCATAAGTAAGCAGCCCCTTTGCTCAGTATTCAGTAGAAGCACCCTTTTGAGCTAATACAGCCATGAGACTTCTTGGCATTGACGCAACATGTTTTCCACACTTGGATTTGGGGATCCCCTGCCATTCCTCCTTGTAGATCCTCTCCAATTCTGTCAGGATGGATGGTGAACAGGTCTCTATAGAGATGCTCAGTTAGGTTTAAAACAGCTGGGCTCTGGCTGGGCCATTCAAGAACAGTCTGAGTTATTTCAAACACACTCCTTCGTTATTTATTTGGAAGGTGGATCTTCAGCCCAGTCTGTGGTCCTGAGCACTCTGGAAAAGGTTTTCCAGGATATCTCTGTACAGGTGTGTGCCTTTCCTAATCAAATCCAAACAATGTAATTAAACACAGCTGGACTCCAATGAAGATGTAGAACCATCTGAACGACAGAAGCTGAGTTAAATATACAAGTGTAAGAGCAAAGGGTCTGAATACTTCCGTACCCACTGTATATAAAAAAATCGCTGAATGGGATGTTTTTCATTTTTGGGAAGTCTATTAACTCTATGCTTAGACTGAGATGTGTGTGCCACCTTTTGGTGTCTCATCATTATTACAGTTTCTCCCAACATCCGTGGATCAGATGAGGTGTCCCCTCTGACAGTGATTGAGGGAGGCCTCATCACTCTGGTGTGTGAATCAAGTGGCATACCACCTCCAAGCCTTATCTGGAGGAAGGAAGGTTAGTTGTGTATATGTATTAAAGAAAACACTTAACACAAGAGCAAAAGAAATGTATTTTGTGTGCTGAATATTGTGTGAGTGATAAGATGTACCTAATCTGTGCTTCCCGTCTCTCTTCATCAAAGGTTCAGAGCTCAAGTCAAACCAACGTCTCAGAGTTTTGTCGGGAGGTCGGCAGCTGCAAATCTCCAATGCTGAGAGGACAGATGCAGCCTCCTACACCTGCACAGCCTCCAGTGCAGCGGGCACCACATCGAAGGAGTACAGTCTGCAGGTTTATGGTACATCTGAACCTCCAGATCACTGTCTTGTATTTAACAAAGTAATACCAGATTTTATTTGAAATGTGGAGAAGTCATCATGTACCAATCATATTGCTTTAGCCTAAATAATCAAAAGACACATTAAATATACAGATAGACAATTGTTGGGTTCAAATTTAACTAAAACAGCATAAAGGTAACTGAATATACTTGAAGAATAAATGAAAGGTGGACATAGTTAAAGGTTACTGAATGCTTAGTGTCTGCTGAGGGAGTGTTTGCATTAACTCATCTGCTTTTATCACTGCAGTACGCCCTATCATCAGGCGCAGCAAGGGCGAAAATGATGACGTTACTGTCACAAAAGGAGGGGATGTGACCCTACAGTGTGCTGCAGAAGGTGTGCCACGACCAGCAGTCACATGGCTTAAAGATGGACGGCCTATCACAGGCCTGCACGGTGCGAAGGTCCTGAATGAAGGAAGGCTGCTGCAGATTAAAGATGCGAAGGTGTCAGACACAGGCCGCTACACATGCATTGCCATTAATGTGGCAGGGCAGGCTGACAGCAAGTACGACATCAGTGTGCATGGTATGAAATTTCCACACTTTAAAAAGTTCGATTTTTGCTTGAATGGTGTCTTTCATAATTCCAATCTTCCATCTGGAGAATTATGGTCTATCTTGAGAGCTTGCACTTTCATTTTGTCTCTTTCTCTTATTCCCACTCTTCTTGTTCAGTTCCACCAAATATAATTGGTCAGGTACAGCTGCCAGAAAATGTGAGTGTCGTCGTGAAGAACCCAGTCGCTTTGAATTGCGAGGCTTCTGGTATCCCTCTTCCTGCTATATCCTGGCTGAAAGATGGGCGGCCAATCAAAGCGACAAGCTCAGTACGCATTCTCTCAGGTCAGTTTGTATTGGACTTTTATGAGCTGATATAAGTTTTCCTTGAAAAACTTCTCAAAAGGTTTTAAAATTTATTTCCCTTTCCTTCTTGTCTTTGCAATAAGAAAACGCACTCAGGAAGAGCAAACTTTCACAGGAGTAACCTGAACCGTATGTGGGTTTCAGAAGCTATGCAGTTGTAATACATCAGCAGTAATAAGATGCAATGGGGCCATTGCACCTGGGGCCAAACTCAACAGACAGAGCTGTGAAATGAGACAAACAGGAGCTTCTGTCCTTTTAAACATTTCACAAGCCATACTGGGTGTTTCCAACTTAGGCCTAAATTGCTTGTGCAGAAATACAAGTGAATTCTAGTATTCATAAAAAGCTGAACACACAAAACTGATCAAAACAGGGACAGTGAGACATGATAATCTTTGTGTTGTTGCAGGAGTAAATTCACGTTGAGGTGCATCAATTATATAGAAGATGTAGTGCAAAAGGTGAATTGAGTCATCTTTTGATCCTAGTTTTCTCAGGAGAGTTTCACACACCCTGCTTGTTTTTGTTTCTTTTTATCATTCAAGCTGCTTTTTCACATCTGTTAAACTTTTATTCTTATTAAAGTAGTATGTAAATGCTTTAAGAGCTACGGGCCTGAAAAACCAAATGCTGTTCACGGATAGCGCTTTTCAGAGGAGCAAATTTCTTCCCAACAACATGTGAAAACAAGATGTAAAAAAGGAGGAAATTAGCCAGTCTTTGAATACGTGCCACTATAACTGATTTACTGTTTACTATCTAGGAGGACGAAGCCTGCGTCTGCTGCATGCTGCAATAGAGGATGCTGGGAGATACACCTGCATTGTATCTAACACTGCTGGAGAGGAAAGGAAGAACTTTGACATTGATATCCTGGGTAAAGACACAGTACATATGTAGAATTACATTAAAGCCAGAATAAAATTGTTGTTAGTTATGTTTATGCTTTTGTTTAACATTAACTTAGAAATGTGGTGAACAGTGAAAGACAAAACCAATTTATTCATGTTTATTCAAATAGTTCCTCCCAGCATTGTAAATGAGGGAACTGTGGAAGATACTAAAGTCAAGGAGAAACACAACATTACTCTAATCTGTGAGGCATCAGGTGAGTGACTTAATTAACACTTAAATACAAATACAAGTGCATCTTGTGCATCAAGATCATTAAAGAGTTGATTTATTCCAGCAATTCAATTCAGAAAGTAACCCTATTAAATTGACTCATTGCACACAGGCTAATATATTTCAATTGTTTATTTCATTTAAATGTAATGATTATAGCTTACAGCTAATGAAGTATTATCAACATGGTAAACGTGTGTGTGTGTGTGTGTTTGCTCATTTTAAAAAGTGGGTGGGACTTATCTCGTCTATATTATATATATATATACACCTTTTGATTTCCATACATTAATGATTTCCTAGGTAACCCTGTGCCAGAGATTAAATGGCTGAAGGATGGACAGCTTGTGGTGCCTGACAGACGGCACCAAATTTTGTCTCACGGACGTTTTCTTCAAATCTCTGGTGCCCAAGTTGCAGACACCGGCAGGTACAGCTGCCTGGCATCTAACACTGCAGGGGATCGCAGCAGGCACTTCAACCTCAATGTCCTGGGTACAGAGACAACTCTTATATCCATTTAGAAATGTTTCTCAATCGAATCTTAAAGATACAAAACAACCACATTGTCCATTTCTTGCCAGTTTCTCCCTCCATCGCTGGATCAGGTCCTGATCATTCTGCAGAGGAGGTGACAGTCACTTTGAGCAGCCCCACCTCTCTTGTGTGTGAAGTCCAGTCATACCCTCCTGCTCTTATCACTTGGCTGAAAGATGGCATTCCGTTCGAGTCTAGCCGCAATGTCCGACTGCTTCCAGGTCTGAGATTGCATATTAAAGCAAAACAATTTAAATGAACTGAGGAGATTAGAACGGCACCATAGATTTTTTTGTAATTAATGATCCGTGCTTCTACAGGTGGCCGAACGCTGCAGATTCTTAACGCTAAAGAAGAAGATGCTGGGCGATATACCTGTGTGGCCACTAATGAGGCTGGGGAGACACTGAAGCACTATGAGGTCAAGGTTTATGGTGAGATGACTTGGTTGGTTTTCGCATTTGTATGTGGAATTAACACATATCTTTGAAACAAGCTGCATCTTTCATAGCTGGCCAAGAAAATCATAATACAAATGAAGACTTTTTATTTGGCAAATCTCAGTTCTGCATTATGAATGGTACAAGGTTTTTAAACAATGTGTGAAATGCTGATATCGTTAATTATTTTTACTTATGTTTTTTTATTATTATTATTTATTTTATTTTTTTTAATTTTTTTTACTCCAGTTCCCCCACAGATCAATAAAAATGATATTCCAGGGGAAGGACTGGCTCCAAAAGAAGTCAAGATTAAGATCAACAGCACATTGACCTTGGAGTGCGCAGCTGAGGCCTTTCCTGCCCCAGCATTACAGTGGTATAAGGATGGACAGGTGGATATTCTTTCCTCTATATTTACTGTTTCGAAATCTGTCTAATGATTCATACTTTGATTCAAAGTAAATGAAGAAATACAATAAACGTTTATATACTTAAATTAACCTTTTTTCCTTTTTTCCTCTGCAGATCTTGAGGGCAGACGACCATGTATCTATTACAGCCAATGGTCGTATTGTTCAGATCAAGCATGCGCAGGTGTCAGACACTGGGCGATACACCTGCATAGCCACCAACATAGCTGGAGAGGATGAGAAGGACTTTGATGTAAATATACAAGGTGAACTGGGTTGATGGATGAAAATGTGTTGAAATAGGGCTTCATGGGCTTAGGGAATATTCATTTGGTTTTGTTTGTACCTTTTTTAAGTAAAAAAAAATGCACAAGTTCATGAATTTGTGGTTTTAACTGCAGATCCATATACGCAATTGTTTCCAACCACACAGTAAATGAAAATTAAAAAAAAAAAAAAAAAGGTCAAAGAAAGGTTTAAATATTTTTCCTATTTTTTGCTTCTCTTTTCAGTACCACCTAATTTTAAGAGGCCTGGCGGAGTAGGTGACACGCTGTCGCCCACAGGGTTTGGAGTGGATGTCCGGGATGTGATACTCAACAACCCCATCTCCCTGTACTGTGAGACCAATGCTGTCCCTCCTCCTACTCTTACCTGGTACAAAGATGGACAGCTATTGGCTTCCAATGACAAAGTTCTGATTATGCCAGGTGAGAAAGACAGAGACAGCAGAGGAAGGCAGACGGAACAAGGCAGACAGCATATTAATACTTTTCTTTTATTGGTCAACTGCCAGGTGGGCGAGTGTTACAGATTCCCAGGGCCCAGGCAGAAGATACAGGCAGATACACTTGCGTGGCTGTCAATGAAGCAGGAGAAGACTCCATTCAGTATGATGTGAGAGTGTTATGTGAGTAAAAAAACACACTTTTGTGGTACAAGCATCTGTCAATTAAGCAGACCTGGACAAAAGTTTGCTTAGATTGAACAGTCTCTTGCTGTGTATTTCTATGCCACGCCAGTTCCTCCATCCATACGGGGAAGAGACAGCGATTTGCCTGATGAGGTCACAGTCCTAGTCAACAAAACTGCACAACTGGAGTGTCATGTGGATGGAAACCCAGCCCCCAAGATCACCTGGTTTAAAGACAACCAACCAATCAGCTCTGATGGTTCGCAAAGAATCTTGTCCAATGGGAGAACACTTCAGGTAACAACCAGGAAGCGCAGTCATGAAGCTATTTGTGCATTCAAAATAAATGTTATGTTGAATAATGTGTACAGTGAGTTACCACAAAGTAAGTAATTCTGTAATTTTGTATTTTATTGAGTATATATTCCTAAATTTTTCAGGTGTCAATGATGCAGGTGTCTGACACAGGGCGCTATGTTTGTGTAGCTGACAATGTAGCAGGCAGCGCAGAAAAGTTCTTTAATCTCAATGTACATGGTGAGTGATGGGTTCATTTTCTTTGTTACATTTGTGAAAAGATAAATGAAATTACAATATAAAGTGTTTGCACTTTCATGCCAGTAGACTACCTGAAGTTAATGGAGTCTTTTATTCCTGGAAGATGACCCTGCGTTATTTTGAATATTTATCTTTGCAGTACCTCCCACCATTCTCGGCCTGAGTCCTGAGAATGTGACAGTCGTGGTGAACAACTTTGTGTCTCTCTCTTGTGAAGCTACTGGTTTCCCCCCTCCCACCTTGAGTTGGCTAAATGAGAGGGGGGCTATTCAAGGCAACACCCATGTCATTATCATGCCAGGTAATGCAGGCTATGAGTAATCTACACCTGTAGGGTCACATTAAAAAGAACAATTCAGCAGTGAGAAAAATGTTAACGAGCCATTCTGCAGTAAAAGAAGGAGCAGGATATTCGGCACAGAAGTCTGATGGAAGCGTCTGTGTGTCTCATTATGCTTTCAGGTGGTCGAATGCTTCAGATTCTGAAAGCAAAAATATCTGATGGAGGAAAGTACACCTGTGTGGCCATGAATGCAGCAGGAGAAGCTTACAAACACATCTTTCTCACAGTTTTTGGTCAGTCTGCATCAGTGTTTTATATTGAACATCTATCTTTGGCCTCTTTACATCATAAACTAGCAGTAAATGTTCTCATGTTGGGTCTTCTAGTTCCTCCCAGTATCCGGGACAGTGGTGGCGACTATCCTGTGGTGGTGAACGTGCTTGTAGGGAAATCAGTAACTCTGGAGTGTGAGTCCAACGCTGTACCCCCTCCCACCATCACCTGGTACAAGAACGGCAGGATGGTGACAGAGTCAGCCAACCTGCGCATCCTGGCTGAGGGGAGGACGCTCCAGATCAAAAGCTCAGAGGTGAGACGTCAACAGATACCACGCTGTCTACTCCGTGTTTTCTGTCTATTTTTCAGCAGTATCGTATGGAAATACATCGAGCTAAGCAGCAATGCTTTTTCATGTTATTTCTAATTACTTCTGCTCTACCAAGAGAAGATGTGTGGTGTTGACTGTGTTAGACTTGTGTGTGACCAGTGGAAAAACATACCCTAATTCTACCTTAAGACCTCAGGACAAGGTAACAAACTGAAATACTGTGAAATTTCTCCACATATATGATAGTTGGTTGTTGTTTTTTTTTTTCCCTCCTCTTTCGGCTTTTCCCTGTCCGTGGTCACCACAGCGAGTCAGCTCTATGACTCGCATGGTTCATTTGGCTACAGTTTTTACACCTGATCCCCTTCCTGTTGCACCCCTCCCCGTTTATCCAGGCTTGTTTGTTGCTGGGGTTTGGACCTGGAGCCTCAGTAGCTCAATGCTAACCACTGAGCTATATCCCTGGGCTCTCCACATATATAATAGGACATATTGTTAAATGATTTTTAGCATGTGTGCTAAAGACACCATCTCTTTTATTCAGGTGTCTGACACCGGACAATATGTTTGCAAGGCCACCAATGTTGCTGGTCAGATGGACAAGAACTTCCACCTGAATATTTATGGTAGCACATTCTACATATTGATTTATTCAACATGCAGAGTATTTACAAACTAAAGTTGACTGTATTTAAGAATAATGTCGATCTCTTTCCCCACAGTACCTCCCAGCATTGACGGCCCAGCAGAGGAGAGTATCACAGAAACAATCAGTAACCCAGTCACCTTTTCCTGTGATGCTAGTGGCATCCCACCTCCCAGGCTTGCTTGGTTGAAGAATGGACGACCCATAGGTATACTACGATGATTTTGGTTGACAAGAGTAGACTGTAGTTAATGTTCTCCTGGGAAAGGAGCTGCATTATCTGTGCATACAGTAAGGCTGACAAGCTTTGCCAATGTCATTTAACCAAACGATTTTCATGATTTTTTTTTTTTTTTTTTTTAAGAGAATTCAGAGTCTCTGGAGATGCACATCTTCTCCGGAGGCAGCAAGCTTCAGATTGCACGGTCACAGCTATCTGACTCTGGCACATACACATGTTTGGCCTCTAATGTGGAGGGAAAAGCACACAAGAGTTACCACCTAACTATACAAGGTACATGCACACGTTTAGTCTCAACCACTATGAAACATGCTAATCTGATTCTCTGCTAAATGCTAAAGCGTATTACTCAAGCTATTTCCCCCATTTTGTCGCAATACAACCACAAACTTGAATGCATTCTTTTGGGATTGTGTCTGATAGACAACACAAAGTAAAGAAAGAAAGAAAATGATGCATGGTTTAAGATTTTTAACAAATGAAAATCTGAAAAGTGTGGCATGTATTTGTAGGGTTTGTCAGTTCATTATAGAACTACTTTTTCTGGAAGGTACAAGTCTTTTCAGGTACGCCTCCACCAGCTTTGCACATCTGCAGACTGAAATTTCTGCCCATTCTTCTTTGCCAATTAGCTCAAGCTCAGTCAGAATGGATGGTGAGCATCTGTGTAAAGAAGTTTAAGTCCTTCCATAGATTCTTGGACTTTGCTGGGCCATTCCAACATGTAAGCATGCTTTGATCTAAACCATTTCATTGTAGCTTTGGCTGTATTTTCCTCTATCGATCTTCCCATCCACTCTGACCAGCTTCCTTGTCCCTGCTGAACAATTTGGATTGAGGCCAAAAAGTTCAACTTTGGTCTCATCTGATCAGAGCACCTTCTTCCACATGTTTGTTGTGTCCCCTAGATGGCTTATGGAAAAACTTATGGCTTGATTCAAAAATTGCTTTACTCTTGCCATAAAGGCCAGATTTGTGGAGTACACGGCTAATAGTTGTCCTGTAGACAGATTCCTCCACCTGAGCTGTGAATCCCTGCAGCTCCTCCTCTGTAATTAGAGCCCTCCTTACCCAGTCTGTTAGTTTAAGTTTAAGTTTGTAGTTGCACCATACTCTTTCCATTTTCAGATGATGGATTGAACTGTGCTCCATGAAACATTCAAAGCTTGGTTTATATTCCTTTACAACTTGCTCCCTAACCTGTTGTGTGTGTGTCTTGGTTTCCATGCTGCTGTTTGTTCACTAATGTTCTCTAACAGGCCTGTGAAGCTGTCACAGAACAGCTGTATTTATACTGAGACTAAATTACACACAGGCAAACTATTTTTACTTATAAGGTGACTTCTGAAAGCAATTGGTAGCACAGGATTTTATTTAGGGTTATCAGAGGACAGTGGGCTAAAATACAAATATGTGGCACACGTTTTAAAGAATTTTTGTTTGTTTTTTTGTTTTTTTAAACTGTCATTTTCTTTCCACTTCACAATTGTGCTCTGCTTTGTGTTGGCATATCACATAAAATTCCAATAAAATACATTTAACTTTGTGGTTGTCACATGACAAAATGTGGAAAAATTCAGGTGGTATGAAGACCTTTTTCAAGGCACAGCATATTTTACATCACACAATAACATGTTAACATGGCCAAATTATACCTAACTTACCAGATAATCAATTTGCCTCTAACACTAATTCTTTCTTAGTCCCTCCTAGTATTGTTGGATCGGAGTTGCCGACTGAGATGGGAGTTTTGCTTCATGAAAACATCCAACTGGTCTGTCAGGTTAAAGGAAGCCCATCTCCTACCATCCAGTGGTTAAAAGATGGAAAAATCATCCATAGTGAAGAGAAAAAAGGCCTTAGGTACAATAAAGACTTAAAGAATGAATTTATAGATTTCCATGTTGGCCAATCCATGTTCCGGAAATCACTCGGATCTATTCTAATATTACTTTTGTGTTCAGAATCAGTCCTGATGGCAGCTCACTCACTGTGATCAGAGCTCACACCACTGACAGTGGCAAGTACACCTGTGTAGCCAGCAACACAGCAGGGGAGGAGGACAGGATATTCAATCTAAATGTGTATGGTGGGTTTCACTCTAATAAAACTAAATTAAATAAATAAATAAAAATTTCTTCTTTTTTTTTTTTTTGTCACTAACTTTACTGTCTGTCAATTCTCTTAGTACCCCCTGCGATAGATGGCAACACCGAGACAGTCGAGGAGCTAACCACAGTTCTGGACAGTTCTGTCAATATTGAGTGTGTTGCTACAGGCTCTCCTGCTCCTCAGCTCAACTGGCTGAAGAATGGCCTCCCCCTGCCAGTTTCCTCCCATATTCGGCTCCTCTCTGCTGGACAGGTGCTCCGGTAGGTCAGTGGACAGGGAGTAACAAGAGTTTGTAGTACATTGTGCTACATGATAGAAAACTTCTTGCTTTCCTTATGTATAGGGAATGGTGAGCAAACATTTTTATATTAGATGTGAAATAACGTATTGTAAATATGGACTATTGTGTTGATTTTTTTTTTCTTTTTGCATGACAGCCAATCAAACTCTCCATCACTATGTCTATTTTAAAATCACCTTTTCATCTCTTCATTTCTCACAACCAAGTTTGTGAGAAACCTGGGTATTATGTTTAATGACAAGTTTTATTTCACTGATCATGTTGCTTCCACACTCCGCTCACAATATAAAACGTGCATTTACTAGTTTCCCAGGTATTCTGCTACACTGAAGCTTTACTGTCAATCACTTGTAAACTGCTCTGTCAAATGAGTAGATGTAAATGTAAATAATGGTTTGTCTGTGGCCATACAAAAAGAAGTTGCTGTTCTGCCTGCATCAATGAATTCTCAATGTGAAGAGCTGAAATTTGTCTGACAAATGAATAAGTGTGAAACATCAGACTTCATGAAATAGTTAAAAAGATAAATAGAAAAAAATGATAAAAGAAACAATTTCCAACCTGACAATTATTCTCCTAAATTGTGTCTATATGATGTTTGTACATTTAGTGAGAGGGAAAATGAGGATATCAGGATGTTTACGTTTTACCATTTTGTGTCTGCCAGTATTACACGCACCCAGGTGTCTGATGGCGGCACATACACCTGTGTGGCATCAAACAGGGCAGGCGTTGACAACAGACAGTATAACCTACAGGTGTATGGTGAGTATGAAAGCATTACTCACTCTGAAAATCAGTAGTAAATCACAAAACGCCAGTCTTCTTTTCAAGAATGAATGATAGATAACTGCGCCCCTCATTTTTCTCCCGTAGTTCCTCCCGGTCTGGACGGAGCAGGGAGCACAGAGGATGTCACTGTCGTTAGAGGAAATTTGCTGTCTCTGCTGTGTATTGCTGATGGGACCCCAACCCCCACAATGGCCTGGATCAAAGAGGGTGTGGCTTTAGCCCCCAACTCTCACCTCAGATTCCTCAACCTGAATACGACTATACAGATCCATCAGGCTGAAGTCAATGACACAGGACGCTACACGTGTGTGGCTAACAACACTGCTGGTCAGGCAAGCCGCCACTTCAACCTGAAAGTGCTGGGTGAGTATAAAGTGTGGGAAGGAAGTGTCATTTGTCAAAAGGCCTTTGGTCAGTTAATATCCTAAAACAGAATTATTCACAATACTGAACAATGGCTGTTAATGTTGCGCCTGTGTTACACTAATTCACGTCTCGTCATTCAAAATACCATCACTTTGTTCAGACCCTCCACGGATCAAAAGCTCAGGTGTCCCAGCAGAAGTCTCTGTGGTGGTTAACAATGTTCTGGAGATTCACTGTGAGGCCTCGGGCATCCCCACACCCTCCCTGACCTGGCTGAAGGATGGACGCCCACTCCCACAGACAGACAGTGTGGGCCTCCTCCGGGGAGGAGAACTGCTCCGTGTGGCCTCAGCACAAGTCAGTGACCAAGGATTTCTCCTGTCTCATGTCATTTAAGTGTGTCATCACGTCACTCGCAGTACTATGGCTCATGTTGTTTTATTCACGCATTTAATCAAGAACCTGGTATTAATATGGTTTAGGGTTAGAAAGCTGTTGTTAACCCTAACTCCGTTCGTTGTAGCTAGATGTTTATAATGAACCTGTCTGGAATAGTTTAACTTTCTACTTTTTTCCTCAGTTGGAGCACACAGGCAGGTACAGCTGCTTAGCCAACAGTCCAGCAGGAGATGATGTCAAGGAGTTCAAGGTTCGAGTGCATGGTGGGTTACACACACATATATATATATATATATATATATATATATATATATATATATATATATATATATATATATATATATATACATGCACAATGTGCACTGCACATGTTTTTACAGTCAATGACTTGCAGGGTGTTAATATATTTTACATGTACAGAAATTTAAATTTCAGCCATATTTTATATGGCTATATTTTAAGCTAAGTCAGTTCATTTTTATCGATATAGTTTCTCTGTTATGTATTTAGGAAAAGATGAACTGTTCAGTCTAGATAAAACCATGCTACAAAATCCATGAGATAATAATTTTCTCTGTTTGGTTTTTCTGTAAGTGCCCCCTAACATCGTGGGGGAGAGCACACCTCAGAACATATCAGTACTGCAGAACAGACAGGTGACTCTCGAATGCAAATCTGATGCTGTTCCACCTCCAACTCTGACCTGGGTCAAAGATGGCCGACCACTACAGGTCAGAAATCAAACAAAGCTACCCTGCATACAATGCATGACTTGTCCAGACGATGTTCACAAATAACCTTCTATCTGTTCTTAGGCCTCTGCCCGGGTGCGTATTCTGTCTGCTGGCCGCTATTTACAGATCAACATGGCGGAGCTAAGTGACAGAGCTCAGTATACCTGCGTGGCGAGTAACATCGTTGGCAAGACCACACGGCAGTTTAACCTGGCTGTCAATGGTACAGTTACAGCTTTTGTATGATATTTATATACAGTACCAGTCAAAAGTTAAACACACTAGCAGTGTGTCCATACTTTAATGTTTTATACAGTGATATATAATTTTTTATCATACTGAAGAAGGGGATTTCTTTTCAGTTCTTTCCTTAAATAGTTATATAGCTCATGATCGCAAAGATACTGAAAAACAAATCTGTCAATTTTTTTTCCTTTTACTTCAGTGGCCCCAGCTATCAAGGACGGCCCCCAATCAGTGTCAGTACATGTCAATGAGCCGACCATACTTGAATGCATTGTAAGCGGAGTCCCACCGCCCCGTATCACCTGGAGGAAACTTGGAGCAATATTAGCAGGAAACAACCCCAGGTAAAATTAATGCTGTTGTCAGTGATTCTGGCAGCCTTTATTACTGTCATTATTGAAGGACAAATTAAGTATTTCTGTTTGTGATTGTGTTACAGCCATTAAGATACAACTCTATCTGTGTGAATGTGTGCAGGTACACGTTTACAGAGGATGGGTCTTTACACATCCAATCTGCTCAGGTGACCGACACCGGCCGCTACCTGTGTATGGCAACAAATGAGGCTGGGACACAACGCAAGAGAATAGATCTGCAGGTTTATGGTGAGCACTAAATATGTGCTCAAAAAAACTCAGACAAGCACATGCACCCAGTAATTCTATGACTCCTGCTTCTCATCTTTCAGTACCTCCTTCTATCGCTGATGGTCACACCAATGTGACAGTTACAGTCAACGTTCAAACCACCCTGTCTTGCGATGCCACTGGTATACCCAAACCCACTGTCAGCTGGAAGAAAAACGGTCGAACCATGAACATTGACCAAAACCAGAATATGTACAGGTTGATCCAGGTTTTTTCCCTCTCCATTTCTTAATACAAGACCTTAATCAGCTCAAGACTTACACTTGCAATTTTGTAAAAATGGACATTAATGAAATTGTAGAGGGAGGACCTTATAGTGTAACTACCTCCATGTACTAATGTAACCCTGATTTTTTTTTTTTTATTATTATTTTCAGATTACTATCATCAGGGTCCTTGGTAGTTATAGCTCCCACAGTGGATGACACAGCAGTGTACGAGTGTGTGGTTTCTAATGAGGCAGGGGAACACTCCAGAGCCATCAGCCTCACTGTCCATGGTGAGTAATACAGCATCCTTTAACAACCTCATAATTCTAGCAATGGCATGATCATCACTTCAAAACATTTTCCACATACACTCACAATTACTACTATGGAAAACAAATGGTTAAAATACGTTTAAATACGTTATTTTTGTTATTGTTAGTATATACATTTTACATGTATTTTTGTTTCGAAACATTTTGCCAATCATATTTTTCATTGTCTAATCTGTATATTTATTTATTTATTTACTGTTATTTATCTAAATAAACTGATATTTCCCCACAGTTCCTCCATCTTTAGCTGATGAACCCACAGAGTTAACTGTAACCAGACTGTCCCCAGTGGTTATTGCTTGTACTGCCTCTGGTGTCCCAGAGCCCACTATCCACTGGACTAAAGATGGCATTAGGATTCCCAAAGAGGGGCAAGGATACAGCATCTTGCCCACAGGTAAGTATTCTGAAGATGATTTAAAAATGTGTTTTTGAATAATTTATCTGGGATGATGATGGTTACAGTCAATGAACTTTTAGCTGATATCCACACATTTGTAAGAGTGACTGAAAATGATGTGCCTAAAATGAGAAGGTCATATGGCCCCAGTAGAAAAGTTTTTTTTATTTTATTTTATATTTTTTATCATTTTATAATTGAATGTTACTGAGGCAAAAATTTTTAGGGCATAAAAATGGGATACTTTGGTGTAGGCCAAAAAATAAAACTAGACTAAAACTCACAAAAAGTATTGCTGAGAATGTCAAAGGGTCCATGGAGTGGGGCTTTGAGGTTTAAAGGAATAATTATGTTGATCAGGTCTTTGATCTGTTTTCAGGTCCAGTACAGATTGACTCAGCTGAGCTTGGTCATGCTGGGCGATACTCCTGCACAGCAAAGAATGCTGCAGGCTCCATGCAACGCCATGTACAGCTCATAGTGCAGGGTAACTCCAACCTAAGAAACAATATATCAAGTTCAGACCTCAATGGATTTTTACATTGTAGTTTTTGCTATGTTATGTTCAGGAACTTTAAGTCTATTCGTTGTTTTATCATTTCTAACAACACTGCTTTCCCTTTGTCTCAGACTCAGATTATGTGTAGCTCCTGAAACACCTGTCCATTAAGGATATTGATTTTAACATCTTGATTGCCATTTCTGCGTTCTGGAAGGGTCTCTGATTTTGTCCACCATGAAGCTGTGGTGACAGATATCTAGAAATCTAAAATTAACTTAAAGAAATAGAGCAAAACTCACAAGTTACCCATGTCGATGTATTGAAATTGCAGTATGTTAAAGTGGGAAAAGCAGCCGGTTGTTTGTTTAAACGTTGAACAATAATTGAGGGTTTTCTGCAGGATTAAATCAAGACAAATGCTATTAAATCAGCGATTACAAATGTGAATATCATACTCCCACTGCTGCATAAAATAATTTTCAGCTATTCATATTTTGGCATCCTGAACATCAGCTTTTCTGCCAATCTGCCTCCTCAGAGCTCCCAGTGATACAGTCCCACCCACCTGCCTTGGATGTCATCCTCAATAATCCCATCACTCTGCCCTGCAGGGCTACAGGCTCACCCAGGCCAACCATCACTTGGCAGAAGGAGGGCATCAACATACCCACTGCAGGTAATTTGTCACATCTGTGTGAGTCGATGGTCGTAGTGTAATAGATGGTATGCAATCGGCCATAAGAATATTCCTTATGCTTTATGGTAGGTGGGAGTTTCACAGTGCTGCCAAATGGAAGTCTGCAGATATCCAAGGCTTCTGTTTCAGACGCTGGTACATATATATGTGTTGCTCAGAACCCAGCTGGCACTGCACTGGGGAAGACCAAGCTCAAAGTACAAGGTAGCCCTTCTTCCAAGTAATGCAATTTCATTTTGTGTTCTTCAGTAGTCACTAATTTTGATTCCTTCTGCTGCTACTAATGCAAATTGCATGTTATTCCTTTTACGGCATCCTGCAGTGCCTCCTGTGATCAGCTCAGAGACTCAAAACTATTTGGCACCTGTGGACTCCTCTGTGACACTGCAGTGCCAGGCTGATGGCTCCCCTCCTCCCTCTGTCACATGGCACAAAGACGGGCAATCATTAAGTGAATCTGTACGGCAGCGGATTCTCAGTTCAGGCTCCCTGCAGATCTCCTTCATCCAACCCAGTGACACTGGACGATACACATGCACTGCTGCCAATGTAGCTGGAACTGTCAACCTTGAGATGAGCCTTACTGTACAAAGTAAGTTTCACTGATTTCATGGTTTTTAAACCTCACATCTGACTACTATATGCTCATGGTTTTTCACAGACTTGATAAAGACAACGCTGCATGTCCCCACCTGCTGCTTATGTGTGTCTTGAGTGCATTTAACACTTCACTTAAAACATAATTAGGCTTTTTCTTTTTGGAGGTAATGTGATAACCAAAAATATGCCACTTACCTTTGCAGTCCCTCCCTCCATTCGTGGTGGAGAGCAGGAATTAGCAGTGGTGGAAAACAGTCAAGCCCAGCTAGTTTGTGTGGCAGAGGGGGTCCCCCATCCCAGCCTGTCCTGGGAGAAAGATGGTAATCCCCTCAGCGAAAGCATCGGGGAGTACACCATCCTGCCCTCTGGAGAGCTGGTTATAGATATTGCTCAGGTAAAAGAAGTAAAAAGCAACAAGTTATCTTTTCTGTAGACTGCTGGGAAGTAAGATTGGCCTGTATTAAATTTAGCTCTGCCGCTAAAGGATGATGTGGAGCACATGCTCAGCCTGTCCTGTGTCCAAAAGGTGCATTAAAATTTTTTCTGCATGCTCTGTCTCTCCTCATCTCTCCTCCATGCCAGCCTGATGATGCAGGCAGTTACACGTGCGTTGCCACCAATGCAGTTGGGCAGGACAGTCGGACACTAACTCTATCTGTTCATACCCACCCTGTCTTCACCGAGCTGCTTGCAGATGTGGCCCTTAACAAGGGAGAGGGCCTCCTGTTGGCTTGTGGTGTCAGTGGCATCCCACCACCCAAGATCACATGGGCACTCAACAACAACATCATTCCTGGTGAGCAAACACTTCCAGTAATTGTGCAAATATTTTATAGTTTCTAAGAATTAAAACATTCCCCAAAATCCATATATTCAGTTTTATGTAGCTTTGTGTCATATATTAGAATAAATGCTTTTAATACAGTGGCCCTGAAGGTCAAAACAACATTTCACAAAACAAAACAAAGCAAAAAAAAAAAAATCTAATTGAGCGTGGTGCAGGGACACATCTGAAATCATAAGAGGTAGAAACAGGAAATTACTTTGCACTGTCAAGTTTTCATTCTGCTTGTGAAGTGTTTTCGGTAACGCTGTTCTGTTTTGTGAAATGATAAAGTGTTCTCTCTAATGTTGCGTTCTGTTTTGTGAAATGCAGGCCCGCTGTTTTTTAACTGTGTTTTTCCTATTGCCTTTTGTGAATGCTGTAGTGCATTATGATCATATGACCGGCCACAGTGAACTGGTGATAGAGAGAGTCAGTAAAGAAGACGCTGGCACTTACACTTGTGTGGCAGAAAACAGTGTTGGAACCATTAAGTCTCTGGGCTTTGTATATGTGAAAGGTAAAACCCTGCATGACATCGTTTGACTCAACTTTATTTCACTTGTTTACCTCACAATTTCATCCCACGGTCAAGGCAAATTTTTCTGACAATTTTTTATCATTTTTTTGTCTGCATTCAGAGCCTCCAATCATTGATGGGGATCCACACTCCAACAGGATTGAACCTTTGGGTGGCAATGCCATTCTGAACTGTGAGGTTCGTGGCGACCCCCTGCCCACCATCCAGTGGAGCAAAAATGGAATAAACATTCAGATCAACAACCGAATCCGTCAGCTTGATAACGGGTCTCTGGCCATCTATGGGACTGTGGTAGGAAAACAAACTGAGATCCTTTATACCTGATGCTGTTTGTATATTTTTCATTAATCTTGATAATTAGTTTTTTTTTTGTTTGTTTCTTTGTTTATAAAATTTTATTCAGAGTGAAGATGCCGGCAGCTACATGTGTGTGGCAACAAATGACGCTGGGGTGGTGGAAAGAAGTGTCACACTTACTTTGCAGAGTAAGTCTGGCATTTCTACATGTACAGAATGTGACAGGCGTATAAACCTGAAATAATGGTCCAGTAATTCACTGAAGATCCTTGAAAATATGCAGTGACATCATCACAAGTTATTTTTCCCTATATTTGGCACTCTTATTTTGAAGTGTGAAATAAATGGAAGGTTCACATTGTGCACCATTCTACATTCAGGTGCACCCACCATCACTTTGGAGCCAGTTGAGACAGTGGTGGATGCTGGCACCACAGTGGTGCTCAACTGCCAGGCAGAGGGTGAGCCTAGACCCATGATAGAGTGGTCCCGTCAGGGGCGTCCACTGCTGGGTATCAACCGATTTTCCACCCTGTCCAATGGTACGCTCAGGATCAGCAGTGCCCAGAAGGAGGACACAGCTGAATATGAATGTGTGGCGAGAAATCTACTTGGATCAGTCCTCGTCAGGGTATCTTTAACTGTACGAGGTGAGCAGTTCATTATGCATTTATCTTTACTTTTGTTATCTTCCAAGAAGCAAGGAAAAAATAAATAAATCAGTCGTGCTGATAAAACAGCAAATGAAACCTTGTGTTAATGTGGACTTATCTGTTTTTTAGTACACGGGGGATACTCAGAGTGGGCAGAGTGGGGGCCTTGCAGTGTGTCCTGTGGTGTTGGGGCTCAGAAGAGGTTAAGGAGGTGTAATAATCCCCTGCCTGCCAACGGAGGCAGCCACTGTGCAGGATTAGACGCTGAAATACGCAGTTGTCAGGCAAAACCTTGTCCAGGTCAGAAGAAGTTTAAGAGGGAAAGGATTCAACGTGTTCGTTCAGAATGTGTATGATGAGGCTGTAACTGTGTCCATTTTCAGTGGATGGTAACTGGTCAGAGTGGTCTCTCTGGGAGGAGTGCTCTCGAACCTGTGGACAGGGAAACAGAACCAGGACCCGGACCTGCAGCAACCCTCCAACTCAGCACGGAGGCAGGCAATGTGAGGGGAAGCCACTGGAAGCCATCATGTGCAGTGTCAGACCCTGTCCAGGTGAACAGACAAAGAAAAAATTGGCGATATGAAAAGCTATGACCCGCAGGAATGTCCCCTTAACTCAAGTACCAAACACATAAAGTGTGTGTGACTTAAGCTATTAAACTACTAATTATGAAAGCTACTTGCATTGATTCTAAATAATTTACGGCCAACTCTTGGCCAATACCGCTGCAGTGGCCGGTAACTGGGGGTCTTGGCTACCATGGAGCCCATGCAGTGAGACCTGTGGAAAGGGTATGCAGTCCAGAGTCAGGCTGTGCAACAACCCTCCTCCATCCTTTGATGGACCACGATGTGAGGGCACAGACACCCAAACACAAGTGTGCAAGGAGAGGCCTTGTCCCGGTAAGGGGGTCCAGGGTGGTACATTATTATGAAACCAGACTGAACCAGATTTCATCTCTGCAATTGGCTTTCAAATGCTAAAATGTAGGTGATTGATCCTCCTGGTTCTTTTCTTTCATCCACCAGTGGATGGGAAGTGGTCATCGTGGGTAAGCTGGGGAGCTTGCAGCGTTTCCTGCGGCGGTGGGACCAGACAGAGGACACGTCTGTGTGCCAGCCCTGCCCCTCAGCAAGGTGGCAGGCAGTGTGAGGGCAATGATGTGCACATTGACTTCTGTAACAGCGAGCCATGCCCCAGTGAGTCATCTTAACATTTGTTTTTCTTTTTTTGCCCCTTCATCTGTATTTGTCTGAGGGTTGTTTCATCAAATCAAATCAAATCAGATTTATTTGTATAGCGCCAAATCATAACAAAGTTACATCAAGGCACTTTACATATAGAGCAGGTCTAGACCAAACTCTTTATAAATTTATTTAAAGAAACCCAACAGATCATGGATTCATATACTCTGTACCTGGCATTGGGCTTATCTTTGTATCTTTCCATACTACTAGTTAGCGGTAACTGGGGTCCGTGGAGTAGCTGGGGCACCTGCAGCAAGACATGTAACGGAGGTCAAATGAGACGCTACAGGACATGTGACAACCCACGACCCGCTAATGGTGGGAGAGCATGCACAGGTGCAGATGCACAGATACAGAGATGCAGCACAGAAAACTGCCCTGGTGAGTTGACTTTTTAATGACTGTGGGTATGCAATAATTAAGTGTCAGGGTAAAAGAGGAAAACACTGTTTGTCTGAGCATAAATTCCAATTTTATTTGTATAGGACCAAATCATAATGAAGTTACTTCAAGGAATTTAACATGTAGAGGTCCAGATGAAACCCTTTATAGAATTATTTAAGGAGGCCCGACAAAACCTTCAGTTAACAACATATGAATGTGGAATGTGCCTTTATTCAAGAAAGCCTATTTTATCTTACTTTATCTTTTTTGCACTGCTGCATTTGAGTTTTTTCTACAATTTGTGCGTGATCGTATATACTTACGTATTTGACTATCTCGGGGGTGTATCACTTGCAGTTGATGGTAACTGGGGCTCATGGCAGCCGTGGGGTGGGTGCTCTGCTTCTTGTGGAGGTGGGGAGAGAACACGTACTCGTCTCTGTAACAGCCCGTCTCCAAGTAACGGTGGCCGACTCTGTCCAGGAGACTCCTCGCAGCTTTCCAGGTGTAACACTAAGGCCTGCCCTGGTAAGTTGTGTATTTAGAAACATATTTTTGGAGTTGTCCTGTATACTGTTGTCCTTTTACTGTATATGCATTTTTACTTAATAATATCATCTCTTTTTGTCAGGTGGGCCCCAGAAGGCCCGAGGTACCATCATAGGGAATGTTAATGATATTGAATTTGGCATTGCCATCCTCAATAGCACCATTGCAGACAGCAATTCTGGTGGCAGAATCGTCAAGGCCACCATATCTAACATACCACGGGCATTAGGTCAGCTTCCTTTTATGGCTTTATGACTTCTATAGACATGATTGATTCCTGCCTCCGTAAACCCAATGCAAGCAAGCCAAACAAACATATGTCTTCATATTCAAGGTCCTGCAATGAGGAAACTCATCTCCATCCTGAATCCTGTTTATTGGACTACGGCACAGGAAATAGGAGAAGCGGTCAACGGTTACACCCTGGCAGGGGGTGTCTTCAGACGAGACACACAGGTGGAGTTTGCCACAGGTAAGGCCAAGGGTGTGTCTGTGCTCATGCTCAGTGCCTCTTAGCTGCCTATGGAATTTAGATTTCTTTTTTCTTACAACAGCTGAGTGGATGTGGATGTCTAGTGTTAGGAAGTGAGACACAAATCTGTGCTGTTTCTGGATGAAACCAGGTGAGATCCTGAGGATGACCCACATTGCCAGAGGCCTGGACTCAGATGGAGCGTTGTTGTTGGACATTGTCGTGAATGGACACATCTTACATTTGCCCTCACATGCTGACATCAGCATCAAGGTATAGACATAACCAAAGCAGCCAGTTGAAGTCTTTTTTTAGGTATGTCAGGCTGAACGATATATTGTTTTTCTTTGCAGGACTACACAGAGGACTACATCCAGACAGGCCCAGGACAACTGTACGCTCAGTCCACTCGTATGTTCAGCATCGACAGGCAGAGCGTGCCCTATTCTTGGAACCACACCATCTCCTATGACCCATCGAAGGGCAAGATGCCCTACCTGGTAGAGATGCTGCAGGCCACAGCCATCAGTTCTCAGTACCACCCCCTGGAAGAAGTGCTGGAGTTCGGCATCCAAGCCAGCATCACCAAGGGTGAGCAGACACTGTTCTGACTGTGGGAAAAATATTTGGGTGATGATGCACTAAACAGGGTTAAAATATTTTTTTGTTTTTGCTTGTTTTTAGTCATACAGACATTTTCTGGTATTTGACCCTTTTCTTCTTTCTATTTATATGACCCCAGGTGATCGCAGTAACCAGTGTCCTCAGGGTTTCAGGTTGGTGTCTTCTGGGCCCTATTGCGCAGGTAATGTTTAGAAACTAGAAACTAAAAATCTGGTTGATGTATATTGAGATATGCAGTACAGGCCAAAAGTTTGGACACACAGTCTGGACACTCAAATGAATAGGAAAGTGTGTCCAAATTTTTTGCCTGTACTGCATATAAATAAATGTCTTTGTTCTAAAAATTGCAATGTTGTTTTTTTTTTTGTTTTTTTTTTTATGTATCATGTGCTGCAGATGAGAATGAGTGTGAGGCTGGTAACCCCTGTTCTCATGCCTGCCACAATGCCATGGGCACTTACTATTGCTCTTGTCCTTGGGGCCTCACAATCTCTGCTGATGGCAAAACCTGTCAAGGTACACAACACAACACAACACAACACACACACAGTACCTATGCATTGAAATTTACCGATGATTACGATAGCATTAGGTCATTGCCTAATGAATCTGCTGATCTCTGCCCTCTCAGACATTGATGAGTGCTCTCTGGGTGGAAACATGTGCTATGATGGACAGGACTGCAAGAACACTATCGGTTCTTATCGATGTGTTATGCAGTGCGGTCGTGGTTTCAGGAGAACGGCCGATGGTCTTAGCTGCACAGGTACATCATAAGCTTCAAACAATTTTGCGCCTGAAGTGCTTTTCCAAATTTTGAAGTGTTCAAAGGATTATGTGAACCATGTTGTCTGTTGCTTAGATGTGAATGAGTGTCAGGAGTCCAATCCATGCAATCAGCACTGCCTTAACACTATTGGAAGTTATCGGTGCGCTTGCCAGCCAGGATTTCAACTCCGGAACCGACGTTGCATAGGTGAGAGACCTAATGCTCTCTAAAGAACGCTTCACCTGCAATTTTCAGTGTTAACGTCACACATGGAACCACAATTATTGTACATACTACGCAAACCAACTGCTCCAGTGCAGCTGGTTGTTCAACTACAACCATCCAATCTGTTCACCAAGTTGAAAAATAGTGGCTCATCCACAGGCATGAGCCATCATATGAGAAGTGTAGAACTAATGTGCATGGACATGACAGTTAAGCCTTCTGTTCAACACAGATGTGCACACCAAGTAAAGAGTAAAGAGAGATCTATCAGAATACAAGAATGCAATCACTGAGTAAAGCTGCTGATAGGGAATCTATCTGGGCTGAAATCATTCTAGATTTGTTGGTGATGTGGCACTTTCTTTTCCCTCTTTATTCCTCAGATATAAACGAGTGCAGACAGAGGGTTTGTCGTTCCGACCAACAGTGTAAAAACACACGAGGTGGCTACACATGTATTGACCTGTGCCCCAGTGGTATGACAAAAGGCGGCAATGGGACATGTGTAGGTGCGTGTTCAGAGACAGTGAGAGATTCCAATTTTGCACGCTGAGTTACCAACGGTGTCTTTATATTCATGTTTCGGTCTGTGTTGTAGACATCAATGAGTGCAGAGATGGCATTCATCAGTGCAGATATAACCAGATCTGTGAGAACACCAGAGGAAGTTACCACTGCACCTGTCCGCGTGGCTACAGATCTCAGGGAGTCGGAAGGCCATGTGTGGGTATGTGCATCCTTAACGTCTACTTTGCACAGTCACCCCCTCATTAGGGACAGACTTTAAACATTTATGGTGTATGAAGGACTTCATTGTGTGGGTGAAGCAGGTCGTATTTAGACTATCTATAATGCAGTTCCCTGTTGAGGATATTTACTAAGGCACGTGTCAAACAGTTTGAAACACTTCTGCTCTGCACTTCTAATCAGCTTTCATGCTTCTCACATATAAAATAACTCCTGTCCCCTACAGTATACCTCAGGAGTTACAGTCCACTGCTTGCTTGCTTACTTGCTTACATCTTTAAAATGCTGCATTGGAAACTGCTTCCTAACTCCTAACATTAAAGCAAGCACCTTTTTTCTTGCAGACCTAATGCACGGTTTAGCTCTCGGTTGATTGTTGGTCTCCTCCTGTAGACTGTAAGAAGAAAGTAGGGTAGAGAGAGGGTGAGAAAGCACAACATGAAGCTAGAAACTAGAAAGAAATGGTTCCTCCTTTGATGCAGTGAATCTAAAAAGGACCAGCACCATCCCCTCACAGCTTTTGCCACTTTTTCTTTTCACTCTCTTCTAATCTAGATTTTTCAAACTGCCACCTTTGTGTTTGAATTTGGCTATTTCCCAGTGGTGCCCTTTCCTCCTGTGACATCATTAACCCTGGACGCTGACATCTGTCTTTGTCAAACACTGTTCTTTACTATCTACCATTACCTGATATCACATTGATCTGATGTAATTTCTTCAGATAAAATGTGAGCTAGGTCACAAGAGACTTTCTTTATACCGTTTCTTTTATTCGAGATGAAAGGTGATCATGTTATCCTCTCATTCAAATTAGGCAAATATAGTTTTAGTGTCATAGTCTCAATACATTTCTGTCTTAGAGACACGAAAATGTATTGTTGGACAGTGGGGTAATTAACATATCCCCTTTTTCCCCCCTCATTCTCATCTTTCTCCACTATTTTCGTGGCTCACACCATCTCATTTTTTTTTTCATATCCTTTACTGTCCTCCCTTTTTTCCTCCATTGTTTTGTACTTTTTTCTCCTTCTACTCCTCCTTTTTTGTGTCTTGGTACTGGTGTTTCGTTGTGCTGGGGGCAGACATAAATGAGTGTGAGCAGCTTCCTCAGCCCTGTGCCCACCAGTGCATCAACACACGTGGCAGCTTCAAGTGCACCTGCCCACCGGGGCACCATCTGCTGGGCGATGGCAAATCCTGCGCTGGTCTGGAGCGTCTGCCCAGCTATGAAAGTTACTCATATGGCTACCGCACGTCTCAGTCCTCTCCTGAGCGCAGCTCCAACCAACAACTGTATCACAACTTGGCCTCTCAGACCTACCACTCCTACGCAGCCACCACAAGGGGCCGCTACAGGAGCCATAGCCGCAGGGAGACTCGCACACATTCCCTACGACAAGGCTTCCACGCTTGTCAGCAAGGGTTTGAGTCCAGGGGTGGCCGCTGTTTAGGTAACTATGGAGGACAGGCAGGGTTGAGCTAAGGGAGAGGATGCAACTGTCTCTTTTTATCACTGCTACTCCGTGGTTTTATAAGTAAATATGGTGGACTGTGAACATGAAATGTGTTTTTAGTAATCATTTGTATCTGATTTCTTGCTTTATTTTCCATTTTTCTGTGTTTGTGTGACACAAACAGACATCAATGAGTGTGAGGTAAGGGATGCCTGTCAGCATGAGTGCATAAACACGCCGGGGAGCCACAGGTGTCTCTGTCCTGCTGGTTACCGTCTCACGGCCAACGGAAAAACTTGTCAAGGTGAGGACTGCCGTCCACTCCCAGAGCCTGAGCTGTGCTCCTTATACCACACCAGTGGCTCTGTGGTGAGCTGTTTGCTCTGTCTGCAGATATGGACGAGTGTCAGGAGCAGAAGATCCAGTGTGGAGCAAACCGCATGTGCTTCAACATGAGAGGAAGTTACCAGTGTATTGACACACCTTGTCCATCAAACTACCAGAGGGATTCAACCACAGGGTAAACCTCCACAAGTATACACCATAAATGAGATTTTAACGTTTTGAGTTTTTTTTTTTTTTTTTTAGAATGAATGGTATGATATACAAAACCATGCTAGCATCAGGCAGTTTCTAAATAAATGATGCTCAGCCTTTGGCCTCTACCCCAGCAGAATGTTCAGCTGCAGTCACTGAGATGTTGTTGCTACAAACCCTCATCACTACATCATTTGCTACATCATGTAACTTCTAGTTATATCCGACTGCAAATAGGATTCTCTGTCGGTCTCATTTGCAGAATGGGTTCCAAACTTTCACTCCATATTCAGCTGAAGTTTACTTTGTTGTAGGTTCTGCCTTAAGAACTGCCCACCAAACGACCTGGAGTGCACCCTGAGCCCTTATGCCTTGGAGTACAAGCTGCTGTCCCTTCCCTTTGGCATTGCAGCTAATCAGGACCTCATCAGGCTTGTAGCCTACACACAGGATGGAGTGATGCACCCTAGAACCACCTTCCTGGTGGTGGACGAGGATGTCACGTTACCTTTTGCTCTGCGAGATGAGAACTTAAAAGGAGTTCTGTTCACTACACAGGCTCTGCGGGAGCCCCACACATACCGAATGAAGGTCCGAGCCCTTTCCTACAGCAAAGACGGAGGCATTGAGTACCAGACGACTTTCATTGTCTATATTGCTGTCTCTGCCTATCCCTACTGAGAGCACTTTAAATGATGGTAGAAGAAGGTGCAGTGATGATGCAAGTCCTCCACGTGCAGCCCCACTGACAGAGCAACACGGTGTGGATGAGTGGGTGCATGGCTGAAAATTGTCCATGTCAGTAAACAGACAGTTTGTGAGAGATGCCAGTGAGTGCATAAAACCTTAAAGACATAAAGGAGTTGAATATAAAACAAGCCACTGGATGAAACTGGCACTTAATTGGCTCTAATCCTTGTAAAGGACGCTTCAGTCTGTCAGGACTGATGTTCAAATCCGTATTGTTTTTACCCCAATCAGATTTAACTATGATCAAACAGATTTTGATCCTCAAAGCCAAAATGTTCATGACTAGCTCAGAAAATAGGCTCCAACACTGCCGAAGAAATCTCTGCGTGTTTCTTATTTACATTTACCTGTTATTAACTTATTGGGAAGTGCTTGAACATGAAAAACTTGGGCAATTCCCACCTTTACCTTTCTTAATCAGTCACTATAATAGAGTTGTGACTGATTGGACATGATGCTCATAGTGGTGATAGAGAATTTGACTGTTTTGTATTCTAGATTCTCAGGTCGTGGCCCATCAGACGGAAACCCTATCAATCATTACACTGATTACATCATGACTGTGCCATAATGCTCCATCTAATAGTTGATACGAAGATGTATTTTATTTTTATGACTTGTACATATATTTTTTTCATAATGTATTGCCATATTGTACTTATTCTATCCATTTTGTAATAAAAATGTAATAAATGAATATATACAAAGTGGAATGTGGAATTATGTCTGCAGCAATACTGCATAAAAAAATGTATTAAATTCTGAATTACCCAGAGAGCCCACTTACATAAATGTATATATTTAAAAAAAACTCTCAGTGATGTTATTGTCTGCAAAAATTCTTAAATTGTCGTCATCAGGCCATCATTTGACTTTGTGAAAAATAGAAGATAATAAAGCGGACATATGTTAACAAGAAATCACTATGTCAGCAAATAACTAATTTGTGTCTGAGAATATAGTGAAGTAATGTCTTTAGGAGAGTACAAACTCTGTACTGGCCATAGGGGCTAGTTCCTCAAATCTCATTGTATGGGCACGGTTAAAACATTCATAAATTGTGTAACAGTTTGGTAAGTGACATTTGTGCCGTCACCAGCAGATATGTCCAAGGCTGAATTTTGTTCCAAGTCCAACTGTGGGACTGTGCCAATAATTAGTTTTATTCCATTTTATGCATAAAGGTTCAGTAAATGCAAGCTCTGACTTGTATTCACCGTTAGAAATCTGTACAAGTAAAAACACCACAAAGTTACGAACAATTAACAGTCATATGCGTTTTATTATTTTCTATTTATTTTTTCAAAAAAGCACAAACATAAAAAAGGAATATTTGAGTAAGGCAGGATGTTCGGCATGTTTCCTTGTCTCTCAGCTAGAAGAGTATTTTTGACTAGAAAACCATGAAGCAGAAGATTTCTTTCTCATGTAAAACTGGCCTTTGCTGCGTTAGAAATTGTATCTAATGTCTAGGTTCAACGATACGCAAACACGACAATCCACATCTGAATATCAACTGGTGAGAAAAACACAGTGCTGAAAATACGTGTTTGTTTTGTAAAAGGAAACATCCAAATGTAACCGTCAGTCAAAAAAAGTATGTTGGGGACAAATTCTACATGAGGAGCAAAGCTTACGGTTGCTTATGTTGTTCACATGTAACATCAATGGTTACAATGCCACACATTTTTTGGAATGCTTCTCTAATATACAAGGGCAATTCAATCATCACTGCAAGATACATTATTTCCAAAAAAGCTAAATAAAATTATTTGCCAAGAGACATAATCCATCTCATAAGGCAGATCAACTTTTCCAGTTTTCCCTCATTACATAAAATCTAATTAAGAGTCTGACTTTCCACTGAAAGACAGTACTATGTAAGAAGGATTTGCTTTACAAATCTTAGAGCGTGACTTTCAAAAGGTTTAATACAAAAAAGACAGAAATTTTTCCAGAATAGACACGAAACATCTGTAAAATACAAGTATGCTTGAGAAAAGACTCAAAACTTAAAAGTGGGATCATGCAAACCATTGGCATATATATATTTATTATAGATATTTATTTCAAGAAATTAAAATATCAATTCTATCATTTTCATCTCTCCTGCATAAAGCAGAGACAGAAAACATGCTAAACTGTATAAACCCAGATGATCTTTTTCAGTTAATTACCATTGCCGGGTTGTGTTATATTCCTGAAAGAATTAATAGTACCAGCAGGGGATTCTCATGGCTTTTATGTGTTACAGTGAGAGGCAGTGAGAAGACGTACTGACAGAGAATGAGGCTTTTATTCTACCAGGAAGTCTCTGCTGCAGAGAACACAGGAAAATGACACAACGAATGAAAAGAAGGACAGCGAGCGACACAGTGGTTCTCTACCTTTCGACCACTTGTGTATTTGTACAGTGTGTATTTGTCTAATGGTTTTGCAACAAAAAGTGAGTTTTTTTTTTTGTTTGTTTTTTGTTTTTTTTTAATCCTCTACCTGTGTAAGCTATTCCAATATTGTGGAGACAAAGGGTTTCTGTAATTTGCAAAGAAGTAAAGATTACGCAAAACAAATTTAGCAACACCTCAGATTTATATTGCAATTCTTAGGTAGGGAACCACTGGTGTACAGAAATAGACAAAGGGGGCAGAACCAAACCAGGGAAGGCACACAAACACTTAGGGTGAGAAGTTATCTGTAGCACCCATGAGGAATATGACTGACTAGGCCGTGATCATGTTTAGGAGGAAACTAGAAAACCCACTTTTTAAACCATATGTGATGCAGTTTTGTTTTTATTTTATTTTTTTTAAGCGTAGCCATGATCACTGTAGGATCACATTGAGTTAAAAACCTGGTTTCCTGTTTGGCCCCTATGCCATCTGTCTTATTACAGTTTTACAGTGCAGCGTTCCTCCCTGCATCTGTCAGTGATGTGGAGTGGAGTAACCTTTTTCCTCTTTTAGACCGTCTTCCTTGCTGTTAGTACCCTGACGATGCTGCCCACTCCTCCGGCTGCCAGAGCCTGGACACACAGTAAAAGACGTATGATGAGGGGTTGTTTTTGTTTTAGCTGTATCTATTCACCTAAAACCAATAAGGCAAGCACTAATCCCTTTGCTATCAATACTAATATTACCAATACTATACTAATATTTAGTTTATTGAGCAGATAGATGCTGTTAATACTTGGGTTTAAAATCCTGTATGGATATGGATTGGCACAGCCATAAGAATTTATCACGCTGCAGAGAGAGGAGAAAATAAATCGTAACTTCAATCATCATTTCAGACAATTACCTTTTCATGCCACTGCAGCAGGACTGCACTGCTGTTTTCTGATGGCCTCTCAAAGCCTTTGTAGATGTATTTCATCAGAAGATCCACGCCGTTCTTATCAAGAGATTGCACCCCTTTCTCAATGTCGCTGCTTTTAAAGGCACTGAGCACTTTCAGCACCAAACCCTCTGCGCGATCCTGGTAGAAAAAGGGAGGTCTTACAAAAATCTGAATTGCTACACAGTTCACTATAAACCAGGTTCCACTCTTATACTTCAATTATACAAATTAGAAATAAATGAAATGGTATTTTCTTTAGGTCATCAAAATGAATGATCAGTGGCCTAGAGACTACATGGGCCCTACAACTATGGACTCTCTACTTAGGGGTGTGTAAACCATTTCTCAAAAAGGTGTTCTCAAATTTTTTAAGTTAGGGAAGTAACCAAAGAACAAAGTATTAACAGTAATGTTAAGAGCATTAAAGTAATTTTCCAGAAATACTAAAACGTGGCAACAGTTGATTGACGACTGAATCTACATCTACCTTGACATTTTGGTTCTTTGTGTTGATTGGTGGGTTCTTCAGTACTGCATGTAAAGCCTCCATGAGATTTCCTGTGCAGGGGGTTAAGGATGCAAATTTCATGGCCCACTTATAGCCAACAACAACAAAAAAAAGTAATTTAAATAAATAAATAAACAAATAAATATCACACAAATGTCAACATAGACAATATCATCAATACTAACACAATTTGGTCCAGCTGGTGACAACATGGTTCACATCACTGGCCTGCAGTAGTAGTTAAAACATTGGTAATGCTGGATAAGATAATTAATTGTGTGTACAACTTTTAAAACGTTATATCCGCAGGTTTGTTTTTTTTTTAGCAGTTTTAGATTTAATTGATTATCCCAACCAAGAGCTCTTTGAATGCAAGTTGTACTACTGGGCGTCTATTTCAGTTTACACGAGAAATGCTCATATATTTAATGATTCTTTAGCGATCAGCACTCTGTCATACAGGATAGTGCGTATAAGCATACGAGTTCTGCTTTATTGCATTTTCACTATCGCAGCTATGAGACTAGAATAAATGAGGTGCACCTCTCCTTTAACTCCGGCGCGTTGAAGCGGAGGGTTACTGAATCATTCAATGAGGAAGTGCAACAGCTCATTGCCTTATAAGGCCTAGCAGACTGAAAGGAGGGCTCGGCTCAACGGCAGCAACACACAGACAACACACTTTTAGCCAAAAAAAATGTGACTGGGTGACTTTCCTGTCGCCTCAGGGGGACGCGATGCATTTTAAGACCATGAGTATTACACAGATCTTGTGATGGTAAACGGTGAAGCTGTGGCTGCTGTCGGTGTACTGCCGTTGAACAGCCTGAGCTCTCGGGGGCCAGAAATCCCAGGAATGTGACTGAAAGGCAAGTCCGGGCAGTGACCGGCCTGCAGCACAAAGATGGTTCAAGCACACTAAATGCATCATGGAAATAATATGCTGAGAAATCGCCGAAAAGGCGCACACACACAGTGGCAGATCGTCCGTGTTAATACTCAGGCTGGGGGAGCATGGAAAGGATATTGTCTGATGAGGGAGTCCACCTCTGCCTCGTCCGGCCCCAGCTGATTTTCTGCTCCGTCCTCTTCGTCCACAAATTTGTTCTCGTCGTACTCGTCTACGTCCACTCGTCTGAAGCGGGCCGACACGGTGTTCTTAGACATGTTTGCGGGGAGTGGCGGGTGTTATTCTACCGCGAAAAAGGCCGGCAATTTATTTAGTTGCCTTAAAAGACGATTGTCAACCAGGAGACGGGCAGACAGCTACGACTTCCGCTTCCGCCTTCTGCTTCCTCTTCTTCTTCCTCGAGTTTTGCTGGCGGAGGGCGAACACCGACTTGGCGCATTACCGCCACCAGGTGGTGTGGAGTGTGAATCAGAAAACTTCATTGTCCTTGTAGTTGGTACAATGAAATTATGTTTGGAACTCACGGAGTCCAGCAGCAAGGGAAATAGAACAATGATAGGATGGAATAAGGATAATGAAATTTAATTAAAAAAAACGATACTTCTTGATTTTCCTCTGAGATTGGTCCAGCTCTGTCTTTGTAAAAAGCCTCGTTCATTCTTGTTGTGTTGCCGGGGGCACCCTAGTGGCCAACTGCTGCTACTGCATGACGTAAACTGTGCATCACATTTTGGCCCCTAAAGGGCGATCAAACCTAATAAATAAGAGCTATGGTTTCATTTTATTATATGTCATAACCAATTATGGCCCATTTAGAAAAAATGGCTGTCCTAAATATTACATTTGGTTTTAGAGCCATCTATAAGAGACTTTATATTCCCTACTTACCACTCACACAGACAAAAACAGCTTTCTTTGGTGAACAGCTTTTTGAAGCCTTTTTTTTTTTTTTTTTACCTGTTCTGTTCAGCAGCTGGGGCAGGCTGTATGAATGTTCCTGGTGCCTTGTTGTGCTGAAACAGTTTTACTCTGCGAAGAAGGAGTCTGACATCTCCTGTCGCCCTCTGTTTGACTTTATTGGCAATGCTGTTGGTTTGCTGGTAAAGCTTCCAGGCTGAGGCTCAGGAGTGGATGGAAAGAGAGAGCAGAGACAGGATTGGGAACACAGGAGGGGGGCTACAAAAACAACAACAGCAGCAACAATATTAACACTTAGCATTTTGAATGATATTAATATTCCAACCAAATTGCGGTCCTCAATCATTCTTACAAGACTATTGAAAAAAATCAAGTGTGACATGTTGGGTTGTAGGAAGTGTTACGTTTTCATAACCCACTTTGTCCCTAAACCATCACCATCGCCATCTCCTGGTGTTTTCGGGAACACCCCTCTGGTTTTGTTGAGTAGACCTCTGCCTGTAATTAACTATAATGGTTATTCACTTCTGCGTCCCAGTTTTATTATTGCGGCAAATTGTTGGCTTGCTTTCATTTAAAGGAAAGATAAACTCCTTGAATGAGAAAAAAAAAGACAAGCAAATTAACATCACAGTCAAAGTTTGAAAACTTGTATTTTTGTGCAAGTCAAATTATGTACTGACTATATTTTAAATATCTTTATCTTATTTTATTGTTAATATGATGATATATATAAGCATTAATTCATTGTAACTCAAATCTTCCACGTACTCAAATCCTTACCTAATATTATACCACAACACTAATAAAACATATTATGTGCTTTAGTTATAGTTATAATTATTTATTATCTGTTAGTATTGCAAAATAAAACACAACCCCTCACACCCTAAAACCATTCATTACAAATAACGGCCTGTGCTCGTTCACACTAAACAACAAACTGAACAGTAGTTTTAAATAGCACTATTTAAATGAACTGGGAAAGAGCTACAAACTTAGATTAGAATAATGCATTTCACTTCAACATTCAAACATTGTTTTATTACTTCAAGATACAGGTTATATTACCTGCATTCCTATAGCTTCCACAAAACGAAGGAAGATTATTGTACAAACCATTACTATGATGACCCTTGCAGTCTATATCTAAGTTCAAATATTAATATTGCTCACAGAGAAAGACAAAAAAAAAACAAAAAAAAAAAAAAAAACCTTTACCTCCCACAAACCAGTTGCACAATAAAGAGAAACATTTAAGTGTGGCATTTGAGAAGCTTTGGTCTATAATTGATCAAATGACTGGGCCCAAAGGTAGAGATGACCCAATGAACAGTTTTTATAGACTAAACATTGAACAACCACATTCATAAACACACAAGGTAAAGCAATGCCCCTATTGCCCCAGTGTAATAATTCACCCCTATGATTGCACGTGCCTTTTAGTCAGGCAGGGGCCAGAAATAACTGCTCCTGTGTGTAGGTGTGTGTGTGTGTGTGTGTGTGTGACTCACACACTCGACCTTCCATTTCATTGCTCTGATGGAAGTATTTATTTGAATGTGTCTGTAATGGGGTGGTCTGTTTACGTGGTCCCACAGATCACCACATAAACTCTGTGACATCACCGTTTTCCTGCGTCATATAAAACATTTTCATCTTTGCGTGAGGAAGACGCATTTTCCATGTTGCTAATTCAGAGACTCATCATTATCGGTCAGAGAACTGGGATAGGGAAGCAGTAAAAACAAATTGCTTGCCAAACAAGGCAAATAACTAGAAGTGTTGGCTCCTTTCTGTTCCCAAAGTCATATGAGCTTATGTTACATTTTGGCAGGAAGTGCTTGGACATTCGCCATGGTTAACAGAACAGCTCATTGTTCTTGACCATTGAAAACCATTCCAAAACACACATACCTCTGTCGGGAAGAGGAGGGGAATTTTTTCAATTTTCTTATCTAGCCCTGCTAGATAAAGCTGACCGCTGCAATAATAAGACTAGTTAATAGATAGCCCACTGCAGACCTCCCATTTTGTTACCCATATATTTGATATATCTGATTCACAAATATTTGTTTCACCATGAGAAAGTCTTGCTCACTGCACTGGACATGTATTGTACGTAAACAGTAACAATTGTATGATTGTATGGTTGTGAAATAGAAGAGTGCCATTCCACTTCCCAACACCATTCTTTCAAGCCCCTCCACAGACTCACTCACACACTCTCCCAGACAGCAAAGATATAAATATAAACATCCGCACACGTTTTCTTTTCTTTTTTCTTAATTTCTTCCTTCCACTCCTTCGCAAACACAGATACGCACCTACACACACAGCATTGCGTGCGTTGGTCATGAGTGTCCTCATTGTGGGCTTTGTGGAGTGCCCCAACCCGTCTGTGCTATGTGAATGACTCAACACATCAAAAGGCAAGAATACAGGCACATACATGACCTTCACCTGAACGTGAAAATTAACAAGCCCTGGAAATTTTCAATATGGAGACTGTTTACCATCCTGCAGTGCACAGCGGGATACAGAGAGAGAAAGATTATGCGGAGGAGATGAAACTCAAAACAGCCTCTGTCTATATACTTTAGCTTTAAATGTCAGAGCAAATCTGCAGGGCACTTCCGTGCCAGAGAGGAGGACTAACACCATAGCAAAGTGTCCTGAGCACTTAATTAGTATTCTCACAGAGGAGAAGTATTTCTGTTAGATGATGGTTTAATTGGGGAATGTAATGATTTAGTGGGTGCTGTGTTGGAGCAGGTCTTCAGACTGGGAGAGACTGTGGGTGGCTTCTTCCTTTCTGGAAGTGAGAGTGTGGTATTCAAAAGTCACAGTAAAGTACCTGTTCGGAATTTATTGAGATTACTGTGCCAGTGATGCATAGGGTTTGGCTTTTGAAGTTCATTGATTACCCCATAATACTCCTAAATGAATGTGAGGCAAGTTTGAAATAGTTTAAGCCTCTAGTGCTAAAGATGGATTACATAGAAATTTTCCTTTAGTGTATAATATACACAATTTAAAGGGGAAGGGTGTTATGACAAACGTTTTGCTACCTATTGACCTTTTGCTATACAGATAACTTTGGTTTTATTTGGCCGGGTTTTGTAGAGATCCAAGATTTCTGCTGCATGATAAAATACTTGAAAAGTTTCTCTTACTTTACTTTGTCTCGAACTTTACATGTTCTGAGGCATTTTCTTATCCACCACAACACAATGAAATATCTGTGCTACTCTTCCCATAATATCCCCATCACACAAGGTAAATTCTCTCTTTTATTATCATCTTAATAGGCTTCACATAAATACTATGCACGCCATGCTTGGTAAGTTATAATATTAGATATCTTTATTTCCTAGAAGTGATGGTTTATTATCCTACACATTTGTAAACATTCTCACATACAGATTATATGTTATTGAGGAAAAATGTACAGAAACGTCCACAGTTCATGCGTGCTCTCTAAAGGAATTGTCTAAATGCTACAAAGACACTAGAAGGATGGAAGAGTTTGACAGGAAAATCACAATCATAATGATGAGTGCTTGTTTCATTGGCTTCTATCTTTTTAACATTCATGAGAACTTTTTTTGCAAATGAATCTCAAAAGGTTATATTTAAGTTATCTTAAAGGTTAGTAACCTCGCTGGCTTGATTCTGTCCAATGTCACGACAAGCTTTTCTGTTAGGGCAGAAGCAGACAAGCCAATCAGTCACTCAGGGAGCATTTAGTAAATTCATATACGGTGAGCTTTGATTTAAGTTTCAATTTATCATTTATAGCGCTTAAGTAGATATATAATTTTTGTCTACAAATTTCACAAAAGAAATGCTATATGAGAGGTTGCATTGGAGTACTGAAGGTAGTGGAACAGAGGTAAGCTTAAATGTGGCATTGTGGTTTTCGTTTTCTGTATTTAACATACAGATACGAGCACTGAGCGAGATAAGCAAAAGTGAATACATAATGCAACACATTCCAAGAAATATACACATACAAAAACCAGGACAGAACTAAGAAAGACAGCATAAACATTTTTTTGGCCATGAATCTGACAGCAAGACCGCAGAATACTTTCTTTTACACTTTTCATTACACCAGTGGGGCTTGAACATAAGTAAGGGGTCAGAGTGTTCTGTGTAAAATTCCACTGCAGCCCTTGGACCCCTGCAGGTATAGGTGTAGTGTGTCAGATTCCAGGCCGCCGCTGCTGCAGGTGTAGGTGTAGTGTGTAAAATTCCACTGAAAGCTGCAGAGAGCCACCATTTTCAGCTACAAATGGGTCTTGGGATTGCCCTCACAAGTCCAACCTGCTTTAACTTTGCTCTGAGCTAAGCTCCCCTTCATGATATGAGGGCCTCTGAGTCCTGATGTAGGCTGGTGTGTAAGGAGAGGGAATGGCCTGATAACATGCTTTACTGTACCTGAAAAGGAAGAATGGAACAACACAGTGAGGAAGATAAATACAGCTTCATCTTCCTGCAATGACACTGATAGAGAGAGAAGGCGGGAGCAAGTGGAGCTGTTTCTATGGTATCATTTTGTTTTTCCAAAATGGTGGCTTTGATATGAGGCACTCCCTACAGGGGAGTGGTCTTTCCCTGTAGGTGGGTAAACATCACTGAGACGTTTGAGTTATCCAGAGGGGGATCCCTTTGTGTGCATAGGAGTTGCGATCAAACAAAACCAATGGTTACGAGTTTCTCTTTCATGTTTTAAACAGGATTACATGTTTAAACAAGCCATTCATTGAAAAATGTTCAATATGGAAAGAGTTCACCTCCTTCACTGTGCAGGTGAGCATTTTTACTGTGTGTCATCACAGCTCAGAGCTAAATTTTATAACAGCATGGCTGCATACAAAGTCATAAGGAAAATAAAAATGCAGCCTCCCTCGAAGCAGCATGAACTAAAGCCAAAAGCTGTCAACAAGGGAAATTTGTAACTGACACAGAAACGATTTTATAATGTAATCAAGTGAGTTGAATGAACACACTACATTAAACACAAAGTAAATATTAAAAACAAAAGATAAGTCTCCTGTTGTTTGTGATAATGCCAGGTGTTAGCTGGACAATCCAGTCACACAGTATTTTCAACATCCAGTCATTCACACAGGCAGCAGGAAAGCAACCAGTACATTTTTGTGGCCAATAAATACCAATGGAATTTCCTATTTGCATTGGTGCAATTAAAGCCCAATGAAAATTCTCACTGTGTTGTATGTGAATGGAATCATACCGATTTTGCCAGTAAAGATGAAATGCCTTTACAGATACTCAACAAACAAGTTTACTTAATCCTCCAGAGAAAGAGTAAACTGAAATCAACTTGACTGCATTTTCCAAGAAGAGAATTATTTCCTTGAAAAATTCCCAAAGATCAACTCTCCCATAGTCTCCAAACAAGGCTACTGCTTATCATTTTCCAAGTGATTCCAAGGTTGTCGAACCTCTCTTCTGGGAAACTTCTTTTTAGGGATTGCGCTGAGCGAGAAGGAACGCGAGAGGCCTGAGGGGTTCTCTTTGCGAGCGACAATGCAGTCTTTGATGGCTTCTTTAATAACCTGCAAGAGACAATACAGGAATTACATGCAAAGTACCATATGTCATCATGAATGAGGCAAATGCTATTAAACTGTATTTCAAAATCTCTGACAATAACAAGTTCTTAAGGCTACTGGTAATTATGCTGTCATCTAATAATCTCCTAAGACATCTGATCGTACATACATTGACTTATTTGATGTGAAATTAAGCTGTTAATTATAAATGTCATGTGTGTGTCAGGATGTCCTTCATGGTGAAGTAGCTCTCACTCGTCTCACAGCAACAATACGAGCTCACAGTTCTGTGGCATGCAGGTTAGGTTTTTTGATAACTGTAGCTCGTCCTTAGGTATGAATGACTCTTTATCTGTGTAAGTTAGGCTAGTCATAGACTGGGGAAATATCCAGGGTATACCCACAACCCTCGATGGATAAGCATGATAGCTCATGGGTAGATGTGTGTTCACAGTGCTGTGAAAAAGTATTTGCCCCCTTACTGATTTCTGACTTTTTTTGCACCTTTGTCACTCTTAGCCATTTCAGATCAAGCAAACTTAAATAAGTTTATAAGATAACTCACAACTGAACGCAAAATGCAGGTTTAAATGCCGATTTTATTTATTAAGGGAAAATTGCCCCCTAAACCTAATAACACCCTTAGCAGCAACAACTGCAGTCAAGCATTTGCGATAACTGGCAATGAGTCTTTCACATCGCTGTGGAAGAATTTTGGCCCACTGTAGAATTGTTTTAAATCAGCCACATTGGAGGGTTTCTGAGCATGAATCACCTTTTTAAGGTCATGCCACAGCATCTCAATTGGGTTCAGGTCTGGACTTTGACTAGGTCACTCCAGAACCCTCATTTTGTGTTTTTTAAGCCATTCAGAAGTGGACTTGCTGGTGTGCTTTGGATCATTGTCCTGATCATTGTCCTGTCCGGTCACAAACTGATGGCCGGACATTGTTGGTGGAGAGCAGAGTTCATGGTTCCTTCAATCACAGCAAGTCGTCCAGGTCCTAAAGCAGCAAAGCAGCCCCAAACCATGACACTACCACCGCCATGTTTCACTGTTGTTTTGCAGACTTTTGTTTCATCAGTCCACAGAATATTTTCCCAAAAGCTTTGGGGATCATCAAGATGTTTTTGGGCGAAAGTGAGACGAGCCTTTATGTTCTTTTTTGTCAGCGGTGGCTTTCACCTTGGAACTCTGCCAAAAATATGAGTATCTGTACAAAATGCAAAGTTACTATCTGACAGTCTTGAGAAGTTTCAGTGATCAAAATTGCCAACCTCTTGGTGGCACTAGAGGAGCTAAAATGACCTGTTGTATGCCTCCACAAACCAGCCGAATTATAGGAAATACTTTACAATCTCATCTTCATGAGTTTCAGCATTGATTATGATGACTATTAATTTGCTGAAAATATTAATAAAAAAAAAAAACACGTTCATTTCATAATGACAGATGTTATCTGTGATGATAACAACAATCATTTCATAATTTTATGTGATTAGACAGATGTGTTAATTGTGTTCTAATTAGTGGATGAATTCAGAAGTTAAGTCTGAAATCATGTTTTGCGAGGTCAGTGACCTTGGCCTTTAAAATCTAGTTCATCCTCGAGTCCAAATATTTGTTTGTGCCAAATTTGAAGAAATGTGAAATTCCCTCAAGGCATGACTGATAGAAAGACCAGAAAACCTCAGGTCTAGGCTGACACCAGTACAAGGTATAAGTAGTTATGAGCAATAATACAACATGATCCGCTATTGTTTTTATCGTAATTTTAATGTGTGGGCTTCTGGGTTAGCTCAGCTAATGTAACTAGAGCGACGCTTAAGCTTTGCAGTAGCATTTTAACGTCACCAGCAAAGAGGAATTAGTGCCAAATAGGGGGAGTCAGACCCAACCAGACAACAGTAATCTGCAAAACACGCCGCCCACAAGTCGGTACTAGCGACTCGAACACGTCTAATCTTCTCTATCACTTAAAGACACAGCATGAAGAACAGCACAGAGACTGCATTAAAATGTGACATATCACTACCGTTACCTCAAAACCACAAATTGATGAAAAGAAGAAAACTCACCAAACAAATATGTTTCATAAATAAAAGGTGAAAAGAGAAATTCATTCATTTCATGTGTGTATATATATAATTTTAATAAAAAATACTATATCGGGATATATATATTGTTATCAGGATAAAAAATTGCCTATATTGGGATATAAAATTTTTATCCATATCGCACAGCACTAGTTATGACTAAAGGTTTTATGAAAATGCGTAGGAGTCAAACTCTAGGGACCATGCAGGTCTGTACCGGATTTCTTGGGATATAATTTCATCAAATAGTTGCTGAGCTATTTGAGTAGAAACCAAAGTTGTGGACATCGGATGTTACTGCAGCTTTATCAGAGATCATTAGTCACAAGCTCGTTAGAAGTCTTTAAATTACAAAACTTTTCGTCAAGCTGAAATGGGTTTTCCATACAAGTTGCATGAAAATATCTTTCTGGATGAGCTGACAGTCTGGCGAAATCAAATACACAATGTCACATCTAAAATCCTTACAAAGCAGGGAAATGACTCAGATTCAGTGAGTGAAAGTGAGTCTGGCCTTACATAGTGACACACCTACTGTCAACTTGTCAAGGCTTGCACTATACATTCTTACATGGCCCTTTGAGATTTTTAATTTTGAAATTTTGTTGCACAATGAATTAATATTTGCTTAGTAACAACATCCATCCATTCATCTTCTACCGCTTTTCCATTTCCAGGTTGTGGGGGGTGCTGCAGCCAATCCCAGCCAACGTTAGATACACCCTGAACAGGTCACCAGTCTATCACAGGGCCAACACACAGAGGCAGACAGAGACCGACAACCACTCACACTCACACTCAGACCTACGGACAATTAAGAGTCACCAGTTAACCCACGTCTTTGGATGGTGAGAGGAAACCCATGCAGGCACGAGAAGAGCATGCAAACTCCACACAGGAAGTGGACGATTTATCCACTTTGTCACATGCAACAGAAAGCTGATAAAATCTCTTTTTTGTGCCTCTGTAGTAAAACCATATTGCCTAAACTGACCTCCAGGTTGTTGAGAGTGTTGAATTCCATGAGGTTATGAAGACGAGTGAAGGCCTCGTTGGAGTACTGGAAATTAAAAGTGGAAAAAGGTGTCTCTGGGTCGTCAAAAATGTCAAAATCTGCCAACTCCTTTTCCTTCTCAGTCTCTCTGGGAACACCTGGGAGTAAAAAGTAAACTGTAATAAATACTTAAAAACTGTGATAAAATACATAATTTATTTTCATTAGTGAGCTGAAAAAAGCAGGCGACAAAACCTTTAATACAAAGGTCTATTTTTCATTTTTCAAACTTTTTATAATATTTTGTCATCCTTGCTTGTTCATGTTGGTTTCTTGTTTATGATGGTTTAAAGGTTCAAAGGGCGTTGGACATCACCCCCACTGATTGTTTGATCAGGTTCGTCTTTATATTAATTGAAAAATCTGGTGATTAAGACCACAAAGGTTAAATACCACCAGGTGTCACAAGACATACCGCAGTGCAAATCTATTGTGCGTTTGGCATATATATATATATATATGTGTGTGTGTGAGAACAAGACTGTGAGAGAGAGATAGAACATTTAATAAATAATGTATCTAAAAACCCCATTATCCTTTATTGCAAACATGCCTGCTCCATCTATCTAGACAAAATGGTTTGACTAAATAATATCAACATGTAATTCTTACTGCTGCTCTTTTGGGATGTTTCAATGGAATTTTTTCTGTAAATTTTCATACACCTATCAACCACTGCTCACTCTTCTTTATAGTTTATTATCTTTACACGCTTCCTAGAACTGACCCTTCTGAATGTTCTTTAAATGGCATTAATTACAGGAATAAAGATGTAAGGCCACCAATAGGGAGAAGTTATGGCTTAGGAAATGCTTTTTTCACAAATGGGAAGTCCATTTATGGTATCATTCCTTCAGATGTGTTTTAGATTGGAGTGCAAAAGGCTTATGTAATGTCCATAAACAGACTGCAGAAGCATGTGGGCTGATGACCTACTAAATGTAAAGTTATGTCCAGTGATGTATGGCATGTTTACACATATAGCTCTCCCACTAGAATGAGAGATTCCCTCCTGGCACCTGGTTCCTTAAGGAACCATAATTCACCCAAGCAACCAATAAAACACTCAAGACAGTGAGATTCACATCTGCATGGACACACACATACACACACGCAAGCAAAGTAATATGAAGGCATGCTTATCGCCGAATGCACAGGCAGACTTCTTTCCTGGGATCACTGAGACGAGGGGCCCACTTTTTAGCAAAGCATAATAAAATTGTCTGGTTCCACTGCACAACTTCGAGGAAGCAAAACCTCAAGTCCCATGACGTTAGACCCACATTATAATAAGACACTGAGTCGTTGCATATTTTCCCCACTAACACATGCTGTGGCAAACTAAACATGAAGGCATACTTACCAGGTGCTTTGAACTGTCTGAAGTTGATGTTGACGAGGACAAAATGGATGACTGTCGGGCAGTTCTTTTCTCCCCTCTTTGGTTTAAAAACGTAACATTCCTTCAGGCCCTCACGGTCAAAGACTTTCGGGTCGATCTTGGGAAATGGGAGCTTGTTCATGCGAGCCCACTTCTCTGCTAGCAGAAGCTCCTGTGCCATAAATTTACCAAGGAAATAAGTACAATGTCTGAAACCCTTGTCTGCATGCTTTGAACAATGAAAGTTAAAAGGATTCAAAGTCATATCCTGACCTTGAAAGGAGGACTAGAGTCGCTTGGCCGTGCAGAAAAGTCGAATGAGATGATGAGATCAACACCGCGCTGCGGCCGCAGGATAAGAGGGTAGGGAAGATTGTAAGTCAGGCCGCTGTCCACCACGTGGATCTTCTTACTCTTTACATCCAGAGGCTCATAGATTCGATCAAACTCATCTGGATCTGAGAATATCAAACAAAATCAGACAAATGATGCAGCATGAATGGAAAATTATATTGTCTGCAAACAAATTTTACTCCACAAGACCGGCCAAATTAAATTGCCCATGTAATGATTCACCTACGTCTGGCTGGTACTGTTTTCATGTTGTGAATCTGTCTGCATACGGTGGTTTTTAGTACTTTGGGAGTTACGTGGCTGGATACGCGTGACATAATACGACATAATATGGCGACACACTTTTTAAATTCACCAGAGTGATGATCAATATTTGATCAATTTGGTGCAATTCTGTCATTACAGTAAGAAAATATTTTCAGGTTAGGTTCAATCAACAGCTCTAACTATAGTTAGCTGTACAAGCAGTTAAAACCAAATCAGAACGTAATTCCTTTTCTACAAATTCAATATAATTCCTGGTGTGCTTGCTGTATAAAAAAATAGAGGATCAATAATACAAGGTATGAAATCTTGATGCAAGTACCGTAATGTTTTAGACCGCTGTGATTCCAGAAAAACGCATCCCATTCCAATAAACTCTCTGATTATTGTACGCCAAATTGAGTTGTGGTGGAAGAATAGTATCAATGCCACAAATTTGTGGCAATTTGTACTTTGTAAAACTAGTAACTTGTACGGTGATGGCAGACCCCCTTCACATTCGCTATGCTTACACAGAATCAGGAAAAGAGTTTCAAAACAACAAAAAATCAGTTTCAGTGTTATTATGAGAGCTTCACTTCTTTTAGGACAAACTTGTATAACTGCTACAAACCTGTGACGGCATCCACTTCCTCCTCAGGTGAAGAAGCGTGGTACATGACCTCAGTGACTGGAGAGCAGGGGATGTTGGTGTTCAGGTTCAAGCCCAGCATGAAATTATGCACCTGATAACGCAGTAAGAATGCGTTATGGAAAGAGGAAGCAAGTTTTGTAGAGAGAATTTTGGTTTTTTGTTTTGTTGTATGTTGTATGCAATTTTAATGGTAAGATGAATTAACATATTCACCTTTCCAGCTCGGCCCTCTCTTGTGTTGAACAAGGCAGAGTCACTGAAGAGAGATGTGAACATCCTCTGAACCCAGCTGGCCTGAGCGGTGCGATGATACTCATCTTCTGCCTCCTGGTTTTCCGTCCCACCTGAAAAATAAAGTAGCGGGACAACATGTATTCTAAGACTGATTGTAGCTGCAATAAATGTGGGATAGGATCAAATTTAAGAAGTTACCTAAATGCAGAAAATAGATAAATGATAATTTTGCAATTGAAAACAACAGTGAGGAAAACAGGAATCACAGAATTAATAATACAAAGTATCAGTCTGCCTCTCAAATGTAATTTATTCTACCTTTTTCTCATTTGTGTTTTCAAAATATTCTATTGCCGGACTATGGTCAAGCCTGCCATCTGTGAGGTACCAGGTTTGACTGTAATCCACAAGACTTTCTGTCTTTAATATTTAGTTCACCAGGAACAACTCATTCAAAGAATGAATAACACATTTTTTTTTGTTTTATAGATAAAAATGTTAGGCGAGTCTTTTCAGGGGCTTTGAACATTAAGCTCTATGAATGTATAATAAGAAGAAAAAATCTATCTCTCATTTAACATTTCCAACACCACCATTTTCCTTCCTCTTTGTATCTTTAGCTCCTAGTTTTACTATTTCACTAAGAAGGCACTTGATACAGTGCTTACTTCCTAAAATGTTGTTGCAGAGTATAGTAGCACAACAACTATGTGCTGTCTGTAAGTCTCCCAGTCTCTCTCTCAGAGGTCTCTCAGCTCCTCATGTAACTCAGCGCTCACCTTGGCGTGGCTCATCCTCGTTGTCCAGACTGTCTTCTCCAACAATGTGCTGTGGTTTGATTTGCTCTGTAAGGAACAAGATGGCTTCACTCATTTGATAAAAACGTCAAAAGAAGCTAGTTAGGCTATTTCGCATCATGAAAATGCACCCGAAAAAAAAAAAAAAAAATTGTCTATGTGACATCAAATTCACTTTAGGTTCTTTATCTCTGTCAAGGCACGTCTTTCAGGAAATGTAATACACCCAATAAACTAATGCATTCTTTCTCTGGGTGGATACCTTTTAGCACTTCTGCAGAATTAAAAAAGCATACAGAATAGACACAGGAAGATGCCTTTCCATTGTTGTGCTAACATCACACACACGTACACACTCTAAATCTGGTTGGATAAATTTAGATTTGCTATTTTTAAAGGGTGTAGATTGGGTGAAAGGGTAATAACTTATCGAAGACAATGAAATGTGAAAACAAACATTGATTCTCACTTAAAGGACGTGTCCGGGATTTTCCTGACTGTAAAACTTCCAGAACAACTTTTGGATTATGTTCAAGATGTGCAAAAATCAACAATTCAATTATTTACATTACAAGAAAGGAAATTGTGCTACATTAAAAATATAAGTTTGTTAATGAGTCAAACAAATTTCCAGATAGCCTGGTCATTTACACAATTTTTTTTTTTTTTTAATAATTCTTATACAGTTTTATACTAACCCTAACCCTCAGTCAGTATTCATTGTTCAATAATATAGCTGAAGCTGAGTTGAATTGTTGGCATACTTTTTCCTCTCGGTGGTGCTATACTGTATTATTGTGAATCAAAGTGTTTCTATTACTTTTAAATTGTGCCATTCAACCGGAAATGGAAAAAACATTATCATCCATTTTTATCTTCTATTTATTTCTTTATCTGGGAAACAGGAAGTAGACAAAAGGTCTAATGAGGCCATTTATAGGCTCTTTGAATCACGGATGAACTGTGTCAGCAGGCCATAAAAATTTCTGTTTAAAATTTAAAGGTAAATGTTGAAGACAAGTACTTGTAAAACAAGACATGCAAGCATCCACAATTGCATGACAACTTGGTAAACTTTATTTCTGACTAAGACCACCTGACATGATCTAGATCATTAAAAGCTACTAAACTGAACTTGTGTTGAGATTGCTATATCAATTAGTGGTTCAAACACAAGTATTTCATTAAGTGAAATGCATTTAACCACCATTGAAGTACAGCAATCCCTCACTATATCGTGGTTCACCTTTCGCAGTCTCACTCTTTTGTAGATTTTTGAAAATATTCAATGTTATTTTGTACATGCCACACAATATTGGCCGATAGAGGAGACGTGACCAATGACAGCACGCTGTTCACCTATCACCTACCTATGGATTTTCACCTATCGCGGGGGGTTCTGGAACGTAACACCCGCGATAGTCGAGGGATTATTGTAGCGTATCTCAGTCCAAAACTTACCTAATTCCTCCTCCATGGTGCTGCCACCAGCTGTGTCTTTGACCCCCAGTACTCTGTTGAACAGAATCGAGAAGGCACTCCCCCAAACACCTGAGACCGAACAGGTATACTGTCAGTATCATGAGAGAAAGCTTGATGGTGGTTTTGATGACGACATCTTCTTACCCATCAAAAAATGAAGAGGGTTTTCCTCATATTTCTTCACAACAGTTCCCATGAAGAACTTGCTTCCAAACAAGTCTGGGGTCATGAAGGTACCATACTTTGCCATCCCAATTTCATAAGGACTGAACTCCACCCAGTCTTCAGATTGAAATCTCAATGTTAATGTTGAGTTTTGCAAAAAAAAAAACAAAAAAACAAAACTATGGCACTGAAAAACAATATATTACAAAGCTAGACGATATGCTGTCTGAGTCTAATTCAATAATACAACCTGAGTTTAACAAGTTATTTTAACATATTTGTAATAACTTCACAGCATCTGAAAGACACAAACACTCAGGTAAGTGAGTGCCAATTGTCACACAAATACATGAAAACGTACACACAGTCCTGTTCACACCACAACAGAAGTACTTAAACCTCAGTAACCTTTTTGGCAATAAGTGCCTCTTAAATGTACAAAGCTGAGCTCAACTTAAATTCCCAGGGTTGCGTTTCCCTATTTTCCACTACTAAAGAAACTGGGCGTTTTAGGTAAAAGGAGAGTCAAGACAACAAGATAATGTCATGTCTAATCTTAATTATGTACTCATTGTCTTTTTTATCCAGGCATGGGGATAAGAAGTCAGAACAGAAAATATATATGCAATTCTAGACTAGGAATGAGTTTGTCTTCACCTTGAAAGTCATCGGTGACACTGCACAATAGCACCTCAATACTTTGTTTATCGTCTGCACTCTAAGTGAGATGTCATTCAGGTTCATCTGTAAATGCAAAGGATTGCGACCATGTTTTCTTTGGCTTTGTGATCTTCTGACACTGATAAACTTTGAAAACAGAAGTATGTAATGTGATTAAATTGCTGCATTAGACACTAGTCCTTTTAGTGGGGCTTATGGCACAGCATCAAATGATACCTGCCCAGAGACTAGACAAGAGATTGTCTCCATAGGTCTTAAGCCATTTCACTTTTGGACTCTGCAGCCTACATTGGTGTGGATTTACTGATCTGTCCAAGAATCCCTGTATATTTTTGTTCTCTCATTTATTAGTGTTTGTAGTATTGTAGTCTATGGTGTACAATTTATGTGCAGGCTACTTCGACAAAGAGGAAGTATTGTACAACATAGGACTAACTCTCACAGCCTTGTACAAATTTCTCACTTCCTCAAAAATGGTTTACTTTCTATCTCACTACACAAAGCCGCCATTAGATGACTACCTGCCAGTCATGACACATTCTGTCCATGCCAGCAGAGCCGCTTATGTGTCATTTGTTTGATTTGAATGTGGTCAATTTCATGGAATCATCTGCAGTTAAAAAAACGGCCTGTGAGTGATATGGGGTACTTGCAGCATAAAACTGAACTTAAAAGCAAATGTATACGCATACAAAAAGACATTTACCTGCAAACATGAGCTCAGAAACATCTGGCTTGACATGTAAACAGGTGAAGAGAGGAAGGGGACTCTGTGCCTGGTTTATTTTCTCCTGAATTTCACTTAGCTTGATGTCCATCCTCTGGTGGGAGAGAATTTGGTGTTTGAATCCTTCACCCTTGCATTTCTTTACTCACATGTAGTTCTCCAAAACATTTGTACACATTATACTCTACATAATTTTTTAACAATATTTAAAATAAGCACAAAAATGAGGGAAAGACAAAGTACAAAATGAGCATTTTGGAAGCAATATCAGTTCAAAGAACAAAGAGGTTAATTGAGGTAAAAGGAAGAGAGAGATTAACATACTGGTGCAATAAGGAAATAGACGTTCAAAATGAAAGCAAACAACTGTCTCCAAACACTTACCGCAGGTATAAGTGTCTCTCCTATGAGCATACCAAAAATATCTGTGAAGGTAACAGGCTGCCCTGAGGCCTTTTTGCTCCACAAGGCCTGGATGTAGTTGGTAATGTGCTGGGGAAGCAACAACCTGAGTGGGTTACTACTAACTCTCTTCATTAGCTCCTTGTTGATGTCCATTGGACCCTTGTTTGGAAAGTCAGGATGGGAATAGAGAGTGGACATGTACCTAGAAGGACAAAGAAAGAGGAAGAAAGTTAGGAAGCAGTGTTGTGCAAGAATAAATGCAAGGAGGGTAAAATGTCAAATACTTCTAATTAATATGCTTAAAACTGTGAAAATGATCGTTTTGATAAGATTTATGCAGGAAATACTTTACTTGCAAGGAAGTCCATGTAATCTCTCCACAAACAAATAAACCTGAAATAAACCTTGCTTGGTCGATTACAGTTTCATGTCAGCACAGGACACTGGAAAGTTTGCCAGAGCATGGAGAAGGCAACACCAAAGAAGAGTCAGGCAGAATGAAAAGATGATGCAGCGGTGACAGCAAGGACAGATCAAAAGACAGAAGGTCCCAGAAATGAAAGGAGTCAGAGAACGGCAGAGTGTCAAGAGAGAACAGGAGAAACAGAAACTGACCATGTGGAGCCAGACAGGCCAGCGACATATGTGGCACAATCCAGGACTCCAGACTCAAACAGTGCCTTCATCACACCTGAGAAGCCAACCATAGCACGAAACCCCCCTCCTGAACCTGCTATAGCTATCACTGGTACCTGCAACACAAACACAAACATACACACAATCAGTCATGATGAGAAGAAGGGGAAGATGGAGGTGTGCTTAATCACATAATTACATACTACACAGCCAAACTCATGAGTCTAATTCCTTCTCATTCTTTTATCTTGAGTACTGTCTCTCCCATGACTTTGTACAGTGAGGGGGCCACGCCAGTTGTGTCACACTTTTGAAACTTTTTTTTTTTTTTTTTTTTGTTTATGCTTCCAGATTTTCTGCTATTTCATAACTCTCATTGTGCAATGTGGCCTCCTTCATCTGGCATGTGTTTATCTCATAGGCCATTCTGTATATTCTGACAAAGCAACTAAAGTCATCCTACTCATCCTGGCAGTAACTTGCTATCTCATCCTCTGGAGCTTCCGGTATATGCTGAAGACATGAACGAGCCTGGCTGGAGATTACAGCAGGCTTCAAGGCCATTTGGGGAAACAAGACCTCATTTAGCTTAGACCTGGGGGAGGAACTGTAATGTTTGGTTTGGTTTCTCAGGGTGAGAAATGACACAGAAAATAAATCACATACCATTAACCATGAGAGTAACGAGAATTATCTTACAGTCGACACGCATATCTGTTGATATATTGTAAATGCTAAAGGTGAGAGAAGTGCAAGGTTAAGAGGCTACACCGGCCATTCACCATGAGGAAACACCTGACTCAGCACAGCAGGGAGTGACTATATTTCATTCTGAAGACATGCCTATCAGCGACAGTTATTTGTTGGCGACAGAGTCTGCATTGAGTTTCTATGGGAAAGTGCTGGGTTGGCTGGTCCGATTTCCAGGGTTTATGCTAAATTACTGTAAACTAATGGGTACTGGCAGGAGCTTCATATGATAGATATATCATAGATAAATACTTCATCAATCCCGGCAGAAATTTAAACCTTCATATATATTATTATGCCTTAATGCTTGTGCTTATGAGAAGAGAACCAGAGAGCACTACAATGTATGTGTTATACTGTAACAGGGTGGACAAACTTAGTATTTGAATGAGCTGAATTGGCAAAAAGGTTTTGGATTTCGAATCCAGCTGTCATGTTAATGTCACTTTGAATAATGTTGTCATGCGAAAGCTATGTAGGTTTTGAATTTCTGTGTTCCAACCTCCTCTGGAGAGCTGGGGAGGAAACGAGGCTTCTCCAAGTCTAGCAGCTTCTTGATTCCCAGCATTACTCTCTCTCTGCGGGTTTGCCTGAACTGTTTCTCTTTGTCACAGAGGGCCAGGCTGAACCGCAGGTCCAGGTTGGTGCTGCAGATAGAAGTAACAGAAACAAAGTTTCATTCATTCATTCATCTTCTACCGCTTATCCATTTCTGGGTCGCGGGGTGTGCTGGAGCCAAACAAAGCTCATGTTGGTAGAAGGCGGGGTACATCCTGGACAGGTCACCAGTCCATCACAGGGTCAACACACAGAGACAGACAGAGACCAACAACCACTCACACTCACACTCAGACCTACGGACAATTTAGAGTCATCAATCAACCCAAACATGATGTCTTTGGATGGTGGGAGGAAACCGGAGTACCCGGAGGAAACTCACACAAGCAACCAACCCTGCGACTTTCTTATTGTGAGGCGATAGCACTAACCACTACGCCGCAGTGCTGCCTTTTACAGTGCTTAATTTAATTTAAAAACAAAATCTCTATTAGAGCTTTGACATACATAGATGTGGAGATTCCGTTAAAATAATCTGAATTATCTTTTAATCAGTTGGTTTTCCTTGATTAGTAGCCGCCCTGCCACGCCACAGAAATAAGATGTTTTTTTGTTGTTTTTGAGAAACATAGAGGTTGTGTTTTTCCATGTCCATAAGACTGCTGATGACGCTGAAACTGAGCTGTGAGGGTGGTCTGGTGAGAAACACATCCACAGACAAACAGTCATGACCTCTCACCTTGTACACACCTTTGCATATGTACTAACCGCTCAAGCATGTATGGCATTTCCACAGCCTCCCACTAACTCCCATCCAGTCAAACAATGAGAATTGCAATGCATTTTAACCGTATATTAGCATATACAAGTATCCTGTTTCTTGTTCATGCTGCTTTAAGTCCTTTGACTTCATATCCGACTGCACTGTATTATTGAACCTGTGACCAAACTGCGTATGGATTTGTCACAGTTCAGGTATTGCTTTTTAAAACAACATCCTTTAGGCTTAACAGGACACAAACAGTCTATAGCAGTGAAACAAAATACTCTTTCTGAAGGGAATACATACCAGATCTCTAGTGACATCTCTAAGTACACTTTGGTTGCCTGTCAAAACAAACAAATATGTGGTTGTTTTTCAGCAAACATGACTTTATAATGAAGATGCCAAAGATTTTCATCGATTAAATAGCTTACTTTGCCAATAAAGAAAGTTTCCATTGTCTTTGCATGACCCACTCTGATCTTGGTAATGTCAAAAGATGCTGTCCCAAGTGTCTCATCCATCACGTAGTTGGCATCCATTAATGTCAGCTGATTTGAATAAACATAATTTCATGGTTAAATAAATACTGAGAGCTAAACATTAGGTATTCTGACCTATCTTTGGGTTCTGTAGCCCCCCCCCCCCAAAAAAAAAAAATGTAAAAATGTATTTTATTTGTCCATGAATTATAATTGCATTCTAACATAGGCATAACAATGCCATTAATGATGGCACTACTTATCTCATGTTATCTCATTACAGGCTAAAATGGAAATGTGCATGAGGGTTTATGCTTCACCACATCCTAGGTTTTCATCTGATATGGGTATGGGCTGATTTATACACGGAAATGCAGGTTTAACCTCCAGGATGTTCTGCTGGTTGGGGTCTAATATGAAGTGAAACGTCTCATTCCATTTTGGGTTGATGTCATTGTCTATGTGCTTGGTCCTCTTTCTGCTCTCTGGGGCTGTTGGGATGAACAGCTCCACATATGGATCTGGGGTGTCCACTGCATACACAAATACACACATGTGCCTGTTCAACATTATTGCCTAATAGCAGAAGCCATGGCCTCTGTGTTCAGTATAATTACATTTCTTTTTAGAGTGATCATTTTCCCACAGGGATTATTCAACTCGTAATAACGAATACACAGCTGCTTTGTCCACACATTAAATCATTAAACTCTAAGTGATGTGTATTACCAAAATGCTTGAATGGTGGACGTTGATGAGAGCAAAAAAAAAAAAAAAAAGACTCACGCAGGTCACCCAGTGCTCCTTTGGTGACACTCTCAGCTCGAACCACTGTCACTGTGAATTTGTGAGAAAATTGCTGTTCCACCTGCAATGCAACCGTCATTTGGGTTAGTTGGGTTTTCCCTCACGACATTGGTAAACCAGTCCAGTAGCAATGATACAAAGGAGATTAAGCATTCTATGTTGCATGAGAAAAATGTGTGTTATGACATATGATACGGAAATATCTGGGTTTTTGGCATGTTAACAATGGCAGTCACATTCGCTGTGACATGCGTTAGAAAATGCTCAAGTTGAAAACATCTGTTCACATTTTAAAACTACAGTTAAGGATTTACAGTGAGATTTTATTATATGAATAGGGTAACCTGTAATGGTAACCTGTTAGTAACTTATTTTATGGTTCAAAAATGTTTCCAAATATTCTAGTACAGGTGGTGAGTTTGTGCTAATGTGTCCACTCTTAAAAATGGCCTTCTGGGAGCAGAAACACAGTTGATGTCGAAAAGGTTTTACTTTCATCTTTCACAGATATACACCACTGAAGCCTCAACACTGAACTGTGTTGGGTTCAAAAAGAAGCTGTTTTGCATTTATGATAAGCCTACTTTGTTTTTGCGTCAGCCTTATAACCACCAAGAAATAACTACTTACTAATCTCAGTCAATGGGAATGTTTATAACGGCTTTAAGATATGAGCGATCTTTAGAGACACAAGTAGCCTGCTTGTTGACAATGGCACATTGCACAACCAAAGTTATTTACGTGAGAGAATACATACATAAATATTTAAAGGCGAAAGTGTTAGGAGACTAAAAACAATAGGAAAAAAAATAACAACAACTTGAAGAAGCTGTGAATGCAGACACATATTTAATCGAATTTTCATCTTTACAGCTAAAAACAACCCTCATTTGAACATGTCACCTGCTGTAAAGACAACGGACACAGAATTACTACTGAGATATTTTCTGCAATATTGTTTAAAAAAATTGTTGCTTTGGGGAAACAAGATTGAAATTCATTAAACTATAAATGAAAAATCAAGAAGATAAGGATTTGTGCTGTAAATTAAACCACTCTACTTTCCTTAATTCTACCGCTATTAGGCTCATTGTATATATAGTTTGTGCACAATATGTCAATACTCACAATTATATTGGAAGCCATGATGAGATGTCAGATGAGTAATTCTCAGGAAAGTATGACAGGTGAGTAAATTTCAGGAAGCCGTTAAATTTATCTCACAACTCAGTAATGAAGCATGCCGACCCTGAGTGAGAGAACAAGTTGAGTATCAGTTACATCACCTGAGGACCTGTTGTAACCTGTTGGCCCATCAAATTTTGCATACATATATGTATATTATATATATAAAAAATATATATCAGTGTAAACACAGGACAGTAGGTTTCACTGATTAACATTCTATTAAAAAATTCTTTTAAATGTTGGCTGCGCTAAAATATAAATAAATCAATAGCAGTGTTGTCCAACATCACCAACCAGGTACAATACTGAAGCCTTCAAAAAGGGAACAATTTCTGAGAAACCAATGCCTGAGCTGTTTCAGCTGAACTGAAAACAAGGTGAAGTGAAAGTGAGACCATGATAGTGAGTCTGAGTTTATAGGAATGTGCTTCAGAGTAAGTGCATCGCATGTAAATGACAGAGAAAGATACCAGTGAAAAGACATGTATTAACATGTGACAAAAACAACACAGTGTCTAAAAGACAGGGACATAGCCATTCTGGAGGACACTATACCTATCGGGGTATAAATGTTTTATTTTAAGATAACAATCATACAAGAATACACATTTTTTTTTTGTAGGATAAAAGTCCCACTGAGAACACTTTTGTGTTGATTTGGAGTGATCACTCCCTCTAAGAGGACACAACGCAAACCAACCTGCTATATTGTCCCTCTCTGTGTTACTGTTGGTGGACAGTTCTTGCTCAACTGATTGTCCTTACACACTCAACTAATGTACAAGCAGCACATCAAATGTTTCCTGTTGGCCATAATTTCAGACCTTGTCTGTCACTCACATGTCTAAATAGAGATGTCATTTTTGTCACTATCCATATTGAAACTGTGGGCAATTGACGAGTCTTTGTGGCACTCCTGCCATGTGTACACCAAGTACTAACCTCCTCTTAATTGAATAATTATATCAATCATTTATCACCTGCCATTCTCTCTGCTGTTGATGATATCATTGAACAAATATGATGATAGGTAAGATAAGATGAAGAGGTGGAGAGGTGACTATTTTTAGTACTCACTACGCATTCTCTTTGCAATACTTATTCAAAGGAATTTGCTTATGGTGTATGCACATGAGTGTGTATGTGTGTGTGTGTGGGTGAAGGGGGTGGGTGTGAGAAATAGAGAGAGAGAGAGAGAGAGGGGGAAAGAGGAAGGGAGAGAAATAAACAGAGTGTACGGGAGTGTATGCTGGTGACAGGATGTCAAGGTCAGTGAGCCTTTTCTCAGCTGTTCACCAAAGCGTATCATTAATGAAAGGACTGAGAGCACGTAGTGTCTGTGTGTTCACAGCGCTGGTCACGTAGTTTGCTCCAGTGGTCCAACTTTTCAAAGTGCCAGTTCCCTCTGCCCCTTGTTTTGCATCAGAGTGCATGCAGCCTGCCTTGTTCTGTGTGTGCGCGCGTGTGTGTGTGTGTGTGTGTGTCAACATAAGCCAGAAACTTTTACCAGCCAAAATTTTCCTATTAGGACACAATATGTGAAAGAGACACACAGCAGCCAGCCATGATGCAAAACAGCTGTGGTAGTTATGATTTTATAGGGCATTCAGTGTCCTCCTGTATGAGTATACATCCATCAAACACATGAAAGGTTAAGGTTGGAATTGAGGAAAAATCTCTTCAGAATACTTCTATGGATCACAGTGTATTAGCAACAAGATCTCTTACAATGACCAATTATTGCAGTTCTATTCTTATTCGTGTTCTGCTTTCATACAAACCGTTTTATCACACCACTTTGCATGATTCTTGCAAGATCTTACAAGGCCTGATGGCACAGCGTGAGCGTGAAACTTGGTGGGACATATTAGTGCTTCACACTGTGTCTTACACAATGCATTATCATTCACATTGTGTAAGACACAATGTGTATGATAATCCCCCACAGTCATTTTGCAACGACGTGAATACAGAACATGGCATACTATATGTCCAATCTGCAGAAGCTGCAAAGTCGATATTTAAGAACACAAGCACTCTCTTATTTTGGTTCACACTGATCTGTTCAGGATCAGCATTTTGTTTTTTGTTTTTTTTTTTTCAGTTTCCTTATCTTTTCGCGGAGAGTGAAATGCTTACGAAGACGCTGATTAAACCCAGTTAACTGGCACGGACCTTAAAACTTCAAATTTCCGTTTATTACTGATACGCTACACTCTTGCAGACACTTGAAAAGACAACGGGGGAAAATGGCAACGTACCTTAGTGTACCGTAGCGCCCTATCAACTTTCTAAGCCGGACAAAAGTGTCATGCTGGTCGCTCCACCAGCGCCGGAGCAGAGATGGAGGAGGTGCTTCTCGGCGGCAGCCTCCAGAACGTAGACCCGGCAGGCAGGAGACACTTCTGGGCGAGAGGAAACCAAACCACCGCCAAGTCCGCCGAAAGGCACGACGGCGTCAGCGACAACGATGACTGGGAACAAAAACAAAAAAAAAAACAAACAAAAAAAAAAAAAAAACACCAGACAGGAAACGGTTTCAGAAATTCCAAAAGTGAGTCAGTTTTTTTTTTTACCTGACAGCAGCCCTTCACTTCCACCAAATGCGCACCAGTGGGCTCACACGTCCACAGGAGGGCGGTACGCGGCGACAAGCTTGCTCTGAATTTCTGCGGAAAGTTTTCCAATTTTCTACTGCGGGGTCATCAGCCGGTCATTTCAGGTGTAATAATCATAACATTAGCGAGCTCATGAACAAGCCTTGCCGTCAAACGTTCAGCAAAATCGCTGTTTAATACGCTAACTGCAAAATGGTTTGTTTTACAGTTCACATTTCTTGTGAATATATCAAATGAAATAGTTTTTCTTTCGACCAAAAATGTAAAACTTTGCCCACTTTGCCAGAGTTTATGTTTTGAAGATGTCTGTTGATATATGAGACATTCTGATTTTTATTTTAATATCATTATTATTAACTCTTCTAGTACATCCGAACACGTCCCGGGGATACACTTCTTCGTGAATTTACAAAAGCTTGTAAGAGAAATGATGCAACGTGCTGTTTGCATGAAAAATCAAAACAGCTCCAAGCGCCAAAGTGGAAATTTTACAGAAAAAGACAATTTTAAGGAAACGAAAGAAACGGGAGGGCAGAGGAAGCCACGAATACGCTAACATTGAAACCGCATACAACGAATCATCTGCCAAAGCTCATACTCGGAAGTTGATCATAAACTACTGTTGCGACACAAAAAAATTCCTCACGGTTGGGCATCACCTCTATCAATGGTCACTCCTGCTCACGCTGCGCTCATTTACCGAGGCGGACGGGACTGCTAAATCTGACGTCATCACTCCGCGGCTTAATAAGCCGGCCGGTAGAGCGCAACTCCGCATTCACTCTCAGCCTCAGAGCGGCGGAACCACAGGCGGAGAGGAGAGACAGAGAGAAGGACAGAAGGAGACGAAAAAGAAACGAAAAAGAAACGCCACCAATCCTTTGGAGTATGAACACCCTCAGATTTGCGTTTTTTCTGTCGGCACTTGGCTTTCTCGTGTGCGAAGGAGGTGAGTGGGAGAACAGCAGTGGCTTAGACTGGGGGCTGCGGGGTCTTGTGAAGTTAGAATTTCTGTATCTGTTCGTTTTCTTATATCATTGTTATTTTTTTGGTTATTTTTTTGGACGCATGTAGCTCATAATATTAATAGTTAAATTAAACGACTAATGAAATTCTGTTCAGCTATTTTGAAACTGAGGTTTTGTTTGTGATATGAATCTGTTCTACAGGCAACCCATGTTGTTCAGATCCTTGTGAGAACAGGGGTGTTTGCACAGCACTAGGAAGCGACAACTATGAGTGTGACTGCACACGCACAGGATATTATGGGAAAAACTGCACAACCCGTAAGTATGACTTGAAAAATGCATCAAGTGAACTGTGGTGATTTGTTCATTTACTTAATTTATCTTTTGGCCTCTACAGCTGAGTTCCTGACCTGGATGAAAATATCCCTGAAACCATCTCCTAATACAGTCCACTACCTACTCACACACTTCAAGGGCTTCTGGAACATCATCAACAACATCTCCTTTCTTCGAGATGCCATCATGAGATACGTGCTGACGTGTAAGTCTCTTTTGCTGAAGGCAAAGTGAGATGGATCTGAAACTGCTTCATTACACATTAAATAATTTGGAGAGAATCTGATTTTTTTTTTTTTTTTTTTTTTTTTCCCTCTTCCCCTCCCCCTCTCTATAGCCCGATCCCACATGATTGATAGTCCTCCGACTTACAATGCAGACTACGACTACAAAAATTGGGAAGCCTACTCCAACCTCTCCTACTATACACGCACCCTCCCCCCTGTGCCCGAGGGTTGCCCAACCCCCATGGGGGTAGTAGGTGAGTAAACTCTCTCTGCGTCTGGAGAACCAGTTTTCTCAGATTTTTGAACACTGAGCAAGAGCGTCCATTTCATCACAGGACATGTACAATTTAAAATGCTTCCGTCTCTGGTGGAGTGACAGACTGGAAATAAAGGGAGCAAACCTGTCTCAGCAAGCCAAAACTAAATGCATAAGACTAGTTTTTGCACACACAAGCAAAAAAATATGAAGCGAGCCCTAACTGTTGTAGTGTAGCATCCCAGTATGACCACAGGCAGATTAATATATTTGGAAGAAATTAAATTGTTGTTTGTTTGTTGTTGTTTTTTTTTTTTTTTTTTTTTTTTTTTTCTAGCATTATAGTGTGGTTCCTTTACTGTAAGTTCTTAATTTTTTCTCCAGGTAAAAAGGATCTGCCTGACGCTAAAGTTTTGGCCGAGAAGCTCTTGATGAGAAGACAGTTTATTCCGGATCCTCAAGGCACCAGTCTGATGTTTGCGTTTTTCGCACAGCATTTCACCCACCAGTTCTTCAAATCTGATCTGAAGAAAGGACCTGCTTTTACACAAGCTCAAGGTCATGGGGTAAGTCCACTACAAGATCACAATACAGCCGATCCAAACAGAGACCATGATTTCTTAAAGATGCAGCATGTATTAATGGTGCTGTTTTTACTCTCAGGTGGACCTCAGCCACATTTATGGAGATACCTTGGAAAGACAACACAAACTTAGACTTTTCAAGGATGGCAAACTTAAACATCAGGTATGAGAAAAGACAGATGCTGGTTCGACAGCTATATGGTTCACACCACACACGATTCATAACAGTGGCTTCCTTTCCTGCGCAACTTTGCAGATCTTGGATGGAGAGGTGTATCCCCCAACAGTAAAGGAAGTGGGGGTGGACATGCACTACCCTCCGCATGTCCCTGAATCTCACCGCTTCGCTGTGGGCCATGAGGCCTTTGGCCTGGTCCCAGGTTTAATGATGTATGCTACCATTTGGCTGCGAGAACACAACCGGGTCTGTGATGTGCTAAAGGAGGTACACCCTGATTGGGATGATGAAAGACTCTTCCAGACGACGCGTCTCGTCCTGATTGGTTAGTTTAAGAGGGTTTTTGTTTTTGTTTGTTTTTTTTTTTTAACATCTTCACAGTTAAAATAATGAACTTGCTGTACGGTTGCTGGGAAAACAGTTATGAGATTATGTTAATGTTGTTATCTTGAAAGTTTAGAGTAAGAGGAAGCTGTACTTTTTATGATGTGGTTCATTTGACAAAATCCTGTTGCACATAATTGTGCATTTCAGGAACAGGATATACTGAAAATGCACAAATGCATTTTTAACTTTAAAAATGGGAACTGCTCTCTTTATTTCGTGTCTTATATAACTTTCTAATGTCACACTCTCAAATTGCATGATTATCTATGAACAATGAGGTTCATTGTGGAGTGGAGAGGAACTAGAAACGTTTATAATCTGAAATATTCAATCATTTGTCATGCAGGTGAGACCATCAAGATTGTGATCGAGGACTATGTGCAGCACCTGAGTGGCTATCACTTCAAGCTCAAGTTTGACCCTGAGTTGCTCTTCAACCAGCGCTTTCAGTACCAGAATCGCATTGCCTCAGAATTCAACACCTTGTATCACTGGCATCCACTGATGCCTGATAATTTCCACATTGAAGAGAAAGATTACAGTTACAAGCAGTTTGTCTTCAACACCTCTGTGGTGACTGAGCATGGCATCAGGAATCTGGTGGAGTCATTTACCAAACAAATTGCAGGACGGGTAAGAATGATTTTTTTGGCAGATTTTCATTTGAAATTGTTACTTTACTGCTGCTATGAAAACTAACTTTTCATTTACATTGTAGGTTGCTGGAGGCCGTAATGTCCCTGGACCAATCATGTATGTGTCCATTAAGTCCATAGAGCACAGCAGACAAATGCGTTACCAGTCTCTGAATGCCTACAGGAAACGGTTCAACATGAAGCCCTATAGCTCTTTTGAGGACATGACAGGTGAGATAAAGTTGAGATAAATCCAATACAAAGAGTAATAATTTGCATGAAGTAAAAAGAAATTTTCCTCAGGCCAAATTAGGGCTGCATTATTAACAGCATTGTCATAAACTGATTGTAAGGATTAAATCATAGGATGAAATGTTATGCTTTTTTTTTTAACATGATTAAGGACGTAGACTTACTTTCAGTCGTTACCAGCTGTAGAGCTTAAGAATTTATTTCTGTGACTCTAAAAACCAGATGTTTGTCTCATCTTGATAGAGTGTAAGCAGAATGTCATCACAGAGAGTAAGAGATAAACAGAATATAGAGACCTCTTACTTCAAAGAAGGTTTAAACTCTGCAAGAATAGTAGTTTTGAGGTCAATTAAAAATGAACGATGAACTTGTGAGTAACTCTTCTTTGAGAAAAAGAGAGTAAAAGCAAGAGAAGGAGGGATTTTTATCGAACGTGCTTGACTCAGCCAAAATACAGAGTTGATATTTAGATTAGCCATGAGCTTTGCAGCTGCTGCACTAGTGACAGAGGCCAGATTGAATCACTAAGTAAACTGTTTTTCCACTTTGTGTTCGTCAGGAGAAACAGAGATGGCCACTGTGCTGGAGGAGATGTATGGACATGTTGATGCTGTGGAGCTCTACCCAGGCCTGCTGGTGGAGAAACCCAGACCGAATGCCATCTTTGGGGAGACCATGGTGGAGATGGGTGCCCCATTCTCCCTCAAGGGTTTAATGGGAAACCCCATCTGCTCCCCAGAATACTGGAAGCCGAGCACCTTCGGAGGTAGCGTGGGCTTCGACATTATCAACACTGCCTCCCTGCAGAAGCTTGTTTGCAACAATGTCCAGGGCCCGTGTCCAGTGGCATCCTTTCACGTGCCCAATATTAAAGAGACAGGGTCCATGATCATCAACTCAAGCACATCCCACTCAGGTGGCAGCGATATCAACCCTACAGTCATTTTGAAAGAAAGGACTACTGAGCTCTAATGTTTTGTTTCACTAGGTTTTTAATATATTGAGACATAAATATTTATTTATTTATTTATTTTTGTATTTATTTCCAACTCTATTTATAATACAATAGAAAAATATTTTTTTTAATAGACTTGTGTACATTTTTGGCTCATTTTCAAAAACAAGGCCTGAGCCAGTTTATTTATTGAAAGAATCAATGTATGATAAGAGTGTAAGAGTAATATAATGACCTCAGTCACTAAATCTTGATACTTGAAGATTAGTTTACAATATAAATTATTTTATAGAGTATGTTACACTGCATTCCTTAGATTACTGCTGTTCTCCCATTCATGTTGCTGCAGTTGTATGGTTAGAACATTGAGCTGTTTCAACAGACAGTGATACATGAGTACACTATAGTAGTGATGTTCACAGTTTACTATATGACCGATCCTGTCTCTGTTAATCAGATTTAATGTAATAGTAAAATCCTATTTCAGTATTGTTTCACAGGCAACAGGCAACTTTATGCTTAATGCTATGTTTTCCCTGAAGGCATTTGAAATGGCATTGATAACATTATGCCTAAGCTGCCCTGTTGTTTGTAATTGTATTCTTGTTTTATAGAAATTTTAATTTGATTTCATAGCAAATGTTTTGCATTTCTTTTTTTTATCAATGCCTTGTAAGATTGACATCAATAAATACCACTAGGCAACTGTCAACATTTTTCAGAAATCTATTGCTGTTTGTGTTTGTTGTCAAGTTCAACATCATTACTTATATAAACTTGTATTGATGCTTCAAGAGCAGACCAGGTTTTCCATCTTAAAGAACCAATGTAATCCAAGTCATGGGTAGGTTTGAAAGTTTGTATGCAATCTATGGTCGAATGGAAAAAAATAAAAATAGAATATATAATTTTCTTTTTTTAAATAATGCTACCTTCTTTGAAACAAACTGGAAATCAATTTTACTAAAACACAAAAGCAGACAGAAACAGTACAGTCTTGTGCTTTCCTTACAGTCAACATAAGACCGCTGTTAAGAACTTACATGCACACACTAAATCTGACACATTCCACAGATATTTTAATGTAAGTGTAATATCATACTGCTGTGTAGCTCATTTAGAGCTGTATGCATTTCAAAATAAATTTTCAGCTTTTCCGTGGGTAAGATTAAGAAGGAAAAACATTTTACCTCATATAAATACGTATCAAGTCCTTCTAAAGCAAACTAAAGAATATTTCTGATTTTACCAGCTGGGGTGTTTCACCAGAATTTTTTATTCTATTTTCATGTTATATGCATAGAATTTGCATATATGAAAATGGAAAATTACGGAAGCATAGTGCTGCCACGTCAGTAAAAGAAAAAAATATCAGTATCCCCTTATAACATAATAAATTGTGATAAATAGTATATTGTTCTAACAGTAAAATATCACGTTACAATCTGAAAGGTTTATTGTTCTAACTTTTCACGTTACAACATGATACAGATTTTTACTGACGTGGAAGCACTACGCTTCCGTAGAAAATAGAGCAGGAGGAGCTACATTTTCACTACGATAACTTGTTTTCTAACGTAGTTTTTAGTCATCCATTACTTCAAAATTAAAATGTACAGAATAGCTTCTAGTATTTTACAACTTTTAAAAATGTGTGCAGGTTTCACAATTCCGTCAGAAGAAATTCCAAAAGTTGGGGGTAAGCGTGTAAAATATATTCAGCAGAATTTCAACCAGTGTGTTGATTTAAAGTGGATTTTTTTTTTTTTTTTTGTCATGTCTTGCAAGATATATAAAAGTCTAGTTAAATTCCAAACTCGGACAGCAGTTGCTTGATTATTGACCACTAAATTACTAAAACAAGTCCAATTTGTTCATTGTATGAAATTGAATGAAGAAATTACTGATTAATTATCAGGCTAAGGTAATTGCATTTCACAAAGGAAATCAATTCTAAATCTCAATGAACAGATGAGAAAATTATAGTATTTTAAATGTACAGTCGACAAATTGTTGTGTATTTACCGTAGAGTTAGGACAACAGCTTACTGTGTTGCAGATGAATTTCACCCTTTGCATGTAAATTAAGTCTAATCTGTCATTTAGCAATAACAGTAAATAACTAATATTTAACAGCACTAAACAGCATTTGTATTGTACTGCTGTAATTGAATGTCAGATTACAACAGTATATTACTGCGTTCTATTACAATTGTAAAATGCTGGTAAATACTCATCCCTAATGAACAGTTAATGCTTGGTTAACAAACCGTTATTTAAGGGTATAACAGTTTATTCCTTCATGTGGTGAAAACAGGGTTCAACAACAATCCGTTTGCGGGTCACAGAGGGTGCTGGAGCCAATCCCAGCTCACTCTGGGTGAAGGTGGGGTCACCCTGGACAGCTCACCAGTCCACCACAGGGCCAACACACAGAGACAGACAGAGACCAACAACCACTCACACTCAGACCTACAGACAATTTAGAGTCACCAGTTAACCCAAACATGCATTTCATGGGAGAAAAACTGGAGAGCCCAGAGGAAACCCACACAGGCAGACCAGTACTGACCCAGGCCAGTACCTAACAACAACTATTCTGCTGTGCTGCCTATCATTATATAGAGTTTTAAAAATATACTTATGAAGTTAAATAAGTTATTGGTGAAATTACAAACTGAGTGCTCTGTCACTTCTGTTTCTTAGTTCTTGAAAACAGCATCAGTCTCCTTCAATAGCTTAATCTGCTTGACTAGCAGGGTTAGTGATCCCAGCCTACTGGGCCCCCAAATACGGTAATAAACTGTTAAAGTAAACTCCAGAAGATGCTCTGTAAAACTACCATAACCCACAGTTAACCCGCTGTCCTGTACAGTAATTCAAAATACTCATTATACTGTATAGTAAGTATAAGTAAGTGTGGTGTAAAATTACCACCACACTTACTGTTACTCTGCAGTCTCATAGTGAAATGTGAAATCCAAAATACGGTATTCATTCATTCATCTTTGACCGCTAATCCCTTTCCGGGTGGCAGGTGGTGCTGGATCCCAGCCAACACTGGAACAGGTCAACAGTCCATTAAATTCAACACAGAAAGGCCCCAGGTCTGGGAACGGAACTCACAACCTTCTTGTTTTGCGGCAACAGAGCTATCCACTATGCACCAAAATACATTATTATACTGTTAAAATAAAGTACTGTAATAAATAAATAGTAAAATAAAATAATTAATATAATAATTAATTAATAATAATAATAAATAAATACTGGCATCCCTGCTGCCAGTATTTTGCTGCTATTCATTACAATGTAGCCACTAGATAAAAGAGTTATATTAATAAGTTACTGATGTGAAATCAACAGGTGGAAGCCGGCAAAGTAGCAAATTAAAAAAAAAAATTTGTGTACACTTTGTGGATTTGGAATGAAATGCTGACATGCCAGGCTTTCACCATTATTTCAGGTCAACAGACGGCTTTCTGCGGGATGTATTGGCTTGCGTCAAAGCTTTCTCCAAAACATCACACCAAGCAGTGCCTTCACACCCATAAGTTTCTCTAACATGCAGCCAATCACTGATGCATGTGAGTCTTCATCTGGGACTATTTGTTCAGCCCACTCAGAATAAAAGTATCTGCCCAATTATGTCACCCTACAAGTTTAAGTGTTATGGATATATGAATGAATGAATAGCACCACATAATAAATCAATGAATGGGTTATTTGACACAGCAGGTGAATTTTACTCAAAGCATTGCATTAAATGGCATATCTCCAGGGCTATATGTTTTTTTGTTTTTTTTGTTGTTGTTGTTGTTCTTTTTATCTCACCCACACTCTCAGCACACGTACCACACAACTTTGTTTAGCTACGCTGAAAGCTTTCACCTTCCAGGTCATCAATATAACATGTTGACACTTGTCAGGCTAACAGAAATTAAAGGCGAGAAATTCAATGGTTCCTATTCCTCAGGCAAAATAAGAATATTCCGAGCAACAGTATCTGTGTACTGTTCTGTTTTGACATTACGGAACTTTTTACGACATTAAATAACAACACTACATAGATGAAAATGGAGGAATGACTGCATGGAGCTGTCAGTATTATGCACGTCACACATTCTGTCTTACTGTAAGTCAATGTATGCTTCACTGGGAAAGGATGCAGAGGAATAAAATGGGTCATTTACGGTATATGCGGTGCGACGCAAAGCTCCCATGCCAGAAGCATGCGGGAAATATGTTATTTTTCCAGGGTACCCAGTCCAAAACAAACATGGTGGAAAGAATGTCGATGTGGCTGGTGGCACAAAGGGGTGAGTAAGAGACCAGTTATCAACCAATCTAAACACAGACGTGACAAGCTAAATTTTCCCATCCATTCACACATTTCCACAAAGATAGAACATTCACTCGTCCCCCTCGCGCTGATTTGAAATGAAAAATGTCACGTGCATCAGTTGTCATCTTTATTTAACCTGATGGGCAGCTCCACCTCCATCGAACAATCTTTATCCTGCACTTCAAAGACCAGGCATGGGATTCCCTGTCAGAGGGACTTGGCCCAATAAAGCATTAAAATGACCTAATTATGTGCGCACATTATTTGCACCCTTACTGTCATTCACTCTAGGACGAGCAATATTATGCCATTGTGCATCAGTGTGTGGCATGTTCACGTCCTGGCCTGTGAGGCTGAGCCGGGGAACACATTGTGCTTTGTGCGGGTTTAATGACCATGAACAGACTATGGGCCCTGGTGTGGGAGGAGATCAGCGGACTTCAGTGTGTGTTTTCCCTCCGATCACCCCCTAACCCCTTTCAAAGCAGACCCCATATGGTGGCTGTGATCCAAGATCAGAAATACGTGACGCCTTGCATGTGGCAGAACCTGGAGTCAAGCGAGAGCTGGCACCTGACCCCGTCTGCACGTGATGAACTGGCACTGACCGACCGGATGTCTCTCATCACCTAAATGGCATAATCACTCATGTACATTATTTGAGCTTTTTCAACTGTCCTGTACAATTGTTGAAAGCCCTGCTTTTTGGAACAGTGTACAATATTAATGATTGCAAAACAAAGAATGTAAGAGAGGTCACTTGAATCGATGAGCCCGCAGTGAATTATTGAATAATTATGATTTGCACCTCTCATGTTTCAAGAGCTTTATAGGTGAAGCTCATTGCACAGCAGTGTGGCTCACAGCTGTACTGTTTTATTTCTCACTGGTTCCACAGAGTACTGAGCTGGCCAAGAGCAGTTTTCAATTTAAAAAAAAAAACCTACTGAACACTGTCTGCTATGTCTTAACATAGCAGAGGATTTAGCATCTGAAGAGGCAGACTGTTTCTTCAGGAATGGAGATGGAGCTCAAAGCAGAGAAAAGAATGAACATCAGAAACTCTTCCCCAAATGAAAAATGATGCTGCTCTGCAAAGGCGCATCAGAGTTTTCATGTGGCAGGAAAGGAAAAGGGGGACAGTACACTAATTCTCAGATAGAGCGGAGGACAGGAATAAAGAGATGGAAGGAGAACAGAGACAACATCCGGTCAGTGAGGATGTCTCGCGTAGTGGCGAGTAGCCAGGGAAATTTATTGGATGGACACCAGGCGGTTTGTCAAAAACCCAAGCTGAATCCGAATCTTTCTGTGTAAAGAACCGATGATCGATAGCTGAAAATAGTTGTCACTGATTTTCTGATGATCAACTAACAACTTAGCCTTTTTTTTTTTTGAGTTTGAGCTGACTCTGTGCAAGCAAAAGAAGTATTGTGGAGGTGCTCAAGAGCTGCAATGGGAGGAAATGCTTAGGCAGGTGTGGAATAATACAATTATTATTTTGTAATAAAATATATAGATAAATAATACATATATTATAAAAAATGTTTATATTTCAAATATGGTGGTCACAAGTTTGCCTGTAACCCATATCTGAGTAGGATCTGCTGTAATATCCTGAGGAATCCTACGATGGTGTGTTTTGTAGCTGTCAGGGAAACCTCGTTACCTCAGGGAAGATCTCGATTTGTCATTTCCAGTAATGTAATTCTTTCAAAGTGATGTGAGTTTCACTTCAGTTTTGACACCCTCACACTAAATATTTTCCATGCTTTAATAATCACAGAATGGCAATAGTGACTATCACCAGAAAACATCTCTTCAGTGTGTTGCTGACTGTCATTTAAGATCTTTATCTGTGTGTGTAGTCATGATTGTCATTCCTGGCTTACAGTAAACTAATTATGGTCAAATAAATTCTGATCTACTGGTAGATGATAGAGATGTACACCTTTCAAGTTCAAAAATATTACTGTGAAGTCTTTGGTTAAACGGGATGCTATAAACAAGGGACCTAAACAAACAAATGTAAACATGTCTCCGCAGAAAGAAAGGAAGGTTTCAGAACTCAAATTAAAAATGAAACAATGAATTTCGGGAAGGTGGATGGTGTCTTTGAGCCAGAAAAAACACTTGGCATCACTTTGTTTCCAGATCCGACCTGCCTGCATGTTTTGTATGACGTGTGCATTACAGGACTGTTGTGTGGACAGAAACTACCTACACTATCTGAAAGAGAGCCTTTTAAGGTCATCCAGAGGATGAGGGAACCTTCCGTATCAACAGCACTGAGTGACAGGGTGGAGGAATCACAAAATAAAAACACAGAACAGATGTCCAACATTCAGAGATCACATAAACATGTCCTCATGTCATCCACGCATAGACATTTACTCATCCATCAGACATACACACATCACTGTTGGGCATCGCATGACATCAGAGATGTGTGAGGTGATGTTTGTTTATTGAACGTATTCTCGGACCTGTGCTTAACATGATCATACTGAAATCTCTTCAATTTGAAACAGAGCAGTTTCGAGTATCGTTACTGATGGCCCTGTGCTGTAAACAGAAATGCTGCCAGTGTAGGTCTTCAGGAATGTTGTCTTAGGAATGCCCTCAACTTGTTCCAGCACTTTCTACGTTTCCAGCACAGTGACTATCTTTCAGGAAGCCTTGTGCACATACCTCCAAACACTCATTTACCCATTCCACCAGCTGTCATTCATTCTACAAACTATCACCCGTGTCACACTGACTGGTATCGACTGTTTCTTGTGCCCTTTCTCACACATGACTCAGGTAGGTATAAGCATGTTACAATTGACTTGTTAAATATCAGTCATTTGATACTGAGGTTCAAAAGCTTTCCCAGGTTAGTAATTGGGTGTCTCGAGCTCTCACACGTTGGCACTCCTTGGAGATTTGTCAATCTCTTTGCTAAGCCCTTTCACTAGTACCTATCTGCATTCCACATAACATGTGTCACCTTGGAAATTTGGTTTGAATGCAGTCATTCATTCATCCATCTTCTACCTCTAAGCCGTTTCCAGGTCACATGGGGTGCTGGAGCCAATCCCAGCTCACACTGGGTAAGGGTGGGGTTGGGTACACCCTGGACAGGTCATCAGTCCATCACAGGGCCAACACACACAGGAAGAACATGCAAACTCCGCAGAGAAAGGCCCCAGGGCCAGGAACCGAACCTGCAACCTTCTTATTGTAAACAGTATGCCACTGTGCTGCTCCTGAATATAAACAATTGTCAGTAAATTATAGTTTACTAATTCCTAAGAATGAAATGTACAAATATCAACAGTTTCTTTGGGTTTTCACTGAGGTGGAAGCTGAGGGCATAGCTGCAGATGGAGATGCTACAAGTTATAATTTGACTTTATATAAAACTAGTAAAACTGTCATTTAAGAATACAAAACAATCTAAAGATGGGCCATTTGTTATGAGAAATGTAACAAATCATTAGATATGTATTTCCCAGCATTTTTCCCTTACCAAAAATTAAACATGTGTTTTTCATATCGTCTGTCCCAGACTGACTGAATAAAATGACGCATTTGGGTTCTTTGGGAAAAAAAAAAAAAAAAATTCACTCCACAGAGCTCTGGGATTTGGCAGAACACCCAGATTGTGGAAGCAGTTCCAACAAAGCAGTCCTGAATGTTTGTGTCCGGGATCAGCATGTAATTTGCCGTTATCTGATGAATGCGTGTGTGTGCATGTGTGTGAAGTTTGCATGTTCTCTTCCACGTACTCTGGTTAACTCCAGCAGTCCGAAAGCATACATGCCTACATTGATCAGTGACTCTAAATTATCCACAGCTGTAAGTGTGAGTGGTTGTTCCTCTTTCTGTCTCTAAGCTCTAAGGCTCTGTGATAGACTGGCGACCTAGCCAGGGCATATCCTGCCACAGCCAGTATGCTGGCAGGGATTGGCTCAAGAGGAAGTGGAAACAGATAAGCAGTTAAAAAAAAAAAGGTGTCTTTATCATCATTCTATTACTCTTATCTACTGTATACTATCTTTCTAACTCACCAAGTAAGAGGTGTATAAACCTGGGTGAAATTACTTAGAAATGTTTTTTCTGGATAGAGAATCTCATATTAGGAAGAATTCATCATATTTCTATAATGTGACTAATATTAAAGCTCATCTGGGCTTGTCCTCACTTGACACACCAGGAAACTTTGTACAGCTCGAAGAAGCTTTCAACCCCTACTGACCTACGTTTTATAGAATTTTAAAAAAAGTGTTTGACATTAGCAAGCCATCAAGAGTGGGACAGTTAGTAGAAGCAATATTTTTCTGAAAATAGCTACTTTAACTATATTCAATATTATATTGTATATATAACATCTCTAAAAATATTAAATTAGACAATCACAAACACTTATTTTATTTGCTTATCTACTTTATTCGAGTCTTTGCTATCCTCATGACAGGGAATTGTGTTCTACCACTTGAAGTTAATATGAGCCAAACATTGATACACATTCTTCTGCAACAAGCCTAACAATGAAGAAATATAACTCCACAGACATTGAAAAATGTTGATTGGTGAAATAAGTAAGTAAGATTCACTCTGTTTTCTTGAACATTTTTGCATTAGATTCTTCACTGAGACTCTTCCTGTGAAAACTTGGCGGGACAAGTATTTGTCACCGCACAGGTAGTCCATTACCTCAGTGTCTTACTTACGAAATCTGGATTATGACTTTACTTGTGACCTTGCGTATACAAAATTGATTCAAAAGTTTCCATGATGTGTAATATTTGTCCTGTGTTGTCACAACATGGGCAACAGGTAAAGTAAAACTCAACACTGAATGTATGTAATCAGAAGAAAAAATATACTTCCTTATATCGACAGTGAATAAGAACACCATGATGTCATATTGCATTATTCCTGAGCTAAAGCAGCAGGGCTATTTTGTGAAAACATGAATATTTTGATACATTAAAAGCTGGATTTTGCTATGTAACAATTATTTTGAAAAGTTTTTTCTTTATTTTTTTTCTTGAAAGCAGGCAATACTGTGAATATTTTTCTTTTAATCAACAAGTAAAATGAAAAGCCCATATCCAAACTGTGAGTCAAAAGACTCTATGATGTGCTCCCAGGTGGTTCTTTCCTGGAGGGGACAGAAATCTAAGAGGGTAAATAATTAACTTGCTGGGCACAATTTGAATAAATATACAAATAAAACTCCAGTTCCACACACATAAAAATAGAATAATATTCTGGTAGACAATAATTGTATTGTCAGTGAACTTGTCACTATACATCTTTTTAAATATCTTACATTTCTAGGAGACAAGGCTGTAAGTCAGTGTGCAATCTTTTTTCACTGTTGTGACTATTGCAGTGGACACAAAATAACAGTGTCATACCCACTGTAGAACTTCTCTGATATATATCTCTTAGTTTCTGTGTAAAAGATATCTTCTTATTATTGACAAAAACCTCCTTAGTTGTTACTCATCTACAGCAGACGAATCAGCTAAAAACTCCTTTGCAGAGTAAATTCAAATCAGATTTTTCTCTGACTGACTGAATTCTTTCACTTTTTGAAAACTGTTAAAGGAAATCACGTCAGTTTAATGAGAGTGATTTAGTGGCAGTCTCTCATGCCCAGCAATTACCAAAATTAAAAAGTCTGTAATGATTTTCTGGTCTGTTACTGCCACTGCTACAAAGAATTGCAACAGGTTGCAACTTATTTTCGACAAGCTAATGCTTCAGTTTAGTAAAAGAATATTTATGATCTTATTTAATCACCCTTCATAAAAGGCAAAAAATTCCAATGCCAAACCCTAAATCCTCCCATCACCACTCTCACATAGACCTGGTGTATTTTCCTCAAACTGTTTTGGGAGTGCAGGCTTTCCAACAGTTTGCTCTGTGCTCCTGCAGCACCTCCCTGTGGCAGGTTACGCAACAAAAAAATGCAGTATGCAGTGTTTTGTAAACTGTGCTTCACTTTTTCCTATTTTCCTCTGAACTTGAAAGGCAGAAAGAAGTGCCCCTCAATTGAAAACAGGAACACCACTATAACTGCAGATGACTAATATTTATGAATGGGCCATGATAGTAGCAACAACAGCTGGACAAGGGGAGGAGAGGGGTGTTTGTGGAGCCTCACGATTCCTTCCTCCTTTCTTACGCACAACTTGCTGGACAAGCTCTGCTGTTGCGCAATAGACCCAAACACACCCACCCACACACACGAATCTGAGGTCTTGCTGCTGATATTTAACAACTAAACTACTTTCATTTCATGCATATCCAAACATATTTATACATATATATGTATAAATATAGATACATATACATATACATATGCATATATATGTATAAATATAGAGAGAGAGATGAGAGAAATTCAAAGGATTGAGGAAAAAGGGTCCCTTGGTCCCTTGAATTTCTCTTATTTCTCAATGTATGAATAATGGGGATGATGAAGGTTAATCCAAAGAAGATGTGAAACTCATTGTTGAGGTTTCCCATGAAACATCAGTTGCTGCAAAGCTGGAGTGACAGTTCTCAACCACATGTTTTTACTTTCATACAGCTAAGGTTCAGAGTAGAGTAAACTGTCTTTAGTTAAACCTGTCACATCGTATTTAGGCAGGATAATAACATTAATACACTGCAATCGGTGCAGTATGTAGATGTCCACCTGCAGATACAGCAAACAGCTGATCTCATTGTCATTTTAATTGTAGTCTGTCTCTAAAATATCGGAGTTTTATGAGAGAGAGACAGCAGGGGAGATGTGAAAAATGTCTTCATTATTTCATTTACAATATAGCAGAAGATTAGCACTGCCACCTTAGGGAATTATTTGCTGTATTATAATCTCTCTGATGACACTGGGACACTCTCCTGCTCTTTTGAAATAATTTTTCTGCTCCACAGACTGAGTGACAGTTGCTCCAGATATTTCAGCCATTGTTGACCAGCCTTTGTCTGCAGGTGCTTTTCCCTGTAGTTTCACACATGCACACATTGCTCTGGTCAAAGTCATTGTCTAATCCCATTTTAAATCTTGTTTGTGACTCTTGTTTCACTGTCAGTAAGCATCTGTTTCAGCACAAGACAAATATTTCCAGCCGACCTGCATAAGCAGAAGATGACTGAATTAATAAAATAATAACACTGACAAATTTATGCTTCACTAAAGCATCACACTAATTTGTTATACAAGGGCATTAGTGTTGTCTTTGTCCGTTGTCATTTTGCCTGTACTTTGAACCGAGGACGTTCGTGCCATTTCACACGGATGGAAAGCACGTAGGAAAGAAAAACTTGGGCCCACAATGAATCATTGTAGGATGTAAGACCAGACACATCTCCGTGCACTTTTAGCTCTCACATGCAGACACTGAGGCAGATAGGCAGATATGTAGACATAGAAAGAAAAACACAATCTTTTCTGTGTGAAATCATGTGGGTCGTTCATGCTTAGTTCACCCTCTCCATCTCCAATATCAAATGTTTACATATTCTGAATGCTTTAGGCTTTGGAAAGTGAATGAAGAAAATCTTAACTTCATTCAGAGTTCTAAAGGGATGATTCACTCATAGTATCTTCACTTCTAGATAGGGCTCTGTGATAAATTGATCAATTGATAGTTTAGGATGATGGTGAATGAAAATCGGTTTTCTCTTTAACTCCGGATTCTGTCCTTGGGCTCCTGTAGTCCAGAGTGGGCCGGTTGTTATCCAATGTGATTCACAGAAGCACAGTGACGTGCAGACAAGTTTGCCATCTTGGACAGCTACAGTTTTTGTTTGTTTTGTTTTGTTTTTTTTTTATTTATTTATACAAACTATATTTACAAAGATAAACAAAGCTAATACATTAATACTGAGTTATGCAATACATTATACAGACAAAAGAAAAAGCCTCATTGGAATGCTGTTTGGTTTAATGGCTTTTGTATTGTTAATGCTTATGAGGGTGGTAGCATCTTGGTGCAGTTCCAGGATAAAAAGTCCATAGTTTGGTTTGAAGCCGGCTCATTTTTATTTTTTTTTTGTGCATGTGAAATGTATTTATTAAAATTGGTATACAAACCTCCTCCAAACTGATCACTTGTCCAATCGTTCTTCTGACATAGTGTTGCACATTGGACAAGAATATATTACAGATATTGGTGAGCCACGTACGGGAACTCCACTTAAAATAAATAAATAAATAAATAACTTCAAAGAAAGAAGAACTTATTAGACTTTGCCAACTTAACCTGAAGAGGAAGTTTGGTTAAAATCCCAGAAGGGAAAGTGAAAACAAAATAAAAGCAAAACTTGTTTTGATTAATTTCTTTGTCATTTAAATTTCTATTCAAGAAGGTTTTGTGATATAAATCCTTCTGGTGAGAGAAGTTTTATCAATCTAACATTTACCAGTGGGCCAGATCCTGCCTAGAGCTGATGCATTTCCAAAAGCTCCTCTAAAAGTACAATTCATTGTTCCTTTTCTGGCCTCCAACAATGCCTCAGTACGCTATACAGATACGGTCAAAATGGCTTACCAACAGAGTACACTACCAGTCAAGTGTCCAACTTCCAACTTTTGACTGGTAGTGTATGCTCTGAAAAGCATGTATTGGCCTTTAATTTGTGGTATTGTATTTTCGGCTACTGGGAAAAAAAAAAAAAGGAAGTGGACCCTGTAGCAGACAGGAGGATTCACCTCATTGTCACTCATTACAACATTAAGCATCATGCATGCTTATTTGCTAATAGTGACTTCATAAAATCATTACTCAGCCTGGTGGTGCAATGAGGGACAGTGGGACGTTTTCCTCACTACCAGGTTATCATTTCTTCCTCTTGAACTGGAAGAGAAAAGTCCTGAGTCAGAGGAGCAGAAATATGTTGGCTGTGGGCCTCAAATAAAGTAAGGCTGGACTTTCAGACATCCACTCATAGCATTATAAGTGCCTACAGTTGTCATAATATTGGAAGAGTCTTGTTTCCCGGTCACAAGGATGATTAAAATATGAGAAGGAAAACCAGAGGAAATCCAGACTCGCCAGAGGAAAATTACAGACCTGTAACTGCTTTCCCCTTTACGGTCCAAAACACACCAGTCATGTTTCTCACGGATTGTGGAAAGATTTAACACATTTGAATACTAGAGAAGGTCACAAAGGCAAAACATTGCAGGAACTTAAAATAATTTCAAAGATTACTCTAAAATATTGTGAAAATATTTTATCTGTAAATGCTAAAATAAGCAGGATCCCTAAGAAGTTTGTCGCACAAAAGACCAGCGCATATTTTAACTTTTCATTGTGATAGTTGCCGTGAAACGAGGAAGCAGGTGAAGAAAAATGAATCAAACAAGCTGGAACAGTGCGTCTGGAACGTGCTACAGTTGGCATTCAAATGAAACTTTAACAGTGACTCTGCCCCACACTGTATGACAGCTGCTTGATGAGATTGGTGGCAAAAATATACCTACCTGATTTCCACCTGTTAACATCATTAAGTCACTGATAATTAGCTTCGGGAGTAACCCATCGCCTGTTTGCTTGGAATGCGCACGTGACCTGTATAGTCACCTGAAAGACACGAGGGAGTAGGAGGTTCTTTTAATGTGTAAAACGAATTTCCCACACAGGCAACACAGGACTACCAAAGATTTTCTTTTTTATACTAAGTTGTTCATCTGCGATCTCTGAAGAGAAACATGTTATTCAGAAACCTCAACACGACTGTGTGGAAAAGTGAGAAGTTATAATTGTAAACCCTCTGAAATAGAAGAACTCCATGCTTTAAGCTCCCATAAGTGCATTATGGAGCATATGGTTTATAATATAAAAAGATAAATGATAACGTGCACCCACCCACACACACACACACACACACCAGTTTTAACACTTTTAAAGCATAAATTCTTGTATGCTTTTTAGATTAGTTATCACATTTTTTTGAGTTTATGGTCACTCTCTGCACTCACCAGCCCCCGTCAGCGAGCACATACTGGTCGACGTAAAAGCATATTTGCAACACAAACACAGTCATGGGGCAACACAAAACAACGGGGCACAGCACAATAATTCATAGAACACATTGTAAATCGAAAAATGCATTTAATATAACATGTAGAAGGAGAAATTGTAAAATTGATATAATCTGCTATACACAGCATGGATTTGCTGCAGCACATCACCCATAGACCAGAGGCAGACACATCTTCAAATGCATCCGGCTAAAGCAACATGTGACCCAGGCACCTGTGCCCTACATTATGGGGCACATCACGTCTGTGGTGGCATCTATGTGTCATCTTTGTGTGAAAATATTGACACTGTGATCGTCTGTTTTGCATACCGGTTTTGACGTGTTTTCTGGCAGACTCATGGACTATGAGTCAGCTGCACAAATTTTACTGATCTGTGACAAATATCTGGCAACATCTTACAGTTAGGGTTCTGTGAGCCAATGTGAGTACTTGGTCCTCTCACAAATGCTCGTAATGTCTTCCAGTGATTAATGCCACATGTTGCCTCACAGCAACAAGTTTGTGGGTTTGATTCCAGCAGTGGTTTCCACGTCCTGCATGGCCTGCATGGGTACTCTGGTGTCCTTCCACTGTGCAAAGACATGTCTTGAATACATGAGGTCTATCTGAAAACAGCCTTTCTTCTCAAGGCTTCAGAACAGCAGTTCAAAAACCAATAGGTGACATCTTGGTGGCTTGACACGCACCAAGCCTCTGCTAGGCTCCTGTGGGCAATGTCCATCCAAAATCACCATTTGGCCCTTTTTTTCTTTCTGACTCCATGTGAGACTCTATCCCTCAATCAGGAATGAGCTTCGTTAGCCTCTCCCCAAGTCTCTTCTCCTAGACCAACAGTGAGACTGAGAGGCTCAAGCAGGAGTTGAATACCGAGCACTCCTGTTATTCCTCCAAGACCTCAGTCTCCTGAATGGAGCTGTAGATTCACTACCAGTCAAACGTTTGGAGACACTTTCTCATTCAAATGAATAGGAAAGGGTCTCCAAACGTTTGACTGGTAGTGTAGCCAAAAAATAAAATAAAATGCTTTCAACAAACTCCCATTAAAAAAATTCAAAATCAGGGGAAACCGTGTGCTACCAACAGAGATTTCTTGGATGAATTTAAAAGGTATGCATTCTAAAATTCTATTTTTTATGACCATGTTTGGAGCCAATTACTATGAAAAGCAACAGTTTTACAGTGATACCAGCAGAGACAAGTTGCAGACGTGGATTGTGCGGCTGCATGTTACATCGGAATGATACCTTTTGGAGAATAGAATAAATCTACATCTTGTCACCTTCCTATAATAATGCCCCAAGTAATGTATTGACCAAATTGTATTTTTGCCTAAATCACCTCCTCATGATGCTAGTCACCTCTGGTAAAATTGCCTACATCTTCAGTTGAATAGATCGTGTGATTCCGCCCCTGTATTATAACGGCCTATGTCAACAATGTGACTTAGGCCTTGGTTCAGTTTTTGGTGTTTTCTGAAAAACCTGAAAAAAATACTTAGGCCATTATTTTAAGAGGGTGTTGATATGCAAATAGAAAAAACACAGTAAAAATGAACACTTTGCAGTTTCTCTCAAGAACTATGGAAGTAAAAATGTGATGAAAAGAAGATATTCAAAAATCTCATAATTGACCAGTACATGAAGGAAGTGTATGTATTTGCCTTTGGTTACAGAAATAAAAATCGAATCACGAAGGAAGGAGGCTGACCTCTGATGTTTGAAAGCAGCGTGAGAGAGCTGTCCTCGTGTCACCCATAAATGCAGGCCAGGAAGGTGGTCTAATGAGCGATTATCTTGAGACTCCAAATGAAGCAGAAAAAAGCTGAAGAAAAATGCTGTGCACACAAATATTTACTTATGTTCTGTGTCCTTTAAGCCAGAAATACACTTTTCTTTCATTTATTTCAGAGTTCTTTTCATGACTAGATAAACTGATAGCTATTTGGCTAATATTGGACTCTAAGCTGCTGGCAGACCTTTTTTAGAACAGAGGATGCTAAATAATCTGCTGCTAATTTAAAGTCAGAGGGTAATGAAACCTCACCTGACTTGTATCCTGTGTGCACCAAAATAAAAAAGTCTCCTAATCCTTTAAGCCAATAAATGCAGGATGCAGACGCAGAGGTAAAGGGCAGAAGTGAAATGCAGGTGCATGAGCTATCCCAAGAAAATATTTTGTGGGTGTGGAATGCATTTTTCCTTCCTAAATGCTCTTAAATTATTAAGCAGCCTGCTGAAGAAAAGCTTACAGTGAAGCATACTGGGAATGACAAAGAATTAGGAGTCAGTAAGACATTTATTTAAACAACACAGACACCAAAAAAGCTTCAGACATATCTGCTATCGACTCTGCCTGTCACAGTAAAATATGAAGCTGCCCTACCACTCATTGTCTTCGCACATATGCATACACATGGTGAAATGCAAAACCCTTGCAGTTAGAATGTTATAATGCAGAAGATGAGATGAATGAATGAATGAGCAATTCCATCTGGGCAACATTAACACTCACTATGCATTATATGGACTTTAAATATTTTTTTTTTTTTTTTTGTGATCAGTCTAATTTTGATACTTTACATTGTGGTATATGTACTTTTATTGGAATTTAATATCTCAGCTTCTCCTACCACTGACAAGCTAACGTACAAATAGCAAATAGCAAGTGTTACTACCTTTTAACAAGTTTCAGTTTCGCCTTTTGTCCCCCAGTTCTTCCATATTTGGATTAAGTTAAGTTCCTGGTATGCTCACAACCAACCTTGAACTCACTAAATTATGACAAAATGTACAGATGCTCTGATTTTCTATCTGTACTCCTTAAAATACATTACTTTTGACTCTTTACTAAAAATATGTTCTATGTTCTTGATGTCTTTGAAAAGGTCTTAACTTTATTTTCATTTTATTGTTAAGTGATAAGGGAAAATCCTAGTTCAAGACCAGAAAAGAGGCTGCGTTGTTGTTTTTTTTTATATATATATTGAAAATAATAAAGAGGCACATGATAAAGCAAACTAGATACACCCGTAGCTTGAGGTGTTTTGTGTTTTGAAAGATTCCCATCATGTGTTCGTGTGAAGCTCTTTGCCTGGGAGAATTGAATTCCAGACAAGATCACTTTATACAACAGTTCATCTCGTGGGGATTTGGCGTTTAAATTAACTCTTAACCTGCTGTTTATCTTAGTGATATTGAACACAACAGCTCTTGTATTCTGTTCAAACTTTTTTGTGAAAAAGGAACGGTCTGTTATCTCTCTCTTGCTCTTAATTGTGCTAGTTAGGCCTTTATTGAGAAGAGGCTTCTAATTCCTAATGTCAAATCCTCTTAGGATCTATGCTCTATTTCTGTTAGGTCTACAGGTTCTTTTTTGAAATCTCCATTAGACCGAGCTCATTGGCTGGAAAAGACACACGCATGCACAGAAAAACACAGACCATTCAGTAACAGCCAGCTCAGTGAAGTGAAGAAGTGCAGACCAGAATAAGGTTAACTACTGATACAAAAGGAGGACTTCACTGTGACTTTGTGAGGTAAGACTACCAACCCATGAATATTCCTACCATCTTTAAATTTGTGTATTTGTGGAATATGTGGTAACATACGGGAACTGATAAAATGTGTACAGTCGTGTGGAAATGGTAGAAATGTACAGAAAAATAGAACAAAGATTTTCAATTGATGTAACACAAGAGTAAGGGCTAAGACAAATACATAGCTTACATGTCAGACAGATTTTAAGAGACCATCTTGATGTTTCATGTGTATGATTTGCCATTCACATGATGTTATATCAAATAAACTGGGTACAAGTTATTTTCCTCTCATTTCTCTCTTAAGTGTGCTGCAAAGAATAAGAACAAAGAATTCTTTCTTTTGGAGGAAATTAGCCATGGGGCTGTGTCCAATTGAAAGTCAGCTGCTTACCATAGCTTATTGCCAGTTTACTGTTGACAAAAAGACATAAATAGATAGATTTGGGAGTTAGATGTGGCTCCAAAAATCAACAGACCGGATCAGTAGCATGTATGTAAGCTGTAAGGAAGTGTACGTCTCTGTATTACTATTTGTAAAAGTAATTCATATTTATGTGCAAATGAACTCAAACTTAATAATAGCCACCCATCTCTTGTTTCCTTTTCAATGTACAAATCAAAATTAATACAGTACAATGCACAATGAACTTTGGTGTGAGTGCCGTTAGCTTACTTTGCCTTTCCACCCTGAGGGATAACAGCAAACAAGACAACTCTGTTGCAGGGCAGTAATCCTCTTAGACCATTAATTTAATTAAATATCAAGGGACTTATTCTGTATCTAGTGTCACTGTCTCAGTACCAAGATTTCAAATCTGTCATTTGCATATGTCTATGAACTGCTATTACAGTTATTGACACACAAAAGTAAAGTAATTATTAACTCTGATGTAAGCAGCAGCTGCTGTGTAAATCGTAACTTATTCTCGATTTGGACTCTCACAGGAAAACAACTGGAAAAATGACTGCCAGATTAATTGATTTGGAAGAGAGCGCAACCCACACAGGTGAGCAGAAGCAATGCTTTTTCTGGACATGACCTGTTTACATCCTGGTTGTTTCGAGTGGAATTCTTTTTGAAAATTGTACTTTTATGTGGAGCAAAGCGATCCCAGCAAGGCCGACACATTTGAAGCGCTGTGGCAGTGTACCTCTACCTGCTTTAAGCCTCTTTTTTTTTGCCAACACTGGTAGAATATCTTAGAAGACTGAGACTAAGCATTAATCCCCAAGTTAAAACAGCGTGCAGTATCGTCTCATGATTTTTGTACCTACCATGCTAAAGAGTTGGCTAGCCCAGTTTCCTACCTAGCAATGACGACAAAATGCACTGTGCCTTCCCCATAGGTCCAAAAGGAGTCATCAATGATTGGAGGAGGTTTAAGCTGGAAAGCATGGACCAGGAAAACTTGCCACAAGCAAAAAAGGAACTGCTTAGACAGATGTCATCCCCTAACAGGCCAAAAGATGACTCCAGAGCTAACCTTAACCGCAAGGTGAAGCAGTAAAGATTGTACGCCGTTGCTTTCATGGGTAGCAAATAGCAATATAAGACGGTGTTCCAGTAGAATGTTAATACACAGCAGACAAAAAGGAAATTTTTTGGTAATCAGGGTTAGCATGGCAGCAAGTATGATGATTGTTTTTCTCATTTTATTTCATCTTTTAGATGAGTGTCCAAGAGTACGAGCTGCTGAAGGAGGAGGACGAGGGATGCCTAAAGAAATACAGAAGGAGGTGCATGCAGGAGATGCATGATAAGCTCAGCTTTGGGCCCAGGTTTGAAGGTGTGCACGACATGGACAGTGGAGAGGCCTTCCTGGAAGTTATTGAGAAGGAGCATCACAGCACAGTGGTGGTTGTTCACATCTACAAGGTTGGGGTCAAAGGTTGTGAGGAGCTCAACAACTGCCTCGACTGTCTGGCTACTGAGTACCCCACCGTAAAGTTCTGCAGGATTGATGCTGTTGCATCTGGAGCTGCTGAGCGGTTTTCAGATGACGTTTTGCCAACACTGCTGGTATACAAGGCTGGAGAACTACTGGGGAACTTCCTGGCCTGTACGCAGCACCTAAATGAAGAGTTCTTTGCTACTGATCTGGAGGCTTTCCTCAACAGCTATGGGCTGTTGCCAGAGAAAGAGCTGCCTGGCATGGTTGATGAAGAGGAAAATGATGTAGAGTAAACAGAAAGTTTGGCTGCTGAAGAGGAAAGGATACTGTCATGGAAAGCTGAATAGAAGGTAAGAGATTTTGCAGCGTAAGACACGTTATTCTTTGGGACTTCTGTAAATAGTAAAAACATCTTCATTAGTTCACTTGTGCTTGAGGGTTGGTCTCTTAAGAATAAATGTTAAATCCTGTTGGTGAAGAAATCTCAGTCTCCCAGATCTAGGTGCTCTCAAATATGGATTTGGATTCCAGTACGGTGAAAAGATAACGCATTGATGTTTATAAATACACCATCATCCAAGGAAAAGTCAGACCTGCTCACTTTATGGGCCCATGCCCGTAACTAACTGTACATGCAATGTTTTATTTTGTAATATGAGGTAATATTACATGTTGTATGTACTTGGAAAAAAATATCCATAGGTTGTTTATTTTTTGTTTGTTTCTTTGTTTTTTTAGTGTTTGGCTTTTTATTTATAAGGGCAGAGCGCCTGCTAATATGGCTATTTAAATACATGTTCTTTAGGTCCCAAGGTTTTTCTGCCAAAATAAATAAAAAAAAAATTATGATCTAAATAGAACAGGGAGTCATAGGATTTAAAATGTCAAAGCACTCTGAATGTGGAAACATTTTGTGTAAACACATTTTCCAGCTGTTTGGCCCAACATTACTTATCCTTGCTTCCTGAACAAGTGTGATAGGAGGTGCATGTTGTGTCTGGAAAAAAACATTCACGAGCCTCTGGTATTTAAAGATCATCAGTGAAACATCTTTGGAAAAGAGAGATCCACTTATGTGCGTTTTACAACTTCAAAGTGTGAGAAAGTTATGGAAGATGACAAAAAGGAAGCCATGGACTGTTGCTTTTCTTAGTGTGGAGTGCCTCAGCACGCAATCTTTCACTCAGTACAATGGTCCATGTTATCATCATCGTATTTGATTTTGTAAAGGATGGTTATTATTTTAACTATGTACAGGTATATATAAGCATAACCATAACCTAATATAAATGTTGTCCTGAATAAAAAGAGCAATAAAACTGTAAAAAATGCTTGTGTTTTCCATTGCCTTTTGTTGGTTGCTCCTATGATTGTAATCTTGATTGTTTGTTCAAATTAAACAAACATAATATCACATGTTTATAAGTCAACTTTGTTGGTAGACGGACTCAGATGAACGGTTTTACACCTTTCCTCGTGTCTTTGTGCTAAGCTAGTCAGCTACTGGCTGCAGCCTCACATTTGGCACACAGACATGAGATGTGTCATAAATCTTTTTCTATTTAAGTCTTCAACAAAAGCATAATTCTCAAAATTGAATCACCACTGCACTCAATCTGCAGTTTCTTCTCAGGACAAGGTGTTGTAAAACTCACTGCTTTCTCTATTATTTTCTGATTGATTGAAAAGATTCAGCCAGGCTGCACTATATAAACACTCTCATTTCGCCACCAATGTCTAGTCTCAGGAAATGAGATCTCCACATAATCCATCTGTTTTAATTCACTAACAGACAAGATGCAAAAACTTTGCATAATTCCAAAAACGTTTTACCTCACACACCAGGCTTCCTTCTTCTGCCCTGCTGAAGCAGGTCGTCACATGTTAAATAATCTCAATTGGGCTGTCTTGTAGCATAGACTCTCCCGTGACCCCAGTGAGCTGCAGGCATGCCAAAACCACAACATAACACTCGTTTCAGATTGCACTACTTACCCACACATTTAGTTATATATTTTTGTTTATTGTATAAATGCCTTTTTATTTTACAAGAAGTCTAGACAATAGTTTTCGATTACTTATTTTCTACTAAAAATTAAAAGTTACCGCAGTCTTGTAGATTTACTTAATTGAGACAGAGAGCATTATGAAATGCTTCATCAAAGAAGCATCTGAGAAACCCGCTCTAGAGATCTATTTTGAGGTAATCACATCAATCCTCTTACAGGATTACTGCTGTTGTTTCAGTAGTGCTAGCAGGCTAGGTGTTTTTAGCTTTATAGGAAGTAAGAGGTTATTATACCCAGGATCCCTACATTATATAATTTCAAATGCATTGAAAAACAGGTTTCAAGATGTCTGCTTTTATGTGGTTTCCTGGAAATTAATTCCAATAGCCTCTAACATGTTGCCTGCAAAGGCACTCTTGACTTGTTAAATTAATTAATCTGAAGTCTTGAGTTAGTGAACTGAGACACGCTAACATATTTCTCTGAGACATGTGTTTGGGATTTCACAGTACCACATCTGGCATGGCTTGCATTGCCTCTAGCAGGAAAATACAAAGCAAAATGCTACTTTCACACAGTAGCGTGTCTAAGGTTTATCAAAACCGCTTTTGAGACCTCCCAAAAGAGCAGTATGAAGTTTTCTTGAGGTGCCCAAACATGTCAGCCAGACCTGGTGCTGCATGACCTAGACAACTGTGCAATATGAAAATATAGCAAGCCCAGAGACAAAACATCCAGTTCTCACTCTTTAAACTATGCATGTGTCCCATACCAACTTCAGCCAAACATTTCATCCACGTACAGTATACAGGAGAAACAGGAGTTCAGTGAGTGCACCAGAGGCCATCGTGAGTTCAAGGACGGGTTAAGAGAAGATTCACCTCAATACAAAATGACTCATCTGTAAACTCAGAATAAAGATAAACAATAAACAAGTTTGAAAAGGCATTTGATTTCAGCACATAGTTTTATCTTAGCATAGATATCCAGGTAATTTTGAGGATTCCCCACTTATAACAGGGCCCTAAACTTAGTTTGACAAACTATTCCACTCAAACAAATGTTTACCTCAGTGTTTACCAATGTGATGTCCTTCTAATCCCACCCCCACACATTTTGATACCCCTGATAATTGGAGGACTATTTCACATTTGCACTCTGGGAAATCCCAGTTGCCATGCTCTAGTTCACCCACATAAAAACAATTTCATGGAGATGACGTCATGAGATGACAGTAGAGACCTGCTTTGAGCTCGTTTGTCCCTGTGGCCAAATATCAACCGCGGCTGTAGGGGTGATGACATAACTACAAACTATGATCACTTGCTACTATCATGAAACAATGATGGTCATCACTGATCGCTAGTCACTTTGTTTAGATATTTCTAAGTTCCTCGTCATTGTTTTCAGTGAAGTAATGTAAATGTTATTCTTTGACTCAAGTTTTCCCAATGAGACTCAACTTGCATGCATTACAAAAAAAAAACAACTAAAAACTACTGCAATGGAATGCAACTGCAAAACTGAATGGAAAGAATAGACATCAATGCAACCACAACATAAACATAAAATTACTATAATGAGGTTCGTGAAACTGGTAAATAATATAAAGAAAAATGAGAATCATTAATATCATGCTAAGAATATCAATCAAAGCTGTACTTGCCATGTAGTCAAGTGGTTAGTCTGAAAGTGTCTGAATCACTGCACATTCAAAGTCACATCTTAATTGACAGGTCACAATTGCATTCGTTCCGTGTTTTAGAAAATTTGAGATAGGAAATCATATGTTATTATGAATAGCATCTCATTCGTCTCAAACACCACAACTAAATGCCATTGCTTTTGGGTTTCACTCCTATGACAAGTGCTGACAACATTCAACATGGCTGACTCAGACTGAGGTTTTTACAGCAATGTTGTTATAGGTTACTGTACATATTGGTATCCAGGTGTAACAGCTTAGTGTAAGAAAAAAGCTGTGCTGCCTGGAGTGAACTTTTGCCTTTTTGCCTCTTGTGTTCATGCCGTCAGTCATTTGTCTTCCAAGGGTATCACCTGCTTAGGAACCAACCAACAAGGTAATTGTCAAAACTGGTCCAGACAGGGTCTGAATATTTTTTAGGTATATGTCTTTTGCACAGTTAATAAATGACTAAAAGTGAATAAACTTAAATGTATAGTTATTGTGCGTTTGAAAATAAATATACCTATAGATATATATAAATAAACACAATACAGTAAAATCCTTTATACTTTTTCTCTGTTCCCCTTGAAGCCTTCAAATATAGAAATCGTATCAATACCATGAATCTATAGTGCGGCATGAAATGCACCTTCAACATCAAGCTAATATTTAGTCACCATTATGTGACATTTTTCTCATGAAGCTTCCTGCTGTCATTGTCTCATGGGCTGAAGAAGCATGTACAATTTTAGTCTTGTAGTTAGTGAGAGGATTGATTGAAGATTTTTTTGGGGTCATTGCGTGCTGGAAGAACAATGAACTCGGTAGGAGACCCAGCTTTCTGACACTGTGGTGTATGGCTGGGTCTGCTACTAATGTCCCATTTCACAAAGCATATCATGGCACTGTATGCAAAAAACATAATGAGGCCTTTAAAGAAAAGGGCCTCTGTAATTGCAATGATTTTCTGAGAGAGGTGGTGTATTATTTGACAAAAAGTTTTGGCACCCTAACGCTTCAAGGCATGTCTTTTAGTTGTCTTATGAGTTAGTGCCATCTGCTGACCATTTTTGAAAGCGAGCGTGAGTACGCAGTCAACAACAGAGGTGAACACGGAGATTACAAAAAATAAATCCTGTTTTCATTTATTTATTTAATAAAATAAGTAGACATCATTAAATTAAAAGTGAAACAGTATTCAAAGATGAAAGATGGTCCCTGGCACTGTTAGTTTCAAAATATAATATCAGTAGATCATTCTTAATTGTGACATAGTATTATGTAGTAGTATAGTATTATAGTTTTTTATCAAAACTTCTGTGTGATTAAATTCATGGGAAGTTAAAACGTCATACGAAACGTCACAAGTAATCATTTTAGCAGATTTAGCAATGAAACGTTTAGATGTTTTTGAATGGAAACGGCTAAATGATGATGTGCAATATTATACAAACGCACCCAATGCTAGAAGTATGAATCAGACATGAAAATCTTTATCTCTGAAGAAACATTTTTAATATTGGGTAAATCACGGAACAGATAATGACCGCAAACTGTTTACTGCATAGCTAGCTCGAGCAGATAAACCTCAAACCACTTTGCTGAACTAATTTATGTGTTAACATTGGCATTGTTTTTGTAGGTCCACGGGAATGTTTGTAAGCCGCTGTGTCATAGTCTAAAAACGACCTTTATTCTCGACTTTCGTCCAATCCAAAAGTAATTCTTCAGAGAAGATAATACGTTTCCCATAATGCTCCTGGATCAATAACGAGCCGCAAGCTGCGCATGCTCGTGGCTCGTAGTGTTGTGTGGAAAATGGCGGCACTGTTGCTGCAGGAGCTCGAAGGTTCGGAGCTATCCAAACTACCCAAAACAATTCAAAACAAACTTGAGAAAATCCTTTCTGATCAGCAGTATGAGATCGATTCTTTGAAAGCACAGCAAGAACAATTTCGGGTCGACAGCGGTAAGTTATCTTTTGCCGTTTTGCTAGCTGGCGCAGTTTGGCGTTGCTCGTTGTGCATGGCTTTTGGTGAACATAACAAAGTTTAAGAAAATATGGAGACTTTGTATGTATATCACACATTAACCACACTCTTAACGCGCTCACATTTTTTATACTATGAATATCTTTGTTACATGTCTATCAAATGTATTTGGTGGTTTAAACTACAGGCCAATGTATACATTGGCACGCTAATTAATGCTAACGTTAGCTAAATAAATGAGTCACTGTTAACGTGAACAAGATTTGGTTTGATTTAGTTAATTTGTCCTAAGACAACCCCACCATAAATCTTAAGAAACAGAAAAAAAACAGAGGCAATAAACGGGGGTTAAATTCAAAAGAAAACGTACAAATAAGTCAATTCAAAACAGGCCACATGCAGCAAAGAATGGCCAAGAATGAAAGCAAGAGATTTTCAAATGTAGTAGCCAATTCTTAAGAGGATAGACTTATAGGATATCTTTGTTTAAAAAACATTTTTAATATATTGACCTTTTGTAGCATTTTACACTATTACACCTGTACATACCAAGTTGTAAAGCTGTATACATTAATTGAAAAATTACTTCCTATTAAATATTTAATCATAGTAGTATTGTTTAAAGGTTTCAATGTAGACATTTTCTCCTTGAAAGCAAGTTTGGTATTGTATTGGGTTGTTTTTTTTTTTTTTTTTTGATCAAGTAATCAATCTAAGCAAGTTGTTGGTTTAGTTCTGCCGCCTAAGAATAAATTGAGTAATACTAGTGTTTACATTTTGTGTCTCATGTTTGTGTTTCTGTTGTTTGCCCTTATACAGAGCAACATTTCTTTGAAAAGGTAAAACAACTTGCCCAGTGTCAGGATGAATTCCTGTCCCAGACTCAAGAGCATCTTAAACTCAAGGAGGACTTTATCAAGCTTGGTGAGAGCAAACATATTGCAAAATTATGTACTGACATGGCTGCTCATGAGCAGTCAGTTTCTTTCTGCTGCTCTTTCCAACTTAATGATTTTGGGTCTCTTTTATAGAGGAGGATCTTAAAACTGTGCGTGAGAAAAACAGAGACTATGAGTCTGCCCAGGAGAAGTTGTCATCTGAACAGGTAGATGCTGTTTCTATCATGTCATGTCATGTTATCATGTTATGGTCTCTGTGTGTTTACATTTCAGGGAATTTGTTAATCTGTTAAGTGAAGATATACTGGTTTGAGCTAAGGTGTTTACTCTTGGGGGGGTGGGTGGGTTGTCTTATGTTTTACATAATATGTCATAATTCATGAGGTACATTTTGTGTTTTTGACTCTTGAATTCCCTGTGGGATATATGTAGTGTAAAATATTTTGAGAAATTTTACATGCAGCAATAATAATAGATATGGAATAGATTTTGTAAGATTCATCATCTGGTTGGAATGACTAATAGTAATGTTTGTTTCCAAAATGTCATCATCAGGAAGTCGAAATTTATGTGTACATTACGTCCTGCAGGCAATAGAGTTAAATTAATGCTTTTTGTCTCAGACTCTGCTGTCAAAAGCCAAAGAAGAACTGGAGGCAGAGAAGCGAGATCTTGTTCGAACACTGGAAAGGAGATCCTTGGAAGTGGAGCATTTAAATGGTACTGAGTGTAACCTGTATGGACATAATTGTTCAATCACTTTGACAGAGCACTTACATTGTCTCTGTTGTCCCATCAGATGATTTGAGACAACTTCATGATAAGTTGGTTGAAGTCAATACCTCTAAGATGACCCTGCAGATGAAGTTAGATGAACTTGAAGCAGCGGAAGTCAACATTAAAGTGAGCATTGTTATCTTTGCACAGGGAATATCATGGCACCAGCTCCCTCTGGAGAAATAACCATTTACTAGACACATTTCCTCATTAACAAAAGTAACTTAAGTCAGGGTGTTTTCCATGACAGTACAAGGAGAAGCGCATGGAACAAGAGAAGGAGCTTCTACATGGCCAAGCATCTTGGCTGAATGAAGAATTAAACGCCAAGAGTGAGGAGCTGCTGTCTGTCTCCAGACAAAAAGGCAATGAAATCTTGGAATTGAAATGTACTCTGCAGGATAAAGAAGATGAGGCAAGTCTCTTTTCTTTCTCATATAATACCACATAGATAACGTAAATGTTTACTTAGGCAGTTGTAAGAAGTACTGTGATAAGGATTCCAGTGGTTTTAAGTTTGTAAAATGAAAGTCCTTACACCGATAAAATCACACCTACACAGAGATCTGTTGGTGGATGCAGGTTATCCTGCTTATTCACTTAAGGGCATTTTGATAGTTGGTATTTTCAGTGAGCTTAGTTAAGTTCTTTAGATTCAGATGGTCATCTCATTCTTGTTTGCTTGTTTTGTTTTTTTGTTGGGTTTTTTTTTTTTTCCCCCAATATCCAATTTTTAGTTGAGCCGACTTCAAGATCAAGTGGCCAGTTTGAAGACTTCAAATGACAACATTCAGAAACAGAAGGATGATATGATCAGCAAACTGAAAGATGTATGTGTAGTTTGTTTTTTTTTTTTCAGATCAAATTTCAGTATTTTTGCAGTTTAACAATTGTTGATGTAAATGCATGAATGGATTTTTGCTCCCTCTAGGCCAAGGAACAGCAAGCCACCCTGGAAGAAAAGTTCAGGAATGAGTTGAATGCCAACATCAAGCTCTCCAATTTATATAAGGTACATTCATGTTTGAAATTAACATCCAAGTATCCCATTAAAGAGTGCATGATGTAACATTTAGTACCAGATTCATTGTTTAAAATTTTGTTAGTATCGCACTTAAATTATGTCTCTTGAAGCTATTGAGTTGTCTATTATATTCTATTCTATCTTTTTATTTTTCAATGGGTTTTTAACATTTACTTATAGTCAGTGTGGTACAAAAATTTTTTTGGGTGATGATGCAAGGCAGCTGTGCATTTTCTCATTTTACAAACAGTGCTGTGAAATGAAGGTTTTTCTGATGAGCTTTACATTTACATTGGCTGTTGTGGTGGTGGCAGGGAGCAGCAGCAGATTCTGAGGCAAAAAGTGAAGAGCTGAGTCGCGCTGTGGAAGAGCTACATAAACTGCTGATGGATGCTGGAGAAGGTGCAGGGCTACCCCTAAATAATGACAACTACCATAACCACTTAGTACTTGACTTCTGACATTGCTTTATTTCTTACCTGCCCACAGCCAACAAGGGCCTTGAGGAGAAGTTACAGGAGATGAATGGTGCCACAGACAAGACTGTTACTGAACTTAAGGAGAAGATCCAGGGTCTTGAGAAAGAGCTGGACAATGCCAATGAGTTGTTGTCAAGTTCTAAACTTCGAGGTTTGATGATTTATTTGTAGTCTTTCTTTTTTGGGTTGTTTTTTTAACCACTGATTTGCAGCATTGACATTTTACAATTGAAGAATGTAAATTTAAGGACAATCTTTAGTTTGAACTGAGGCAACCTCAAGATTTGTAGAGCTAAATTACCCGTGATCTGACTCCTCCTTTTTCCATCCAGGGACAACATCTGTGCTGACAGAGGAACAAATGACAACCATGTCTCCAACAGCAGCTGCTGTATCTAAGATCAAACCTGGTATGAAGCTGACAGAGGTATGGACAGCAGAATTTTAAATTAACCATTCTTTCATAACATATGCTTGTTAAGAACTTTTATGTATTTTAATGTTTGAGTATAACTGATTACAGCATATAGTATGCATTTTAACAATGGTTTCTTACCTTGAAATACAGTTCAATACTTGCAAACGGTATTGAATATTGAAGTGGCTGTTTTCTGTCTGCTCTACTCTATATTCAGTTGTATAGTGCTTATGTGGAGAGCCAGGAGCAGTTGCAGTTGGAACGCTTGGAGAATAAACGAGTCAACAAGTATCTGGATGACATAGTGCAGGAAGTGGAAACGAAGGCTCCCATTCTCAAACGGCAAAGGGATGAGCATGAGCGTATGCAAAAATCAGTGGCTAGTCTTTCTGCGAAACTTGAGCAGACTGTAAAGGTGCATATCTCATCCATAATCCTTTTTGATTTGCTGTAAAGGTTTTCCTTTTCAAGTCTAATTTGTTCTTATATGTACAAATGTTTACTTCAGGAGGTGCATCGTCTGCAAAAGGAGACTGATGAGGCCAACAAACGCTCCTCCGTTTTAGAAAGGGACAATCAGAGGTGTGAATTCCAGCTGGCAGACATGGCACAGCAGGTCGGTTCATTTGCATCTCAATTCTGATTAGTTGATTAGTTCTGATTTTAAAAACTCAACTTGTACCTAATTAGATGTCCCCATTTGAAGTAATATATTTTCCTTTCTGCCAGGTGCGTGTGCTGCTGATTGAGCTAGAAGAGGCGCGTGGAAATCATGTAATCCATGAGGAAGAAGTAAGCTCAGCTGATGTCAGCAGCACTTCAGAGGTGATCAGCCAGCATCTAGTGACCTTCCGCAGTGTGGAAGAGCTTCAGAAGCAGAACCAACGTCTTCTGGTAGCCCTCAGGGAGCTCAGTGATGCCCAAGAGAAAGAGGAGTTTGAGGCCACCGGCAACAAGTATGCTTAAAACTATTAAAAACTCAATAAATTAGGCTTTCAGACACATTCCTGTTAACTCAAGCTGTAAAACCTCTTTGTGAATGTTCCTCATTCAGTATATTTCCAAACCACATATCTCCTAGTGTCAGTTGTTTGAATATACCATGGTCTGTTATTTGGAGACTTTGAGGGAATTTTGTTATAATTCAATTGGTCAAGTTCAATCTAACATCTATATTGCTAATTCTTCCTCTGGTTTTGTACCTTTTTTATGAATTATATGTAAAAAAAAAACAAAAAAAACAAAAAAAAACCCTATTCTGATATGAAGATTTGGCTAACTGAGTTGAACTTTTACAGGCATGGTGAGTTGGAGCAGAGTTTTGAGAAAGCTCAGGCTGAGCTGGAGTCACTGAAGGAGCAGCGCAACCAACAGTTAAAAATGACTGAATCCATTGTAAGGCAGAGGGATATGTACCGTGTGCTGCTGGCTCAGGCAACTGGAGTTGGCTTTCCTCAGCAAGGTAACATACAAAACATACACCAAGTGATATTTAATCTGCTAAAGACAGGATATCCTGTAAATGTACTAAGCAATAGAGTCACGCACAGGCATTTTGCAGTTCAGGTGCTCAAGCTTCATCCCTCTCATAATTATTGATAATTATGAGATAATAATTATAAAGTAACTTACACATTTTCTCAGATTTCAACTAAATTTTAAATTCACACTAAGACGTAGTGTTTGCACTATTTCTACATTATTTATTTGGCCAAAACTAAATGGTTGAAGTACACCTGTGAGCCTCATCAAATTGTAATTTTCAGTTTCCCAGTTTCAAAAGCCTCATCAAATATCAATTCTCTCTGAAGCCTTATTTATCCTTACAAGTTTTTCACATAAATGTATTAAGGTTATTGAGAAGTAAAGACAGTACTTCTCTAGGGCATCCACAAGATGTCTCTGTTGACAAGCCTGATAATGGAAAGTCATTCAGTGTCAGTTAGAGCACAGAAATAAAAGCGCTAAAGCAATGACATGGTTTGGGGGGGGGTTTCTTTGTTGCTTTTTTTTCCCCTCACATCTGACTTTTTCTTTTTTCTTTTGGGTGAAGGTACTCTACCTGATGAGCTCTCCTTGTCAACAACCCCTCGACGTTCACCTGCAACGACTCCCACCACAGGGACGCCTACTGCTCTTGTCTCGATGGCAACAGAGTCTGCTGAAGCCCTGGAAGCCAAGGCAGCTTTACGGCAGGTAAGCATCATATGTGTCAAACGGACATCTTTATAGTTGCGTCTGCTTTTAATTTGTTTCTGCTTGATAGTTGTTTGCTCCAAAATACTCCAAGAATACTTGCAGAATTGAATTTATCCCTGACTAAAAATAAATCTTTTTGTGGATTAGTTGCTCTCCTTAGCTTGGCTCATTTGTTTCTCATCTCCCTGCTACTAGAACTAGGTCAGATGATATTTGTCAGATAGAAACAATGATTGTTGTGTTTTGAAAAAAATAGAGTCTCTCTGTATTTGCAGTTGCAGGAGGTGTTCTCCACCTATAAAAAGGAGCGTGTGGAGAGTGAAAAGACACTGATGGAGCAGAGTGAGAAGCTTCAGGAACAGTTATCTGACCTACGCTCCCAAAATGCAAAAATCACCACCCAACTAGAGTTTGCCTCCAAGAGGTAAGTTTGAAAAGCAAGCAGGACTGATCCCTCCTCACCTAAAGCAATAGGAATATGGCATACAATACATAATACATTATTTAATAAATAAAAAAAAATGGAGACCCCAGGTTTACTTTAAATTCTTTTTGTCTGCATGTGGCTATGTTTTGGATGTCTCAGTAAAGAAAATGAGTGGCCTTAAACACCCTTGTGTTGTCAATCTTTGAAAGAAAAGGTTAAAAGACCTTCTTTTCTATCTTGTTCAAAACAATATTTTATGTTAGAGGGTATTATTGCAAATAGGCATTGGCAAATTAAGGATTATGAAAAAATTTAATATATTAATGTTTTAACACCGAAGATTCCTATTGTTCACCTTGTCCTTTTGCTTATTTTAGCCATAAATGCTTTTTGCCTATTTTTCCAGAACTCTTAGAATCTTCAATATCTGGCAGTTCTGGCAGAATTTTAAAATAGTCTATTAACAATTAACAACAAAGAATATGATTCGCTGGCTACCATAATGACCCAATACTGGCTGTGAAGTGCAACTACTCAAAAACTGCTGGAATTTCTCCAATAGAGCAAAACTTATGGTGATTTGAAGTACGGTTGTGCAAATGTGCCCCCGGCCAGATTCTTAGTTTAAAAGATAAATTGCCCCACCACCCACTTTTTAGAAGTGTTTGTTCTATGCTGTTGACTTGGGGGATATTGGTCATTGTGGGTGGTGTGTGTGTTATATAAATGTTAGATATAAAATGTAAAAAAAAAAAAAAAAGTTTGAAAAGCATGAGCAGGTCATGTGTGCTCACTCTGAAATGTTCAGTAAAATAACATTTAGACATCGCCTAAACACCCATGGTCACTAAAATAACTTCCATTTTAACAATGACAGGTATGAGATGCTGCAGGACAATGTTGAAGGATACAGGAAAGAGATTGCCTCCCTTAGAGAAAAAGAACAGAAGATGGCTGCTGCCACACAGAAGCATGAGCAAACCATCCACTCTCTAAATGAGGATCTCAGAGCTGCCAAAGAGAAACTCAGCATTGCTGAGGTTTGTATCCCCTTTCCGTGGTGCTGTTTGTGTTTGGGTGTGATTTCTATCAGAATTTTTATTTATCCCCTCCTACCATTCAGGGACGAGCTGAAGGATTGCGTAAGGAGAGAGATATGCTGAAGCTGGTGGAGTCCAGGCTGACTCAGGAGAAAGAAACAATCCAGAGCCAACAACAGTGCCAGACCATGTTGCTGACCAACCTCCAGACCATTCAGGTAGTCAAAAAACACGTCATTAATTCCACACCTTGGACTGCATGGAAAAACGTTTCCAGTTTCCTCCTAAATATCTCACAATTTTTGGATGCTTGTTTATTTAAATGCTCCAAGGCAGATGCATCAAACTCACAAAATGATGAGTACCACCTGGTCCTGCAGAAGTGTGACTCCATGAGATTTGATCATTACCACATCAACATCTCTATCATGGCCCTTTTAAAGTCTCTGTACTGTTCATTTGTATGAAAGCTCCATATATGTTGTGCAAGCATTTTGGAATTTATTTGTTCCTAAGTCTAAATTAGAAGTTATTAACCCTGACCTTTATATGCGTACAAATTCAGCATAAAATGTTAACCAATGTTCTATTTTAGGCCACCCTACAGCGTTCAGAGACAGATACACGCCAGCGTCTCAACAGCCAGTTGGAGAAACAGGAACGGGAGATCTCCCAACTGCAGAAGAGATTGGAAAATGAGGTTGAACAGAGACACCTGCTCAGCAGAAACCAAGAAGTAAGCACAGTGTCAACTGTTATCCAATAGTAGTTGAAGCATTGTGGACATTATGTAACATACATCCCTGTACCTTCTTTTCTTTGTTTTTTTATGGCAGTGTCTAATTATACCAAACATTTAACTGTAAAGTCACTTAATCTCACTGATTTGATTTTTCATGTACTAGATCCAGTTACTGGAAGCAAAGAGGCAGCTGGAGGCACAGGTGGCTTTATACCAGAAGACCAAAGAACTTCTGAATGCTGCTGAGTTGGAGCTTAAAACCCACAGGTTGCAGCAAGCCAGCAGTGAAACACATCATACCTTGAGCTCCCCTACAACACCTGCCATAGGTTAGCACAAATGCACACATGGGGAGATGTATGTAGAATGGTCACACCATGCATATAAACCCTTACATATGCTGACCAAAATGTACTGGTCTCTCTTTCCCATTAGATCTCATGACCTCAAATATTAGGCAAATGAATTGATAGAATAAATTAAATGATTGTAAATTAATATTTACATGCAATTTTGAGAAGGTTATAAGATTAGAAAATTGCTGTGATTTTATAGGTTCTGTCTTTTTAAACTACTCAAGTACTCCAGATTTACATTGATACACTTATTTTACATTCTAGCATGCTATGTCCTTTTTGATTCATGTTCTAACATTTCATATAAGGTAGGATTTCGTTCAAAAGCCCCATGACATGTCAAAGACACATTTTTTTCAATGGCTTTTAATGTTTACTATGTAATGGTTTTTATTATTGTACACTCCATCCTTGCAACTAAAACTAGTTGTATTGTAAACTCACCTCTGCTGCTGATTGATCCTGATTTCAGGCCTGCAGGGCAAAGATCAAGATAGAGAGGACCTACAAGGCCGCTTGAGGTTGGCTGAAACCCGTTCAGATGAGCTGGCAGAGAGCCTTAGGGCAGTCACTTCCACCATGGAGCAGTACAGAGCCATGGCTCAGAGCCTTGAGGAATCCCTGGATAAAGAGAAGCAGGTGACCTGCTATTGTTCCAACTCTAATAAATCAACCATAAAAAGGTTTTGGGGGTGTATCAATACTTTTGCAAATGAATCCAGATACAGCATTTGATTATTTGCACAGAGTATTTGATCCCTATACTCTTGACATCCCTATTGGGCTGAATGTGCAAGCATTTCTGATCTGATTCTGATTTTGATTTAGTGACGTTATTTTTATCTCCTGTCTGCCATGGTAGTGGGGATAAAATAAGCCTTTGGCAATGTCTTCTATTTCTAAATGTTTTTTGTTGTGTTTTTTTTTATGATCTGTTTTTTAAACTTTGTGAAATTGTTCTAATGCCTAATGAGCAGGTAACAGAACAGGCACGGACAACAATTGAAACCCTAATGAAGGAAACTGCAGAACAGAGCCAGAGACTGGAGGAGAAGCTTCAAGAAGCAGAGAAAGAGAAGCAAAGCTTAGAAGACCAGAGGAAGAGTGCCCTTGTTTCAATGGAGGAACAGGTACATTTAAACATGATATTTTCAAATCCAAACATTGTTCATTACTTTCCTGTAAAAAAAGTATGAACTTCTATTACTAAATGATTATTATTAAATATAAATGTTGAACTAATAAATTGATACTAGTTCGTGTAGTTCCAGTTACATTTGGCCTTTGGAACACTGTTTTCTTCAGATGTCGTCTTCATCATAGGAGTAAGGAAAATGCTAATTTTCTTTTTTGTGTGCCTGTTAGATAAACGATCTAAGGAAAAGTTTAAGCAGTGCTCAGGAAGATCACCGGGTGGCACTAAAACAAGCTGGAGTGGCTGAAGCCCTGCAACAGCAGGCTCTGCAAGACAGCCAGGAGCAGGTAAAGCAAGCATTGCTTAGTGACAGGTTCTTCCTGTCCCAAATTTTCCCAATCAGCTGGTCTGGTACTGATTAACTTTTCTTTTCTCTTCTGAAAACATAAAAATACAGAATATGATGTCCTCATGTCCATTTCTTTTGCTGCTTTCAACACTAAATGATAAGAAGTATTTGCAAAGAATGAGCTGATTAGATTTTTTTTTTTTTAAACCTGTAACTTTTTGATTTAGGCCTAGTGTGCTCAATGACCTTACTGCAGTTTGTAACTTTTAAAATACAAATTTTAATAAGCCACTCAGCCAAATAATGATATTTTAGTTGGGCATCTAATCTTTATTGGAACTTCATTTCCTATTTATAAGGCAAAGCTGGCAGCAGAAGCACAAGATAAGTATGAGCGAGAGATGATGTTGCATGCATCAGATGTGGAAGCCCTTCAGGCTGCTAGAGCTCAGGCCATGCAGGCTGTCGAGATCAGACACCAGCTGGAGGAGAAAGTTCAGAGGGTCAGCACCGAGCTACTTGAGGCCAGGGTGTCTTGGGAGGAGCAAGAAAAGATCCTCAAGGTCAGTATAGGTGATGGTATGAGATATATTAACATTTTGTTTGCCATTTCATTTGCTTTTAAGCATTGTTGTAAGAAATGATAAACAGTAATTATACATTGTATGCCTAACAAAAGCTGTTCAAGACTGACCATATTTCTAGGCCCAGTGCTTTTTAATACCAATTAAAATTTGCTTGCATTTGAAAGAATTGTTTAATCTCTCTGTATCTTAAAGGAGGAGATGTCAAAGATTGAGAGCCACTATGGGGAATTACAGCGACAAAATGCCCTTCTGCACGAGCAGATCCAGGCACTCAGTGGCAAAATGGCTGACAATATGCAGCGTGCTGCTAATGAAAGCACCGTGACTGTTCCTCTTGTTGAAGAAGGCAAATCTCAAGATCAAATCCTTGAGATTCTCAGGTAACAGCTCAAATCATACAAGTAAAAAAATCCTCCCAACACTTTGGATCCTGTTTTCACTGAAGGGAAAACAGTCCTTCATATTGTTCTATTGTTGACACCCTGATTTATTCTACATCGCAGATTTGTGCGTCGGGAGAAGGAGATTGCAGAATCTCGTTTTGAGGTTGCTCAGGGCGAAAGTTTACGTTATCGCCTTAGAGTTGAGCACCTGGAACGAGAGTTGAAAGAGGTGCAAGACAGTTTGAGTGCTGCAAGGGAGAGGATGCAGGTATGTTTTTACACTTTTTATATTCTCTGATTCTGATCATCTGATAATCAGATGATGGTGTTCACAGTTTGCTCACTTTCTATCACCATTGAGTTCAGTGTTAGGTGGCAGTCATTTTACTTCCAGAAATACAGTTGGATACAAATGTCTATGTCTAACTTGGCTACCGTTATAATTTTAATAAGGTGACATCAAAGACTCTTGCTCAGCACGATGAACTGATGAAAAAGACAGAAACATTGAATATCCTGATGGAAACCAACAAGATTCTGAGAGAGGAGAAAGATAAGATGGAGCAAGAACGACAACAAACCCAAGCTAAGGTATCTGTTTGCTTTTGTAGAGAAATGTTGAGGCTATACATATCTGTACCTCTATAGCAGTGATTCCCAGCCGCTGTGTCACGGCGTGTGGGTGTGCCAATGTCAGGTCGTCAGGTGTGCCGTGGAGGATTGTCCAGTTTTACCTGATTGTTACTCTAAACCTTGGAGTGCTGATCAGGTGAGGCTGGGTGGTCTTTCATGGCGCCCCTTTGTGCCACAGCACAGCGGTTGGGAATCAAAGCTCTAGTATGCTATGATTCAATATTCTTTTTGTGAATTTTCACAGCCACTTAGTTTCAGTTCATCTTTTGTTTTAGTTGCAAAAACTGGAGTCTGACATAATGCCACTGCAGCAAGCTAACTCTGAACTGAGTGAGAAGAGTGGTATGCTCCAGGCAGAGAAGAAGATATTGGAAGAGGAGCTCAAGCGGTGGAAGGCTCGGACACAGGTCAGTGAAAACTGTGAAAATTATGCAAGTATTCTACTTAATTTAAGTTCACGTAAAGACAACTTATAATGTAACTGATGTTATTTTCACATTCCTCTAGCATTTGGTGAGTCAACAGAAAGATTCAGATCCAGAGGAAAACAAGCGGCTGCACTCTGAGAAGGAGGCACATCTAAAACGCATACAGCATCTCACTGAAGAGAGTACCAAACTGAAAGCAGAGGTGACCAGGTGTGAAATTTTGAATAACGTTACTACTGCATTATTGCTGAGCAATACATTTTTTTTTTTTTTTAATGTTTCGCTTTTCCCAAAACAGTTCGACAGAATTTCTGCCTGCCCCCTCACCTCCCACTTCATCCATTTCTCATAATCTTGATTTCTCTTTACAGGAGCAATAACCTAACTACATCCCTTCAAAGCCAGATACAAAGTTTACGTGATAGTCTAACTAAGATGACTGATGAGAGAAATGCGTTGAAGATGGAAGTAGATGCCAAGAAACAGGACCTCCAGGATAAAGTGCGAACTATCACCCAGGTCAAGAAAATTGGGCGGCGGTACAAAACTCAGTATGATGAATTGAAAGTAGAACATGATAAGGTGAGAGGTCGCTAGAATAGTCAAGTTATGCCATCTTAACTGTGTTGCAAGCATTTCTATTCTTGTTAATCTTTTTTTCCCCTCTCTCTTTTTTCCTTCTTTTAGATGGTAGCTGAGGCTGCAGCTGGTCCTTCCCAAGAAGAGGAGGCTCGTCAGGCTTCAGTTCAGGAACTCCAGAGCCTCAAAGATTCTCTAAGTCAGACTGAAGCCAGGACCAAAGAGCTGGAGGGACAGCTGGAAAATATAAACAAGGTTAAACTTATAGCAATAATGGTGTTGTAGTGTGATCTGCTTTTAAAATATCATGGGTTGTGTAGTCAGAAACATCAACCGCTTATCTGTTTCTGGGTCGCGGGGGTGCTGAAGCCAATCCCAGGGCCAACACAGAGACAGACAGAGGCAAACAAACTCTCATACTCAGACCTACAGACTATTTAGAGTCATTAATCAACTTAAAGATGTCTTTGGATAGTGGGAGAAGACCAAAATACCCTGAGGAAACACACGGAGGCACGGGGAGAGCATACAAACTCCGCACAGTAAGGCCCCAGACCTGGGACCTGAACCCACAACCTTCTTATTGTGGGGTCACAGCACGAACCACCATGCCACCACACTGTTAGTCAGAAATATAATACTCTTTGTCATTGTACAACTATGTTGAAATTATAAAAACTCTAACCATGAGCTACAGTACAGGCCAAAATTTTGGACACACTTTCCTATTCATTTGAATGAGAAGGTTTGTCCAAACTTTTGGCTTGTACTGTATGTGAAGTTTAAAAAAAAAAAAAATGCAAACAAACGAATTTAACACTCATCAATCTAAGCCAAGGCGATCAATATTGTTGATGGGACAATGGCAGTCAACTGTAGTAGCATGCGTTCCTTTTTTTTTTTACATACTTTTTTAATTTCTGTATCTTTTCTGTAACTGCCACAGGTGGTCACAGAGCGTGAAACTGAGGTCCGCAATGCCCAGGAACAATCCTCCAGGCTGCAGACAGAGCTGAACAGGCTGAGGCAGGAGCTGCAAGATAAAACTTCCCAGGAAGACACACTAAGACAGCAGATGGTTGACAAGGAGGAGAAGACCAGAAAAGCCATTGTTTATGCCAAACAGAAGATCAACCAGCTCATGGGTAAGATGGTGGCCAGTGACCACTGGGATTCTTTCTTCTACCCAAATTTTAGGGTTGTTAGTTTTATTTGGATCTCATACCTAACAAATTTATATCCAGGCAATAAAGAGCAACTGAAAAAGGAAAATGATGAGCTAAAGCAGCAGCGTGAAGAGTTGGAGGTTCGAGTGAGTGCTCTCAAATCTCAATATGAGGGCCGTCTGAGTCGGCAAGAGAGAGAACTGAGAGACCTGCGAGGTCAACAAGAGAGGCAAGAGCAAAGAGATGAGCCACCTGAAGCAGGTCCCAGCAAGGTGAGTATCTGCTTTGGTCTGTTTGGTGTACATGTTTTTTTCATACATGACTCTCAGTATCTGTAATTCGATACAATGACTCTGTCCTGATTTTTAGACTCAGGAGCAGCAAAGAAGCACAGACCAGAGACAGATTAGTCTGAAGACTACTCCAGCTGCAGACAGGGGCAGGTATTATGCATAAAATTAAAGCTACTAAAAGTTTCAATTTCAATGTGGGCTCATTAGCACACTTGCTGAATTAATTACATGATCATTTATAGAATCATTATTTATGTTTTTATCTCTGCTTCTGCAAGTGCCAGCACATCTGAACCTCCAACTGCCAATATTAAGCCAACGCCCGTGGCCCCCACAGCCAGCAAACAGCCTGTCAACCCAGGGAACAAACCCACTCCAAGAGCAAGCATCAGGCCAATGATCACCCCAGCTACTGTGCCCACACCAACACCCACAGCTACAGTCATGCCCACTACACAGGTGGAGACCCAGGAGGGTAAGTCATGTTTCAGATATGAGGTATACCAGATAAAAGACTAGGGTCCCTCAAACTTGTGTCAAGTCTTGGCTATTTAGTTACTATTTCCATTGAAACATTTACATTTTATTTGCTTTTTAACTAACTGTAACTCCTCTGCAGCTATGCAGTCCACTGAAGGCCCACCAGTGGAACATGTGACTGTGTATGGTAGTGCAAGTGGATCAGTGCGCTCCTCCAGCCCCAATGTCCAGACAACGTTAGCCAGTACCATGTTGACTGTTCAGCAGACCCAGACACAGGCCACAGCATTTGTGCAGCCAACACAGCAACAGAGCGTGACCCATACAGAGCCAGCCAGTCAGGAGCTGCCACCTGTAGTCCTTGAGGCAACACCCAGTTCACAGGTTGAATGGCCTTCAACTTCCTCCACCTCCTCTGTGTTTGGCACTGGTGAGAAACAAGTCTTTTTAAAGTTAGGATTACTCATTAATAACTCATGATGTTGCTGTATTTGGAGACAATATTGGGAGATGCAACTATTAAGACACAGACGTACGTACTGAAATGTTAAGCTCCTTTTTGGTGCATCTTTGGGAGAGAAAAAAATCTGCATGCTACTGATGACATTTATGATCACTTTAAATTGTGTCGTACAAGTTTTGGGACTAATAAAGTCCAGTCCATTTGCTGGTGCAAGTGGACATGCCTGCCAGCCCACATCACCAGTATAGCTGAAGATGCTTCAAATGTTATAGCACCATTTGTTTATTGGTTGAAGTAGTAATTTTACTATGAGTATCATGGAGAATAACAACAGCGATTCAATATCTCCAGTTTCTGCAACACCAGGAACTTCTTCCATGTCCAAGAGGCCCCGAGAGGAAGAGGAAAATACCACTATGGCCACTGACGCAGAGGCTGCCCAGGAGGAGACATCCAGGGCTCCTATACCGAAGAAGCTGCGAATCATTCAGAGAGTGGATCCAGAGGTGGGGATGGGGGTGGGTTACACATAAATCTGTGTAACAAATAGAATAAAAATTATTTTTCATAATCTGTAAAGTGTTGATGTAGCTCTGATTTTCATGTTTTCTCCCCAGGAGGAAGTGCTATCTGAGGAAACTGCTGAGGCTGAGGGGGTGGTGCCCACAGACAGTCAAGAGAGTGCAGAAGCAAGCCAGGTTGGCTATAGAGACAATAAGAAATTTCCAAGATATTCCATGTCTTCAAGTGTCATAAGCAAAAGTGAAAGCAAATGCGTAAAGCCAATGTTGAAGTAAAATAATGTGTTCATAGTGTGTGTTGTTTTTAGGTAGTTTTTTGTGTGGGCAGGTGTTATTTTGTTTGTTTTGGGGTTTTTGCTTCTTTGTTCTTGTAACTACCTTGCAAAAGCCTGGAGATGTTAATGACACAGATAATCATAATCATTTCCAGTTGTAACAGTAAACAAGTAGAATAAATGCACGACTTGGTGTCTGTTCACTCTGCAGACAGAGGAGTTTCAAGCACTCGAGGAAGAAGACAGTGCAGCCTCCCATTCCTTGACAATGGACCAAGAGGTGACCCTGACCCAAAGTGATATCCCTGACCAGCTATCACAGGAAGTAATCGTCATAATTACAGACACAGAGAGTGAAGAAGAACAAGAGGAGGAGGAGGAGGAAGAAGAGCAGGTAGTAAACATTTTAAAAGGTGCTGTGTGAAGAGGTTTTAGACACCAGCCACACAGTTGGAATTTCAAAAATGATTTGTTCACTGCTCCATGTAGGATTATGATGAAGAAGAGGAGGAAGATGAAGAGGAGGAGGAAGAAGAAGAAGAAGATGAGGAGGAAGATGAGGGAGGGGTGAGAGAAGAAGGAGAAGAAAGCAACGAGGGGAGCGGAGATGGCAATGAGGCTTATGAAGAAGATGACACAGAGGTTTGATTACCCATGAAACACATCTCACAGTTACTTTTTGTACATTGTCACCCACACATTCTTACACATTCAGCACGCCATGTTAACCCTTCCCGCCCTTTCAGTCAGTTTTTCATGTGTTTTCCAGTTCGCCCACTCAGTTTTTCCACACCGGCTAATTTCGCTGTCACTTGTATTTTATGCCTGTGTTGTAAAAATCTGCCATCTGTGTGTTGACTTTAGCTGTTTACATCTTCTTTCTACCCACTGTAGAACATGTTCTGTGGGATGAGACAGTGTCTGCAAAAGCACAGTCAATGGTCTGTGTATCTGCATGTCTGTATATGTGAAAGTTGGTTGAAACCTGGAATCTCATATCAGTAATACATTTGAAGGCAGTTCAAAAGAAGAAATTATGTTGGCAAAAAGCAGTTTTTGAAACATTTTCCTGAATCATTGAAGCAAATATACAATGGCAAATTATGTTGCCTTAAATTCAACTTATTGAGGGAAATTTTTAAGTGTTATGTAACCCTAACCCTTAACCCTAACCACCCCGTACCTAACCAAACCCTAACCCGCGCCATAAGAGGTATTAAAAGTTGATTAGTCAATTTTTCAGAAAATTAAGGCCCTTAAAAGGTATTAAAAAGTCTTAACCACAAATTTATGAGATATTTAAGCTTTGTTGAAAGAGTTTGATTGCAAAATTTTTGAATTTATTTATTTTCTTCCCAACAAACTATTAAAAAACGACAACCTGTGCATCATCTCATGACAGCGATCTGGTACCTGCACTGGAAATATTAACATTGTGTTCACATAGAGGTCAGTTGATGTCACACCCTTCCCTTGGTGCAAAACAGACTCTACAATAGGAAATGTAAGTTTGTGGATGACGTCAATTTAAACAACGGCTGAAGCATCTCACTGAGAACAACCAGGGGAATTACTGTACCCATCTGTCAAATGAAAATTAGTGAGGGGATAAGAGAGCAAACTACAACTGTTTGATGTAGATCAAGTAGCTCTGAGATCTTGGAATATTTTGAGACAGTCTTTAAAAAGTCTTAAAAAGGTATTGAAATTAAACTTGGCCAGACTATAAAAACTAAGCAAAACCTAGCAAGAGACTTACTCCACCCCAATCTCCTGTCTACCCTTGAGTGACCCAAAGGCAGCGTTTTGCTGCTTTTTCCAAACAGGAGTGCCTGTTTTGTTCTTGCTGTCAGATTTATTATACCTTTTTGGTAGCAACATCAGATAAACATTTGGAATACACATGGAATAAAACCTTGGTCCTCATTTAATTAGCCAGGATTCTGTACATCTTTTGACAATGGTATGCTTTGGATGTGTTTTTGTGTGTGTGTCTGTGGGTTTTTTTTTTTTTTTACTGGAATTCTAGGCCTTCTATGTTCCATAACAGGAGAAAATGAATCATGATTCAAAATATATCTGTATTTGGTGGTCTGCCATTTTGTCCTGGCATATATACAATGTGGGAACCATTCCAGAACCTGCTTCTTGTAATTTTCCCCCAACTGATTTTCACTTTTCTTCTTTTTCCCCAATGTTTTCTTTTAATTGATCCCATTCAACTACCCATTTTACACATGGTTGTTATTTCTTTTACAACCTATTTTTTTCATTATTCTTTTTGACCTTTTCTTTCTCAGGGAGCTGATGCAACAGACCCAGGCACAGAGACTGAGGAGAGTTTAGGGGCATCTGACTCCACCCAGAGACCAGCAGATTCCCAGACATCCTGTAAGATCCAGGAAACTCTGTCAAACACACATAAGCACATCCACCTCAAACTCTCCACACTGGCTCACATACTGTCCCGCCATTTAATTAGATATCTGCCATTTCACGCAATGACAGAGAAATATGTAATATGTTGTTGTCTGAAGTCAAGAGCAGCATAGTTTTTTCCCCAAAATAAACGTAATTTTCAAGAAGGCTATGTTTGAGGTACTTGTACAACTTGTGCAGAGAGGGAAATCGAGGGGATGTTCTGATACAATGATACAAAACTAAATGTTTTAGTGAATCATTTTCAATCTGTTTAAGATGAGGGCAGCACAATGGAGGCCTTTTCCACCGAACAACCTATCACAAGCACTGGCACACGGATGCCCCAGTCGCCACGGAGGCCAGCACACCAGCTGCCCCCTCGTCTGAACATCCACCCTCCCCCAACATCAGAACTGGCACCACCTGCTCAAGTTCAGGTATGAATCTGTAATCACTTTCAAGAACAAAAACCCTAGTATTAATGAATTTATAACGCATTTATAACACATTGTTATAACTTGATATTAATTTATGGAATTATAAAGCCTTTTTTGTGAATGTATTTTTTCGAACACTCATACCTAGATTAGACTTGGTTACAGAAATTAATAAGGTTGGTAAACTAAATTGTGGCTCATTCAAGTTTCTTCAAGCAAAAAAAAAAATATTTACTGTTACTGTCAAATATTTTCTGTTTCTAGTGTCTCAAATGTTACAAATCAGTTCTTTCAGTAATATTGGTCTATGGCAAACCTATGGCAAACCTTTGTTTTTGTTTAGTTTTTTTTAAATAGACACAAGAACGACACTTTCACTTATGTGTAACTCACAAGCACTAATAAAAAGAATAGTAATATCTACTTTTACAGCGTATCCCTGTTCGTCGCCAGTCAGTAGGAAGAGTCCCTCAGCTCACTCCTGGGGTTCCAGTCAACACCGTGAGTTATTTCTTCATTCCCAGAATATCAGAGAATATACTCGTGGTAAAAGTCAATGTTAACCTCATACTGTTTCTTTGAGTCTGTATCCAGCATTTTTCATCATCTGTTTCTGTGCAGCAGCACTTCTTCGATGATGATGACAGGATGGTCCCCAGCACTCCCACTCTGGTAGTACCGCACCGTGATGGTTTTGACCAAGCCATCAAGTAAGTCTCTTACACAGGCAAAAATATTCAGTAAATATTTTTAATGTATAAAAAATGTAAAAAGTTTGTATCTTCTACACAGAACATAATTGTTAGTGTTCGTCTTTTGATTTCTATATAGTGGGATGCTGTGAGATGTTGAGGCACTTTCTGTTTATTAGTATGTAAACAAGAAAGGCTGAGGAAAAGCTGAAATTCCTCTAACTGTTATCAGTATTGTGCCTTATTTCATTGGCTGGCTGTGTTTGTTTGTCAGCTCTCCCCAAGTGGCTGGTGTTCCTCACTTCCGGTTCGGCCCTTCAGAGGACATGCCCCAGACCAGCTCCTCCTCACACTCTGACCTCGTACAGCTTGCATCACAAGGAGGTAGCCTACTGACATCCTGCCTACTGCCTTCTTTGTGTGTACATGGCTAATCCATGCGTGGATGACTCCAATAACCATGACAGGACATCGCGTTATTCCCATCATAAACATGTTTCTCAGACCCTTTATTCAGTTTTGATATTCACTCAATGGTAGCCTACTGCCATGTATTTTACAGAGTTTCTCTGCAATGGCATTTCACACTCTGCAACACAGTGACTTGTTTCACAATACCTGAAGGCTGTTCACTTCTTGTCTTCAGGACTTGGAATGTACGAAAGTCCCTTGTTTTTAGCAGCTCATGAAGAAGACTCTGGTGGACGCAGCGTTCCCACCACACCACTACAAGTCTCAGCACCAGGTATCCGTGTCTTTTTGAATGACTTGGTCCATGTGAAAAAAAGTTCTTTTGTATCATCATACTCAGCCCACTTTTGTATAGTCAGTAAACTGGTTGGAATGTTAAGATTTGTTAATAATGCCAGGTGCTGAAAACCACATCAGTAAATCAATACCTTGATCATCATCACTTCTTTTCCAGTAATGGGGTTTTCAGATGTTGTACAGTCTGACACCACTGAGCATGTCTCCCAGTCTGTTCCCATGGTGAGTACATCCACACCCAGCCTGTTGGTACCAGTAGCAGCCAGTACAGGGGAGGAGAGAGATGATGTCTTCCTGGAGCCAGACAGTGATAGGTGAGTATCAGTCCTTTCAGGAAGTTTTTTTTTTTTTTTTTTTTTTTTTTTTTTTTTTTTTTTTTTGGGAAACATGTTTTTCCAAGCATGTTGGATTCCAGCCTGTGACTACAACACTGATACAAGTGTGTGTGTTCCCTTTTTAAGTTTTATTTTAGAGAAAACGTTTCCAATGAGAGTTGTCGTTTTGGTTTTCTTGTGGCTGGTTATTTACCGGTGATTTTGAGACTGCACCATTTATTTATCTTATGGTTTGTGTTGGTGCATTTTTCCAGGCCCAGTGCTGAAGCATCAGTTGATCCACTGGTGTCTCAGGAAGATGTGGACGAGCAAAGTCAGCCTTCTGACAAGGCCAGTCTCCCATCCACTAGCCAGGAGCCCTCTTCCAGCTCTGCAGGTAAAGTGAGGCCTTGTAACTGTGCAGCATTTCCAGGAGCTAGTGTCTGTCATGTACTCTGGTATCTTTTTTCCTCCAGATACAAGCAGTGCTCCACCAAAACCCTGCAGACCTGGACCCAGTAGACAGCTGCAGCGCTGGCCAGAGAGCCGTCGGGAACACATGAAAAGAGGAGGTAACATGTTTAAAAGCAATACGCTAATAATGTCTTTATTGAGTTTAGACTTTGGCTTTGTACTAAATTGGGATAGGCTCATAATATGTCTGTATATACTAAATCCATGGCTGACTTCCATCTTTAAATAAGGTCATCCTTGATTAATCCCCATGTTAGAGCAGCTAAGTGGATAGTGCAAAGAGAAGAGAAACAACAAAGTTCTAATATCACAAAACATAGTTTATGGTAATATAATATGTACAAATAGATAATTCTAAACATTTGTAACAGAAGATAGGGAATATTGTACAGTTGGTTTGCATTCATATTTGTATATGGTGAGTTCTGACTACACTGTTTTTTGTACATTCTAACAGCAGTAGGAAGCTAAAACATATCTCCTTCACACAGAGTGCAGCACCCAGTCACAACAAAGCAAACAAAGCTTTAATCATATTAATCAAATTTCTGAAATTGTCCTCAGTATATATAGACCTGACTAATTTTGTGTTGTGAACATGCTAATTATAATGGCACAGTCAGTGACAACAGGGATATTTAATAAAATTATGTCCACACCCAGTTTCCTCAATTGAGTGACAACAGCCAGAATGTGGAAAGTGATGATGTTTTACACACACACACTCAATATCAAATGTGTGTACTAAAGCAGTTTGAAGTCATGTCCCTTGTTTACTAGCTTCTGATGCACATGAATTGTAATGCAGCATGTATTTGGCAGTTTATACAGTGATATGCACAAATAACACACACACATCCTGGCAAAGCATTTGTATCATTTTAATTTCAAGTCACGACATACAAAATAAATGTTGATACTTTATTATTTCACACGACACCAGTGCGTAAACTACTGTTCCTTCGGTGTGTTTTGTTTCATTATACGTTTTACAGAGCCACACTTCAGCATAGCTGGCTTTGTTTAAAAAAAAAATCTTTTCTCAAATCAACAGGTCACGCATTTCCTTCTCGGGGTGTACCTGGGAGACGGTTTGCCAGATGAAGAATTTTTGAATACATTGGTGACTCCAACAACCGTGACTGGACAGCATGTCATTCCCATCATAAACACGACTTCAGACCCGTTCTCCTCTTCATAGCTGTTCACATATTTCAAAGGCTGTATCTGTTGTATTTAGTTCGGCTTTTGTTTTCATTGAACTTGTAAAGAACCTTTTTTTAATCACAGCCCGTGCTAAAGCTGTGTGTTTTATGAAAAGTATAATAAAGTGAAAACTAAAAGTAAAAGGCAAGTGGATTTTTTTTTTTTTTTTTTTTTTTAATAAATGGATGCTATTCAGTTAAGCTTGTTGGTGCATTGAAAGAGGGCATTCCTCTGCGGTGATGTGTTGCTGTTAGGAGCAGCAATGACAGGACGCTCAGCATCCATCCTCACATTGTAGGATTTGGCTGCAGAAAAAGTAGAATGGCTTCATTAACATTTAAATTTATGAATGGCATTCAGGATGTCTCTTGTCATACGCGTGCAGTATCATCTTTGACAGACATCAGTTTGTACAGTTTTTGGCTGCAGTAGAACTTCTACCGTCACGTTTCCTCAGACAGTAATATTTCAACCATTGGTGTCACTGAAACTGGACCTTGGAGCCACATGACTGGACCCCGCCCTCAGTGTCCTCTACATCTGCCTTACCCCCGCCCTAAAATACACATACCCAGGCACATGTGGTCCTTGTTAAGCCTTTCAGACATGATGTGAATGAGGTTAACAAATGGCCTAGGGACTGACAAGTCGATGTGAAGATCACAGCTAAAAATGCTAGTTTTTAGAATTGACTACATTTCCATTATACATTATACTATACCACCCCCCCCCCCCCCAAATGAATTGTGCTCTCTGGCATACAGTACTATACGTTGACTCACATTTTGAGATGACGTAGTATTTGTAACCCTCTGGTTCTCTTCTGTCAGGGGTGGACACAGCAGCTGTGATGGTGGAAGGAAAACCTCTCCAAGATGTCCGGATGTTGATGGTTGGGCCTAGAGTAGATACTGGGAACACAACAGTGTACAATAATGAATGGGAATGAGCCCTTTTCAGCCCTTCTCTGATAAATTTCAACTTACTGCCCTTGACCGCCGCTTTTCAGAGAGCTACATTTATAATATTTATTATGTTGATGTGTGCTGAATAAAATCAGCAGTTATGTATACACATGAGCACATAAATGAGAATAAGTAACAATTTACACTTCTATGAGCATTAAAGAAAAAATGATACGGTTCTATCCATCCTGAATTTGAATGTTTAATTGTTGTAGCACCTGCTTGTCGAACCCTCCTGTTGTGGACAGTGTAAATGGTATACTGGGGTTTTCTGCCACACGTTGACCCGGTGCCATACTGGTACGAGTATCTCTGGACCAATCCCCCTAGAAGAACCGACCAAGGGTAGAAACTCATTAGCATGATATGCAATATTTCATTAATGGCCAAAAAAAAGTCTGCTGAAAGGAAGAAGTACGTTCTAACACACCACCTCTCACCTCTCTTGAAGAAGTATACTGACTCCTTCCTCCTCTGGTACTGAGGCACAGACAGAGCAGCTGTGATATGACCCCTCAGTCCATCAAAGCCTGTTACAATCGCTTTTGGATAACCAGGGTCCAAAACATCATTTTCAAATCTCCAGTACCGGGTTCCCTGCAAACATCACATTGACACAATCCAAAAAGTTGAAAATCAAGAATTTGAAATGAACCTATGCAGCACTTAACAGAGGTGGATGTCTGGCTCAGAGAGCTAAAGGATAAATGTGTAAGATCACAGGAAAGCCAATATTACATTTGTAACAGCAACAATAATCCACCCTGATATAGTCCAAAAGGTCACATCTGTTTAATCCAGATGTGACCTTTTGGACACATTTATAAATGCTCGATCAAATTAGATTAGAAGGAAACTAACCTTGAAAATGTATGTTTTGCTTTGACAGTTGCAGCGGGTGAACACCGTGTCAACAGGGGAGGGGACACCCCACACTTCTGTGATGCCTCGGGCTGGGCCTGGCACCCCGTTTCTGTCCAGGAGCCAGAAGTAGTGCCCTGTGACGTAAAATAACATGGAGCAAAGCTGGGCTGCACAAATACTTCTCCGTTGTTGTGGCATTTAACCGAATGATGCTTTTCTGTGAGATGTAGTATTTTACCTTTTGCTATTGTTGAAATGACTTCACGCTTTGATGGGGCTGACTGCACTGACAGTGTGTTGTGCTTTTCATATTTAAAAGTGACTAGTAGCTCAATCTGTCGGATCTCTGATCAAATTTACAGTTTCCTTTTGTGAGGACAACTTCAGTAGAATAAAATTATTAATAATAAAACAACGAAAAAGTTGGCACACAAAAATGTTCCTAATGCGCAGTTCTTGATTCATTTCAGTACAATCTACAACTGCTTTCTTTGTTCTCTTTTAGAACCTTAAACCAATGCAACATGGGCTTTTTCACACTTACCTCTGAAAACAACAATTGTGCCGTTCCTAAGTGTGGTAACTGCGCCGACCGGCCGTCCGCTGCACAGGTTTGTATCATTGCTGTCATCTAGGGGAAAAAAGGAGACACATTAGGCGGAACCCATCTGTTGGGATAACAGCAATAAAACTAGTTTGTTGGCTGTTGGCTGTATTTTTATTTTCCAGGAGCTTTCTTGTTATCCTACTTTGAAAATTCCAAATAAATCCTAATTTTAAACAGTAGCGCTCCACACAGGCCACAAACAGTAAAAACTGGAGGCCTCCCTCTTTGCACTAATGACAGAACTATTTAAAATATCACGTCCAGGCAGAGACTACAAGAAATACTTGCAGTGAAATTGTCATCTCAGGCTCACAGAATTCTTCTTCTAGGTGCTTTATTTTCTTTGGGGTTTGTGAGTATCTGGATCAATGATAAGAGCTGTTCTTACCTGCTTGGTAGTCCCTTGCATCATTTATGTGAATCTCAGGTTTGGGGATAGGTTTAGCCTGACTTGGTTTAGTTGGTGCTGGTTTATTCTGGTTGGGTTTGTCCTGGGGTTTTGACGTAGGTTGAGATGGTTTGACTTCTGTTGGACCTGCAGTTGTGGCTTGTGGTGTCGTATTTTCCGCAGTGTCATCCTGCACTGCAGGTGTTGACGAAGGAACGTGGGATATCGCGGCATCAAGCTCTGATAAGGTCCCAGGACCAACTGAAGAAACACTGGTAGAAGTGAGAACAGACGGAGGGCTTGCTGTGGCATCCGCTGATTGGTTCCCAGTATCACCTGGTGTGGGGTTTGAAGTGCTCATATCGGGGGTGACTGTCGGGCCTATCGTCGAAGAGTCAGGCGTGGTGGGGGCCAGAGAGGTTTGCAGGTCTGTGTAATCCTGTGTGGGCTCTGTAGCTGAATCCACTCCAGCTATGTTGGGGAAGAAAAGGGTTGTAACCGCCGGCTGATCAAAAGAGACTTCCTTTTATATTCTGAAAATTTCTTTTGCATGAAACGACGACAAATGACTTAAAAATGAACGTCTCAGATCGTATATACAGTGAAAGTCACACAGGCCACTAATGTTTCCATTAATAAACTGTGAAAATGAAATGAAATAATTGACCTTCTTAAATGTCTTCTATTTTCTTCATAACATTTCATTCTTAATCATTTTCAGCTTTCCGTTTTAGAGTAATGATTCACAGAGTGTGCAGATGAAAAGAGGATTAAGCATTGAAAGAATGAAGATATCCTCAAATGCAAGAGGTGTAAGGCGTTTTAGCCAACCTATGCCGAGTCGTATTGATGTTGTTGCTGTGTTTCTCATGTCTTGCGTGTCATCAGTGGATTGAACATACCTGTGGTCTCAGTGTGAACTTCTCCAAAAGTTGTGCTCAGAGTGCTATCGTCAGCCTGCGTTACTTCGTTATCTGAGGGCATGGCTTCCGTCTGAGAGAAGACAGTAACTGTCTCAGTACTGAACTCCGGAGTGGGTTCAGTAGAAACCTGGATGAGCTGGTCAGCTGTAGGCAGGTCATAGCCGCTGGTGCCCTCAGGGATTGGATTTGACCCCAGATTCTCTTCGCCATCGTCAAAAAATTCAGGACCTAGAGGGATCTGGTTGTTTGTATCCACAATATTGTCCCCTGAAATAGAAAATGTATGCAGTCGTGCTCATGACAACGCATTGGACAAATTATTTTATCACCCATTGTTGCTCACCATCACTGGGATCACCTGGTGGATATGACGTGGGACTGACCAATGGAATGAATTGGTCATCTGTGGGAAAATGAGCCAAAGTCACAAATTAAAACTCATATTTTTCTCATGTCATCTTTTCAGTTGTGCACTTCAATGACACTGTGACATTTCCACATAGACTTGTCACAATATGTCTTGAATTGAGATCCAAGAATATCTCCACCCACAAACTACTGCAGGCCCACTCCTGAATTAAAGCCACCAAAGAAATTTCCCATCATTGCTTCTTGGCTTCATTTTCCTTCCTCTCTTGTGAATGAGCCTGTAAGCGAAAGACTCCTACACACTCATGACAACATTGCCTCCTTGTGTTTCTTTTGGCCGGAGGAGCTAACACTCCTGGCTTGTTCGGGTTGAGACTTGGCCCTCAAAGCAAACCCCAGCAACAAAGCCGCAGTGTGGCGATCAACATCTTCATGCCCTTCTGCTGCCAAATATCTTGTTAAATTCATTATGTCAAGTTCTGTGTTGGATGTGAAAAAAAAAAAAAAAATTCAAAAGCATAGTCACCTGGATAGTTTCCTTCATCGAATGTCTCCTCATTGGCTTCATCTGGAGGTGTCTCTGGAAATATTCATGAATAAATCGCTCGAGAGTTCATCGTGTAAAACCAAATTTCCCCTTACATCCTCAATGACTGAAAATGTAGTAAGACTCAAACCTTTTCCAAGCAAAAATGTTGTGTTTTTTATCACTAAAATTATCATATGAACTAGTCTGGCACCAGCGATTACCAAGGCATAAAATATTGTCAAAATTGAAATGCCTTCATGCTACTCCACATGTAAACAGACAGCGCTCAGGTGTGTGATGACTTGATGGAATGAAAGAGCTAAGTACAAATCTGACAGGAACCTGCAGAAATGAGCACGGCGAAAGATAACATGTGCAGCCATGCTAAGCGAATGCTGAAGCTTACCTTCTGTACTGCAGTGGCTCTGGTAATCTTCACAACATTGTTTGTACTGATAGCAATCAGAGTCGCAGCTACAAAGTCGGCCCCGCTTGAAGGATTCTCCACATCGACCTTTGCACGAGTTCGCTGTTGCACATGAACACAGTAGGGTTCAGCTCAACAGACCATATTTTCACACGAATTGGAATTTATTCAGGTAATGTGTGAAGCATTGTTTTAAAAACTGTTACAAAAAAACCTGTAAACTAAAAACAGTAAAAGAAAAAAAAAAAACAAAACATTAACACCAATGATTAGATATCAGTGTTTGTGTGGAGTAAATTCCTGGTGATGCGAGGGATAATATGTAAGGAGAGAAAAGCCTCACCAGTGGTGCATTGAGACTCATAGTCTCTGCAACACTCTCCATAAGACAGGCAGTTATAATCACACTGGCACGTGTAACCCCTGTAGTACTCAGCGCCACACTGTCCTTTGCAGCTGCCTGTTGGTCACACAGAGTACGGCCACCTTTACATGAAGGGCACTTGAGGGAACAGTCTGTAAATGATACTGTGCATCACAGTTGTAGTGACAAATACATTGACGTAAGGTTGGGGAACCTTCTGGTCAATAATTATCAGTAGGGCAAACATGAATATGTGAGTACAGGCACAGAAAAACATGCTACCAAAAGCCCAATTTAAAAAGATCTTTGATCTTTTTGGAACTGGAATATTACAAAAATCATCTTTATTTACGAGCGTCACACAAGTTATACTCACTCTGAGCAGCATTAAAGGTCAAGGCAGAGATCAGCAAAATAATGGCACAAAGCACAGGGGAAGACATTGTAACTGAGGAGAAAAAGGAATAAATAAATCTTTCCTTTGTGTCAATTGTGGTAATTTGTACATTGATTAAATCTGGACAGATCAGAAAAAATGTAAAAATAACTTACCTTTGTTCGAGCCTCTGTCTGCCTGCTCTAGTTTTATCGCTGGCTGCTTTTAAAAGGCTGAGAGAGCGCAGCTGGCCTCCCTTTAATCGGCAGATCCAGTCAAATTAAAACTGGGGTGATCTCACAGGGTGTAGGGAGGATCCTCCGGTCCAGACTCACCACTGGTCCAGACGTCATGAGTCCTCACAAACAGCTGGAAGCACATCAACATACATCCACGCCAAACAGACGGCTGACATCACACACTTCCGAGCAAAAGAAACAAAAAAAGAGAGAGAGAAAAAGAAAGTGTTTGTGACTTGCGACACTTCATTGTCATCACAGACCAAGTCTGTCACACAAATACCAGACAGTTGTGTAACTTAGCTACGGTGAAGTCATTTCTGTAAATTCAGTGGTCGGTGCAAAAATGTTTGAAGTCGCATGGTTGCTTTCTGTCAGGTAGTCTTCTGTTAAACCAACAGACAGCCTCAGTTTGTGTCACTGATGTTTAGCTTGATGTAAATATGATACACATGACAGATTTTCATGATGGAAGAAGTAATCAGATGTTTTTCTAATGGCAACATGGGATAAATAAATTATTAACTACATATTTTATCTAAAATGTAATAAGAGTGAACATCTTGACCAAAATCTGTCAAATAAAAATTACTTCCTCAGAAATGTATCGGAGACATGTGTAGTAATGCAATTTTAGCTTTTGACCAAATGTACTTTTAGACATCGTACACGTTGTCTTTCCGAAGTCATTTAGAGCAGTCAGAGTAGTGACCTGTTTGGAAACCCTGTTTGTCCCACAATGTATTGACCATTCAAGTCTTTTTATTCTGTCTATCGAAACATTTCAAATATCAGATTAATAATCTCTTGTACATGAGCGCATTAGAACCTGAATCAGATTCTGCTGCTTGGTAAAATCTGCTGGCAGTGAGAATGAATCATTTTCTGCATCTTAGATGTCTTCACCATCACACATCGATGAGGATGGCCATTGATGGTCCGAGTAGCCGCCTTGCATCCCCTTGCTTTGTTCTGCCTCACCTCAGACTGGTTTAACTCGAAGGATCTCTGCCCCTTTCTGTAAAGTACATCTATGTTAGGGGACCAGTCCAACTTCTTGTCCGGATCTACTCCCGGATAATTGTAGGTTGGTACCACCTTGATGTCGGCTCTATTGTTCGCTGGCTGAAGAGGGGTTTGGACGTTTGGAAATCCACTATTATCTCCTTTGTCTTAGAGGTGTTCAATAGGAGGCAGTTTTTGCGACTCCCGCCACTGAAGGATTTTATCAGATCCTCGTATTCAGACACCTGTCCATCCCTGATCCACGCCACAATAGCAGTATCACCAGAGTATTTCTGGATGTGGCAAGATCCAGAACAGTCCCATGCTGCCCATTACTGTTCTAGATGTAGTTTTCCAACCTGACAAACTGAGGCCTTTCTGTCAAGTAATCCGGATAGTGTTGAATACACTGACATAAAAGAACACAACTCTCACATAAGTGCCAGGTCCTTCCAGTTGGTAGAGAGCACGGTGGAGCATGTAGAGGACATCATCATCCGCTCTCATGTGTTCTGCGTATGCAAACTGCAGGGGGGTTAGTGTGGCTTTGACCTCGAGTCTCAGTAGCTGTAGAAGAGCAGCCACTCCAGAGTTTTCATGATGTGCGACTTGAGGGCCTCCGGTCTGTAGTTGTGCAGTTCACCCTGACGTTTCATTTTTGGTACCGGTACAAGATGGTACACAGAGCTGGGGTCTGCCCAAACTATAGATTCAGGTTGAAGATCCTCTGGAGAGGCTCACATTGTCACATTGGGAGGTAGCTGCAGCAGTTGACATTGCATCGGTGTGGCTGCAGCGTCAAACCTGTTGAAGAACTGGCTGAATTCTTTGGCTTTGTCCACATCAGCTATTAGAGGCTTTCTTCTCTTTTTGCTGTATAGCCAGTGATGACCTCACAGATGTTGCTGGGTTGTAAATTCCTCTCTATTTTCTTTCTGTATTCCACCTTTGCCTTTTGTTTGTGTCCTTTTCATCTTATGTTGCACCTGTTTGAGTCGGTCTTTGTCACCATTTTCTGTTTGTGGATTGCCTTGCTGTGATCCAGGCTTTATTATATGAGGAACAGCGTGCAGTCTTCTTTATCTCTACAGAAGTTGATGTCCGAGCTGTTTCTATCAGTTTCCAGCAGCATTTCAATTTGTGCATTCGAAACAGTCCATGTCCATGTCCATGTCCTGGCCGTGCAGATAGTTGGAGGCTGCCTCTCTGCAGGGTTAAAACCAGGTTGTGGTCTGACCGGCGCAGTGGAGGTACGACAGCAGCTCTGTAGGCGTCTTTGACATCAGCATTCAGCAGATCAAATGTTTTATTTTCTCTGGTAGGACAGTTAAACTGTATAAATCCAGTTAGGTGGGAGCTGAGATAAAAAAATGAAGTCTCAAGATATGACTGAGCGCTTCAGGATGTTTAATTTGTATCCTGGCTACAGCTTATTAGGTGACAACACATGGAAAATCAGCATTTGCTTTGAGTGGGATGCTAAGCAGGCATGTTTCTGATATGACTGATCTCAGACCAGCTGCCACTAGTTAAATGTCTGGACATCTGAGCATATCTGAGGACAGAGATATGAGTAATGTTACACCATCTTAAGTTAACAAATAAAGCCAGCCCTCCACCTTTTATCTTGCTACAAACTTTGGCATTTCCGTAAGTAAATCAAAGTGAAGCCATTTTTTTTGGTATTTGTTTTGTTTTGTTTTGTTTATTTTTACAGAAAAAGAAGAAGTGTAAAAAAAAAAAAGTATAATAAAGTTAGGAGTCTAACCAGTGGAAGTGCATCTTTTGAATTACTATTAGGTCTTCAACACCCAGAACAATATAAATAAATAAAGTAAGTATTCCCACATTCTCATGAAGTTTGTGTTTGCGTTATTTGGTCTCTTGTCTAATTTTAATACTTAATTTAATTGAGATAATTTCATGAAAAAAAAAAAAAAACAATGACCAGAATTTTGCAAAGTAGAAACATGCTTTTTCTCTCTCTCGCTCTCTCTTTTTTTTTTTTTTTTTTTTTTTACCTTACCTAATACCCCTCAGATTTCTCTAGGTTTATTTCATTACAGGGGAGCATTAGTCCGATCGACTGGTTACTGTGCTAATGTAATTTTATATGTCTTGGCTGGTTGGCACTGTGGGTGTCTTGTTGTTGGAAACGTTGATGGAGCCTGCCATGTACATAATATTTTTCCAGCAGGTCAATTGTTCAATTAAAGGAAACAAGATCATTAGTGCATTTGTGTCAGGGCAATAACAGCAACAGAATCTGGTGGAAATGACTAGGCCTGACAAAAGGAGCCAGTTAAACACAGGCAAGGAGAGGAAAAGTCCACCCAGGAGGAAGTCTCAAGGCCCTGTCAGATTAATTTATACTGACAAGGTCACATTGGTTTTAGAAAGTAAAGTCAGTGTGCCCCCTTGTGGCTGCCATGCTGTCTAAGTTTTTTCTGCTTTACAGTTGGATGTCAAACAGCTTCAGAGAAAAAAGTATCTGCCCACGAACTCGCTGCAGAATATTACATGTAAAGTTTATGGATGTAACTAAAGTCTGACAATGAAAGGTTTTGCATTGTGGGGGTGTCTCTTTCTTCCCCCGGCTCTTTGGGCCACTGCACCTAGTAATCCCTCCATTGTGTCCAGAAACTGTGCAAAGGTTCAGGCAGCTTAAGCGCTACACCTACTGTGATTGATGTGCCCCAAAGCATGTCACAGCAGCTTAGATATTAGAGGAACACACTTCCTCTCACTGTCCCGATACCACTGATCCAACTTTCCTCCAGCAGTGTGTAAATGTGTTCAGACAGCTTTCACCATCAGTTGGAAAGTCCAATTCATCTGTAATCAAAGACTTTTCTCTCTTATTTTTTCCAGTCTGTGGTCTGAGTCACGCCGATGACTACAGATTATACATGTTATAATATATTATTATATATATATATATATTATACATGTTTGCACAAAAAAACATTACTGTATGTATTTCAGCAACTTCTTCAAACCTAAATTTGAAATTCCTTCTCATAATACTGTCATAATACTGCCAGTCTGACCAGCTTTACACAACGTAACACCATGCAAGATTTGAGTTTGAGCAAATCATTTTTGGGTGTGTTAAAAAAAAAAAAAAAAAAGGGACTTTTTTCAAGCAAAAATATCCTGCATTTTCAACTTTTTAAAATAGCAGCTATTTTGTTCAGTCTTGCCTCGATTTTTTTCTTTAAGAAATTGTATTTGTTTCCTCTGTCTTCACCAGTATTATGAGCTGACTGATGCTGCTTTGCAGTTCGTGCAAAATCCATAACACAAACATTTTATTTTTGTCCTCCTCATCATTCATCATATAACGATCTATCCACAGAGCCAATCCCATCTGACTCTGGACGAGGGAACTGCAGCCTGAACAGGTTGTTCAGTTTAGATCTACTTGATGGTCCCGAATTCACCTCAAATGCTTCCATTCGGAATACAGCTGAGAATGTGTATTTCTTTTCTCTAATGCCAGTTTAATAATTATTTTTTAAATGTATATAAATCCAGGGATTAAGAGGTTAAGCATATTATGCATATTCCACTCGTGTGGAAAACTAACATGTTCTTGACAGTCAGACAAAAATTTCAATGTTATTAATACCAAGATTATTAAAGGTTAAGAATCAAGCATTTATATTTGATGAGGATTTTTTACTTGTCTTTACAAGAAAAAGTTCCTGCTCTGACCTCCTCTCCATCATCCTCTCTCCCCGATGTATCATAGATATGGGCCACAGGGTACCTGAAGCCCACAGGCTGGGCAGACACAAGGTGACGGCCAGCCAACTGCAGTAACATCACTGTCATCAGGCACGAAACACAGGATTTCCTGGGGAGATGGGAGGCTGTTGAGGTGAAAGTCAGCATGTTTTTTTTTTCTGGAGCCCAAACTGTGTATCTCTGTGTAAACAGCGGGGGCCATCTTCTGTCTTGGCAGTTTTGATAAAGCAGCCTTTTCGAGCATGGTTGAGCTGATCTGATGATGCTTGGTGAGAGGCAGACACATGGAGGCATAAAAGGAGAAGAGGTGCAGGGAGTGGACGCATCGAGCCTCACTCAACTGAAAAACCGAAAGCTACTCATAGAAACCAAATGTGTGCGCGTTCAAACGCGTGTGTGTTCTGCAAAAGATACCACACTAGAGTTCATTTCAAAAACATGTGACTCTAAACACACATTAGCTCCACCTGTCTTATCAATTGGACTCTTATGTTCGCATAAAATTCATATTTGCCAAGTTCAATTAGGAGGAAGAAAAATGTGATACTGAACAGACAACTGTGAAATAGCACTGTCAGCCAAAGTTATTCATATTACACCAGCAAAATCTATCTGAAATAATGCAACTGACTGTCACAATGTGTTTGTTCCCGGTGTTTTGTCGTGGTGAATGAGCTCATGTTCAGGAAAGGCCTTTAGAGGGAGACAAATGGAGGCATTTTGGCTGGTGCCTGCGACCACTCGCGCAGGATAAGAATAGAACCACCAACAGGTGGCATCACTGATAGCACTTAATTACATTTGACAGCCAAATTCGTTATTTGGCAGATTCTGATGTGAATTACAGACTCAAAATATTATCCTGCATATCGTTTGCTGATGCAGACGGAAGTGAAGGGATAGTGCCAATCAAATAGTTTACAAGAAAGCTGGCGTTGTGCACCGCCACGCCAGTACTCTGTCACACTCTTGCATGCCATGTAACAGTAATCATATGGTTAAGAAATACATTACATGATCTAAATGACGTTTGGTTTATATCTTGTGTTAACTTTAACCTTCACGGGCATCTCAACTTTTCAGTGGACTGTCTGGAACTCAGTCTGAGGGTCGAAAGTCAGAAAGCAGAAATGATGATAATCTAATCTAATCTGAACATCCCAGTTGCTTCCCAAGAAATATGCTAAGCCTGTAACTCTGTGCCAAGCTACCTGCTGCTGTTGACATTATGTTCTGCTGAACCCCGTATCAATTTCAATATTGCAACACCACACATCACATTAAGCACCAACACCTCCAGCAGATGTCTCTGATGCACAAAAACACCTAAAAATACATTTCGGTGAGTCATAACAACTGTGCATGTGGCAGGGCTCAAATGATTAGTTGCATGTATTTTTGATAGACTGAAGACACATTTATACATTTCAAATATAAAGGAGAGCATGGCAGCATAGTGGTTAGCTCTGTTGCCTCAGAGCAAGAAAGTCCTGGGTACGATTTCCGGGCCTGGGACTTTTCTGTGTTGAATTTGCATGTTCTCCCCGTGTCTGCATGGGTTTCCTCCGGTTACTTCGGTTTCCTCCCGCCTTCCAGAGACACCATGTTCGGGTTAACTGGTGACTCTAAATTGTCTGTAGGTCTGAGTGTGAGTGTGAGCGGTTGTTCGTCCTTGTGCGTCTCAGTACATTGGCCCTGTGATGGCCTGCGATCTGTTCAGGGTGTACCCCGCCCTGCCCAGAACATTGGCTGGGATTGGCTCCAGCAACCCCCCTGGAAATGGATAAGCGACAGAAAACGAGTGAGATGAGTGAGCGATACAATTAAAAAAAACCTCACAACCTGCAACCCAATTCTTGAGGGACTTAATTTGTGTGTTTTGCATGGATGACATGCAAAAGAGCTGAACTCAATACAGTGCATAGTTTTTTACTTGCAACAAGCAAAGACAGCATTTTCATGCCTTTTCACGAATCCAGAGGCCCCAAATACCACCTGCTGTGAATATATTGCAAACTGCAGCACACATGTATGGCCAACAGTGTTGATTTCAAATTCCTTCACTTGCCCCATAGTGGGGAAATTGCAAAGGACACAGGACTTGGTATACCTGGTTGCGTACATGCTATCCATTTTTTTTTTTTTTTGATCAGTGATGTACATTTTTGTCTTGATGTTTCACCAATTTAGTCACATTGCTTATGCATGGATTTTCACCAAAAACACAGACTGCAAAACTTTGAACAGATGTTAAACATGCGGCCATATTTCAATCTGTACTGGAATTCCCCACGTTTGCAGAAGCATGGACACGCAAACCAAGCCAGTGAGAGATACGACGATCTTTCCAACCTTAAAAGTTTTTAAAAATGGTCTAAATGCGCGAGAAGGGCCAATTTTTCTACAGCCATTAGTATGTGAGGTGGGCGTTACCTCTACAACAATTACCCAATAGGATGCATGTATACTCTCATAGACCCGCCTTTTCGCCGTTGCTATGCCTACTAAAGGTTTCTCTCAAACTGACGGGTGGAGCATCCAATGAGCGTCGAGCTGGGAGGGCGTTTGATCGCACACTGGAAGCTGCCTGGCAGAGTTCTACTACTGAGCTCCAACCGCGCAGGTTGCGTGTGAGTAACGGCACTCGGACCGGGCAGGATAATGTCCTGTAAACGCTGTCTGGACAGGTAATGACTTTTTCCTCCTCTCTTTACCGGCTTCTGACACCGAGCTAATGCTAACGCTCATAAAAAAAACAACAAAAAAAAAAAAAACACCGCGGTGCCCAGCCACAGCGGTGACATTGTTGAATTGTAGCCGGGCAGCACTACACTCATTTGTCATGTGAAAGGAGGGAAACAGCGCTAATCCCGTTCACAGAGAAACTTGTGTGAGACAGGTAAGGCACGATCTTTAAAATATGGCTTCAATTCCAATTCATCTCTGCTCAGGCAGCCGAGGATCGTTCGGTGCATGAACACATATCATACCTAAGCGTTTTTGTCGGAGGATCCAGAATTAGCATCTCCCACCGCAGTGGCTGAGGGTTTTAGTGGGGTGAAGGTTGCTGTTTGGTTTTTTTTTTTTTTTCCTCACCATTTTTGTCCTCGTTTATACTGAGGCATCATACTAGAAAAGTTTTCAACCACGTTAACCATCATTATCAACGGGGTTTTTTAGGGTTCTGGTTACTGAAACATTTGACTTGGAGGACCTCTGCCATTAGCGTTTCTAGATGACCAAGATGCTTTTTATGGGTGATACAAACTTGTCAGTGTTTCTGCGGAACACTCTTACATTCGCTACACACACACACACACACACAATACTAATACTAATACTAACGTAGACCTGAAGGAGATCTTCTCTCTATGAATGTTACTTTAGGAGGCAGTTGAGCAGTCTGGTGGTTTTTGTCATTTAATGTGAACGGGGAGGAGAAAATAACAGAAACACCTCCAAGCAATAAGGCAATGATGCTTGAGAGCAAAACAAAGCTGCAGAATCCGATGTCACAGTAAGTTGAATATAACATTACACTATCCCAAAGTGGTGCCTTATTGATGGACTGCACTGTACAACATACACCCAACAAGCTGCCAGCTTAGTGTGTGTTACGCGGCGTTTCTGTGCCATACTAACCTGTTGTTGACTGACATCCATATGCGCATTCTCATAGTTTGGATGTCATCCATACACATGTAATGGTTAGACTCATCTTTAACTGCCATAGGTGAAAACAATGGCTGTTTGTCAGGCCCGTAAACTAAGCTAGAACTAGGCTTGTGTGTGTACAGTTGAACATCGCTAATCAAAGACCCGTTAGGGGTGTGAAGGTTACATGTTGTGAGAGATGTTCATGCCAACAAACATTAACCTGTCTGCTATAAATATCCAGTTTGAATTCTTAGAGCTATGGCAGGTTGTCTTCGTTGGACAGCAGACCCACTTTTTATTATTATTATTTTTATTTATTTTTTTTAATTTGAAAATGTTCATTGTTTCTGTAGCTGTTCAGAATCAACAATACTACAAATTTTTGATATCAGGCAGTATCATCACGAAATCAATCTATTATCCAAAAGAGCAGCTATGCTCCTTAAATTCCAGGTTAAGGTTTGGAGCTTTAATATTCACCACTCTAATCATAAAAAAATGGTCTGTGTTATAAAATAGCGACAAGTTTTTAAACACACTTAGATTTTGTCTGGCTCTGAAACACTACATAGGGAGGAATTCTATATCTTGGTTTTCAAAGTTGTCTACTTTTCTTGCACTTCCTGTTTCTCTGCCTGTGCGCTGTCACATGTCATAAATATTATCTTTTTGTTCATTTGCCATCACCATTGAACAGCGAAATATGACTCCACTTAGAACTGCTTCTAAACAGACAAAACTTAGGTGATTTCTTTTTTTTTTGGTGATTCAAGATGTTTCAGATTGGGAATCTGCTTCACTGAATCTCTTTCAGGAGATGCAGTTTCTGGTTGCACTGAAGCATCAGACTGGAATTCCCCTTTCACTGACTGATAGATGTTTTTCACTCTGACATATTCAGAAGCTGGTGTTGATTTGTTCCTTCTTTCATTTCAGATGTGCAGACAAAAGAGATAACGAGTTGAAAATTCTGAATGACCACATTTAGATTTTCAAACTCAGTTATTTACCGACCAATATTTAAAATTCTGTAATTCACTTTCAAGATTTCAAGATATGTTGATGAGAAAAGAGGGGATTGAGAGGAGAAAATAATAATTTAGTCTAATAACAAGAGTTCCTAATTTTGCATTTGGATTTGATTGAGATTTGTGTTTGCGTCAAGCCAATGCTTTGACAAGAACCTGCTCAACACTCCTTTGATATAAATATTCAAATGCTTATGTGCACATGCTTGTTGCCATGCATAGTGTATTAGCTGGACTCTTCAACTTCCCTGATGGCTCCTCTTTCTCTATCTGACTTAAAGGGATCTTTTTACTATTAGTTGTTGTTGATCTGCCTTCTTCATTCTCTCTTGGCTCCCCTGGAACACATTATATGGTGCCCATGACAAATATGAATTATACATGTGAAGCTGCTCAAATGTGGGCTTGATGGCTGTAAGGCATTCTTCATCTTTGCCAATTAGGGCAGGACCCATAGGCAGGAAACGGCAAAGCTAACGTGTTATGTAATGAAAGCACAAACAGAACTCTTAGTATTCTCGATTCATACTTGTTGATTTACATAGCATTTAATTTCTTACACTACCCATGGAGTGGGGAATAGTGCGGAAACCCTTTCATGTAAAACCATGACCTGTGCCTGAAGTTGTGAGGGGATCCCAGGAAAGTTCCCTTGATGACAGATGGCAAGATCCTGGGGCAGGATGGAGGAGCAGGACTAATGTCCCCCATCGGCTACGGTCCTGGGCCTATTTTAGGTTACTGGTTAACTTGACTGTGCTCAAGAATGATAGAGAGAGATGAATAAAGAAAATATTTATTTACTTAGTAGGACAGAGATTACTTAGGATTTAACTTAGTGTGTCATCTTTTTTGTCTGTATCTAATCTTTTTTTGCCTATCCTTGTTTATGCACAATGCAAATGGTATATATTTTTGTGGTTTGTACTGTTGGTCAGACAAAACAACCTTTTCAAAGATTTAGCTTTAGGGAATTTGCAATTAGCACTTTGACATATATTAGACTAAACAAACAAATAGTTTTAAACAGAATGATCAACAATGAAAATTGGCTTATTTGTTACAGATGTGGGCAGTTGGTAGCAGTCTGCTGATGCTACTTTGGGCTTTAGATACCTGATCTATGGTCCCAAAAAAAAAAAATAAAAAAAAATCCCTTGTGTTATCAGGTATAATAAAGAAAAGAATCATATCCTCACTTCTCAGTAACTTACACCAGGAAGTATTGGACATGTTTGCTCAAGTATAACAACACTTATTTTTTGGTTATCAAAGTGGTTGCAGATGAATTTGCTGCCGATTGTTTAAATGATCAATTTTTGTCTCAACTCTGGAATAATGAAAGTTTGTTTCAGCAGTACTTATATTTATTGTTATTTAACAGCAGGGTGGGGAAATAGTGATTTCAAGGGGAAACCTTTTTTTACTGTAGCAAATGAAAATGGGGGAATTTCACTTCACTAATGTGTAATCATATTAAGTCACTTCTGCATGCATATGCTTCCTTATATTTTCCTAGTTGTTTACAAGAAAGACAGAGAAATTAGTCCTCTGCGTCACCTTACTGAAAATGTGCTGCAGGGAGAGACTGAATGCTGCCTTCGATGACAGCTGCAGTACCACGAACATGCTCGTCTGGAGCCTGTCTATAGACTTTGACATGTTTGCGGTAGTGGCGAGTGCTCTGCTCTAACACAGCTGGTCATGCCAGCACTTGGAAATGATGCCTGCCTGGCACGTTGTCATAGACTGCACTGGACGGAGGCTGTATGCTGCAGTGACAAAAGCACATTCAGGCTAGGACAATGGGGAACTGACTGCCTGAGTTGTGTTTATCAGTGTGCCTCTCTCTCACAGCCTCCCATCTATTGTGCTTGCTCACTGTTATTTTTCTTTCTGTCTCAGTCACTAAAGGTTGGAGTACACGCTCACAGAATAGCCTGTTTATTGCAGTAAGAGAACAGCTCTGTGCTGTACTGCTTTAGTCATTAAATACAGGGTGTAGTTCTGCAATCAAGGTAGCGGTATTGTGATTGTTGGTGTAAGCGTGTCATGGTTTAAGTATAGGCTCTTGTTTTAGTCTCCTTGCGTTGATGCTTTGGTTGTGCTGAATATGTTCATGATTTCAGCAGTTACCTTTCTCTAATATTAGACAATCAGTCACCACCAGGATACTGTTTATCTAGTTAGGCCAGGGTTCTAATGTGAGCAGTTGATCAGATTTATGTTATGAGATTCTGAATTGAAATATTTCTATTTTCCATCAATCTATGGATGTTTTTCAGATCAGCAGAAAATATTGAAAAATGCTAATCATTTTTTCTCAAAACCCGAGCAGATTTTTTTTTTTTTTTTAATTCTCAGACAACAGTTTCGAAGATGTGTGTATTTAGTTTTTAGATCCTCAAAGTAGAAACACAACAACAGCAACAGGTGCTCATATTTGGACCAACTGCTTGAAGTTGAACTCAATGATCAAGATAAAGGAGATGACTATTCATGATCCTAATGGGCAATTTTTTTTACTATTTTCTGAGTTTTATACATTCAAAAGTAATAGATCAATTGAGAAAATCCAATCACCTGCCAATTATCTGATTATGAAAATGACAGCCGTTAATACTTAATTATAGCCTTAATTTCCTAATGTGACTTTGCATTTAGGTCCAATGAATTTTAAACTTACGGTGGCCGAGAAAGTTCACTGCACTGCAGACACCACAAAACAAATAAAAAAGCTGCAATGCAAATAAAAAAGTTGCAATTCAAACCAAAAAGTCAGAAGTGTGCAGTCTGATTATATAATTGCATGTAGTTACCAGTGACAATAGAAGAAAAAGAGGAAAAGTAAAACAAGGACAAAAAAAAAAAAAGGCACGATCAAAGCATCAATATATCAATACATGTCAGGTTTCATAAGAGGTTAATCATGCTAACTTTGACATTGACATAAATATAACACATTGCAAGGTACAGTCACCAATTGATATTAACATAGCAGTTTCATAAAAACGTTTCACTTGCTTTTTCCTGGTTTTTTTTTTTTTCACTTCCTCTGTTGTCCCCGGTTACCCAGAGCAATGATACCATTGAGGCCAAAATAAATAAAAGAAAATATGAACAGATCATTAAAATACCAAGTGCATTCAGAAACAGACTCTTTATTGGGCATGCATTACAAAAATATGGAAAGAGAAACTCAATTGGATGACATTTGTATAGGTAGACTAACAGCTTATATTGGAGCGTCACCCAGCTATCAACCCACACAGGTTTTATATGCATGAAAGAAAATACCAAACATCCACTGTGAAGTGTTGCTCTAAATTACCGACCATGGCTCTGAGTCATCCCACGCTGCTGCATGTGGTGTGTAGCAGACTGTTAGGGGTGGTGAAGGGGAAATTAAGCCTGACTCAAAATGATTCCGTCTCCACGTTTTGCCAAATGAGGTTTAAAACTAATACTGAAGGACAGTAAATCTGCAGTGCAGTAGACTTCTCTATGAAACTGGAGCTGCTCCATGAATTCAGTTTGTTTGTCCTTGTCCTGCCTCTGCCAGTGCCTCACACCAGGGGCCAATGACTACATCTGTGTTAGGGATGTTAACAATTGATTAATTATTGATATGAGTTTATTGATTAAATTGAGTGAATTGTCAAATTGTTGACCATTATTAATGCCCGCACACCTGATGTTCCTGAATGCAACGCATACTCAAGAAAACACAAAATTGACACAGTCAAAATGGAGTGCAGTGTGGAGCCATTTCAAAATTTTCTAAATGATGACAGAGAAGCCAAATATGCAGATTGTGGTTCTACATGTTCAAGTACAATAGCTCATAAACTTTAAGGTACCATCTTAATAACCCACAGTCAAAAGAAAGGCCCCAGGCCTGGGAATCAAACCAGAACCTTCTTGCTGTGGGAGAACAGCACTGACCACACTTTAATTTTTCTACGTACAATTTACTCTTCTATATCTCAAAAAATGACTGTAGGCCACTGTGAAATGATGATATAGAATTTATTAATGAATATAACATGCAATTTTTTAAGTTCTATGTATTGTAGGGAACATTTAGCTTTTTATGATTCCAATAGAAAGACCCTATTGTTACCAAGGAAAAACTAGTTTCTTAAGAAATTGCTGCTTATCAATTATTTATTAATCAATCAATAAGGTGAATCAACTAACGATTAATTAATTCATTGATAACTTGCGTTCCTAAATTGTGTATTTTTAGGTGTATGCACACAAAACTGGCAACACGTGTATGCAGTTTTGTTGTCAAATTCATAAAACCCCATGTACATCCATTCCCTCAAGATTTTTCCTCATACGCCTCAGTCATCCTGAAATTGTTTGAATCAAGGTTTGCCTGTTATCATCATGGGCCAGAAAATCAGTGCGGCCTCTTAAAATCCATTCTCACCTGTACTGCACAATGTCTTCCAGCAACACCAATGCAGCCAGAACTGATGAAGCCCCTTGATAAGAGGCAAAATGTCTTCTCAGACGAATCTAACTCCAGTTACTTTCAATCTAATTTGTTGCCCAAATATGGTTAAAAATGTGTGTGTGTGTGTATGTATGTATATATATATATATATATATATATATATGTGTGTGTGTGTGTGTGTATATGTATATATATATATATATATATATATATATATATATATATATATATATATATATATATATATATATATATAGTAAAGCAAGGTCAAGCTGAAGGATTAATTTGATCTTTATCAAAATCACAATTGGCAAATCACAAAAGGCTGCAATGTAGAAAATACTGATGTAGCATGCCAGACCCAGACCAAAAGCCCGGTTTTACTTCCCCCTAAGAGTCATATTAAGCAATTTAGTGAGTGCCTCTCCATGCTCCCTAATCAGAAATAGCCTCAGCCCACTGCATACTAGCCCAGTTAGTAGCTAAGGCTAAAGCTCAGATGTATAAATGCCACCCAGCGTGCAGACAGGCTTATCTGGTGATTGAGACACTTTGGAAGCTGTCAGTTCTAATTTCTGTGGCTTCCTTATTGTTAGGTCCTGTAACATAGACAAGTATTATGGTGATTTGTCCAAAGTACCACAGGAGATAAAACGGTCTAAGACATACACCTTTTCAAGTGGCCCACGTAGTGTTTAATAGGATGCACAGTCCACCGATAGATTGGTTAGATGTTGTTTTATCACAGTCTGCCCTTATTACCGTCAATCCATCAAACCCACTCTCCATGCTGACCTCACAGAGCCATGGAAAGAAGATCAAGTACAAAGGCAGAGTGGGAGCCACATAACGAAAGAAACACAAAAAACCTCCTCCAGCACTTAAAACACAAAATGAAATTGCAGAGATCCATTTAACGAAATGGATTTTTGTACATTTTGAATTTAATGAATTTCTGTTATGTGATTCTAATGATGGAACTGTCAGTATCTTAACTTTTGTTGCATTGTCAGTCGGTCTGCCACCTAGATCCAGCCTGAAGTATCCCCTCATCTATTATAAATCGCAATGGCATTTTATATATAGGGCATAGCCCTCATTCATGGTTTTTTCCACAGTATAGCCAAATTTAGCAGCAATATTTGCACCTTATGCACTTAAAAAAAAAAAAAAATCATACTTGCCTAACATCGGCAGTATGAGCTTGTTCACAGAGTTGCTAATATGACCTAAGACTTTTAGTGTTTCTTAATTAATAACTTAATGGATTATGAAGATTTTCTGATACTGGGAGTAATTCCCCATCAGCCCCTCTCATCTTGTCACCTGCCCATAAGAGAGCTAGACGACATGAGTTTGTAATACCCTTCCCTCCATTTGTTTATAGAGAGGTCTGTTAGCAAATCCTCCTCCTAAAGGATAAAAAGGGCCAGTTTGTGGACAGTTTTTGTCCATGTATGAGACTTTCTTTCACAGCTCCCCATCTGCTTTTAAAAAGTCCTAATTTTTCTTAGCAGCCATCTTTGTGTAAGGGTAGCAGGGCTGAAAGAAGTTGATTAGTGTGTGTCCATTGATAATATAGAAAACTTTTCACTAATTCAATCAATTCTGTCCGCCGGCTGAAGCAGAATATTCTGAAAGCCTGAAGATGAGGCACCATAGAAGTTTAAGCAAGCCTCTCCCTAAAACATGTTTTCATTGTGGCTCACTCTCTCTTTTTTTGTGTGTTCTGTAGCAACCCAGAGCACATTTCATATTCTTTAATGTGGCTGAAGTGCTTTTGTTACGATATATTTACACAATAATGAGATGATAAGCCTATTTTGTAGTGTAAAGTTAGTTCAAAGATATTAAGTCAAGTCAAAAAATTTGATTTTCAAAAATATTTTTTGGAAATCTAATTTTTTGACTTTCTAGCCATGAAATGAGTAATAAAACTTTGAAAGATTTCTAAGTTTATTTTCCATTCTTGGTACTCTTTGTACTTATTCTTCCTGCCAGCATTTTATATATTTTTCTAATAAATATTGATAACAGACATCAGTGTATTTTTTTAATTAAATCAAGCTTACAATTATAATTTTGCATGTTGTTTACATTAACAGGCAACAATTGAGGCCGCAACTCTATTATTTCCGAGATGACAGGAATGAATTTTTTCTAAATAAATGAAATTATCTTCCACAAATAAGGAATCAAGGTCACAGTGTGTCCCACTTCTTCTCTGAGCTTTGTTCGCCTGAGAGCTGATTTCAGCTGAGCGTGTTGAAGCCAAATGGAGAATGTTGGATGTCAGCTACATCTATACATCCCACTGTGGCTTGTATCCATATGGTGTCCTGCTGTATCGCTCCCGCAGTCTTTGTGTTTGTGGATCATGCAGTGTCAATATCGTGAGGTAAAACAAAATGGTTAATTAGCTCAGAGCTACAATATCCTTCAATATGGTGCACCAAGCTGTCAGAAGAGGAATATCAGTGGCTTCTGTCTTTCTCACCATCATGTCTGTTTATCCCCCATCCTCCCTCTGTCACTCCTTTCTGGTTACCTAAACACCATATGGTGGATTGGTCAGGACCATTGTCCCCCTGCATAGGTAGTTTTATGTTGGGTGTTTTGCTTTTTTTCTTTGTTTTTATTTTATTATTATTAGTATCCATGTCACATCATCAAAAGATTTTTTTTTTTTGGTCCATGTTATTATTTATTTGCTTAAAAACCTAACAGGTGCCAACCCTTTTAGTCCAGTAATGTATTGATTCCCATCATTAATGCCCAAAATATTGTTGTGTTGATATTACAACTGGGCACCAGACTAAAATTATCCCATTTTAGGTGATGCATTCTTACAGTCCATCAGAAGGTGATTCATCAGACCGGGTCACCTTCTTCTGTTGCTCTGTGCTCCGGTTGTGATGCTCACGTGCCCATTGGTGGTGCTTTTGGCAGTGCACAGGGGTCATCATGAGCACGCTGACTGCTATGCAGCCCCACACACAACAAACTGTGATGCTCTGTTTATTCTGACACCTTTTTATCAGAACCACCATGAACTTATTCAGCAATTTGAGCTACACTAGCACGTCTGTTGGACCAGACTAGACAGCCTTTGTTCCCCACGTGCATTGCCGTTTCCCCATTGTTCCTTCCTTGAATACTGACCACTACAGACCGGGAACACCCCACAAGAGCTTCAGCTTTGGAGATTTTGCAGTTTTGCTTGTTGTCTAGCCATCACAATTCAAACTCGCTCAAATTTTTACGCTTGGCCATTTTTCCTGCTTCAAACACATCAACTTTGAAGACAAAATTTTCACTTGCTGTCTAATATATCCCACCAACTAACAGGTGCCATGATAAAGAGATAGTGTTGTTCACGTCAACTGTCAGTCATGATATGTTGCCTGACTTTTACATAATCGGAAATACTTTATTCATTTTCAGAATCAGAAATACTAAACGTATCCCCTCTTGGAATTAATAAAAGATAATATTGAACCAGTCTAGCCTTTCTCCATAATATTTCTATCCGGCTCTGCCAAAGACAGTGCTGTCTGCAGGGGCCTCCAGTCCTGCTGCTGAGCTAATTAACAAGTTGTGAGGTGTATGAGTGTGTGTGTGTGTGTGTTTACGCTGCAGAAGTATTGCTGCATTTGTTTCTATTTGTGCTGCTGCTGCTGCTGCCTGATGCCAGGTCACCAGGCCAGAACTGAACCTGTGCTAAGACAGGGAAGACAGGGAAGGCACACACACATGGAGCCAGCAGAATAACAGATAACAGGAACACTGTAATGGAAGCCCTGGGAAAAACCTTCACATCATTGTCTGGGAAAAGACTCAACCAAGTTCCTGTATTCTTTTTGCATGTGCCTTTCTTTAATGTGTGTGTTCGAGTGAATATAGGGTCATAAGGTATACACTCAGCAGCTGCTCAACATTAGCAAGTTAAAAATGGTCTCTATCAAATAAACTGTTGCCACGACATGTGCCATCTTGAAATTTGTAACATAAACATCTTTTTTTTGAATCACTATGTTTGTTTTTTGTGGCATTTCACTATATTTTAGTGTACATATCCTCCTGAGACCTGGGGGAAATGTGTTTTGATTTGATTAGATTTTTTTTTTTTTTTTCCCCACATAACTTAAGTACTGTGGTGTTTTCCCTTATATGTTTTATATTGTCCTGTTGGAATTCGCAATCCTGCTGTTCCTACTGGTTAGGTTTCCCTTTGCGAAGAGGTTGTTGACCTCTGTGGTGTTTTTACCTGGCTAAATAAAGGTTGAAGAACAAACGTGTTATGTTCTGTCATGGCTAAAATAAGTCGATGGAGCTAATACAGTGTTAGGTCTTCTTGGCGTAATAGTCCGACTTAGTATGTATGACTGACGAAATGGCCTTCAACATATCAGGGTTGGAAAGATCAAGCCATAGCTCTTATAATAACTTATTCTGCTGAATTTGTACCAAGTCATGTGTGACACAGCTTTGTTTTCTTAAGTAAGTTTAGAGAAAGGTAAGAGATGAGTGGTGGCTTATTTTGAACAATTATTTTTTGATTTGTAATTTGTTTTTAAGAAGGAAATGCTTTTATTTTTAAGCCATAATGCCCACCTGTAGTGGTATCCCTTTAGACTAATTCACTCAATGGACTTAACTTTTCTCCCCTGTACTCTTTCATTCTCCTCCCCCAACTCCCTTGTCACTCCTCCTCCATACTTTATTTTGCAGCTTCCTCCATCTTCCAACTTTGTCGTCGTAATTTGTGAAGCTTTTCTCTTCTCCCACTGGAGTTTCCTCTTCCTACACTGAAAGTGTCAGTGACAGGAGACAGGAGTTTTTATAAAGCCAGGGCTTTCTGGAAGCTTGTTCATGTGCAATTTGCAGACATGAACAATGTGAGTTGTCAAAGAGCTGAGGAAGAATGGTCAAGCTACAAGATTGAAGATGTAGTTGTAGAGCTGCTGTAAACCCCTTCTCTCAGTGGAAAACTGAAGTCTTTAAATATTTCTAGATGACATAACACACAAATTGACAGTTTTTGTGTTTGGCCTGATGTTAGCCTGTTTCAGTCCATTCTCCCTAACTCTATGTGATCTCTTGTACATTAGTTTCATACAGCCAAATTCACGTTCAATGTTGTCACTCAGCCCCACACACACAAACAAAAAAATGTAATAAAAAATAAATAAAAATTATTAGAAGGAACCCTCTTTATCTCTTTATCTCACCAGCACTTAGACTGTGATGTGGAGAAAACCGAGGTCAAGCTGAATTGGAGGGGAAATCTTTTTTTTATCAGCCAAATTTCTAACACAGTTCTCTATTACAGATTGCTGTGAATCTCAGAGTGAAGATGGCGTTTTTTCAGCACAACTTCTGGGTAAGTACCTTTTTAAAAGCTTGTAAATTGGAATAAAAAAGTTATAGTATAGTATGAAAATATAATGCTGGACATTATTTAGAAGCTGTATTTGTGCGGCTCTTCTTGGCTGAAGTTTTCATTTCCATATGACTTACTCACCTATTCTAGCTGAATCACAGCTATGAGACACTGAGCTTTTCATTTATATTCTCAGTTAACAGCCAAGTTTCTGGCTCCCTGCTGCCTGTCAGGTACATGCTAAAGGCGTCTGATGTTGTCACCCACACTCGCTAAGCATGTTTACGTGACACCTAAAAAAAAAAAAAAAATTGTCTTTGTCCGACCAAAATTGGATTTTTAATGTACACGTAAACATGTTAGCTGGACTGAAATCGAACTTAAAGTTGTCGGACTAACACACCCAGATAATGTGATTGAAAGTCGATCTACTGCTGCATATATGCAGACAGTCGGACTGGAGCTGGAGGAAGTGATCTGCACATGTGCTAAGGTTTCGCGCTAAGCTATGACCCGGAAATCGAACGGCATTTAAAACATAAACGCAAACACAGGAGGTCAGACAAAAGAAGCCGACCAACTGCTATGCATCAAACATTTTTTGGATGGATACAGAGGCTGACTTGCTAGCTCACTGGTCTTTTTTTTTTTTTCTTTCTTTCCACCTCTGTTGTGGTCTGTGACGTAGGTCAATCGGTAGTGGCTCATTACCCACAAGCTGAAAGAGTGCACATCGCCACCTATCGTAGTGGAGGGGACATGATTTCAACAAATAAATCGATTTCACTCCCGTGCGCTTATACTGAGACAAGGACATAGGTCCTATGAGATGGCTTTACCAAGCTATAACCATAGCTCAACTAAACTGCACGTAAACGTGCTTACTTGCAAAACAAGTCGGTCTTGTATTCAGCTCTCTGGCGAATAGAAAATATTTTCATTCAGGTTATTCTTGTAACCTGCAATCATGTCTCATCCTGCAATGTTACAGCATGTAAATGCTTATTTTCTGAAGCCTTTGCACTAGCTTTTAAGCTGCACTGCTCAAACCTCTATAATTACTCTATTTAACTATAGTTTTAGTTACTAAAAGGTTGTCACTTGGGGCAATGCAATACTTAAGTTTCAGATCCAATTTCATAACAATGCTTCTTGGAAAATTTTGTTGATGAACTATGTTTGTTACGCAGGATAATGTGGTGTGGTGTTGTTAGACACTGTTAGAAAATGGCAAGCCCTTTCAAACAAAGCTTTGTGTGTGATCCTTAAATATGTCACCATCTATCACAGGCTTACATTGATTAATGAGATTCTGCATCTTCATGTTATTTATTTAATTATTTACTTACCTATTTATTCAGGGGGGCAGCACAGCTGTGTAGTGGTTAGCGCTGTTGTTTTGTGCGGTTTGATTCCTGGCCTTGGTCCTTTCTGTGTGTAATTTACATGTTCTCCCTGTGTCTGTGTGGGTTTCCTCCCACCGTCCAAAGACATCATGTTTGGATTAATTGATGACTCTAAATTGTCTGTAGGTCTGAATGTGAGTTTGAATGGTTGTTCGTCTCTTTTTGTCTTTGTGCGCTGGCCCTGTGATGGACTGGCGACCTGTTCAGGGTGTACCCCGTCCCTTGCCCAATGTGAGCTGGGATTGGCTCCAGCAGCCCCCCCAACCCGGAAACAGAAAAAACGGTAGAAGATGGATGGATTTATTTAGGGGTGGATAGGGGTTAGTACTAGTTGGTAATTAACTGTTTGGAAAAAGAAAACCTACCAAAACATCTGAAGCAATGGTTCTCCATGGCTCTTATTCATAAATGAGGGCAGAGTTAAGTTGGAGACTGAGAGACATATCAGTGAGGCTTGAGCATTGATGCAGACCTCATACCAGAGCATTGTGGTGAGAGGGAGGGAGGGAGTTGAGGGCAAAGCTCTATGTATTTACTGGTAAACAGGTTGTTCTGACCTAAATCTATCACCGTATCCTTTGAGTCGTGATCACTCGAGTTCTTGGGGTCACCTGAGGGTAGATGTGAATGTTTTTTAAAATGTGGCGATTACAAGACTCAGTGAGGCGTCAACCAGTACAACTTTTTTACAAGGATGGCTCCTTTGCACCTTAATTTGGAGGTTTTTTCCGGGTGTGTCTAACCATTTCCACAAATGTGTAAATTGGAGTAGAAATTCTCTTTCCTCCTTCCAGTGCGACCCTCATCCCCAAGTGACTTTGCCTGCTGTTACAAAAGCACTCCATTTTTTTTTCTCTTTCTTCTTTTATTGTCACTTTCTCCTCTGTGTTCTGTACCTGCATACCTGGTGCATCTATTTCAGGTGCGTCCTACTTCTCCTTCCTTGCTTCATAAGACAATGAACATCAACAATGACATAAGTTTTGGAAGAATTACAGAACCTGCAATGAGGATTTGTCTCATGATATCTTACATGATATCTCCCATAATGTAGTTTCAGTTTTTTTTTTTTTTCCCCTATATAGGATAATGCTCCTTATGATTGCGGAATGCGTATTTGTGTCCTAGCTAAAACTGAGTGCTAATAATAATTTATTTGTAAGGTCTCAAACTGCCCTCTATGATCCCAGTGCCGTAGAGCAGTCTTACTTAATGGACAAGTATGTTTGCAGAACAGAGATGGTGGTGTTTGTGAGCACAGGGGCTTCCAACTCTCCAGTGGCTTGTTTTTTTTTTTTTTTTTTTTCAAGCAATACTATAATTATTTCTATATATATTAAATGTCTTGTGTTTATGATTGGGGGTATACATATATGTGAATGTATTTTTAATTTATTTTTTTTTTTTTTATGTCACTTGGAAAGCACCAGCAATTTCACTATATCACTGCATAGGGGAATTTTATCTCAAATTCCAGAAAGCTTAATTTTCCTTAATCCCTCAAACTAACATTGTGGAATGGCATCTTAAAAAAATAAAAATAAATATTTTTGCCTAAGTGCATGCATGTTTAGACATGCATAGCCATGCTTCCCATTCAGCCTGCCATTAGACAAAAATAGCTGTGAAATACAAATCAGCCCTTTAGTTAATTAGCCAGCATAGGCACTTGGGAACAAGTCACACACAGAGCATCATCTTGTTTGGCTCAAGAACATTCACAGATGCTCACAAAGCCTCCTCATTGCGCGCTGTCCTCTCCCGTTAACTCTATGAGCAGTGCTCATGGCCCACTGGGGGAAGCGCATCAGCTATAATCTTAGTACAGCTTTAGTAAATTAAGCACACTCAAGTTTTAGGAGTAAAATTTTTTTTTTTCTTTGTAAGGATTGGTGCTGCTCGGTTATCTTAAGCAACTGCTTAATGAAACAAATACCAGAATAAAATAGAACTGTGGCAGGGTTAACTCATTCTTTTGTGAATAGATAGCAACAAAAGTGCTTCAGCCACTTCAGAATATGGAAAGTGCTCCTCTCAGGCTTAATTTGCAGCACACTGACACCTGAAGAACCTTTACCACATCACTGAATTAGTCTTTAATCTTTTATCAGCTGTTTTGTCTGTTTTATTATGACTTGTGGAAGCTTATTCAGTCATATTTGTATTGCTGTCAGAGCTTTACATTGAACAGGTAAAACCGGGCCTAGGACTGCTCAGCACACCCCAATGCCTGTGGCTTGCATTGCCTAATGTATTCTACTCTTTCTGCTTTGATTGAATGAAATGAACTCACGACAACCCTGTAATGAATGAATATGAGTGATGGATGTTTTAAATATCTGACTCACTGCTCTATTTTTTAGTCTATATAATAATCAGGCCTATTTATTAATGACTATTTTGTTTTATAAGTGAAATATAATTACACATTAAAGAAAATGGCATAAAATTAAATAGAAATAAATAATCCATTATTTTCTTGGGGATGCAATGGCTCGATCTAACAGTTTCCCCTTCTGTCTTCCCAGAAGAGACCATAGTTTGTTCCTCTGCTGTGGTGAAAATAGATGATAAAAGTCAGTCAGGACAGTACAGAAAGAAGTTGCTTTGTATAGGAACTCTATCATGCAAAGTGCTGCTTGTATCCTCTCTTCTTAGAAACTGCTCGTTTGCCCCACAGAGTGGGTCCAATAGCTTTTTTATTATTGCCTGCTTCTTAGTTTGATGATGTCCAAGTGCCCATGCCACGATGATAGTTTTTCATTTGATCACATGACTTTTACCAACAGGGCTTTCTTGCAGAACAGACACTGTGAAACTCTTTTGTTTCACAGTTTCATTCTCAAATGAAATGGTCAAATCTTTTCTGTGCCAAGTTGGATCTATGTAGTCTAATGTAGCTATACTATATTTATGTTGATGTTCTGGTGTGTCAAATAAAGGAGAATACACATAACAATGAACCAAAGTCACTTTTGTCGCCATGAAGTGACTTTGTACTGGTCAGAATAACTTAAAATTTGGCATTTACTCAATAAGTAAACTTTGCAAGATTAGACTTATTTGTCAATTGCATCTTACTTGTATCTTTTCAGAAACTATTCATGTGGCCTCTGCCACTCTTTTAAACAATGTAATAATACTTTTATGATTAGTACGTTGATTAATACAATTTCTTCAACACTCAAATCCAACAACTCAGGCTTGAATCACACTACTTAACCTCCTAATAGAGAACTCTGGATGAGGTGGATCAGTGAGTAAGGAGTTTGTTCTGAATAAAAACAGTGATAGAGTGACAGAAAATGTATCAGAGCAGTTGACATAGTTATTTGTTTGTGTTATTCAGCTTGTAACTGGTAGCAGCTGACAAAGTGTTGGTGGCTGTGGTCATGAAAGCTCCCTGTACTGACAAGTTTTCAGGGGGATCAGAGAGCACTGCGTAATAATAATAAAATAATATTGTTTGTTGATTTGTTTGCAACTAGTTGTTCATGCAATCACAGACCCTGGTGCTCTGTTGGGGATGGTTGAAAAAATCAATTATCCAATGGCAGTTATTAAAATAATATAGCAATGGACCAAATCCAGATTGATCATTGAATTTATGTCACTGATGGTCTCCTGTAGATGTTTGAATCTGTCACACCATTGGTCTAGCATGACAACCCCACTCATGCAAAGAGGTAAACGGCATTAAAGCTCTACAGTATAGCTAAAAAAGAGCGCAAATATAACAAATGGTCAAATTCAGTTTGCATTGACACATCAACTGTGCATCAAGTAACATGCCAGAAAACATCCATCTTAAGTGACTATATAAAAGGCAGAAAAGATTCACTGTCCCTCTCCATGTTCTTAATTGTCTGAGATGCAGTGGAGATCACAGAACTTCACAAAAGAACAGAAGAGGCGAGGAACTTCTCTTATTTGGTGTTGGGAAGCAGCTGTAAAGCAGGGCCTGCAGTACAGGTTTCCTCAATGTCTGTAATTACTTTCATACAAGCCTGAAGGGAAGTCTGAGACCGTGACTAATTATCATTAACTGAGCACAGCTATATCTGAAGATTCTGTTATCTAAAAAAAAAAATTGTAATAAAGACGTACTGGTTCATGCCTCACTGACTCTTGTAATTGCCACATTTTAGAAACCATTCACATCTACCCTCAGGTGACCCCAAGAACTCGAATGACTATTGTTACCACATCAGTAAAAAAGAAGTGACATCAGCTTTGATGATGACCTTAACAGACATAACTAATATTTAACCACCACTCGGTGACAACTGAAGTTGCCACTTTTCGATGAGATCAGTTAGTCCTGTTCAGACCTAGTGTTAACATTCCTTTCAGATGCTCTGATCACCCTTTCACCCCAATCGGATTTAATGAAATAAAATAATATTTTCTCTGGTCCTCACCATTCCCCTATCACGTTTCAGCAGGGTCACCACACCTAATAGTTGTCTTCAGAAGTTTGACTCTTCATGAGAAGGTTGCTCACATACGCATTTTACAATCCCACACCAAACCCCCACAACCAGTCATTCTTCTCATCCATCACCCCATTCATTGTCATGGTAATGCACTCCATTGTGTGACAAAAGGGTCAATTTTTGGATGAAAAACAGATCACTTGTAGGGAAAGAGAAGGGGATTTGCATTATCAGAGTTTTTTTTTTTTTTTTTACTAAATGCTTAAGGAATACATTATGGGGCCTGAGGATACTTAAAGAGTATCAGTGGGTTTATAGCTCCCTTATAGCTGGTTGACGATATTATTAAATCATCGAATACTAGCTGACTTAGTTCCTTCTGGAAGATAAGCATCGAGCATCCTTGGTGAAGCGTCACTCTTACACTCACTGTGTTCAGTGTTTTTAGAATAAGGAATTATTAGAGTACTTACATCTGGCAACTGATGTTTACTGGTTCTCATCTTGTACAATAGAGTTCTCAAGCTCACTTGAAGAGATATAGCTTGTGACTAGCAACTGTTCTGTGAACATCTTCTACCACCCGAGCTGCTGCATGTGTTTTGAATATTGCAACAGAATACACAAAACTTCAAAGTGCATATAGTATTGTAAGTGAGGTAGTTATTTACTTATCTAGTACTTTACTTGCTTTTGCATGTGGCTGTGGCAGCACTGTCAGCAATTGCTATGGACCCTACAGTGCAGGACATATAGACTGAGTAAGCATTGATAATTGCAGTTCTTAGCTTAAACCAACCCACTACTTAATTCATCAGCTCGCAATTAAAGTGTTGTGATGTGGGAATTTTTCTACATCAGCAATCGGCCCCTCACATCCAGTTTACAGGATTAATTTGCAGTGTAAATGGAATGCTATTCTATGTAGACCATATTATAGTTAGGTCATAAAGATATATTGAATATTTAGGAAAGGAAAATGCGAAATTCAAATGCTCTGGCATTTAAGTTGTGGTATATTGCTCCTAGCAATGATGGCTTGTATTTGGTTTTTCAAATATTCATCAAGGCTCTGTATTGACTTATCATTAGCTGCACAGTATGCAAAGCCATCTGAGCAATATTATCATCTGTTTTGTGTGGATGTGTTCCCTTTGCATACAGTCAGCAGGCAAGGTTGCTAGCTGTGTGTGTGTGTGTGTGTGTGTGTGTGTGTGTGTGTGTGTGTGTGTGTGTGTGTGTGTGTGTGTGTGTGTGTGTGTGTGTGTGTGTGTGTGTGTGTGTGTGTGTGTGTGTGTGTGTGTGTGTGTGTGTGTGTGTGTGTGTGTTAGACTGGCGGCTCATCTTTCTTCAGCAGGGGTAGAGTTTCAACAAAAGGAACCTGCCAACTGCAAGATGTGGAGAAACCCTAGAGAGTACTACACAGCTCTATGCAGCCAGCTGAAAGCATATCCACTGTTTATTAAACTCTTCTTTTGAAAAACTCAAATAATTTGGAAAGATACAGAACTCTATTCTTTCTTAAGCAGGGGGAGAAAAAGGGATTGAACATGTATAGAAACTGACTGACATTGGGTGTTTTATGCTTCATTCTTATGTGGAGTCTAACAATAGTCCTACTTCACTCTTATTAAAATAAGTATATTCTAAAGCAGTGGCATCAAAATCTTATTTGCCAATGTGATAATGAATTTAAAACAAAAACAAACAAAACAGTACAACAAGAAATTATAATCGCATCACAGAAAGGACCAGTTTACCTGAACCACACAGCAAAACATTTTATCAAATGTTTTTTCTTCAAGTGTTGCTTTAGGTTTTTTTTTCTTATTTATGTTTTGTAAGTTAAATTACATGTGTGGTAAGGTAAGCAGAATTCAAACAATATACAGATAATCCCCAGGATGAGCCTCCACAGCTTTCATTAGAAGTGTTTCATGTTGTTTGTTTTCTGTGAACCCAAATGATGTGTGATGAGATCAGCTCTCCACCCACACAGCACAGAGAAAGGTGGATTGCCTTACACATAACAGTCATTCATGGTCATGTTCATAACAATGTTGGTATTGTAGCTTGATATCACAGCAGAAGCCATCTGAGTGTTTTTCTACAATTTCTTTTCATCCACACGGTTATAGCTGAGGCGTCTCTGGTAAACAATTTTCACATTGCATCTTGTTACATGTCGGCCTGATCAACAAGTAAAACAAGAAAATATATCTTAGATATTGTGTGAAAAGCCAAACCCATAAAGGGAAAAAATTATCAGACTGTGTAAAGTTATTTACCTACATAATAATTTTATTTTTTTCGAGTATTTCCTGTTTATCAATTACTTGTCAACTGATATTAGTTCTTAGAACAAAATAACATTTCTCTTTCTGACCACAAAAAAAAAACAAAACTTGCCAGTCTTTCTCGGTTTTGTTTTCTCAGTATGCAGCTTTGGTATGATTCTTCCTTGGCATTCAAGCAATTCCCCTGGTACCTGAGAATTGGTGTGCACTCCCCTGATGGGGTATTTTTAGATCCAGAGAGACAGCTGTCAGTGCCTTTGCACAGACAGCCTGGCTCTCTGCTGACTAAAAATGTGAGGCAGCAGAAATGGCCAAGCCCATTTGTAGAAAGTCAGGCATCTCTTTGGATTATTAAGGCTTAGGCCAACACAAGTGTTGGTTTGTGCTACTACAACTGTAATGAATGTGGTGTCGTTGGTCTCGGCTTTGCTACAAGGAAGCTTAGCTCCTCTCCTCAGCTACCCAGCTCTGAGGTTTTCATACTCAACAACAGGGCATTGAACAGCGAGAAGGGTTGCAGTAGATTTGAACAGCCGTGAAACTGCAGACCAAACATGAACTTCATCCTTCTAAATGTCATCACATCTCTTGTTTGAACCAAAAGCGACAAAATGCCAAATGCCTCAAATAGAGAACATGATTGATAATTGTCTAGTATAGAGATATCTGTTGTCATTCACCAAACATTTAGATAGTGAAATATCATTTATTACTTTAATATGTAAATTAGCTCAAGGTTAACACACTTGTGTATGTATAATACCAAAGGATCTACTGGTATCCATTGCTGTTCCTTGTTTGGATGCTAACAGACTCTTCGTGTTTCATGTTTACCTTGACAGGGGGAGAAGAATGCTGGCTTTGATGTCCTTTACCACAACATGAAGCATGGCCAACTGGCAAGCAAGGAGCTGGCTGAGTTTGTCCGAGAGAGGTAAAGTGCTTGTATATTTGTATCTGCGTAGGAGGTTGTGGTATGGTAGAGATGGGGCTCGATTGGAGAACATTGACATTTTCAACCAGGAAAGAAATGTTGAGAGTTTGTGCCAAGCTTGGGTGAAATGCTCAGAGATTACAAATGTACTCTTTTGGATTTCATCTGCTGCTGTATCAAGGTGTTAATGATTTCTACGTTTTCAAAGTCCTACCAGCAGAATGCAGAGTGTGCAGAGACGGGTTGACAAGCCTTACTTTCTGAATACTGCTTCAGTCTCAGCTGTAACCTCTGATCCTTGTTTGCACTAACACGCTACTTTTTGAAGTGCTCTCAAACCAGCAACACACACTGTCAAACACACACACTCTCAAGCCTGAGTAGGTCACCTGTGCATGAAACTGCATGTATGCCACATGCATTGTTTAAATATTAGTTGGTACCTCATTTTTAAAAAATAAATTAATTTAACATTTTGGGGGAGAGGCATTGAATTAATTTTGAGTTAATTTGATCAGCAAGTCTTAGCTTGACTAGGTGGACATAAAACCTGGTCTGGATTTCAATATAACGCTAGCAGCTGTTGTCTCTTTTGAAATTTTAAACTTTAGCAACCCCAGCCAGTTTTTTTTTTTTTTTTAATTTGTTTGTTTATTAGAGACTTTTCTCTGGCCTCATTTGATCTGAAATCTTGAAGAGTTGCATGAAATGGGAGCGACAGTAAGGAATAGCAAGCAAATGGTAAAAGATACAGGCCGGAACTGAGCCAGTGTCGCGGATGAAGACCTTGTTGTCTCTCTGTTTTTGTGGCGCACACTCTATCCAATGCATCACTATTTCCCCAACCCCAGCAAATGTTACTCCATATCCACCATATTTTCAAACATGGAAGTAAATAGTGACAAACTTCTGTGTTTTTGTGCGGCACTTCTGATTAGCCGCTTTCCCTTACCGGAACTAACGGTGCAAGCTAATGTTGATCAACAGTGTTGTGGGTACACTATAAAGAAACCTTAAAAAAACAAGATGGGAGACTGGTACCACATCCTCAGACGCTTACCGACTGACAGTACCAGTTCCAGTACAAAGCTGATGTACTGCCCAGTCAAAGCAAAGCTGAACTCCACTCTGCTGGGGTCCTTACTACATCGGCCGGTTGTTCCTGCAGTCATGCATGAAATAAAAATTCAATTGACACTTGAAAATGAGAAGACATTTTATTTAACATCAAGTTGTATGTGTAATTTTATAGTCTGAAATTCTTTTGGTACCATTCAGTTCTTGAAATATAATCACAAAAATAGTAATTCATAAATTACTAAATAAATAATAATTTATGAAAAATTTATTTCTCATAAATTGTAATTGTTTAGTTAATGTAAACATACACATTATATATGTATGAATATCATATGTAAAAATGATAGCACAATCAAGGCACAATGGTCTGTAACTAGAAGAGAAAAAAAAAAAAAAAAAGCAAATGGACATGACGTTTTTGCCAAAATGTAGATTGCCATTTTTACTCAGCATCCTTATGGATGAACCACAGGCAAAGGGATTTATTGGCGGAGGATACAGATCATATCACACCTTACATCCACATTCAGCTCTCGTACGCGGCTGATGTTTAAAACACCCCCACTCTAGGTAAACTTTGCATTTATACCAGTTATTATTATAGCCCCTAACCACACAAGAGACCCCAGTCTTCCTTGAAGCCATTACTTAACCCCCCCCCAAAAAAAAAACCCAGAAACAAACAAACAAACAAAAAAAACCACATATATCTCTGTACTTGCGGTAGACACAAGTTAGCTAAGAGCTACACAGTGGTGAAGAGTGCTAGACCGGAAGTGTCGCACAAAAAAGTTTGTTGGTTAACATGTCAGATGTAATGTAAGAATCATTAATAAAGAGAAAATTTACTCGCTCACTCACTTACACGCTCACACTTTTTTAAAGGATCCTCATGGGATAGTGGGATAGTAAGTAATTTTTGCTAATGAATTTTGGGAGTAGTAGGAGTGCTGGCATCTTAGTAAGAGCAAATAACAAAAAAGTTGCTTAATGAACCACCATTTAAAAATTCGACTGTCTAAAAAAAATTGTGGTTTGGTGAATCTGCAGGTTTACAACTTAATTAATTAAGGCAATTCAGTTTAAATACATACAAACAAGGAGACATAGCATCCTGAAGTATAAAAAGAATCCCTAAAACACTTAAAACATCACAAGTAAATTTGTTGTTTTATTGCTCTGCCTCCTCTGTAGTGAGGCTGTTCTGCCCATGCATCCCTCAGGATGTTGGGATCCATGCTTTTTTTTTTTTTTTTGTTTGTTTCTCCTCAGGGTGTGCAGATGTGTGTTACCATTTTATGACAAGCCTTGCAAAACTAGTCCATTTATCATTTAAATGTACCTTATGGAAATATATACCCAGCAATGGTGGAAAATGTATCTTTATCTGACTGCAGTGGCAATAGATGCCCAACATTTGGGCTGAGGTAAGCCCATTGTATAGATTAACATATGAGGTCATGAGAGGAGGCAAGAATTGTGAAGCCACTGGAGTACAGTAATTTGCATTTTTAGGAATTCACACATTGGTATTCCAGTGGTGTTACACGAAGATTTAAGTGGAAAAGTGGAGCAAATGGAGGAATACATTTTCAGACCTAAAACAGACACATGCACTGTCTTCCGGTCTAATATATGAGAATATAATGGGCGGTTTGTGCTCCTAAATAGTCTGAACTTTGAATATAATCAGCAGAATGATGGGTAATAAAATTATCACTGTTATGCTTCCTGGGTGCAGTATATCAAGTGTAAATGTTTAAATATATGTGCATCCAATATTTTACTGTGGGATTTATTAAAAGGTGTTTTTGCTAACATTTATTTTATTTATTTTATTATATTATTTATTTTTGCAGGGCTGCCATTGAGGAGACATATTCCAAATCAATGAACAAACTGGCCAAGATAGCCAGCAATGGAAGCACACTGGGGTGAGTATGGCCATGTGAACTCAGTACACTACAGCATCTCCACCCAACAACCCCTCCTCTTTTTCAGGAACCTAAAGCAGAATTTATATTCCTGAAAGATGTTCTTCAGTGTAAATATAGATGTAATGGTCATATGGTGGTACATATGAGATATGAATTAGTGCCATCTGTATCACCAAATGTCTGCATTTATATTAAAATATTTCCATCTCCAATGGTTAACCTATACAAACAAAGATATGTTTTTACTATTTTTGCTATTTGTATCTGTTTTTATTGTTAATGGAAAACACTTGCAACCAGGATTTATTGCATTTTCTGACTGAATTAAGTTGTAATAGCCAACAGAAAACCTTGTTTTTGCTGACATCTAGTGGTTTAACATCTCCACCTCTAATGTTAAGGTACTGCATTTTATCATTTATTGTCATTTAATGAATTCTAAAACCAAAAATGTTTTTTTAGAGGGGCGCTTTACTTAAAATTAGCTTTAGGTATAAATAATTATTCTTCTATTACTCATGAGAGCTTCTTACTGACAATCTCTGCTGCAAAAAGCTTTACAGTTTTCCAATATATAATCGGGAAATAATAAAATGGCTCCTCAGGGATTTCCATTAATATTATAGAATATTGAGAGATTGATTTGAGCCAACCTTTCAATAGTTGAAACCTTTTTATTCGCTGAGCCAAAATGGGGGGTGGGGGGGGGGGCGAAGCTTTCTTCAAAAACAACAGCAGCATCTATATAATATATTTTTAAGATGTCTACAATTTGATGTACCCTGTGTATGTTTCGTTTTGTATTTATTTCATAGGACATTTGCTCCCATGTGGGACGTGTTCCGAGTCTCGTCAGACAAACTGGCCCTTTGCCACCTGGAGCTGATGAGAAAGCTGAATGATCTCATCCGGGACATCAACAAGTATGGAGATGAGCAAGTCAAAATTCACCGCAAGGTATCCGTCTGCGTCGAATAGAAAGTGCAATCTATTTCTCTGTTTCTGTAAACTTGAATATTTTCTCACTAGTTTCCCTCATCATTTTACTTTCCTTAACTGATTGGATTTCTCTCACAAAGAATCCAGTTAGCACCTTTCTCCTTCACGGTAATGGCTGCATTTGCCCTTGATATGCATTGTCAAGCACTATGATAACCTGCGTGGTGTGTCCATATGTGTCCGTGTGTGTGCAGACAAAGGAGGAGATGGTGGGGACTGTCGAGGTAGTGCAGGCACTGCAAGTTCAGACTGGTCATCTTCAGAAGTCAAAGGAGGGCTACCACGCTAAGTGTTTGGAGTTGGACAGACTCAGGAAGGATGGAGCTCCGCAGAAGGAACTGGAAAAGGTTGTTCTTATATTTCCAAATGGTTTTGTGGATATTTCCATTAGTTCTGTTTATGCTGTTTATGTTGTAGTGGCTTCTGAAATAAATTGAAAGGGCCTGTTCACTCATTTGCACTATCTTTATTTGTATTTATCAATGTGGACAGTTTCTGCCATCACCTCATTACAACAGAGGTTCATGGATCTTAAAGTCTTAACTCCCTGTGCTAAAAGCAGCTCACCTGGTTGAATTTAGGCGATTAGGATAAACCCTTACAACAAAAAACACATCTGATGCTTAAATATTTGAAGGAGCAGATGTCTTAAATTACTTTTAAACACCAATCCTGTTATGATGCTGTTGAAAAACCCTTGCTAGGCTGGTTTTGTTTGTTTAACGTGAACCAAACAAAGCCAACATATTGTGACAATCAGATAGCATGCTTGTGTTCTCAAATCAAAAGTGTGGCATGTAAAATGACAGTTTTAGGCTAAACTTGCTCTCCGTTTTAGTCAGACAATGCAACTGAACAATACTGTCATTCTGTCTTTGTACCTTTTCAACAGCAAGGCTGAATAAACGTACAGAATTCCTGCTTCAAATAAGCTGTGTAAAATAGCCTTTTGATTAGGAAGATGAAGCCACAATATGTTGCACCAACTGAAAGAAATTCTCAAAAAAATTGTATTATATAGAACAATCCCAACTCTGTGAGCTATTTTTTTTTCTGAATGTATTTTATCCTTTAACTGTTTATGTTTAGCTGACTCTTGATGAGCCCTGAATCATTCTCCTCCACTTTCTGAGCTGTTCACTTTTATTTAACAGTTTGTGAAGGGGTCAGTAGCTGAAGTCGATATTTCTAATCCCTCTTCCCTCACTCACTAGGCGGAGTTGAAGTCCAAGAAGGCAGCTGAGTCATTTGCCTTGTGCATTGAGAAGTACAACCGCGTGGGAGGAGAGTTTGAGCAGAAGATGAGCGAGTCTGCCCAGGTCAGCTCTGATTCCACCTGGGCCCAGGGCAACTGTTTCTCCCACACTCTGATGCGGTGTATTTCCTTTTCTCTTTCTCTCTGACTCACCCTCTCACTAGCCTCACACAATAACTATCTTGTCCTTTCATTTATTATCCTACGTCATACCGCCCCCAAAAATGGAAACTTCACTCCACGACTCCTATGTTCCCACCTTCTCACTCACATATCCTGTGCTCCACTCATTACCTCTAATCACCGCTTCCACACTTCCATGGTTACCGCAGCTGCTTCCGTGGTAAACAAAATCATTTGAAATCATTGTACCCAATTATCTCCTGTAATAGCTTTAAGAGGGAAGGTTTGGTCAAAGTCATGGCTGGGCTATGTGGCATCTGGGAGGAAAACATGTGGCAAAACATTAAAGGAGGAACAGAAGAAGGCAGTATTTGTACTTTTCCAATGAACGTTAATCTGGTAAATAAATAAAATAAACAAAACAACTAATGCCACAGCTAAAGGATGTGTGTGCTGAGGCCATCAGCCCTCTGCAGCGTTGTGTCGCGTTGTTTAGCATATATAGCTGCTGTTTACAAAGCTAAACAAAAGAATCAGGATTAGAAGTCAAGCGCAACACACACCGTTAAATGCAACAGTGTTGAGTTTCAAGAAAGGGGTTTTTAAAACATCCATTTACTGTATCAAGAGGAGTGCACACAAAAAATGTATAATTCCCATTTGGCCCACACCACTTAAAGTGTTGTGTTGCAAGTCGACAAGGTGTTAGCAGAGCGTTTTATGTTTGGTCTCATCTATCAATCATATCACTGGAGAAATGTTCTGGCAAAAGATCTGGCAAAACTCTGCTCACAAGCTAGTTTGTCTACAAAAGGCCCAATCCACTACGCTGAGTCAATTTCATGGGACCAGGCAGCAACTAATGAACTGACTGAATAATGAGTAGTATAACAGCTCAAATACTAAATCCATTATCACTGGTTCAACAACCTGGCAATCTGTAGCCTTGTATGCTGGCTGTCTGTGTCCTCATACCTCATTGAAAGGCTCTTTTCACTAGTTTTTAGTTTCTTTTTATATTGGATTTCGGCTCGCTCACGCCACGACAGACAGACAAAAATTTAGATAGTGTTTTTCTCCCTGTTAAGTTATGAAGACATATAAGCAAAAGTAATAAACAAGTAAAAGGAACACATACTAAAAACAAGCATGCAAAAATGCAAACTCAAACGTATAAACACACACTACACATTATTTAATGTGGTAAAACATTTATATACGTTATATAAGTTCAGTGTATTATAAAGTTGTGTATCTACAACATAGTCAATCTTTCGTTAACTAAAATTGTATGTTTATCATGTTTATTTGAGTAGAGGTTCCAGGAAATCGAAGAGGCTCACCTGCGGCAGATCAAACAGCTGATTAAAGGTTACTCCCACTCCATAGAGGACACCCATGTCCAGGTGGGGCAGGTGAGTTCAACCTGAGTCCCGCTCTGATGACTTGCTCTGCTTTATGAGAAGAACGCCCCACCCCCAAACGTGTTTGCATTTGTCTTAGCTTTTCCAAAATCAGTTTTTGCAGATCCTTATGTTGACAGTTGCATTTTGTCAGTTTGTCTGTACATGTGCAAGTCATGAGTTTTAATGACATTTTCATGTGCATTTCAGTTCATTAGAATATCATCAAAGAGTTGTTTTATTTCAGCAATTCAATTCAAAAAGTGAAACTTGTCTATTATATAGATGAATTACACAGACTGATATATTTCATGTGTTTATTTCTTTTAATTTTGACTAATATAATGAACTAAGATAATTTACAGCTTATAAAAATTCCAAATTCAGTATCTCAGAAAATTTTAATATTACTCAAGACCAATTATAAAAGGGATTTTTAGCACGGGAATGCTGGACTACTCAAAAGTACGAATGTACAGAACTCAACAGTTGGTCAGGGCTCCTTTTGCATGAAATGGTGCGGCAATGCTGCGTGGCAATGAGGCGATCAGTCTGTAGCACTGCTGAGGTGTTATGGAAGCCCAGGTTGCTCTGATAGCAGCCCTCAGCTCTTCAGTGTTGTTGGGTCTGGTGTGTCACATCTTCACTTTGCAATACTCCATATATTCTCTATGGGTTTAGTCAGGCCAGTTTAACGGCCAATCAAGCACAAGCACCAGGTATTGGTACTTTTGGCAATGTGGGCAGGTGCCAAGTCCTGCTGGAAAATGAAATCAACATCTCCATAAAGCTGGTCAGCAGAGGGAAGCATGAAGTGCTGTAAAACTTCCTGGTAGATGGCTGTGCTGACCCCAGACCTGATAGGACACAGCGGACCAACACCAGCAGATGACACGGCTCCCCAAACCAACACTGATTGTGGAGACTTCACGCTGCCTTCCTCCAGACTCTGTGACCTTGATTTCCAAATGAAATGTAAAAGTCACCTTCATCTGAAAAGAGGACTTTTTAAACGCTCTGCCAGCTTAATAAATTTGTGTTAGTTAGCTGATTAGAGCGTGAGTCTCCAGTATTGAAGTTCTTCACAATATTCACAATATTAAAATGATGAATTTCGTTTTCTAATCAGTTGTAAGTTATAATCATCAAAATTTGAAGAATTAAATTCTTGAAATATATTAGTCTGTGCAATGAGATCTATGTAATATAAAACTTTCACAGTTTGAATTGCATTATTGAAAAAAATCAACTATTTGACATTCTCATTTCAACCCGGTTGGATAACTTTGTGCAATCTCAGTTGGTCAGTTTGTAATTGTATTCAATTACTTTTGCAACACATTTATTGTTTTTATTATAGTATTATATACACCACTATATTGTGTGTTAATGGGTGCTTTGATGGGGGACATCAATGGCAGAAGTATATCTAATGGATTCTAAAGCAGAGCTTTAACTTAAATCTACACAAAAGATTTAGTATTTAAGTTTACTATAAATGATCAGAAGGAATTAATTACCTCCCACCTTTCGTATGTTGTGCTTTATATAAATAACTGTGTTCCTCACTTCTGCAGGTCCATGAGGAATTCAAGCAGAATGTGGAAAACATTGGCATTGATAACCTCATCCAGAAATTTGCAGAGCAGAAGGGCACAGGCAAAGACCGGCCAGGTACAATGTGCTCACCAGGGCACGCTTTGGCTCATTTTAGGTGGGATGGAAATTAAAGTGTAAAACACACAATGTAAACTGCTGGAGTCCACACTGATAACATCATAGGATACCTGTAGAATACTTGATTGAGGCAAATGACAAGTTGTGAGTTGTGTGTTGCTTCTCGTTTTTGTTGGCTGGTGTCTGCAGCTCTGGTTGGTTTTGAGGAGTATATAACAGTTTTGGCGCCTGAAGGTGGGAAGAAGAGCCGTGCAAAAGCCTTCAGAATCCCTGGCCTGGGCAAGAGGGACAAGGAGCCAGACTCTACGTGAGTGTGGACACAGGCAAACATTTTTTTGTTGCACTTATTGACCTAAGCCTCCCCATGCCCCCTTACCTCATTCTCTAAATGCTTAATCTTAACCCTAACCTAGACTAGGACATAACCCTCAAAAAGCCCTTTGACATTATGAGGAACGGTCAAAATGCCAGCAGGGTCTGCAACTGAAACTGACCCTTAAACCGATAGAATGAGGTCATATATATATATATATATATATATATATATATACACACTGAAATTTGAAAAACAAATATGCCTTAATGGCAGTATAAATGGAGAGAGTTCAGCATAGTCCACCTCTCTGGGGCTTATCTGGCTTTACTCAGGCTAACATTGTAATAAAGCTGTTTATCAACTGCTAACTGGCTTTTATCATCCAGCAACAAGCGTGCTTGTCTTAAAGACTGTGCTGTTATTACAAATGACAGGTCAGAACCACGGATGGCCTGCTTTACTTAAAATATGAAATGAAATGGTGATTATATGATAGTCAACAAAACAACAGGGGTGCCATCTGTGATCATATTGCCTAATAAAAAGAAACTGTCTTCACATCTTGAAATGGGTTAAATAGTTTGATATATTTCTTGATTAGGAGATATTTTTTTTTTTTAGTCTGATGATAGAAGAAATGTTAATGACTATTTAAATTGGAAATTGGATTTATTGACTGCAGTAAACATTCCCTCTGTTTATTGCTGTTCATTACTTGTCATATTATAAACTCTTTTCTGTGCCGGAATCCTGTGTGCATGCTGAATATCCCACTAATCGGGAATTTGTGTTCACAAAGCAACTAAATGTTTTTTGTTTTTTTTTTTGTTTGTTTTGTTCTGTTGCAGGGATTCAGCTTTGACAGAGGCACCTGTGAGTAACAGCCTATATTTACAACTAAACATTAATAATAACAGGTTTATTCCAGCACCTCTGAGAAGAGGGTGAGAAGATAATGTTGCTGTCATAGAGGAAGTACATGAGTCCGTGGGAACATATTGGCGTATGTGTGTCTGTGAATCAGCAATAAACTGATCTGCACTGTCGTAAAACCTTCTAACAGACCAATGTGGAAGCAGAGAACAAACAACAGCTCACAGAACCAGTTTCAAGAGGGTAACGGTTGTGACTACAGTGTGAAAAGTACAAATGATATTAGAAGGGGTCACTTTAAAAGCAGTTACATAAGATGGACTGAAACTGTGAGTGGATCTGTTATCACTGTTTTGATTGGTTATTAAAACCTTTCACAACACAGCAAGGAAATTTCAAGTATAACAGTACAAAACTTTCATTCAGCAATCTATTTGAAGTTGAGTTTCTGGCTCATGAACAACTCTTAAATCCAGTATTTACACTTTTTTCAGTTTGGCCTTCCTAGTCCTCTGAAAAAATATTTCTGTTCAGTTTCAAGGTGTTTGGACATCCTTTCTATCTGCTTGCTAACTTTGACTGTTTCTCATTTGGTGTGGGAAAAGTAATGAATACTGCTGCTGAACTGGGCAACAATCAGGACACGTATGTTTTGATCTTAAAATCTATGTGTATCTAACTGCAGATACATTTATTATCTTAATGGATTTTTAAAGTCTGAAACATTAGCTAGACTTTTCGGAGTTGTCCATCGGATTTTGATCTGATGAAAATGTGACCTATTGGAATCAAATTACTGAAATTAAATCTGTTGAAATACAATCTTTATATATTTCCAGTCAATCTAAAAATAACTGCATTTCCGCTGGACCTGGAGTCCAAATCTTTTCCCCAGGTTTTATTTTGAAGATCATCAGGCTAGAACATGGTTCAAATTTAACAAAAAGCACACTTCTGCCTGTAGAAGAAGCAACTTTGACCTGTTGATGATAACATTTTTCATTTAAAACAGCTATAGTAGTAAGTCACTGACCAACCTTGTAAACACGAATTTATGGAACAATACTAGATTAATGTTGCAGTGTAATTGCAGTGATGTCAGTAAACCTAAGACTCTCTGTAGGTCTCTAAGTTATTAAACTATTTATTTATATAGCTTTTATGATTATATTGGACATTTTTTTTCTTTCTTGACGTCAAAGTGATTTTATTACTTCTTTCTAAAAGTATATTATTAAAGACCATAATGGTGGAGTCTTCCTTTGGATAAAAGTTAAAGGATAAGCAATTTATAATGCAACTCTTTAATCTGTACATAAACCTTATGCTTCTTATCTGGAAACATTTGGTTATTTTGTGTCCCTGGGGTATTTTTTTCTGTGAGCTCTGTGATTGTGTAAAAAAAAAAAGACCCATTAATGAACATTTACTTTATGTTGCTCTACACCGTGAATTCAGTAGTCCAAACATTAGTTTGGGTCACCTTAATTTGTTAATGGATTAATTCTATTTCTGGGAATTACAGTTACAATACAAAAAAGAAGTCATGCCAACAGTGTTGTTTAAAAAACGCTACAAATTCATGCACATAAATCATTTTTCCATCATTATGTGACCACAAAGGAGGGACTGAGCTGTATACTATGTGGTATCTAAATAGTCTTAAATTTAATTTGAAATGAAAGCCATAACAGTTGTAGTGTCTATTTACTCATACTCTAAGAGAGCTGTCAGCATTACATGTAGGCTACAGTTGTAGTTACACAAGATGACAAGATATGTGGCCAAAGTGCCATTTGTCTCTGTTGCTGACAAACTGTGTGTCTGTGCGTGTGTGTTCCTGTTCACACAGAATTCCCCCTTGGAAGTAGACGACGAAGGATTTGTCATCCGAGCTGACAGCACACAGAATGATATCCTTTTCCTGCTCACACAAGCTTAGCCTGAATCTTTTGTTTGAAAAGTGTTTGACTGTCTTCTTTGGATAAACAGACCAATCATTAACAGAACTCCACCTAATTATTCTTGTTAAAAATAAAGGTAAGAACCCTAAACATTTTTGAAAAAGTAAGGAATTATAATTAGAGAAATATTTAATGAAAAACTTTATAAAGAATATATAAATATAATAATAGAGCAATTTATATGGAAGAAGATAGATTCTTTATTTATCATTTGTAGGAAATTGCATTACCATGGCAACAACAAAACAATAACAATTTAATGGCTATGGTATAATATATAATATAAAAAAACCAAAACATTAATATAGTAAAAGTATTTTTGATGTACATTATTGCACATTTAACAGCTGGTAGGAAGGACTTCCTTCTGCGTTCAGACTTGCACCTCAATGCGATCAGTCTGTGACTGAAGGTGTTGCTATTTATAACCTTCTGGGCATGAAGCAGATGTGAGGGGTTCATCGTCAATCTCAATTTTGAGAGCATTCTTCTCTCCGCCACCTGCTGGACTGTTTCAAAATTCAATCCAGAAAATGTTATTTTATTCCAGTTTGCTGTAATCTTACTGTCAAATTTCTAATTAGTCCATAAAGTTTCTCTGTAGCCTGAGCCAATTGTGAAAGACACTCAGACTTAACTGTTTATCGTCAAGCTTAACTGATTTAAGTATGTGATAACCTGATACTCCATGTCCTGATTGTTTCGTCCTAACTTATTTTTCAGTGGTTGCTCTCAGTCCTTACAGATGGTGAAATAACGACTACTCTTGCTTTTGTCATTCCACTATTGAGTCCGCTGGCTGCGCACAATAAATGACACATATTCAACAAAGGCTCCTGTGCTGCACCAGGCCCCCAGTTTCATACTACACACAAGGCACTAACCCTCAACACGGCATGACATGCAGCAGAGCAGAAGGAAGGCGAGGGCACTTTCATTGCTGGTGCAACAGGAAGTGGCAGTTAAGCTGTCAGATCTGTAGCTCTAACCTCCAGCAGCACTGCCGCCTCTGTTTTTGTTGCATGTGTGGCTGAAATGCAATGCATGCTGCAAGTTCCTACGTCTCTATACCTCTGTCGTCATCATCTCATTAATCTCAAAATATTTCAAATTACTCTTTTCTCTTGCAGGAAGTCACAGTGTCTGTCCAAATAGTAATTTCACCAAATAGCAAGGGTAATAAAACTTGTGCTTGCTGGTTTGTAATCTGCTCTCATGCGCTTTTTATGGTTTTATATTAGTTTTATTATTGAACAACAGTCTCATAGTGTCTATCTTTCCTTTGTCTGCTCTAGTCTTCGAGTATGGTTTCCTTTGTTGACACACATTTGCCAAAAAAAAAAAGTCCCTTCTCATCCCTGTTTGCAGAAATAGCTTGTTCTCCTTAACCCTGCTCTCTCCCTTTACGCTGCTCTGATGAGAAGGAGAACAACTTCTATTCTAGTGATTCGGATTTTGATGACGATGAGCCCAAAAAGTTCCACATCCAAATCCGCCCCGTTGCCTGTAGCAATCGTAGCAACTCTGCCGCCACTGAGAGGGAGCTGAAAGCCACTGTGGGGACACTCACCCTGCCACCCAACCGCAGCGTACGACAACAGGTTGGTTTTATCTGGTGTTTCTGATTTTCTCCCCAAGATTTAGGCATACTAACTGGTTCAAAGTGAGTCATACTTTCATAAACTGTCTCCTGTTGGTTTAAGAGTGCGTGCAATGCTATGCCACGTTACCATCTTAACCCTTCTATTTTCATTGTAACATTTGGAAAAGGCTTTTTGTCATTTTCAGTTGTGCCGGGAATGCAGGGGCAAACCTCAGTATATTTACATGTAAAATATGTAAATAGTCAATATATTTACTCTTAATCTGTTTCACACCAATCACCAAAACAATATCCCTGTACGTTGAGAAACCTGTCAGGTGACAAACCTACTTCTGATCCTGTCCTATACAAACAAACAGTCGTCATCGAATCCCATGAAGAGGCCAAACCAGCAATGAACCGGTCCTACTAACAAGAACTGTTTGTCCAACCAAAGCATGCTGCAACTTATTCTGTACCATACGGCATCACTGTTGTCCAGAAACTGTAAAAAATGAATCAGTAAACCAGGTTATTCACTGTTCCTACATTACCGTGGGTACTGCAGTTTGTTTTGAATCCCTTCCACATTTACTGTACCTACACTGTGCAACTTTGCTTTGCACCAAATGGATGGGAATACACCTCTAAAAATGGGCTCCTACAAATACATTACTTAGTCCTGTGTTTAAAAAAAAAAAAAAAATAAAAAAAAATGGCTTAAGTTCTACACATTTTTTGAAGAAACCAACCAGCACATGGTTGACTTTGGTCTTTTAATGGGGATTGTTGACAGATTTTTTTTTTTTTTTTTTAAATCTTACCAGTGTTTTGACCAAGTCTGTCCTTCTCCCTGTCTTTCAGGTGTCAGTCAAGCGGCATCTATCCAGTGAGTTCTGCTTTTGGAGTTTCAGTGCTTTCAAATGTCTGTCCTGAGACAGAAAATGGGAGTTCAGTCCTTTTAAAATACAGACTTCTAAAACTAATTTTCTTTTGTTGTGTCCCTGCAGGAAACTCGAGTACAGCAGGAGGTCGATCAGAGGAGAGTGAGGCTGCTTCTCACAGGGGTGAGCCTGATTTCAGTTTCTCTTCAGTTTCTTTTTATCACTCTACCACTCTATCAACCTGTCTGTCTTTTCATCGCTTTGTCTGAACTCTCCTTTCTTCAAAGCTCTCTGTTTTCGTTGAGAGCAGCAACTATTGGTTGATTAATAGATTAGTGAATAGAAATGCACTGTTATTTTAATAAATGAATAAATAAATAGTTGCTTGTTTCTGGACTTTATGCTCTTCCGTATAAAATTGGAAACTATCATCATTTTCTGCCATTCTATAGTAAAAATGACAAAGCTGTTAACTGAGTGATAATCAGAATACTAAAAATAATTATAATTCTAATGAAATAAGTACACCTCTCGTTAATCATCCAGGTTAAAATCATATTTTGCGTTTATGCCTATAGTTACCCATCACAGCGTTACCCGTCCTGTATTTGTACTATCAGGGAAGCACTTAAGTCTCACTGCAGCATCTTTCTGCTTGCAACCTGTGCAGCTCCTGTCTTTCCCTCAGAGACCAAATCTCTTTATTGGATGACCTTGCAGGGAACCCCCCCAATTAATCACATCCAGCCCTCTGCTTGCGTTCAACAACATGTTTTGTCAGTGACAGGTTCATTAGCTGACAGAAGGTCAGGCTGGAGTTGCAGACTACAACCTTTTCTCTCTCTCGCTTTCTATTTCTACTCTCCCAACAGGATTAGCCATGAGCATTTGATTAAAGCAGTTATTCTGTAGTGACAGTAGCTGTGACTGGAGCTGAGACTTTCCTAATTGCCTGTGTTTCTCTTGAAGATAATGGTGATGGCTGATGGGTTTCACCCCATCCTGGCCACCCCGTGGCATCCTGATGCAGAGCACACAGCTCCTGATTTGTCCTGATTAAAGAGTATCCTATGCGGTGGCTGGCTCTGTCTGATTAAGTGTTACTTTTTTACAGATGGAGAGCAGGAGGGCCTACGCAGGTCTACCTCCAGTCCTGATCACAGCAGGTGAGATGGCTCTTCATATCATCTTCCCTCCTCTTCATATGTGTCATATCTATCTGAAGCTCTTCAGGTTTCCACAGCCTTTCCAATGTCACCATGTTTCGTTTTCGCCAAATCTGCTTTTAACTGTGTCATGTCATTGCTCTGAGTGTCCTCTCCTATTTGTTACCTGCCAGAGTATAATTTGACAATCAGAAAGTCATCATCAGTGTAAGACATACTGAACTAGTTGGCACTTACACTACTCACAATCAGTTAGGGATATTGTTATTTACATGAGTGCTTTTCCTATTTGGTCTGAATTTTAATGAAATAAGTAAAAGTTCCATTTGATATTACTAATAATGAATGAGAAGAAACACCATTTTCATTAGTTCAATATTTATTACCCCAAAAGTTTAGACAATAAGAAGGATAGCCCCAAATAACAAATATTGCCAATGTCAGTAGCGGGTGTTTCCACCATTTGCCGCAATGGCAGCTTGACAGCGACGTCTCATGCTCCTCACTAGCCTCATGATGTTGTTCTGAGGCAATGCGTTCCACTCTTCCACAAGTGCTACACGCAGTTCTGCCAGGTCACGTGGGGGTGGGGTACGATCATCCAGTCTCTGCTTCAGCTGGTCCCAGACGTGCTCTATGGGGTTCAGGTCAGGGGACATTGGTGGCCATACCATATGAGGCACTCCGACTTCCTGAAGTTGAGCTGTGACAATTCTGGCACGATGTGGTGGAGCATTATCGTCCATGAACAGAATGTTGGGGGTGTGCTGGCAGAATTAGGGGATGATGATGGGTTCTACGATGTCTCTGAGGTAAGAACGTGCAGTGGCTGAGCCCTCTACAAAAACCAAATCTGTTTTGTGCTGACTGGTGATGCCTGCCCAGACTGTTGCACCTCCTCCACTTACACCAAGACACCGCCGTGAACATTTGCAGTGGGCACAAGACCATGTGACCTGGACAATGCAGCAGTGGTCTACCGTCCTGTTCACTGATGAGTGTTGGGTCACCTTGCACAGAAATGATGGTCGTCAGCGTTGCTGGAGAAGGAGATACGCTGAGGTCAACATGGTCCCCAAGGTTCTCTTTGGTGGAGGAGGTGCAACAGTCTGGGCAGGCATCACCACTCAGTTTCTTCTCATTCATCAATAGTAATATCAAAGGGAACTTTTACTTATTTCATTAAATTTCAGACCAAATAGGAAAAGCACTCATGTAAATAACAATATCCCTAACTGATTGTGAGTAGTGTGTTTTTTTTATTTTTTGGTTTTATAAGGCCTGTACTTATATTTGCGGACGTATAGTAGTAGTAGTAGTTCTGTGTCAACATTGCTGTGATATAATCATCAGAATGGAGGTTTTGATTGAGGTTTTGATTTCTGTTTTGTTACGCTGTCTACATGCTGTTCTGCTCTTCATCCTTCAAAATTCTACGTTGTCCACTCCCCTCATTTAGCCACACAATTCTGTTCTCTTTCCTTTCCATTCATTACACTTTGAGACTTATCATTCCTCCAGTCTTGCTAATTTTCTCTTGTTTGCTCCCTGCTCTTTGTCAGGCTGAGCTCAACAGCATCAGGTTCAGATAGTCTCTTCGGACCCCCACTGGAGTCAGCTTTCAAGTCCAAAAGCTTTGATGGACGGGAAAAACTCAGAGAGCAGAGCACTTTTGGTGTGTCTGAGTGTAAGATAAGATTTATGTTGTTAATTTGAATTCAATCAAATGTTGTTAACTTTCATTGAGATTCATTTATATCTGCCTAAAATTCACTGGTAGATAATTGCATTTGCACCTTTATCATTCAGTTATATTGAGTGGCAAAAAAAATGTTCAGCCTTGAGCATCAACAGTGGATTTGCCACATGAGAGCTGTGCTCATGTAGCAAATTGATGTAGAACAACAAGAAAACAAAACATGTGAAGAACAGAAAGCAGGGGAAGTTTGCTTTTATTCAGTAGATATTTCCTCAATTGTTTTATTTGACAAGAGCTTGGGAAGACGATTCAGATGAACAGCTTTAAATTTTTGAGAGTAAACAACTGAAACCAATGAGAAGATTAAATCTGGTCTTTGCGCATTAGCTGAGATCCAAATTAGTGGAGCAGCCTGAGCTCAGCTCATCTGCCCTTCTCAACGCTCTTAATCCAAGTCCAGGAGGTGGACTGTGTAAAGGGATCTCAACAGTTGTAAGAAAAGTGTGCTGAAAAGGGCATGTACAGTTGATGTAGAGGTCCCTTCTTTTGTCTGCAATACACAGAATGAAATATTGTCTCATATTTGGGCCAGCATAGAAAAATAAGGTTGATAGTGTGATATTGATTTGATTAGTCAGCGCTATTGCCTCAAAGTGAAGAGGTCAAGGCCCTTTCTGAGTACGTGTGTTTTCCCACTCCCTGCATCGGTTCTCCAGGTACTCCAGCTTTCTTCCACAATCCAAAGTCAGGTTTGATGATTAGATCAATTGTTGACTCTGTATTGCCCGTAGGCCTCAGTGTGAGTGTCAACGGTTAGGATTGTCTGTGTACAGTTCAGGCCAAAAGTTTGGACACACTTTCCTATTCATTTGAATGAGAGGGTGTGTCCAAACTTGTGGCCTATACTGTATCTCAGCCTTGCAAAAGACTAGCGTACAAGGTGTACTCCACCCTCAGCCAGCGTCAGCTGGAAATGGCTCCTCTATAAGTGATATAAGGATGGATGAACTAATAGGCTTCCAGAAATTTTTGGTCTCTTGCTGTTGAGAATAACCTCTGATTTACGGCATTGATGTTCTGTAATATGTTTAATGTGTGTTTCAGATGCTGCCTTCTCATCTGACTCCTCATCTCCTGAGAATGTTGAAGACTCTGGTCTGGACTCGCCTTCCCATCAAACCCTTGGGCCATCGCCTGAGCCAGTGTGGGCAGCATGGCCTCCAGTGTCACAGAGAAGAGAACAAACTCAAACACTTGGACAACCTGCGGATCCTTTCCTCTCAGCGTTTCGTGACCCCTCCCCTGGTCGCAGTCCTTACCTACGGGATGACCCCGTCAATGCCTGGTCGATCACCCCAACACGTCCCTCCCATGTCCCGCCAGAACTGGACCCCTCATCAGTGCAGTTTCCTGCTTTCCCTCAGACGCTACCCCCACCCGAAATCGAGTCATCCCTGTGGAACTGTAAACACATCCCCCCTGGGGACCCCTTCCTCGCTGCATTTGAGAGGACTGTCACCAAGGAGACCCTAAACCTATCTGATGCTTGGGCACACCCACCTCCTCTCCAAAACCAGGAGGGCAGGGGGATGGAGGTGCGAGTTGACCCATTTTCCGTCACCATTGGTGACACTAAGACACTTCCCACCTCTTCCTCCTCTTCATCATCCTCTTCAAATCGTAAAGACAGAGACAGAAAACGAGACCGCAGCCTCCCTCCGCCTGTTTCCTCTGATGACCCATTTGCAATCACAATGATTGGCAGCCCGACACACCAGTCATCTCTGGCTGCAGCAGCTCGATTAATCCCTCCACACAGCAGCAGCAACAGTGTGGGAGGGAGCTCTGTCAATAGCAACAGACTGGGACTTGATGCCACTTCAAGCTCTTTAACCACAGCACAGACAAAGAATGAGCTGATGCACTGGAACTCTGTGCATAACCCATTTAGTGAGAGTGTCTCTGGAGCACTGAGCAGCTCCAAAACACAGGAAGGAGGGGGAAAAGGAGCTGGAGTGGAAAGGAAAAAACATCGATCACCAGAAAGTGAACCACGCAGAAATGCCCCTCCACTCACCAGGCATTCAGGCCCACAGGAGGATCTATGTTTTTCGACAGACAAAGACCAGGATTGCTTGGATCTGAATACACAGATAACCTGCGTCAGCTCTCACAAGGGTACTGAGGCATTTACATTTTTACTGTCTTATAAAAGCAAATAAGCTACTAAAGCACTCCATTGAGGGCTTTATATTTGGCTGCTTTATTCTCCTCTGCATTTTCTTCAGCCACTAAGAATATGGAATCATTTCTAGAAACTGGGCTCTAGAAATATTAAAAGCACCTGGATTAAGAAACATATTGATAATGTAAATTTCATTGTGGCTGATTCTTAATGTTATCAAATTGTAATAATATTTTTTGTGTTTCTGTTTTTCTCATGAGATGCAATAATTGCTGCTAACATCAAAAAAAAAATCTTGCGACAAAACAAGAAGGGATTGTGACAGGAGCAACTTCTCCTTCACCTTCAGCTGACCTGCTATATTAATAATACAAGTGCAAGAACACGAGAGGAAAATCAGATACGAACAAGATTCTTCAGTGAAACCAATACAAGTAAAATGTTATTAGATTTGGTGCCAGCTTGTTTGGACATGCCGCGGACTGATCTGAGCACAAATCATTGTGGAAATGTGCCTCTCATCCTTCTTTTTCACTTCAGTCTCATGTTATTTTTCCATCTTTCTATCTGTGTCTTTGGAAGGGTCCAAACACAACTTTAGACAGGACACATCTGAAGGGGTGAAGGCAGCTCCTCAGAAAGCCGCCCATGTCAAGAGGACTCGCCACCTCAGTGGCTGTGAGAGAGTAAGTATCCAGCAGTCAGTTCACAGTTCAACGTTTGTGTTTTTTTTTTTCTTTGACATTACAAATTTATTAGATCTAGTCCAGAGTTTGGGCCATCTGCGCACCATTTGAGTAAACATTGGGTGAAAATGACTTTCTTTCTTCCTGTTCGTCCCAGTCCCGCTCCCTGTGCTCCTCCCCACTGCCAGAACCCAGCCCTCCCCTCACCTCCTCCTCTTCCTCCAGTCCCAGTGAGTGGGGAGGTCAGAACCAAGCCCCAAGTCCTGCCAGAGGAGGGCAAGCCTCACCGCTTCCATATCAGCAACAGGACCAGCAGCAGAGGCAGTGTAAGGCTTGGCACATGCATGAAGGCGCACGAGAGGATAGAAATACCCCACACAGGAAACCTGCACACTTGAGAATAAAAATATGCCTTATCGTAGTATAAAGACTGGAGGCAGCAAGCCAGCTGGCCTGCAGAGATCCATAGGTAATGCTAAGATTCAGTTCCTTTTAGACAGAGGGAGGCCAGCTCACCCTGTTTCTGCTGTAACATTTACAGTAAGATCAGCTGCCTGCTGCTATTACTTCACATTTCATGTGTAGACATCCTGTGTTTACGTAAGAAAGTGTGTTTCTCACCCAAAATGTCTAATCCTCTACTCCTGTAAAAGCAGCGTGACAGAATGATTGCATTCTCTCTTCACAGTGCACCTGTCGAGGGGGCCCAGTCCCATTTCCCTCTGCACACAAGAGGCCTGGCCAGTGGCTGCAGCCATAACGGAATATATTAATGCCTACTTCAAAGGGGGACAGCAGAACCGGTCAGCATCATGCTGCTTTTTCCAAAAATGGCACCGTTCTGGTGTTATCTAAGAAAAAAAGCTGGCTTCACCATTTTAATCTTGTTTTTGCTTCCTCCTGCTTTCTTCAGTTGTCTGGTGAAGATCACAGGCGACCTGACAATGTCCTTCCCAGCAGGCATCACAAGGATTTTCACAGCCAACCCCAACGTTCCTGTGCTTAGCTTCAGACTGGTCGACATCTCAAAGATTGATCACTTCCTGCCAAATCAAAAGCTGCTATACAGGTCAGCTTTGTTTTTTGCATCGCAATCTGGCCTATTCCTGTATGACATTTTATCATCCCTGTCTGAATATCTCCACAGTGATCCATCTCAGAGTGACCCAAACACCAGAGACTTCTGGTTCAACATGCAGGCTCTGCAGATCTACCTGGAGAGAGAAGCTGAACTCAACCCACAGGCATCTTATTACAATATCGGCCTGCTAAAGTATCAGGTCAGACTTTTAAACTTACTCTGACCCTCTACACATTCCCTTCAGTAATTTCCTGCAATGAACTGGTCTGATTGGAAAACCATACTTCCACGGCAAAGCGATTCTTCATTTCTATTCATACATATATAAGAGGAAACCTTTGTTTTACATGTATGTTGAATGCTAGACCCACTAATCTGGCCATTTCAATTCAAACCCTTGTCCCCATCCTTATGCTTACACATATTCCAGCCTTAAAAAAATAGAAAAATAATAACAAAGCAGGTAAATGTGTATATGTATCAGGTATCGTCTCAGGACCCTGGTCGGGCTCCTCTCCTGCTGTCGGCTGAGTGTCAGCGGAGTGGCACTGTGACCCGGGTGTCACTGGATTATCACTGTTGCCCAGCTACTGCGCCCTCCACCCAGCTCACTGCCGTCCAGGTTCTGCTGCCGTTAGACCACACAGCCACTGACCTGCAGTGCCAGCCGCCTGCCTCCTGGTGAGTCGTGTTTGGAGTTCTGTTTATCAGCTGGGGCGGGCAGTATGAATGTTCCTGGTGCTTGTTGTGCTGAAACAGTTTTACTCTGTGAAGCAGGAGTCTGACATCTCCTCCTCACCTATCTGTGTTTAACCTTGTTGGTAATGGTATTGGTTTATTGATAAAGCTAGCAGGCTGAGGCTCAGAAGTGGATCTAAAGAAAGAACAGGGTACAAAAACAACAACAGCAGAGGGAAGGTTGGGAGGGGATACAAGCCACGTGTGTTGTATTACATTATTGTTTTCATATTCACACAAGATGGATCTGTCATCTTGTTTGGCATTTATGTTTTTGTTTTGTTGTTTACCATAAAGAGCTATAAAGGCCTGGAAGTAATTTTATAGAAAATAATAGCAATTTAATATAATTCATTTATTTTTCCCTTTTGGCTATTTTCCCACTATTTGGTGTCACCACAGCAAGTCAGCTCTGTGACTTACATGATTCATTTGGCCTCAGTTCTTATGCCAGATGCCAGGTTTTGTTTTTGTGTTGTTGTTATTGTTGTTAATATTTTTTGATGTCTCCCAGAAGACTTGGCATGTAACATGGAGTCTGTGTCACATTAGCTTTGGAAATGAGAGAAACAAATCGGATTTTTCCAGAAGAATTTCTTCCCTATCTGTGGTTCATCATTGGCTTCTGTTTTCTCTTGTTTTAATGTCAATGTATATTGAATGTCTGGTTTTTGATGCAACGACCACACAAAACTTTTGCCATATCTGACATTTTATAGCTTGAAATGAAAGCGAGAGGCTGAATATTAAGGAGCAGTTCACACCTCATCGACTTATTCATTTACTTCAACAGGAACACTGAAGAAAGGCGACTGCTTTGGAAACTGCCCAACCTCTCGCCAACCAATCACAGCAAAGGTCAGAGCTCTGTAGCTGCATGCTACTTACCTCTCCAGCTTAGTTTTTGAACACTTTTTATTTTTCCTTGAAGGACTTTTTAAGAAAATATTTATTGACAAGCAAGGAAAATGACCGCATTGGCTGGTTAACACAGACCTGTCTGACAGCTTCAGCCATTTTGTGTCTGTCATCAGCAGCCATCTGTTTTTGGTGTCAGAATTTTCCACTTTATTAAGTTCACACTGCGGGTTCACAGTCTCCACATCACGTCAGACAAATGTCGAATTGAGCAACGAAGCATTATGTAAAGAGATCGCTTTGTCAGAGGATTTAACTGAGAGCAATCTAAAATTCAATGACCTTTTGTGTTTCTTTGTGCCAGCGAACCCACATTTATTGTTTTTATTTTTCACACAATGATATATTATTACCTAAAAGTGAAGCCACATGGTTGGAGAACAGAGGAAAGGGGAACTTTTTATAGTCATCAGTGATGGATGAGATGTTGAAGTCTGAAGCCTGAATTATAATAGTTGGAGTACTTCTCTGCCTTTCTGCAGCAGAGACAAAAGGATTGGAAGATCGCAATAATTCCTCCCTGGCCTTTGAGAAATCCTGTTTCTAACATGTTAACATGTCTAACATGTTAAATGTGTGGCTTGATACAGGGAATCATATTTGAAAGTGTTGAGTCTGCAATTTTTCTCATTGGTTGTCTCGAAAGCTGAAGGAGCCGTTTTGGAGAGTGTTTCTGGGCTTCATGATGTCACAAAGTAATTCATCCTGGATTTGTCAGCATTTCTCCTGATTGTCCTCTTTCAGTACGTGAAAAGTCACAACATGTCTTTTTAGCTGCCAGCTTGCTAACAATTTTCCACTTTCTTGTATATAACGCTAGCTCACCACAAGGTCAATTTAAGAGCAGTCCTGGAGCTTTTACTCCCACAATGGTGAGCCCTCCTGAGCAGAGGGAGTGTGTGCTGTTGTATTAGATGCCCGAATTTTAACTTTTCTGAGCAGTTTCACTCCAACCATACATAAACAAAAAGCACTTTTGGTCAGTAACTTTTGTCTTTAAATCTGGTCTCTCTATCAATGCTGTGAATGAATCTCTGTCTCATATGTGTCTCTGTGTCAGGCTCAGGGACTCTGTGTGCCAGCTGGCAATGCCTGGAGGTTCCCCGTGGCCCTCCACCCAGCCTGGCAGTCCAGTTTGTGGGCTCGGGGGCCTCGCTGTCAGGCATGGACGTGGCGCTGGTGGGCAGCCGCTACCGTATGTCGCTGGTTAAGAAGCGATTCGCCACAGGTGACTGAATATTGCCCGCAGGGGTTCACTCTAGTTAGACTGGGGACTGACTGGAGAAGGATTAGGCCTCATTAACACATCAGTAAAAACTGGTTGTGCAAAGATTGCATGTTTATATCTGTTTAAGGGTTTTTTGCTAGTTTTCACTCAGTTTTCAGCTTAATTACTTCCATGTTTGGAAATTCATTTTCACCCAAAAGAGAAGCTTTTGTACAAAAGTGTCCTTTATGAGTTTTTTTTTTTTTTTTTTTGGGCTTCTTTTTCCAATCATTGTTTTCATCTCTTTCTCAGGGAAATACATGGCAGGCTGCTCCTTGTGAATCTGAGAACTTTGCACTTTTTCAGCTTGTGAGTCCAGAGCCGCAGCGATGATTCAGCAGCGGAGGCTCCTTCACTCACACTTAGAGCTTAGCCTTGAAGGACAATGTGCACTTACTTCTGATGGTGTCCCTGTTTCAGGACCAAGCCTCCTCTTCTTCTAATCTAACTTCTGTATTGTACACTCCGTCGTGCTGCCTTCTCCAGAAAGTCTTTTTCTAATGAGTCTCTTCTGTTCATTTTATGTTCTGTGTGCCTTTGTAGGTAGACTGCAAATTAATCTAGATGTCAGACTTTCCTTTGATTACAAAGGAAAGAAAAAGTGTAAATAAAGTTGGCATAATATTACAGTGTTGCTATGGAAACAAGAATTTTTAAAATTACGTAAATACTATGAAACATCCTGAAGCTTTGAATAAGTTGTTTGTGAGCAAAGAGCTTCTAACCTTAAACAAAAAAAAAGAAATGTCTGTAAATCTGCTGCTTGTTCCAATGACAGTTTTGTGTTATTTGATAAAAATAAATGTGATCAACCCCTCTTTGGTTTACACCAATTTAATTACACATTGTGACCAAGTACAAAATACAGCTGAACTATGCAGTTTAATACAGACCATCATCTGTCCTTAAGCTAGTTAAAGTGTAGTCAAGAACAGGTTTAAAAATACACAAAAATAAAGGTTCAGTATACTTGAGGAACCAAATCTAGTCCAATAAAAAATAATCCTCCGCCAAAAATCTAGAACAGCCTTACAAAACATTACAAAGTACACATAGAAATGTTTTTTCCCCAAAGCACTTGAAGGCAAATTACTGTAACAGGCACAAGTTACAAAAAGCCTTGAATAACTCAAACTCCAGGACTCTCGTCGCTACAACGAAATCATCTGAGGGGAAGAGAAGGGAAAAATAAATCAACCAGACCAATTTCAACACAAAGCTGATCAATCAAGTCAGAACAGTTCATATAAATAGAAATTTCTCTTCTGACAGCTTAATAGTTTACTTGGGTGCAAGTAGCTCCACAGTAATTACTGAATTTCATACACTGAGCTTGGAAACAAATTTATCATACACCATCCTAATCAATTACACATCAAAGCATTTCCCTCCGATACAATGTGTCCAAGGAGAGGTTAGGCAAAGACTGAAGGCCACAGAGCACACACTTTCTACAGCATATGAAGATATATCTATAGATCTCTCTCACTGTGTGTGTGTGTTTGTGTGTGTATATATGAGATAGATTTTGTATATATGTATACACACACACACACACACACACACACACACACACATAAAATTTATTATGGACAAATTACCAAATAATAAACAGTACTTTTCTATCTAATTCAAATAGAACACAAGACTTTATTTGAGTAAAAGCATGAGGCTTAAGTAACTGAAGTCGGGGAGCATGTGCTGGATCAGATGCCAACACCAGGCTTTAGTTTTCCAGGTTCAATGCTCTGACTCCTATTGATTTATCTTTGTTAGATGAAATGTTCGACCACTTCTTACTGGAAAATGACACTTACTGAGACGGAACTGATTCCAATTTAGATTTAAACATCCAACCTCATTTAAAGTGTTCTGGATTAATTCTCAATTCAGTCACAGCTAAGTAAACTACATCAAGTCTGCATATGAGAGTCACCGATTTCGGACTTACTGAAGGTAATACTAACAGAACAGGGAACTATTTACATGAAAGGAAACCAGATTGGGAGACAAACCACAACAGTGGCTACATTCTCTCATAGTTGTCTCGTGTGATCTGACCCACATGGAGCATAGCATAGATATCTATTGAGGTAAACAAACTGTCATATTACACAATGAAGGTAACTGACTGTTTTTCCTGACTACTGTGAGAATAGGACGCCATACTGCCTGCAGACAGAGCCATGACTGTGGCTAAGCTGGTGGGAACAACTGAGGGAAAGATCCTTTTGGTCAGAGGGTTGCATGGTCATTATTTTTCATTTTTGCCGCAAGGTGCAGCAGAGGCAATAAGGAGTACAACACCTACACCTACTCAATGTTAAAGGTGCACTGAATGTCTGAGGTCCGGAGACGATACATTCATACTGCGGTAGAGGCACAGCTGAGGGACAGATAGACATCTGTAGCGGTGGTTTCAAAGTTAGTGATCTAAGGCACTCAAATGACACTATGGCACAGCTAGTTAAAATTTGAAAACAAAAAATAAAATTGAATAATCACAAACACCACCAACAAAAAGGTACACGTCCAATAAAAAGGTACTGCACAAAATCTTTCACAGTCGCAACAAAAACGGAAAGAAAATCTGATCTGTGTTACACCCCTGTGAGTGAAAAATAAAAGATATGAGTGTCCTGGGACATAGATCACTGTCTTTTAAACGCTAATGAGGGGAGGACTGACATTGCTACTCTCTTCTCTATGTACATTGCACATGCTGACAGCAGAAGCATTCCTGCGATAGGCCCAAAAGCTGCTTGCATCCCAGAAGGCCCCACAAGCCCCTTTTGGGTCACTTTGAGGGGGATGCAAGTCCACATGGGCTTTGTTTTGCACTTGTTTGGACTGGATTCACATCTCCTGCAGAGGGTGGTTCATTTCAATCCTTTCTCTCTTCACAGCTGGTTCAGTGGGGCCTCTGGATGCATCAGCATCACTGCCCAGGTCGCTCATCTCATCGGAGAAGGATGCATCTAGGGCCAGAGGAAGAGCTTGTTAGAGCTGAAATCGTTTGTGGCAGTGGAACCAGTGGGCACATTTTTAGGCAGAAGTAACAGCTGGGTTTAAGCCTACACTACTTAATGTTCCCCACAGTTAAACTTTTACTTATTTTTTTTATATCAAGCAATTGGATGTATCAGTCTGGAAGCACCACTAAGAGGGTTTAAATGTTATAGTTGAAGATTAGCTGACTTTGCTGATTCAAGGTTTTCAGAGACTTTTTCGCTGGTGATTTGTTGTCAGAAACGCTTCAGCTCTTGTGAGAACAACTGAGAAACTTCAACACATCTGGTGATTAGAACAGCAGCATGGTGTCTGAAAACAACTGTGTCTATGGTAACTAAGGAACACGCCATGCTTTCTGACTGCGGCTGACCTACTTAATTGGAAAATTGTATATTTAAAACAAAAGTTGGACTAGATTTGATCTCTTGTGTTGGTTAGCACTATCGTCCTTTAGTGTTGACTTTGCACGCTCTCCCTGTGCCTGCTTGGTTTCCCTTCGGGCACTCCAGTTTCCTCCCACAGCTCAGAGACTTGTAGGTTTAGGTTGTCTGAAACTAAATTTTCTGTGGGCATTATTTTCTCTCTGCTATTTTGTCCCTTCTCTAAACCTATCAGCCATCAGCAGCTTCCTGTGTGCTGATGTGGTATGCATCATGAATGTGAACGACAAGGATTTTCTTATGATGAGTCCTTTTTTCAAAAAACAAAAAAAAAAAACATAGGCTCATAGCTCATAGGACAAGTCAAAAGTGATTAGCAGTGTGTTTAAAGAGGGAATAAAGATTTAAATTTCACATTTATGGAAAACTATATTTCCATGTTCCTTCAGGCCTATTACAATTATTTTGAATTGAAATTAATCAAAAAGGGAAAGTTATTTTCTTTGAATCTCAGTCAAGATACATTTGTGAGAACTGCTTCACATAAAACAGCTGAGTATCAACAATTCATCCAGCCTATATTTACCCACCCCCCCCAAAAAAAAACAACAAAAACCAAAAAGCACTGGCTCTTCATTTATCTTGAATAAAAAAAATGAACACTAAAATGCCTCCTGTCATTTATCTGTCTGTTCCATGCTCATATTTAAGAATGGTGATTAATTGTGAGAATGTGTTTTTGTATATTGGGAGGGTTATCATTTGTTGACTTAGCCTTTAATATCTGTAAATAAGAAAGGCTTACCTTTTTCCATGAGCGATGGCATCATAGAGCTCAGGTCACTGAACTGTAAACCAACAGAAGGGTGAGTATTAGTCCAAAAAAAATAAAAAATTAAAAATTATAATAATAATTTCAACATGAGTTTCACGACTGTCACTACGCTGTTAGCATTAACCAAAGCAGTTTCTCTTACCTCTCCCATAACAGCAATAGGAGTTTCTCCAGTTGCCTGGGCCACACGATGCTCCACCAGGTAAAACATGTACTCATCATACAGAAGGCGGATCAGGTGAAAGGAGCCAAAACTGGCTGCACTGCGTAGAGTTAGGTCTCTGATCACCATGGAGCTACAGGAAGAACCGAAGAACAGATATCATATTGATCTCCCACCGAACACTGTGAAATTGTAAGCACAGCACCGTGATCATACAGTATGTTACCTGTAGAAAGACCATTTGAGCAGGAACTGGCGAGCAGCTTTAGGGAAACTAGGGCTGCCCTGGTGGGGCTTCAGGACCTGGGAGACCACGTTGTCAAGCCAGGTAGCCCACTGATCCAGAGAGCTCTGTTGTTGCAGGGTGACTTTAAAGTCTTGCTCCAGACGCTGAACTACACTTTCATCACACTGACATACCCATGATGCCTGTTCCTGAATGGCCACACAGTGAGAGCAGACACGAGTCAAGGACCTGACAGCTTGTGCAACACGAAAACAAAGACCTGACATTTAGGCAGGAAATCTGGACTTGTTAAATGAGCACAGAGGCATGCTGACAAGATTACCTGGACATTAGCAAAGTCCACCCGGTTGAGATCTGAGAGCATCTGGTTGATTTGGGAGGTGTTTTGGAGAACAGCGCGAGCTGCCTGGGCCAGGTGGTTTAGACTGGTGTAACGTCTCAGGGTCTGGGCAAACGCACTGACAACTGCCACCTACACAACCCAGTGGCACAGACAATATACACTTCAGATCTCTAAAGCTCCCAGTAGTTCTGAACAAGAGCTGGTGCCCTACTAGATAGAGCAAAAACTCAGAAGTTGCAAAGACCACCTGACAAAAATGCATTCCAACATGGACTGAATTTTAATTGGTACTGGACCTTATAAAAAGATGAATGAAGATTAATACTGATGCACAGTTGAGATTATTAAGTGCACATACACAACTTTGTAAAGTTAGTACATTAAAAATGAGATCCTACAAGACAATAATATGACTTAAAAGGCATTAAAGGACTTTTAAGCAGTTTTTCTTGTTACCTTGGTGCGGACAATCTCTTGAGGAAAGCTGGTCATGGCGTTGGTCAGCCAGCCCTCCAGGCTCTTGGCAAAGTTACGGATGGCCTGAGTGAGAGTGCCTGAAGAAAGAAAAAAAGAACTGCCTGAATTCGGCTGAAGGTGACTACATTGCCACTATGCTACTTGGAGTTGGGTAAATGCAGCAAACTAATATCTCTTTAATGCGATGCTGGATGTTATTTCCCTGTGTTCCAAAATGCAAGACACCAGGAATCGAAGAATTCAATTTAGCATCTTTGGTACATCGTAAGTTTGCATTTCTATATGTGAATTCGTTCAGGAGTGTTGCACCCATAAACAACAACAAATGCAATTGGGTCTAACACCCACTTTTCTTTCAAAAGTCACTTCAATAAATTAGTCAGGCCACAGGAAATAACACTGATAACCAAGTGATTGAGTCATTTTTTCATATTAAAAAGCCAAAATGTCTAAAATATGTAAATAGAAATATTTTGGTTTCAGTCAGTCACCTGTGAACCGACTATCTTTGGATACGGGACTGTTGGTTGATTACAATAACTTGGTTAAAGTGATTGACTAATGGATATTTTTTCATTATTTTCAGATATTACTTTGACCAAATAATTAATCAAGAAAGCACTCTGAATGTTTACATGCTCTATATGATCATGAGCATTCCACAGCATGTCTATTGAGACGAAGTCTCTTCGTAGTGATACTGACTGGGAACAGGACGCAGGACATCGGGGATGAGGATCTCCACCAGAGCCTGGTAGAGGATGTGATCGCAGCTCCTCATCCATAGTCTAACCGGTTCGTATTTACACAGAGCCACCAGCTTCTCTCTGGGAATCACGCCTTCCAGGTCATCATCGCTATATACAGAACAAACAAACAAAAAACTCTTCAGACAGTTGTGTAAAGACAATCTGTCTTAAAATGAAAGACATTCAAGACTGCAATGAGCTCAGACCATACCGTATAGATTAATTTCATTCTAAATCATATGTTTCAATACTGAAACCTCCTCCTAACTGTGTGAGCTGACCTGCTGGGGATGGTCGTATTTTCGTCATTAGATGGCAGTGTTGAATACCAAAACGTCTGCCAGAGTTTCTCAATGTAGTGGAACTGGAGGTTCATCACCACATCCAAAGTAGCCTGCAGGAGAGCAAGTGAAGGAAGGAGGAGGGGGAGGGAAATGAGGAGGGGACAGTGAGGGGGGGGGAGAGAATACAGAGCTGAACCATGGCAACCAGACACACAACAAAGTTTCTACAGACAGACAGGCAGTCTCTCACTCACTCCAGGCCCTCCTGCTTAGACAATGAGCCAGCTTAACACAGCTCCCTGCACATTAATTATCAGGAGGATCGTAAACCTGGCATTTTGGTTTTTAAGAAGTTGATTCCACTGTTTCTTCTTTCCTTTTTTTAAATCTCAGCTGTATTGATTGCTTCATAAAGATTAGTCTCATAGATTTATACATATATTTGCCTCATTTTAGGGAGGAAACACTGACCTGAACAAACCAATGTGACTTCCTCTTTCCTGTTCATATGCATGAGGCTCTTTGAGGATCACTACACTGCACACAAATGAACACTGCAAGTACCCAGAGGAAGCAGAGGCAAGCTCTTGTTGTTTAGATCAACAACAGTTTTAGGGTATTATCACAAGGGAAAAAGCTGTCACCGGTTAAAAAAAAAGAAAGACAGAAAGAATGAACTGATAAACCCCATAACTGAGTGTGCATAAGTCTGTAGCGCGCAAAAACGAATGCTGCAGAACTTGCTGATGACAGCAGGCCACAGGAAATGTCTCACTGACTTCATATGACACAGAGGTCTACTCATTATATCTCAACATGGAGAATCTACTGAGTATGATTCACTCCGTGCCCAGAAATTCTCTTTCTCTATCTGTAAGGACAAGCACTTGCCACTGGATCTTATTACACAGCCGTGTAGGATTCATCACATGATATGTTTTTGCTTCCTCTCCAGTCGTCGTCATGGCAACGTTGTTTACAGTTGCCCTGAGCAACAGGTCAAACACAGAACTTATAAACAAAAAGGAGAATTCCCCAATCCCTCTAAACAAAAGCATTTTGCCCCCACAGTTTTTTTGCCACACAGGAAAAACAGCATGTCTTAAAAAAGAGATCAAGTGTGAAGGAGAAATAACACGTGTTCACATGCACGGTCACAGAGTGCCTGCAGCAGAGATTCCTAAATCTAAACCCTACACTTTTATGCACGCATGTCAACCACTGCAGATTAAAGAATGATTTATTACAGTCAAGGTTTTTTTAAACACATTTGAATGTTGTTACTATGAAAATAAATAGTGACCCAACAATAGATACAAGCAATTAAACTATAAGATATTGCTTTATGTTTAGGCCAACTTACTACTTTTATTTGTCCAGTAGCTTAAAGTTGTGTTCATAAAAGTCCAGGCTAACATTTTAACAGGTGCTGTTTGCGCCCAGTAAAACATAAACAGAAAAATGCATCAATATTAAACACATTGAGGCAATGAGACCTGTGAGAATGACAGATATGTGCTGGCAGACAAAGACAGGAGCCCATGTGCCTGTCCACAGACAAGGCAACACAAAGGCCCATGGGGAGGCCACCACAAAGACACCAAGATGTCCACCCAGTGTGCTGAAAGGTTAATTGGCATGTCTTGAAAGCTGCACAGAGATGAAAAGACGGCTGGAACAAAGAGAGCGTGGTGAGGCTGGACAAGAGGAGGGCAGAGATAATATGATAAAGCAAGAGCTTCACTGCTTTAATTGCCACTCCCCTGATGTAAAGTCCCCAAATGTATAATAAATATTATAAATATTATTTTTACCCTTCTCTTTGATAGTGTGCTTTTTTTCTGAGGAGGTGTCATAAATCCAATTCAACGTCCCACCGAGAAACTGCGAAATGTATGAAGTCTCAATATGCCATTCCCCATTTTTCCTTAGCTCTTTTTTGTAAATTTTCCTGGTGCTGTTTTTAAAAGATATTTCTGCCAAGCTTTGCTCAACTATATTTGTTCACTGCTGTCGTTTCATTGTGCATACTGTTTCAGCATGTGTATTTTGCCCTTAAGAGGCAACATTAAGGGATGCAGCTGGCCTTATTATCAAGAAATCCAACAAAAACAGAAAAGCATATTTTGCGTGACAAATGACAAAAATTATAAATTAAATAACTACAATAAATAAAACTATTCCTCTACAAATACATATTTAACATTTTAAAAATTCTTATTTCCTAACTTGGCAAAGCTTATTTAAGAAACTATTTCCCAAACGGGAGTAAATGTATTTATTTTGGACCAGTTCTCAGTTTTCAGTGGCAGATTAATAAGCAATTGGCACCTAGTGAGCATTTATGGCAGTAGGACGTTGTATGTGGATTGACTCAAAATAAACTTAAGACCCAGTGGTCATGCTAATAGAAGAATCATGTCTATCAGCATCAGTAGTGTGGCTCACGATGTGGTTTTTTTGTTGTTGTTGTTTTATTAATACTTTTGGACAAATTAGGACAAAAGAATAAGCCGGACGGCTGATGGGTTTAGATACATAGAAAATGCTATTTATAGTATCAATATATTAGGTGTTTTAATTGGATTCGTTCAATACAGTTCAATGCTAGATAATTTTGTGTTTCTGTTGGATTGTTTGCTAATGTATGAATAGAAGTGGCAACATGTTTGTGCTAATATAACAAGTCTCCATGAAATTAAGTAGGGAAATTGCACCATATAATTATACATGGTGGACTCTAATATTGTTCTCTTATTAAACCTACTTATTCCTCACTTGCAGGATATGTTACCACTCATAATAGGACCTCCACAGCCATACGTATGTAACCATGTTATCCCCTAGACCTTTTACTGTGAAAGGGTAACAATGCCTAACAGCCAAGGGACAGAGAGACATGACGAGATGTGCGGCAGTTCAAGGAACTATGACACTGCAGAGTAAACCACTGTTCCTAATTCCAAAATAGGTTCAATAGTTCCTAAGGCAGGTGAAGCGGTATTCAAATTGAAAAGTGCTGTGATATGACTGACCTCACAGTGGTCTCTGTAGAGCGTCTGCAGCTTCTTGATATCATTCATGTTGATGCGCTCAGGCAGAGGCTGAGTGCCCAAGTCAGGAGTGGGAAATGGAGGTAAAGTGTGGGATGTATCTGTATAAAACAAAAAGGTAGACAGGTGTTATTCATTTTACACACAGACAGGCTCATAGACGTTAGCCCAGTGAAGACTGTATAGGAAAGTCATATACTACACAAAAACAAATATCCTATCATTAAATAAAAGGAGATGTCTGACACTTAATTTCACCATCTATTCCAGAATGAACAATATGTTGTAAATATGTATGCTTGCTCTATATAAAGCCAATATTCAGTGACTGTCGTGCAAAATATGATTCTACTCCGAAAAAAGAAGATATAACTGATAAATATTAACATTTGTTGATTAATCCTCATTACATAGCTGAGATGGCAGTAACCATTTTCTGTTCTTACCTATGTACTGCTGGTGATGTTGGCTCTGGGCAGCCACAGACTGCTCTGGAGTGCTGTTACAGTGCTGAGAGCTCCCACATAGGCTATCTGACATACCATCCACCTTCTGTAGAGGTTTAAATCTAAACAGAGAGAAAACGGCAAAACATGTATGTGCGTGTTAAAAGATTTTGAAAAACTGAGAATGCAGCAAATAACCTGTATTTGAGGGCTATTATATATATATATATTTAATCTATTCATTCATTCACTCATTCATGCATTCATCTTCTATGCATGAGGTGGTGGGGGCTGTTGGAGCCAATCCAACACCCTGGACAGGTCACCAGCCCATCAGAGGTCCAACAACCACTCACACTCACAGTCATACCTATGGGCTAGGAATATGCAGGTTTCAATTCTGAAGAAAAACTACAAGACAGGTAAGGATCAACCTAAGCAACCATGAAAGATAAAGAAAAGTGTAAAGTTACAAAGTAATCAGCAGTTAAATTTGATTTATATGTGAAAAGGATTGTTTTACTTTTGATTGTGATATGTCAGAGGATAAATACACACACAGAATGTTATCAGAGAAGAAGAAAATGAGACAGTATTTTTGCAAAGAGAGATCACTGACCTTTGTTTCTGGTGGACAGGCTGCTGCCTCATGGCCATGTACTGAGTATCCTCCTGCAGCCGGTTGAGTGGTGAGTCTGGCTTCACCCGGATGCCATAGTAATGATACTTAGAGTTGCCTCTGGTAGATTAATTGAACAGAAAAACAGAAACTAGTTAGTGAGGAGAGGATTTACAGTCAGTGCAATTATTAGCATTATTATCTTTATATTGGCAATTTTCAATGCCTATAGCCATCACACTCATTCCTCTTTGTACCTGGTGCCAAGGCGCCGGGTCCTGAGGCCCATGAAGACTGAGCGGATGAGTTTGCCGAAGGAGGCTGCGTTTACTGGATCCAGTTTCTGTTCCTGACAGTGCCTTAAGTAATGGTTATACAGGGAGCACCGGGGCAGACTAACTCCTTCCGCTGTCTCATAGTTGTCCAGTAGCCACTGCAACTAAAAGAGGGTCGCACAATCAGTTAGCCCCAATGAACAAACTCTGCTCTATCTTAGTCACCCTCAATGATGACAAATATCACATAAAAAAATGGACAGCACACACACAGACACACACACACACATATCACATAACCAACCACTTGTAGGAGGTGAAATTCCTGACACACTTCTTCTATGGCAAAGATTCATATGCAACTAAAGCAGTAAGTAACTGTGAGACAAGATAGCATATTCTTTCGGTTGGAATTACCTTATTTCACTGGGTCATTTAGACAGTGATTCTTTTTTAGTGATTCTCTAACTTTGAAGTAACATCAATGCACAATGTTTAACTATGTTGTATTACCAAATTTGTATCTGTATATGTAAATTAATCAATTTAATCAATTTTGTGACATTACAGGCCACATTAGCCTGCTGCCCCACTGTGTGAAGGTTCGTTTATTGTTCCGCTGCAATTAACATGTTGATGTTAATCATTAGCTTGTTATCTTGGTTCCAGGTTACAGTTCTCTCCTGGTCTCCTATCTAATGCTCTTTTCATTTAGACTATTAATGATTACTTTGTTTGTGTGTATGTGTTTTGTTTTGAATGTAGGATCCCTACACCTAACCCTAATGAAGTAAGGCATTAATAAAGACAGGCATGATAAAGAAACTTTCCTTCAGTTTCTTGCGCCCCACCTGTCATGTCTGTATTCCCCACCAGTGGGGTGCGACCCACACAAAAAAGGAGCCTTTACATGACATAGCTGGCGCTGAATAATGCAGCCCCTTGTGTTGTTAGAACAAATGTCTGCCTGAATGTAGCCATAAACTGCGAAAATGTATGGGTGCATGTCTGAGTTTAAGTGCGACAACAACCCAAACCAATAATTTTCAATCCATGCAGAGTAATAAGACACGCATAGAGGATACATTCATTGGGGAAAAGTGGTGGCAAATGCAAGTTAAGATCAAAGGGGAAAAAAAACTAATTCAGACAATTGTTTATGCCAGTGGGACAGTGTGGAGAAAGTAAAGCTAGCAGTAGGTAGTGTGTTCAACTCAGAAGTACAGGAGAAGAGCACACAGCCTACAGGCTCAGCCAAAGACTTCTTTTTCAATTTTCTCTCTTGTCCTTTTTCAAAGAAAGTTCCTGGTGGACTTACATGGCTGTTGAGCAGGCTGCTTTTGTGACTTGCAATTCCTTCAGACTTTTGGAGGTTTTCAATCGCCATTTCAAGCTAAAGAAAGAAGAAGCATGCGAAAAAGAGAGTGGACACGAAAGGGAGAGGAGGCAAAAGAATGAGAGAGATGTAAAAACAGAAGAGGACAGAGATAAACAAGGTATATGAAAAAACAGATAAAAGGAATAAGACTGTTAGCAAGCAGCCAGATCTCCGCATTTAAAAATCAGTGTTGCAGCCAAATTCATTATTGACTGACAAAAGCATGCAAATCAAGGGACTCATGGGGTTAAGCTGCCCAGTAAAGGCTTGCAGTCAGACACTCTAATGTATGCAAATAGGAACCACAAACAGGGGCACAGGTCACATCAAGCCCAGGGACAATAGGTCAACAATGCTGCTGCTTCTGCCACCACTGTCACTGCCCCCGCCCCCGCCCCAGCCCTTGAAAACTCACTATCAAGCATTTTACTCAATATTGTATTTGAAAAATAAGGTGTGTTGTCACTGCAACTGAAAGTGTCATGGTGAAACATATACAGTGGTATACTGTCTTACGACAAAAAGAAAGAGTAGGTCGAGTCCAACGGACAGACAAAATGAATGACAAAATCAGGGACATTCTGCTGAGCCGTAGAAGAAAATCAAGTCAAAAAAGAAAAGATATGTGGTATTGCAGCCAAACTGGGGACATAGATGAAAAGGAAAAAGAAGCAGGCAGCGCTCCAAGCCTTAAGAAGGCTCCTGAGGGCTCTTGGCCAAATGGTAATGAGCCCCAGGGGTTGCTTTGTTTTGTAGGGCCCTCAAGTGCCTGTGAAAACCTCTAAAACAAGGCACTGCTGAATTATTTAAACCAGTGGCCTGATTCTACAGGCGCTCTACCCTGTACTGCTCTGCTCTTTGTGTGTAACTGCAGATCCTGGAGGCCCAAACTCAGTTTCCTGACAACTCAGTCAGTGTGTCTCTCCTTCAAGACTTGTTCTTGGAGCCTGGCTAGTCTGGAAAAAAACGTATCAAGGTATCGACACAAAAGGTATCAGGGGGGCAGTTACCCCCTATAGACATGTTAGAATCTTAGATATGGACTGTTGTTGTAAGAGTTAGTACTAACAAAAACTATAATTTGGACAAACAGCATTTGAGAAAAGATGATCATTGGTGGGGGTAAGGCCCCAGTTTGCAGAGCTTTTTTTTTTGCTTGATCAATAATCCTTCTCTATTAGAACGAAGTTCTGCAGAGTGCCACTGGAACACTGGTATAAGTGATGTTTACCATAGCTGAGGATGAACGTGATGAGTGTGATATGTGGTTGCGACTTCCTTCCATACTTCCTCCATGGATCAAGTAGGTACTGCCGCTGGAGATAATGTGACTGCTGCCCACATCCATGGTGATGCCCACCATGCCATGGGAAGGTACACCACCGCTGGCTGAGGAGACCACTGTGGTGACGTGAGCTCCACTGGCCTGCGAGTCAAAATAGGCCCCTCCACTGCTTTGGCCATACAGCTGAGCTTCAGGGTTGTAGGAGTAAGCTGCCCGGCTGGGAAGTAATGATTGCAATTAACATGCAGTCATATTATAGGACAACAATGCTAAACAAAGTGCATTTCATGGCCAGTGATCATTGAAGAGGAATGTGACATCTGAAAAATCTGATAATGTACATAAATTTGTTTGCATATACATCAACATAACACATTTTGGTTATTCTGAAATAGTGGGAAAATCACTCTGGCTTCCAATTGCTTTAAATGTGTTCTTATTAAAGCTAGTTTAAAAATAGTTGGGTGTGACAGTTAAAATGAGGTGAAAAGTAGTCTGTCTTATTAAACTTTTCATACCGCACTATTTGTTGATAATTCAAGATGATTCTGCAGATGAGCCAAATATTATGCTGCTCTGCTCTGTGTAGATTGAATAAAAAAAATGCTTTACCGTAATTTTATACAACACAGAACACTTGAGTTGTTCATATCAATAGTGACTATTTTAAGCAACTGCAGATTTTCAGCACCAAAATCATGTGACACACTGGGTCACATAATAAAGCTATCATGTGTTTCCAAATTATAGAATTTTAAAACCTTTTTTTGTTCAATATTTGTTTCTAAAACATACTTCACCTGATCTTTTCAACTCTTTAGTGGGTTGTTGACACATTTTTCAGACGTCACACTCCTTTGGTATTTTTTAAGCCATAAACTTACATAGTTCCGTTGGTGTAAACACCCTCTCCACTTTCTCCTACATATTGAACCTGGGATGGGTAAACATGTTGCACCTGTTGCACCTGCAGAGATACAATAGAAGAATGAAAGTAGGAAACACAGGTAAAAGACCTCATAATAAAGCAATCTTTACTTATGAGTCTGTATTTTAAGACATATCAGTGAAAATGTAATCATCGAAATAATGCATAAATATGCACAGTAATTCAAAATAAAATTGTGCTGAACTGAAGTTAACTTGAACTGAGATATACAGTACATATAGTATAATTAAATATAAACTTGGGATGTCAAACATCACAACTGGTGATGAGTGCTGTAGAGAAAGAACAAATGGTGAAAACCAGATAAGGAGCAGTCCGTCTGCTTTTGGATGATCACGCGGCATGTGAAGACAACAGTTCATAATAATCAGGTCAAATCCTGGTTTTCACTATGTGACACGACACATCACACAGATTTTGTGTTGGTTCAAGCCCCTGGTAAAATCACCAGGCTCAGCACAAGGTCACATTATATGAGACTGCCATTCGCGTAATTACAAAGAGATGCTGTATTTACATTATTCAAGTATTCAAGTATGTAAAAAAGCCAGGCTCAGCCAGAAAAAGACACTCAGTTATGGGAAGCGACAGAAATACATCTAGAAACATAATATATCTTTATCCAAGATAAAAGACAAACATAGCCTAGGCTGCATTAAACTTCTTCTCTCTCTAGTATGTTGCACAAAGACCATAAAAGGGTGGGACACTATCTTAAAAATTTAATAAAATGCTATATTTCTTAATTCGAGTCAATACAATATAATTCTGATATTGATATATGATACATTACAAAGAATGCCCATATTGACTTCCATACCTACGACCTTCTAAATAATGAGTTTTCCCGATCTATGAAACCTCCTTCAAAATTTTGAATTTAATATGTAAAAAAGGTTCAAGTAAATCAATTTTCACTTTTTATTTGTATTCAGCCTTTATATACATCAAGAACCAGGAAATCACCATCAAATGAAATATAACCTTGGCTTTGTCAATATATAAAAATCTATATATGTTTATAAATCTCTAACTTACAAAACAGGCTGGTAATCTTATTCTTGCATAAATAGATTGTAACAAACGTGCCAGCTTTGCTCACCCTGACGTGCTTTATGTAAATTCACAGAAACAAATTGAATCATCCTTTTGCTTTAATTTTTGTGAAATAAAGCCCCATATTGGTCTCTGATCACAAGAGTCAAAATCAAAATAAATAAATAAATGAAAAAATTCAAAGGGTGCACAGATACTGTGTACCTGCTGAGCGACCTGTTGAACCCTGGGTACTGAAAGCTGTTGTACTTGTCCTCCTTTCTGAGCTGAGCCTGTGGCTTGAACCAGCACCCGCTGTGTGGATACAAGAAATAACTCAATTACATACGTATGTATGTACAATACCATTAACCAATGTGAAAATATGACAAAAACTGCAAACATTTATACTATAGAATGATATTATTATAGAAAATGAGATGGCATTGGTGAATCATTACCTGCAAAATTATATAAATATATATATATATATATATATGGTACTGATTCCTCTCAAACGGCAGGCTGATCTTTTTGTGTCAAAAATACAAATAAGTACCATTCCATACTCAAGTATGATGCGACAAAGTCTTTTGAGAATTTCCCAATTTGACCCATCATTAGGTAGTAGTAGTAGAATAAAGGTAGTGTAACCCTAACCCACCTGCTGGGAGGCTGGGACAGGTTGTACCACAGGGGCTTGGGCCGATGATGACGTCCGCAGTGTAGACACACTGGTCGTGGTGTCTGATCCTCCTTCGGAGCTCT